>NC_081827.1:183184840-183830642 GCF_030867095.1 Alligator mississippiensis
AAGTAAAGCCAGATTAATTCCATCAGCTTCAGCAAAGTTATTCTGCAAATACATCTGGGTGCAATTGTTTTCAGATACCTATAGCTTTGCATTCATTTTTGCTAACAGGTTTGGAGCGTGCTGCAAGCAGACTTACAAGAAAGAGCATGGAAAGAGACCAGCATTTCAATACCAATAAGAGATAAAGGAGCATATTGGTAGATCTGTCTACTGAAATTAAATGGAAGACTCTCACCAATTTTAGTTTACAATGCTTTAGGCCCGCTAAGCAGAAAATCTGACATTATGTTTATTTGTTTAGCATGGAGGAAGTATACTGATTTTGCTTTCATTTTTTGCTTGACTGGGAAGTAAGCACAGAAATGCTGATTACGTTTGGCAGTTGCTCCACTGGTATTTTTTTCTGAGGATTTTCTCTTCAAAAAAAGTTCCAGGATAGATTTTTCCAAAGCACCTAGCATTACCATAATTACTGCCGTTCTGATCAGTGAGAATTTTATCATGCTTTTATGGCCTGCCAAGTCAGTCATTTCTGACTTCTGTTAGGCAGAATGAAACCAGCACTATAGACTCTGAAGGCTCAACTCCAAACACTTTGCTGACATCATTTGTGATCCTGTGACTTCTAATGGTTTGTTTTGCTACCACATTCACCTTCCTGCATGAGGTATTTGCTGCCATTTTCCATCAGTTGACATTGGGATCTTTGATTCAGTTTTTTGCAGCTGACTCCAGAATCTGAATGCCTGGGGTGGGATTTTCGGAGCCATGTAAAGCTCTGTTCAATGAGAATGAAATGTAGGCCTCTAATTGTCTCAGGGTGATTTGAAAATCCCAGCTCCAGTTCCAATTACAGTTGGCCTGTCTACACATGCAAATAATGTGGGATCAGTTTACTCAAGAGTAAACTACTCTAGAATGAACTGTCTTGGGCATGCATCTACACATGCAGATTTGCTGCTCCTAGCAACAGAATGCTCCTGCTGCCCGCAGTCCTGCACCAGGCCCCTGAAGCAGCCAGGAAGCAGGGGCTGGGAGCTCCCTGCTGCCAGGACAGGGAGACATTGTCCCTGCTTGGGCTCTGGTATTGGAGCCTGCCCCAGCAGCAGGTAGCTTCCGGGGGCAGGGAGCAATCTCTTACCCCCTGCTGCCCAGCTGACTGGGAGCACATTTGCTACACATGCCATACTGTGCAGCAGGTAATTGAGAGTAAATTTGCCACTTGTGTTTAGAGGTAGCAAATTTACTCATGATTAGAGCAAATTATCACACAGTGAGCATCTGCACGTGTAGACTGTGACACTTACTGTGCAGTAATTAGCTCTAGTCTTGAGTAAAGCATCTCCTGTAGTTGTGCCCAGTGAAAAGGAACTGGGTATCCAACCCCCCCTGCACCTTCTGAAAATAATCTATCTTTGATTTTTGCAGCCTTTGATTCTTGTTTTCTCAGTACTGCTTAGTTCATTAGCAGCAACTGATGCAGCAGGCAAGCAAAGCCTGAGGAAATAGAACACACCAAGAGGCCAGTGGCGCACAGTGAAGCTTTAATGTTTGGGAGGCAGGAGCCTGACCTCAGCTTGGCCTCTCAAACTCCTGCTATTAATACACCAAATGAGGTCCATTCTGAAAGCTACCACTTTTTCTAATTTTGTTCATTGTATTATACCACTCAGTTTTTTTCTCTGCTTTTTTCCTTCTGCAACCCTGACATTAAATTAATATTTTTTCTTAAGATTTGCAGGTGCATATAAGCAAGACTAATTTCAGATCTTTAGGGTTTGTTTATTTTTTTACCATCATTCATTATATTTTTCTTCCATTCACTCTCCCTCCTGTCCCACCCCCCCCAGTCATCCTTTAATTCAATTTCCCTATTTTGGGGTATCATTTTATCATATTCTCATTTTCTCATTTGCTGAACACTCAGCAAAACAGCATCTCAGACTTGACTACCACCTGTCCCTTCCATGATTTTAAAGGGCAAGGAACAGAAGCAGTAGCAAGAAGCTCACCACTGGAATGGTAAATAAAATGTAGTAATGTGCCTCCAGGTTCTTACCACACTATAACATGCATTTCGACTCTACCTCTCTCTAGAACAAGGATAGGCAACCTTTTCTGGCTGCACAGCAGAATGACTCACCCCAGGTCAACTACAGGCAGGTGGGCAGGCATTAGGAGCTAGCCACCACCACTTCTGTCTGCACCAGCATGGGGAGAGCACCTACAGTCAGCAGTCATCATTGTGGTGACACAGGGAGAGCATCTGCAGCCAAAGCCCCCAATTTCCAAATGACGCCACAGCCTCATGTCCACAGGCTAGATCTAATAATTCTGTAGACCAGATCTGGCCCTCAGAACAGGGATTGGCAACTTATGGCCTAGGACACAGAGAAGCTTGCTATTTGTTGGTGGATCTCTCTGGTGACCAATCAAAGAGTGGTGTTGGTGAGTTTCAACATCATTCTAGGATGCAGTGATAGGAACGCTCTATGTAAAAATGTCTCACTTCACAGGAGACCGAACAAAACTCTTACTATCCTTGTGAGTAACTAAAGCATCGCAGTTCCACATTTACAGAGTGGAATACAGAAATGAATCCAGTAGATACTAATGACAGAATAAAGCAGTACAGGCTGTTCTGTAAGACTTCTACTCTATTTTAGGTTTTTCAGATGTCCTGAAAGCGAGCATAGGATGTTTGGGTGCTTAACCAAACCAAACTACACTGGCAAATATTTGGGGGTTCACTTGTCACTTATTGTAGATCTCCATGTCACAAAAGCTTAGGTAATCATTCACTCTGTCCTGCTCCATCTGCATGAATGTGCTATGCAAAGCAATACAAAGGAGAGGCAAACAAACAACATAAGGGCAACGCATCAAATCAGCATGGCATTTCCTTCATGGCAGGTGGGCTAGGGGCATCAACTATGATAAGGAAGGTCAGGTAAGAACAGTTACCATCAGATCTGTACCATAGTATGTGTAGCAATAGAAGGTATTGTTTAGAGACACTCCCCAACAGGACAGCGAGGAAGTTGAGAATTGGGAGAGGTCCCCGAGTTAAATAGCTAGATAGAGCCAGACAACCGGTCTGTAGCGATGACCTCCAGCTCTTCAGTAAAGACTTGTTGTTTCAGTTCTCCTCATTCAGGTACGGCTATGTTTACTGAACTGAATGATCACTACAGTATGAAGGTCTCCAGCAGATCCAATTTTAGGTCAGAGTGGGAAACAGACTTATCTAACATTGTCAGGCTGTTCCCTACTAAAACAACTGTGACTGAGAATGCCATCCCATGGCATTTTTTGACTGTTTTTTTCAAAAGAATGAATTGCCCAGTGAGATTAGGCACTTCAATCCCCTGACATTTCTTTGTAAAACACAGTCTTAGTTATAATAGTCATGATTCCTGTCTAGCTGGACATGTCTTCTTTTTTTAGTTTGGTCCAAAAAAACAAACAAAAAAAGGAAATCTAAAACCTGGTTCTTAGCTATGAAGCTAAACCTAATACCAAGTAAAAGGCTTCAGTGCTTGCTAGAGCAAGAGAGTTCAGGCACTGACAAATTATCTGGACCTTTCCTTGTTTCCTATATGGCAGACTGTAGGTTACATATTCCCCACATAAAAATCTTGATTTAGGCAGAGTCGAACTGTATTGGTTGAAACGCAGGCCCCTAAGAAGGTTATGGCAAAATTCCTATAGATCACAACAGAACTAAGATTTCACTCATTAGACCTACATACAAATTGGTTTATACATTATGCATGATGGCGTGGCAGAGACGCTTTATCAGCATGCTTTGGAAATAGAAACTGCTCACAACTGGATTATGCAGCAAATTCTAAAAGACTGCCCATCACCTCGTCGTGGAAGAAAATTAAATTGGTTAATCATAACTTGCTCTTGACAAATCCTTGTTGGCTGCTCCCTATCACCTGTATGTCCTCTAGAGATTTAGAAATCTATTCTTTGATGGCATGTTCCAATATCTTTCCAGATGACCAGTCTGTAATTCTCTGGGTCTTTATTTCTCCCTTTATTCATCTTTCATGATTTCTCAAACCTAAGAGTCAATGACTGCAGTTACTTCAGTTAATTCATTGACTGCTCTTTGAATTTTACTACTAAATCACCAAGGCTCTTGATGAATCATGTTCAAATGAAAAGGCCCACTTGCCTTCTATTGCTCCTAAATCAGACTTGGATATGGAAATGGTCCAGTTTTCAATTACAGCACCTTCTGTAAGACAGTAACATCAATTCCTCCTGTTAAAGAGTAGTTATATGTGAAGTAGGACAAGTTCTCTGTTGACAAAATCGCTCACACTAGTGGAGTTACACCAGCAGACATTTTGGTCCAGAATCTGATACAGATACCACTGGAAGGAACTCAATGTCAGTGTTGTGTAACAGCATACACAAGGGGACCAAAAGGAAAGTTACATGTCCCAGCTGAATAAACATAAGATTGCAGCTGGCCAGAAAACTTTGAGACCGCAAAGTCTTGCATGAAGGAAAAAAGAAACATTTCTAATACAAACTATAATAGTTCCATCTTAAATGGTGTTAAAAAAATACTATGGATGGGATCTACCAACAGAGGCCTTACTGAGGATGACAGCAAGTTGCTTAAGTACTATTGACCACCAAAATACAGTTTCAGATTAAATTAGAAGCGAGTTAGAGAGGCACCATCCGGTATCTTATATTCAGCATTTTATTCTATTTGAAGCTATCAATCTAAAGAGAAATACCTTCCAGATTTCAAAACATTCTCTCTAGACTTCATACACACTAGGCATTGCATTTGTAGGACCAAGCTGCCTCAATGCATTTATGATTCTCTGGTTACTACAAGATAAACAGTCTTATTTGTGTAGTCCGAGGTGGGGGAAGGGGCAGTTCATGAGATCTGTGACTAGTTTCTGTGTCTGCCTTTTGCTTCTGCCCTGGCCTAAGCTGCTCCCAACTGCCTTCTTCCTACTTTTTCTTTCTATTTCTTCTTCCTGGCCTCCTCTTACAAAATCTCCAGTGTTCTCTGAATGTGTTGTCGTGTCCGTCCATCTCTGTCCCTCCCTCCCACACTTTGGGCCAAGAGATTCCAAAAAGAAAACCATAGTTTAGAAATATGTTTATTGGATATGAAGTCAAACCAGGAGCTAAGCATTTTATGGGATTCAAAGCATTCTATCCTAGCACAGAACAGCATGGCAGAGAAGATACTTTCTGAACCATTTTCAAGTAGAAAGTCAAGTGCTTCATCAGTACACAAGTATTTAAGACATTTCTCCAATGCTCAAGTTTGCATTGCAGTGTGAGGAATAGCACATATAGACAGTAAGACAACAACAATGCTAGCCCTAAATGTGTTGAACAATGATAATAAAACCACATTTATTTCACTGTGCATGTCTTCAAGGAAGATCAAATGAAATTTCAGATACAAGAAGTGCTCTTTCTGCTCTAAGATTAGAATCCAGAGCTTCCTTGTGGCTTGTTCCAGAAGAGACGGCTGTGCCCTTCCAACCAGGCAAAATGTCAGGCCAGACAATTATGTTGAGTAACATCAATGAGCAACTCGTTCCCTTTAACCTTCTTAACCAAGCATGTTCACAGCTTTTTGGTCACACAGACCAGCAGTCACTGTTAAGACTGCCCATAGAGGTACAAGTGCAATACTAACCAGCTCCTCTGCCCGCCACCCCCAAACCCAAAAGTAACCTCCTCCCCACATCATCCAGTCTTTGCTCCCTGTAGATGGGAAGCCCTGCCCCATCACCCCTCTGTAAGAATGCCTAGAGGTGTGCAAATACAGTTAACTAGCCTAGCCACCACATTTGCAACAGTTCAGCCAGATAACCCACTTCTATGACATGCAAATCAACAGGTCACCACCAGATGTTCCATCACAGCCAGCCATACACTGCAAACACTCCAGGAGTGCAGACATGATCCACAGCATCGGGGATTTAAGGCACATAGAAATAAAGGGGAGCGGGGAAATTACTGTCTCCACACTTTCCCAACCCTGGAAAGAGGCCACGAGAAAGATATTTAAAAACTGAGGGGATAAATTAGGTCTTTAATACCATGGACACAACAAAAAACAACTGCTTGTGACTTCTCACCTTCCACAGGATCTGCATACGACACAGACAGACAGACCATCAAGGATGTGGCCCTTAAGCTACTCAATGTGTGACAAACCTTAAGAGGAAGAAAAAAAAGAACATGCTATTTGGCAAACTCTTGCTAGCCTCCCAACAGCAAGGTGAGATGTCTCAGCAAGGGAAGGGTTTTCTGGGCTGAGGAGAAGAACAGGGAGGCCATGTGGAGTTGACAGAGAGGGCCTTCTCAGAAGAGGGTGCAGGGGAGGACTGAACAAAGCCATGCTATGGCTTGGGAGACTACAGAAAAAGGGACAGGGAGATATATAAGCAGTGTATGGATTATGAGCAGATGAAGAGCATAGCTAGAAAGTAGGGCTGCGCGAAGCTTCAGTCCCTGATTGGATTGGGAGATTTGGCCCAATTTGGTGGCCGAATCTCTGAATCCAAATCAAATCAGAGGACCCTTTAATCTCTCCAAATCGAATCAGAACCCTCTGAATTGATTTGGAGAGATTCGGAAAGATTCGGCGATTCGGACATAGACACAGCTTTAAGTGTTTTTTCTACATACCTCTAGGTAGCAGGCGGCTTATGAATGCTGTGATGCTGGTGCACACGGAGCATCCCACAGAAGTGCGGGGGCTCCCCACTGCACCCAGCAGCAATCCTGGAAGTGGACCAGAAGCACCTCTGGTCCATTTCTGGGTCCACCAGGCAGCATGCTGGGGGCTGCCCCCCGCTCTCCCTCCCCAGGAACTGGTGCCTCCTGTGTCTGGGGGGGCACCCAGAGCCCCCCAGTGGCCAATCGCCAAGCTGGTGGGATGCAGGGGGGGGAGGTGGGGGCCGCACACTCGCAGGCAGACCTGGAAGTGGACCAGAAGTACCTCCAGTCCACTTCTGGGTTTGCCACTGAGCATGGGGGGGGGGGGGGAGCTCCCTGCATGCCTGTGGGACGCTGCATCTACCCCAGCATCACAACGTTCACAAGCTGTGCTGGTACCTCGAGATATGTAGAAAAAGCATTTAAAGCTGTATCTACGTCCAAATCAGCATTGAATCTTCAGATTCAGCCGAATCGAATCGGGGACAGTGATCTGAATCAACTAATTGAGTCACTGTCCCCAATTCAGGCCGAATCCAAATCCAATAGGGCTTTGCACATGCCTACTAGAAAGCATGCTCCACAAATGCTCCTCTCACCCACCCACTCTAGTGGCATAGCACCACAGCTTCAAACAACTACTACCCTGACTGTACAGGTCCTTGGGAAGCCTCATACTAGAAACAGAAGCACGTCAAAAGGAAGTCTTAACTATAGTCCTCTCCCTTAGATTTAAAAAACAGCGGCATTCCTTGAGAATCCTAAAGGATAAGTAAGTGGGGGGAAAAAAACCCCCAAACAGTAGCAATTAAAGGCTGTGAGGGTGGAAGCAGACAGCTGTATGAACCAATTACTTCAAATGCCACTACTTTAGGAAATTCCCTCTCCCCTTCCTATTCTCCCCATTCCTTTTTACTCGCCTTATTCTAACAGTTGCAGTTCCCTTTTACTCTCCTTATTCTAACAGTGCAGCTTCTACCAGTCCATGGACTTGCAGGTGTGCTTTGGTAAGAACAAAACAGGGTTTTATTTACTGTGATAATATTTACATGAATTGCATCATAAGAGTTCCATGAGAGTACAATTTCCAAGCCTGAAAGTACAAATTTTCATCATCATGGATCAAAAGGCTCTATAAAACCGGCAGACAACTAACAATTAGAACATAGTCATATCCCACAAAGCACATTAACATCTTAATGAAATGACCCAAAGCACGAGCAAAACAACTGCTGTTTTGGCAGGTGAGCCTAAAAGTCTCTGAACCTCTGTCATAGCCCTCAAAAAACTGCCTGCCTTGCTGGCAATGATCTATACAGCACAGCATTCAGTTATCAATTCAAGGCAGGTATTGCTGAGCCTTCTCAAGCCTTGTAAGACTGCCAGCTCTGCTTCAGTTTCCCAAGCACACATTCTACAGTTAACCCTGCAGCATTATAGGCAGTAAAAGGAATGGTTAATAATGATCCAATGAAGGGCTTCATTAGTGAAGGTAGCAGACAGTCTCCCACAACAACAAAATCATCAGCACAACAACAAGTCTCCCACTACAACAAAATCATCAGCACCTTTAATGCCCATTGGCTAGGGAAACAATTCTACATTTTCATTAAAGAAGCAAGAAATACGAGTTCCTAAGGATCCTAGCAACACGAACCATTCTAGCCCAACCTGAATTAATGTAGGTGAACCTGCCACAGTGGAGAAGTACTCCGTTCTGTTTATGAAATCAGAGGTCTGGCATGGGAAAAAGAGGAAGGGCATTTGATGGAACCCATATTCTAATGCAGTTGGGGAACTGCATGCATGCAAAGCCACCAGTAACCCTGGGCTGATCCTGGATCTTAACAAGGGTCTGTGGTTACACCCCCTATGGTTGTGGGGCACAGGTGCAGTGAAAAGCTCTGGGCTCACGTGCCCTGCAACCGAAGAGGACATGCCACAACCCCTCCCTATGATCCTAGGTAGCAGTGACCCTTCAGAGGCTTGGCCTGCTGGAGCTCTTTGTGTGCTGTGAGCTCTACAACCTCCCCACCATGGGGTCTACCCAGAGTCACTTCTTTTAGCTCTAGAGCCTGGTGCTGTTTCTTGTTGCCCTCCACCCCACTTCCAGAAGGCTGTGGCCACAGTTCTTCTTTCCTGAGATGTTATTTTAATCATCTCTGCTGCAATTAAAACCCTGTTACTTCATGTCCTGCTCTATGAGAAGGGAGAACAGTCGTTCTCCCTCTTTTTTATGGCAGCCTTTCAAATATTTGAGAGCTGCTATCATGTCCTACCTTCATCATCTTTTCTCCAGACTAAACACTCTTAATTCTCTCAATCTTCTCTCTGGCAGCTTGCATTCCAGCCTTTCACATCCTTGTCACTTGAATCTATATGCTTTCCAGTTTCTTCTTCTTCAAATGTGATGCCTGGAACTTGACATAGTACTCCAGCTGAGAGCCAACCATTGCCAAGTAGAGCCCCTCATCTTGCATACAGCACTCTTCCTAATGTTGCCCAAAGCTGTATTTGCTTTTCTGACAGCATCACATTGCCAACTCACGTGGAGTCCGTGAAGCACCGTAACCCCCAGATCTTTATTAGCAGTGTTACTACCTAGCCAGTCACCCTCCCCTCCCCCCATTCCCCCACTGTATTTGTGCATTTGTTTTTAATTCCCTAAATTTTTCTTAGCTGAACTGCATGGTCCCAAAGTGTTTGCAAGCCCACCTGCTTCTATGCATTTCTGCAAACCTGATCAGTTTCTATTCTTGCATCCAAGTCATTAATAAAAATATTACTGGACCCGGAACATGCTATATAAAAACCTATATACTCAAACACTTCACAAAAGACTGGCTTATTTCAATTTGTTACTGAACACCTCAGACTATGTAGATGCTTTATAGCCTACATACCCATCTTTGTTCCCTTCTAAAAATATTATAATAATTCACAAACAAGCAAGCTAAAAAACGAGCACTGGAAAACAACATGCCAAATGGGAAGAACCAAACTAGCAAAAGAAAGATATGTTATATTGTAGAGGCTGGTTTATCCAGTGGAGGGTATTTGAGGAAATAAAAAGGATGCTACTGTGAAAAGGTGAGAGATGCCTTTAAAGTCTTCCCAGGGAATTAGCCGTTGTTTCTTTTCTCACAGCTTTTTGAAAATGGAGGGCAATAAAAATGTCAGTGGTGCAATAATAAAGAGCATCTCTACAAACCTTTTCCCCAAGTCAGGCAAGATGATGATGTTAAAAAAAGCACAACCTTGAATAACTGAACAGAAGAACATGTGATGCCTTAACTTTTAAAAGTCTGGGTTCAAATGAAGCTTAGGTCACAAGTCAAACAAGAGTTTATGGATACATGCAAAGAAGACCACCAGACAATTTGACTCAGACTGGGAAATCAAGTGAAACTCATGCCATTTTCGGGATCAGAATGTAACCACAAGCGGTGACTGGTTAATCAGAACATGCTCAAACCTTTCCATAAACCTGAGCAATGTTTCAAGTGAACCTATGCTGATTTTAGCTTTGGGGGGAAATCACATGAAACTCAGTTGTTTTCCTTATGATTCAAAACAAAGCAAACTTTGGCTGAGTTTTATTTGAAATACTGTATGGGTTTTGCACAAACCTGGAATGCAAAACCAACCTCAGATAGGTATGAAACCTAGATATGATGAAACTAAAAAGATTTTTTCTTGGTTTCACCTGAACAAAGCCCAGCCCTTCAAACTAGTCTAGAGGCTTGTTAACACACATTTTAAGCACATGAATACACCCAACTCAGAAACCTAGTTACAACATTGTTAAAACAGTTGCATAGATGGGACCTAGTCATGTCCTGTTAGCCAAGCAAAAGCCATTCTAAGGCTTAAAAAATTCATGTCGACATGCTTAGGTCCTGTCTACACTACACCTTTCAATCATATGGCCATCAGAGCAAAGGAAAACTGCTTTTAACCAGGTTTTCCAACTTTTGAAGTGGTTGACATAATGACAACTGTATTGCGAGAGAGCAGTAATCACAGAACTTACTTCTGGCCAAGGGCAGGGCAGATGTACTTTGTATGGGTAAGTTGTCTTTAAGAAGCTTGCACTATCTCTGATCATGCTATGCTGGGTCTTAGCTTTCATAAGAACTGAACTCCATTCTAAGGAAACGGAAAGGGGGGAAACTATTGGAATACAAACGTGTTTTGAAAGAAAACAAGACCTGGAACTGTTTCCAGAGTCAAAAGCAGATTTTGGTGATTATCCTACTATTATCTGTGCTTAGGAGCCAGAAATAACTATAGGATTTTAATTTGTTTGTTTGTTTCAGTGCAATCACTAATGGCAATGGCTAATGCAAAAAAAAAAAAAAAAAAAGTCTGTATCTGACAAGAAATATATTTTTCTTATCACTCCATCCCTCATGTGGATTTTACCCACAAAGAGATCTTTCAAATCCTGGAAACATTCCAAAAATGCCTCAGGATTTTTTTTTTTTATTCTAGAGTTACAAAATATATTTCACTTCACTTAAGCCATATTCCATCTCAGCTGTTGGCATGCAGGGCAAGGAAAAGAATTCATTGCTTACTCATCTTTTAAATATGCAATTATAAGAACTGAGGTTGGGAGGAATTGAAAAGTGTTCTGCTCATATTCAAAATCCTCCTGTCAATATGAAGAGGCTTTGGGAGCTCTAGAGGCCCAAGTGTGTTTTTGAAGGATGGGCATGTGGATTCATACAGGCCTTGTGAGTTGCAAGCTGGGAGGAAAGGGCTTCGGTTTTCCCTAGAGGTGCACCAGCTCCACACTTCCTTGTCTGCAGTGTGTGAATTTTCAAATATCCAAGGAAATCTATTTAGCAGCATTCCCCACAGTGATTGTTAAATTTGTCATGTTGCCTTTAATTTCATGCCTGGATCCTTCCAAGAGCAATGTGATGTAAAAATCAGTTTGGGTATAAAAACAAATGTAGCTGACAGCTATCATGCACTTCCTTATGAGTAAGAAAACCCCTACACACACCTCAAACCAACTGGCTCCTGAGTTTTGTAACTTCAAGAAAGAAAAACAAAATCGATAGGAGTTACCTGTTTGATTTATTTCATATTAATCTGTTCGATTAAACACCTTGCCTCCCATTGTTTCAGTAAGACAATAATGCTGCTTCGTGAGAATGACATTTAAAAAAAACCAAACCATAAGTGCTTTAGGATTGTAGGATCCAGTGCTCCTAAGTTATTTAGGATTTTTGACAATCCCACTTTAAGAAGTAGAAATTGACTATTAAAAACCTGGTAATTAAACTTAACAGTCACCTCTCGGTATTTGGACCCTCAGTGCACATCTAAGAACTTGTTACAGACATTTCCCAGAAGCAGAGGGTGTCTGTTTTCACAGAAAGCCCATTTATACCCTTGAGCTTGCTTTCCTCGTCTAAAAAATTCCCATTGGAATATGTTTCTCTGAAAGAATCAGTAGAATTGAAATTTCCTAGAGTTTCTGCTCAAGCCTGCTGCCAATGCTAGTAACGTATAAAAGCTACAGATCTGCATTTTCAAAAGCCCCGCTGTAGCTCACCAGTTTTCTACATTAAACATCACATTTGATTTCTAGAAGGGCTTTGTTTGAATTGCCTCTTCCTGGATCTAGGAATCAGTATGCTCACTACTTGTCTCACTCTTTGTGCTTCCCACATATCACCCCAGCAAGGTAAGGCAGTAGCGCAGCTTGGGGTACTTGAGGGTGCCTGTGACAGTAGCTGCCCACCGGAGGCTCAGATGCCCCCAACTGCAAGCTAATCCTAAACTCTTTTGTGCCCTTATGATCTTCCGTAGCCACACCAATGTCTCATGGGTCTTAAGTCTCTTCATCAGGATTCCTGGCCATACAAGTTCTTGTTTCCCTGACCCTGGCTTCAGCCCCTCAGCATCCACCTCTCCCTTCTGGCTTCAGACCCTGGCCCTCATGGGGTGTATGATCCAAGATACTCCACTTCATGGCCTCCAAACCATGCTTCATGGCCACTCCCAGACCTCCAGTATCATAAACAGGCTCTTAACAGAAGCACAGTGTTGCCAGCTGTACGATAATTTCAGCCCTTGTATGATGTACAATCAATAATTTAAAAGCATTCAAATTTTATGAAAATTTTTTAAACAGGTATTTGATGCAGCATATGCAAAACCCAAGTCACTCACAGGAAGTCTTAACTGACTTTTGGGTTTGCTGTCAGCAGTATCTTATGACTGCTTGA
Organism: Alligator mississippiensis; assembly: GCF_030867095.1. Lineage (NCBI taxonomy): Eukaryota > Metazoa > Chordata > Crocodylia > Alligatoridae > Alligator > Alligator mississippiensis. The sequence goes on from NC_081827.1 coordinate 183,197,806, forward strand.
CTCAAAATAAAGAAATGCTTCAACTTTGGTGACCCAGTTCTCACTCAGTCACTGGGACTTACATTGAGCAATTATAAAGTAAATAAGAAGGCTTGTTTGCATTTTTATTTGCATTTGTAGTTGCATATTGTTTCAGTGTATGCTAGTTTTTCAGTAAATACAATGATTTTAAGCTTTCAATATGATAATTTCATATTTAAGACCTGGCGACACTGCAGAAGCATAACACCACTGGGTCAACAGAAACGAGCAGTACCCAATACCCGTAACCCATCCAGGCACAGCTACCAACAGGGAGAAGCTCTCTTGCTCCTACTAGCAGCTCTTCATCTCCTTATTTCCTCAGCCACCAACAATCAGAAAGAGAGCTCCTCTGTCTCCAACATTCAAAGCCAGAGTGGCCTGTTTGCCCTGGGAGCAAGCACATATGCTGGCTAGCACCACCGCTGCTGTCCGCTGATCCCTGCTCAGCCCCAAAGCAGGGATTCCTCATTACCCAATTTATAACCTCATGTACCTTCAGCCTGCTCCACCAGAGGCAGGTTCACAGTCCTGGGTCAGTTGTTCCTCATTAAGCAGTTTCTGTACCAGCTTGTGGCCCCTAGCTTATTCCTGGTCTGTGGCTCAGTCTTTGTGAAGCCCATACCTAGGCAACTTAATATAGCCGTGCTCCTCTAGCTTCTGCCCTTCCTGGACTGTTTACTGACAGGTACACCCCTCCTTTACTCCCTTACAACCTCCATTCTCTGCCAGGTTTTTAGGGGGTTGAGCTCCTTTCCCTGCTCTGAAGCCAAACTCAAATTGTCTGAACCCTTGCTCCTCTAGGCCAAAAACATTTTGCTTTTAAAGGGGCCGTGTGGGGTTTTATTACCCTTCATCCCTTCCCTAGTAACAGAGCTAGGGGTCCCTGGTCCAGTGTCCCTTAAAAAACCCCAAATAAGAAGTACATGACTCTGTATAGATTAGTGCAGACATATCCTTAGAAGCTTCTAAAAAAGTACCCACCCTGGGGGTCAATGTTTCAAAATTCACTGGTGTTTTGGAGTACTTGAACTTCTGGGTGCCCAAGTCATTCCAACTTAGAGGGGCCCAATTAAAGCGGCTAAGCTTCCAACCATGTATATCTTGGCTACTATGACTTGGACACTTTGTAACAAACAGCCATTATTTTATGCACCAAAGTACTGAAAAAACCCTGTGGAATTTCAGCTATACCACATAATATTCATAAATGTTATAACCATCTACAGAGGGCAGGCTGCTATAACACAAAGTTAACATACAAAACAAAGAATGCAAAGTGCTGCAAAGCAGATTTAGATCTGATCTCAGAAAAATCTTCCAAAGTGTAAGAATGGCAAGAGAATGGAATAAGCTACCTAGGGAAGTAGCAGAAACCCTTCATTGTAGGTTTTCAGGAAGCGATGGGGTAACCAGATCTGGGTGGATTTAAAAATACTGTGCCCTGCATTTCTGCAGGGGTTTAGAAAAGAAGACCCTTGCTTGAAATCCTTCCAGGCCTATGATTGCATGATTGATGCTAGTGTAACAAATACTACTTAAGATTGCAAATACCAAGGCACAGCTCCTCAAAAGCCATTGATCGCCTAACTCCCATTGACTTCAGGGGTAGTTCTGGGTTCTGGTCTCCCACACCCTGTTCATGAATGGCGGATTGAGTTCAGGAGCAGCACAAACATTGGGTGTTAGTACGAAGTAACTTCCATGATAAAGATTCACATCCAAGTTTACTGTGCACTAACTTTTCTGTGCAGACAAGCATTATCAGGCCCTAATGTCACTTAAGGCTTCTAGGAATAATTATACTGGGCCCTTGAGAGTCAAGGGTACCTCCAGTGGCACAGAGCATTCTTTCCATGGCAGGGGGTCGGACTTGATGATCTGCTCAGGTTCCTTTCGACCCCACCAACTATGAAACTATGAAGCTATGAAACAGAGCTCTATCCAAAGTGATGCATCCCCACTTGGTTGATAATAAAAAGCTGATTGATGCAGTAACTCACCTGTACAAATACAGGATTGCAATCAGTATATTAAAAGCTGACAAACCCGAATTTCAGTGGGATATGATATCCATCGTAAACTGGACTGTGACATACACCCAACCAGATATCATGGTTGTGGATGAGTAGGCCATAACAGCAAGAGTCATGGACATGGCTATCCCTCTAGAGAACAGATCACAGTGCATCAGAGAAAGCTAGAAAGGTACCACAACCTGGCCACAGAAATTACAGCATTCTAGTGCTTCAAGAAGGTGAGCGTGATACCAGCAGTGCAGTCCCTGAATGGGCTTTATCAATGTTGATTGAGAAGGCCTTAAGAACACTGGAAATGACACAAACTTTCTGCTTACTCGAAAAGTTGTACATCTATGGACAAGCAGGATTACATAGAAGGTGAACACACAGATATGGCTTAGCCATTCATGGTGCATACATTCTGTAAATGCCCTGGCGTAGGCTAGAAACATAGGGAAGGATAATCATCTTCTGAATACAGATAAATCTTGAATCATAGAAAATTAAATAGATCCTATTCTCAGAACAGCGCAGGAACACTAAGGACAAAGTGGAATGGTGGAGTTTGGGGGCATAATCAGGGAAAAGAAAAAAGAGACAAGTGAGTGATAGGCGACGAGATGGTGGGGAAGAAGAGCATTGTAGGATTGTGTATTTGTTTCAAGTACAGCATGATAATTAACAAGTAATATTGACATCTGTACAAGCAAGGCGTAAAAGTGAAATGGCTTCTTTTGCATTCAGGCATATTGTCAGCTAGCCACTCTGCTTGCCCCTGGCATAAAAGAAGCATGAAGTGGTGTCAAAAAGTCGGTGTCCCACATATTGGTTCTTTTGTACCAACCTTACTAGAGACAGATGACCCACAGTTCTATATATATATGGGACCCCAAATGTGAAATATGCTTTCCAAAATGTTTATAGGATTGTGGCTGTTTCAGGAGAACCTGCCTGCACATATAGGTGTGGGCCCATATGTTACAATGGGTTTTTCAAAGGCTCCTATCATAGGAATAGCAGCTGATGAGGAATTTTAGTAACTTACTTTTTGCAATTATCAGCGGGTTCATATTAGTTGCATTTACACTACACATTATCTGTCACCTGGAATTCTAATTTGCAGTTTATGTGCCATAAAGTTGCACGCTTTCCAGGCTGAGAAAGGCGACAATTGACTGTCTGTTTCTGTTGCTTCTTTTTTTCCACTATATCTGTTCCTCATACAGTTGTAACCAAATAGTAACCAAACAGGCTGTCAAATAGCCAGTGCTGTTTATTCCAAAACAGTGTGGATTTCCCATTTGTAATACAAAAACCATAAGGTCTAACTTTTCTGTATTTGGACCACAGCGTGGCTTGCAGTGGAGCCAGACTCTTAGGATACAAGACCAGAGAGACTCCTGAGGAATACTGCTCTGTCCTAAGAAAGATCAATAAGAAATAAGCTCTATTTCACTTTTGGTGAATGATTATTTTTAATCATTTCCAATCCCAGGAGCAAAATACCAAACTGCTTCTCAAAACAAAGCAAGAATTCACTAGTTCCCATCAACTAAAGTCGACATTTTTCTTTAAAATGGTTTCTGCCCCAGATGCAAATATAAGTCTTATTTACAGGACAGTGCTGCACTTGAACATGATTTCATAGATTCATAAATGTTAGAGTTAGAAGGGACCTCAGTAGGTCATTGAGTCTGACCCCCTGCCCTGGGCAGGAAAGAGTACTGGGGTCAGATGACCCCAGCTAGGTGCTTGTCCAGTCTCCTCTTGAAGACCCCCAGGGTAGGGGAGAGCACCATTTCCCTTGGAAGCCCATTCCAGATTCTGGCAACCCTTACTGTGAAGAAGTTCTTTCTAATGTCCAACCTAAATCTTCTCTCTGTCAATTTGTGGCCATTGTTCCTAGTTACTCCAGGGGGTGCCCTAGTAAATAGAGCATCTCCTATTCCCTGCTGCCTGCCTCTGATGAATTTATAGGCAGCTACAAGACCACCTCTCAGCCTTCTCTTGCAAAGGCAGAAGAGATTTAGGTCACTCAGTTTCTCCTCGTAGGGCCTTGCCTGCAGACCTCTGACCATATGAGTGGCCCTTCTCTGAACCCTCTCAGGATTCTCCATATCCCTCTTGAAGTGCGGCGCCCAAAACTGGACTCAGTACTCCAACTGCACCCTCACCAGTGCCACATAGAGGGGAAGTATCATCTCCCTGGACCTATTCGTCATGCATCTGCTAATGCATGATAAAGTGTGGTTAGCTTTGTTGATCACTTTGTCATATGGACGATTCATGTTCATCTTGGAGTCAGCTATGACTCCAAGATCCCTTCCCGCTGCTATGCTGCTGAGGTCACCCCCGAGCCTGTAAGTGTGTTGGTTGTTCTTTTTGTCCAGGTGCAGCACTTTGCACTTGTCTTTGTTGAACTGCATCCTATTTCATTCTGCCTATTTTTCCAACCTGTCCAGATCTGTCTGGATCCACTTCCTACCCTCTAGTGCATTAACTTTGCCCCATAATTTGGTATCATCTGCAAACTTGGATAGGGTGCTCTCCACACCCTCGTCAACGTCACTGATGAAGACATTGAATAGCACAGGTCCAAGGGCCAAGCCTTGTGGGACTCCACTGCCTACATCTTTCCAGGTCAATATCAACCGGTCCACCACCACTCTCTGTGTTTGGCCCTGTGTCAGGGCACTGTTTTTGACTGCCACTTTAAGGACTCAGCCAAGCAGCCAGCAGGTGCTTGATTGCAGTGGCCACTTTAGATCTTTAGAGCATTTTGCTGCTCACAGGCAGGCAACAGGTTCACCTAGCTGCAAGGCTTCCTGTATCATTCTGGAGGTAAGGGCAAGAGCTGTAGGGGATGGCTAGGAGGCTTCTGGTCCTGGGCATGACCTAGAACTGTACCCTGCCAGGAGTGGGTGGCCTGGTGGGGCTCTCAGTGGCACGGGAGCCACCAGGAAATGCCAGGCCAGTTACCACCCCGGTGAAAGGTGGGTCAGGGTGCCTTAATAACCCCAGCTCCCACAACCGGGTGGGTTACCCCTAGTAGGGGCAAGGAGGTGGATCTAAGAGAGAGTGGGGCTAGAGGCTCAGAGGCCTGACTGAGAGTACCCTCGACTGGTCAATGCTGGGGCCAGGACCAGAACGATCAGAAGGGCCAGGGGCACACCCCAAGGTACACCCAGAGCTGAGGGCCTGGGGTTCCGACTGGCCTTGGAGGCGAGGCCAGGGTCTGTGTGGCCAAAGGTCCTGGGGCGGGCCATGCCCAAGAGGAGAAATAGTTTCAGGGAGCTTGGCAGCCTGAATGAAGGTGGGGTAGGACGCCTGAATGGAGAGATCTTAGGGGGGTCCTGATTGGAGGCTTCTGAAGCCCATGTGGGGCCAGTGATGATAGAAACAGTGGATGCCATCTGCGAGGCTTGGGCTGCAGTGTAGGGGAGGAATGGAGCTGCAGATAGCACCCCCTGGCATCAGGGCAAGAAATGGGCAGCCTCCTACCTAATTAACATCTTAATTAGATAACAACAAGGCTTGGCAGATGAGAAGGAAGGCGGTTGGCCCAGAAACAGGTGGGCAGGCCATTGGTAACTGGCCCTGAGAAGGCTCCCTGTTACAGACCCCTAAGCCAATTTGCCACTCACCTGACCATGTAATCATCTACAGCACAGTCTGTCATTTTATTTACAAGAACAGAATGCTATACAGTATCGAAGGCCTTCTTAAAGCCTAGGTAGAAGACATCTACCTCAGCTCTTGCATCTAAGCATTTTGTGACTTGGTCATAAAAAGAAACAAACAAGGTTAGTCAGGCAGGATCTACCTTCAATGAATCCATGCTGATTTCCTTTCAGCATTATTTCCCCTGCTGGGCTCCCACAAATGTGATCCTTAATGAATTTTTCCAGAGTTTTCCCAAGGATAGAGGTGAGACTAACTAGCCTATAGTTTTCTGGGTCCTCCCTCCTCCCCTTCTTGAAAATAGGGACCACACTGGTCCTTTTCCAGTCCTCTGGGACCTGACCAGAGTACCATGAGTGCTCAAACAGCCGTACCAGCGGCTCTGCTATGACACTGGCCAATTCCTTCAGCACCCTTGGATGAAGTTAATCTGGGCCCACTGATTTGAACACATCCAGCCCCTCCAAGTGCCCCTTCACTAAGTCTGTGCTAACAGTTGGTGTGCTGGTGTCCCTCCTGTGTCTATCCATCATCCAATTGGGAGATTTGTCTTGGTCTGTGTCTAGGAATACAGATGCAAAGAACTCATTGAAGAGTTCATCTTTGTCCCCCCTCTCTGTTACCAATTGCCCTAGTTTGTCCTATAGGGGTCCTATGCTACCCTGTGTCTTCCTTTTGCTCCCTATATACCTGAAGAAGGACTGCAAGCCAGGGAGGTATACTTCTCCTTGGTAGCTACCCCATTTCCACAGCCTGTATACCTGTTTCTTTGCCCTTAGGCTTTCCTGGACTTCCCTGTTCAGCCAAGAGGGCTTCTTGGCTCCTTTGCCCCCTTTTATACGCAATGGGATTGTCTCCTCCTGCGCCCATAGGATCACTCCCTTGAGGAATGACCACCTTTCCTAGACCCCCATTTTGCCAATGCTCTTGAGCTTTAATGCCTCACTAACTAATCTCCTGAGCACACTGAAGTTAGCCTTTCTGAAGTCTAGCACTTCAGCCCTGCTGGTTAGTTTACCCACTCTTCGCCAGATAGTGAATTCAATCAATCGATTGAATCAATCAATTTCTAACCTAAGTTGAATGGATGCAAACCTGGATGCAGAGAAAGCCTTGAAAGCATGACCTTGTAATTGCACAGAAACCAAAAGAAGCAAAGGGGGGAACCCAACTTCTTTTTTTTTTCTTTTTTTTTAATCCCATGGATTCTCAAAGAACTTTTCAGATACAAAGACCAACACAAAAACCAGGACTGAGACAGAAACTCAGATGGAAGGAGTGAGCACAGGGGAAGATAAAGAAGTATTAACTGCCCTGGCTAATGCAGCCAGGGAAGGAGTGGTAAGAAAAGCCACAAGAAATTCTGGCAGGTTTAGGCATATGAGAAGCCAAAAATGATTCATAGATTTCATAGACATTAGGGCTGGAAGGGACCTCGGAAGATCATCGAGTCCAGCCTCCTGCCCAAAGGGCAGGAAGTCAGCTGGGGTCACAGGATCCCAGCAAGATAAGCATCCAGTTTGCTCTTGAAGGTGTTCAATGTAGGCGCTCCGGTGGCAGGCTGTTCCAGACCTTGGGGGCTCAGACAGTAAAGAAATTCTTCCTTATGTCCAGCCTGAAACGGTCATGTAGTAGTTTATGACCATTCGACCTAGTTGTCATCCCTTGGGGCGCTCTGGTGAACAAACGTTCCCCCAGATACTGGTGGTCACCCCTGATAAACTTATAGGTGGCCATCAGATCACCCCTGAGCCTGCGCTTTTCCAGGCTAAAGAGCCCCAGGGCTCTCAGCCTGTCATCGTAGGGTCTGCTTCCCTGACCTCTGATCATGTGCGTGGCTCTTCTCTGGACTCTCTCAAGCTTCTCCACATCCTTTTTGAATTGTGGAGCCCAAAACTGGACGCAGTACTCCAGCTGCGGCCTCACTAAGGCCGAGTACAAGGGGAGAATGACGTCCCGGGATTTGCTTGAGAAGCAAATGGCCAAGAAAAGAAACTTTCTTTCAGTCAAATCACCTCAGTGAGAATTAAAAAGATTCCCATTGCCTGAGAAGCTGTATGCCAAGCCTAGTGTTTGTATTTATTTGCGTCTATTTATTTCTCAGAAAATTTTGCTTTGAACCCTGGCAAGTTGTTTTAATGCAAAGTCGGGTCATCTGATGGAATATCAATTAAATTTCTGGATGGTGGAAATACCAGGAAGAGTTCAAATCTTGCTGTATTTCAGATTCACAAAAGGCCCGTAAGCCAACAAAAAGGTTATAAAAACAAACACTGAGAGTTATAGATCTCCAAATACCAAAATATCCATGGTTTAGTCTTTATCCTCATACCCACTCCCCTCCTACTGTGTTTGCTTAGTTACCCATTGGGTCTTGTCCAAATACTGGATTGTGAATTTCCTGTGTAGTCTGTGCAGCATCTAGAACCATGGAGTCCTGTTTGAGGACCCCTAGTTTTGCACTGATTCTTCAATGGGTCTAAATTGACACAACTCCTCCAACAGAGCAATGCCAATTTTTACCAGCTGAAGATCTGACTTGCATTCTTCAGTGGTTACATTGTACCTTCTTTAAATGGAGGCACCAAGTAATGGCTGACATATGTAGAGAATGAACCATCACAATTAATTGTATACAAAGCCTCTTTTCTCTCCTCTCAGTCACTTGATCTGATCCAGTTTTGACTGGCTGGAATTGTACATTGTCTTTGCTGATTCCTATGAAATGGGATGATTGCTTCAAACTCCCCAGTTTCTCAAATACAAATGCCTGCATCACAGATTCACCCCACTATGTTCTGTATTCTTAATATTGGCTTGCAAGGAAATACACAGAACACTTGCTTATCCCATCCCTTCCCTTTTTTAGAGGTGGGGAGACTCAAACACAGAAAGGTGAAGTGATTTGACCACAGAGAAAAATGTGAGTCACTGACAAAACTCAGAATAAATACCCAATCTCCAGATTCCCCATCTTAAATCTTGCCTCCTGGACCATGCAGAGGTCATGCATTATGCTTGTGTAACATATTAATCCAGCTTGTTCCTTGGTTCCCTTCCCTCTCTTGTGAACATTTTCATAGGAGGTTGTTTCTGCTACTGCCTCCAGATGAGTTGACCCTAGAAGCCGGGGGTGGGTGCCCCTCTTGCCCACCCCTAGTTACACTACTGATCAACTTTTTTAAGATGCAAGGCACTCCTCAAGGCATCTCTCTAAAATACCAACTCTTAGCTTTCACTCATTTTTGAGTACAGAAAAACCAATAGATCAATTATTTTGTTGCAAAGGGCTCAGAAAGATCAAAATAGGACAGGATGCTTTTGATACTATGGATTCCTATGTGAAATCTTTGGATTCATCTTTTGGAGTATGTTTGTACAACTAATGCTGCTAACCTTGTGTAGCACCCTGTGGCACCTTTGAAAGGTTCTCAAAGAACCCTAGGTGAGGGTGGCGCTCTGACTGAGAATCACTTGCTGTAGAGGCATTTGAAGGTAGATGTTCCTGATAATTTCAATAGGTTATCCAGCCAAGGACATCACTACTGAACATAGAAAATAAAATACTCTTTCACTTATCTGTTGTGGCTGTAAATCAGGGTTCTGGGGAAGAAACAGAATTTCAATAGCCAAAGCTATTTAACTGAGTCAGATCACTAGCCCCAAACTTACTTTAGAGAGAGAGAGATGGTCTCCAGCAGAACATAAGACCTATTTGATTTATAACCTAATCTTCAAATGCCATGCGTTGCATGTGAACTATTTTTCATGGAAATCTATCTGCATAAGACATGCACGCCAGATGCCTTGATTTAATTATCCCATATAATGTCCTTACTTACGTTCAAAAATCTGACCCATGCTAACAAGACTTGGTACTTCAAAGCCATGTGACTCATCTTTCATACCACATGAAAGTAATGTTGCAAGAGCCAACTCTTACTGGACACCCCTTCGCAAATGAATTTACAGACATGTGACCCTGGTGATGAATATTACACTAATTAAGTCATTTCTTCCTAAGGGCGGCTGCATCCTCCATGTTCTTAACAGAGCGTCATCTTTTTGTTGTCCACCATTTCAAAGCTGCACATCACAATGTTTCTTGTTGAAGTGCACTGGTTGGGCCCTTCTTCAAAATTGGCTCAGGGTGTAGCTGTGGAGGGAAGTACTGAGTCAAATGTCTCCACAGAATTTGGAATCCATTTTCATTCAGACAGAAAGGGAAATGGAGAAACCTAAGTCCACTAAATAGCAGTGGAAAAGGTAACTTCTGGCACACTGGACTGACATTGGCACTGGAATATAACCAACTTCTTTCAGACTCATCCCAACACAAACATACAGATAAAACCAAAATGAGTGGATTTGTGAACTAGAAACAACAATAATCCTTCCTAGAGCTGCATACATTAGCATAATTGACTCCACAGATATCTTTGCTTCTGTCATAACCTAGGATGCATTAAACATTTAAAGACAGTATTAAAAAGAGGATTACAAACCAGATCTAAAGTCCATGGAAGTCAGTGGGATGGCTTCTGTTGACTTCACCAGGGTGTGGGCTGGGCTCCACTTGCCTAATAGATTTAAAGACAGAAACAATACTTGGCTCATGGGTTTCACCCCCTGGAAATCAGCCAGTACTTTGAGTTGTACTGAGGGGTTATGTCACACTTGATCATGACAGTACAGAGCAGTTGTTGCAACATCAAAGCAGCGGAAGCTTTGGGGTAACGTGGAAATTTAAACCAGGAAGGAGAGGCTGAGACATAAGTACAGGCAGATAGGTTAAATCTCTCGTGGTGGCTGTAGTGAGCTAAGGTAAAGGAGAACTTTTGCTTTGATGTTTTGGCTTTAAGTTGCATTAATGGAGGTTGGTAATTATAGAAACAGATATTAGGGACGGAGCTAGGGTAATTGAAAACTTGTGCTTTGCTAGGTAGTATTTATAAGAGGCTTTATTTGGCTGCTTTGATGGAGTCAGTGACTTTTTCAAACTACAAAAAGTCATGCAACATGTTCATTTTAATATAAAGTTAAATTCTTTTATGATTCTGCAAGTGGAACCAGTGCTGTGGAGGTTAATGGCTGAGGGCTGGTATGGGGCTTGTCCTCTAAAATAGAGGATTTTGGGAAAACAATCAAATGCTATGGGCCAGTTCTTAAATTGGCATACAGCAACATCACTCTATGGGCCATAGCAGTTCAAGATGGACCCTGTGGCCCAGATTCTTAAAGACATTTAATTGTTGTTCCATGTAGGATTGCAAGGCCTATGTGACATCTATGGCTAGGCTGTATTGTCACAGGTGAAGACACTCAGGCCAAAATCCAGCTGCCCCACAAGGCAGGAAAGTAGCACTAAAATTAGCCTTTCTTCTAGAGCCTCCAGAACCTCATGCTGGTGTCATCAACCAAGTCCCTAGTATAACAGTCCCCTACCCCATTACTGAGAGGGGGGAGCAAACCCCAGCATCTATCAGCCAGACAAGCCCAAGCACAGACTAAGGGAGGAAAAGACCTGAGCAAAGACTCATCCCAGAGCCAGCAGCAGTGGCAATAACAGGAGCTGGGGCCTTACACAGAAACCCTGCATGCCCAGCAGCAAGAGGCCACCCTAAGGCTGCTGGTAACAAGCCAAATCAGGAATCACCTGTGACTGCTTTGGAAAGCAGGTGACCAGCAGGAAGAAGGGCCAGGGAACCACATAAACACAAGCCCTGTAAGCTGCAAAGGAGGGGAGCTCCTCACCTGGAAAGCTGCTGCCTGAGAGCTACCAGCCAGGCTGTGCAAACCTATGAGGGGTGGAGGACACAAGCCAGGGCAGGGGTTATGTTAGCACCCAGGGAGGTCTGCCATGGGTGCTTGTTGACCTACCCTGAAGGCAGTGGAATGGTTTCCTATGTTTAAAGCAACAGCATACTATTTTTCTGTTTGTTGTCCTTCATTTGCCTAGAAGGGAAAGTTAGTATTACAGCCTGGGGGCTTCTTTTTTGGTTGTAGTTCAGACCAGTGGCTTGGGTTGGGACTGCGAGGGCAGGTATTTGGAGGCCCCATTAGTGCCCTAGGGACATGTACTTGCCTTGAGCCTTGCTGTGGGTAGGCTCAAGGCATTTTGAGGAAGTAGCAAACCCAGAGCAGGGCAGAGTGCAGGGGTCCAGAGCAGGGCAGACAAGGTCCACAGAGGGCCGGGACAAAGCTGGGACCCAGAAGCCAGTCCGGTGCAGTGGGCCTAGGCTACAGGACCCAGCCAAGAGAAAAAAGGGGGCTGAGGCCAGAACGCCCAAGCCTGACAAGTATATACAGATATCCCAGGATGTTTAGTTAGCCTATAAACCAGGCTGAGGCCTAGCTTGGGAAGCCCTAGGGTAACCTCCCTCAGATATAATACATAACATCAAATTAAGGTGGGTGAGAAAGGGGAGAGTCCCTGTACCAGGGATCCAGCTAAGCCCCACATTTACTTGGGTGACGGCCATGGGAGCATTCCATAGATAGCATACTCCTGCTTGGCGCCAAAGAAAAGTGGTGAGCCTGTGGGCTGACAGTGTGCTCCTCTGTGCCTCTACTCCTTGGCTGGGATGGGCAGCCAGTGGACAATATGGTCTCCATGGGTCTATTCCCAAGGCTGCAATGAGAGCCGGAAGTCTGGCTCCACATGGGCGCAGGGCCCAGCCCAAGAGGGCAAACAGCCAGTACCACCTAGGGCCCAGAAGCTGCGCTTGCAGGAGCTGATGAGCCCCTCTGGGGCTCTCAGCCCCTAGGGGCATCTGCAGGGCATGTTGGGGCAGACAGGGGTCTGGGATGGCTCAGGCCAACCCGGAATTTCCTGCATAAGGCAGCAACAGTCTCAGAAGGGGGGGATCATCAACACAGACACTGGCTCACATCACATCCTGCCACCAGAGCTAACCAAGGACCTGTGATCGAAAACCAGCTTGATACTGGCTGTCCCTGCAGAACCCTGACCGTCACACAGCTGCTGAAGGTCAGGTACCTTTAGGGACCCCACACAGGTTCAAAATACCGCTGGCCCCAGCCTACCTAAAGGGCTTGGCCCAAGATAGGCCAGCCCACTTGGACTGGGTTCATAGCAGGGGCTAAAGCCTGAAGAGCCCTGACCACCTGAAGAAAGGTGGCCGCATACTGCTGGACCAAGGCAAGGCCTGAAGCAAACACAGACATTATTACTTAGGTTATATTGATTTATTTATTTTCTTACATGGCCCGGATGCTGTTGAACACAGACCTTTAACGAGACCCCTAGGCTCGGCCAATATATGCCAACCCCAAGCCACTTGCTTTTCTTCTTTCACAGACATTTCTACATAGCACACAAAGCCAGGTGCCTAGAAAGACCAGGCGCCTACTCCAATCACCAACAGAACACCTGAGTGGAAAGGGGTGGGGTGTAGGGAAGGTGGAGCCCCACAGAAGACTCTTGGAAATTGTGACCCACACTGGTCTCAACAAGCCCTGTATGATCAGGTACCACCTCCAGATATCCTTAATAGTTACACCAAGTCATGACAAGTGAGATACAAAAATAGGGAAATAAGATACCTATTGAGAGTGTGGCACCTGTGCCCCACCTCAGTGTGGCTGCTTGGCCTGAGTCTCTCTACAGCTCCCCAGACAGGCGAACCAAGCTGGGACTGAGCTGCCACCTAGGGAAACTGCAGCCATCCCTAGGACAAGCTCCTTGTTATACCAACAGGGAATGGTAGGCATGGCTAGTGATTCTGTCCAACCCCCATTAATAATATATGGCCATGGTTCCTTTCCTGTTTTCTTATTGTTTGAAACAAAAGGATCATAGTTTCATAGTTTTTAGGGGGCAGAAGGGACCTTACAGATCATTGGGTCCAGCCCCACCCTGCATATGGGCAGGAAAGACTGCTGGGACCAAATGATCTCAGCAAGATACACATCAAGATGTTTTTTGAAGATTGCCAGGGTGGATGACTGTACCACTTCTGGAGGGGGCCTGTTCCAAATTCTGTACACTCGGCTTGTAAAGAAGTTTTTCCTTATGTCTAGCCTGAAGCAATCTTCAAGCAGATTGTGCCCATTATTTCTTGTCCTCCCCTGGGGGGCCTTGGTGAATAGATGCTCCCCCAAACCCTGATGTACACCACTGATATACTTATAGGCTGCAACCAAGTCCCCCCTGAGTCTTCTCTTCTCCAAGCTCAGCCTCTCCTTATACATCTTGGTCTCCAGGCCTCTAATCATGTGTGTGGCCTTCCTCTGGACTCTCTTGAACTTTTCCACATCCTTCTTGAAGTGCAATGCCCAGAACTGGGCACAGTATCCAGTTGCGATCTCACCAAAGATGAGTAAAGTGAGAGGATGACATCCTTTGCCTTGCTCAAGATGCCTCGGTGGATGCATGCTGGTGTTGGTTAGCCTTTACCAGCTACAACATTGCATTGGTGACTCATGTTCATTTTGTTGTCAATCATGACACCCAGGTCTCTTTCAGCTGTGGGGCTGGCAAGCAGAGTACTGCCAAGCCTGTGTGTTGTGAGTTATTTCTTCCCAGTTGGAGCACTTCACATTACTCCATATTACATGACATCGGGTTGAGGTCTGCCCACTTCACAAGCCTGTCCAGGTCGACCTGTATTGCCAGCCTGTCTTTGAGTGTGACAACGCTTCCCCACAGCTTGGTATCGTCAGCAAATTTTGCCAAATTGCTTGTAATACCTGAATCCAAATTGTTAATGAACATGTTGAAGAGCACTGGTCCAAGTACTGACCCCTGAAGAATGCCACTGGTCACCCTCCACCATGATGACTCAGTTCTATCAATCAATACCCTTTGGATTCTACCACGGAGCCAATTTCCTAGTCGTAGACATTAGGGCTGGAAGGGACCTTGGAAGATGTTCAAGTCCAGCCCCCTGCCCCAGGGACAGGAAGTCAGCAGGGGTCATAGGATCCTAGCGAGATAAACATCCAAATGTCTCTTGAAGGCATTCAAAGTAGGTGCTTGAACCACCTCCAGCGGCAGTCTATTCCAAACCTTGGGGGCTTGGACAGTAAAGAAGTTCTTTCTTATGCCCAGCCTGAAATGGTCATGGAGGAGTTGGTGACCGTTCGATCTTGTCATCCCTTAGGGTGCTCTGGTCTCACCAGAGTGTGGTGCTGGACTGTGAAGTAGTCGAGGCTGTATTTTCCCAATTTGATCATGAGGACATTGTGGGAGACATTACTGAGAGGGGGGAGACCAGGTAAAAGGCCTTTTTGAAGTCCAAGTATATGATATCAGCCTCATTTCCCCTATCCAGGTGGTGAGTAACCTGATCATAGAAGGAAATGAGGTTGATCTGGCACAACCTGCCCATAACAAAGCCATGTTGGCTATCCTTCAGAATACTGCCTTCAGTTAGCCAGTGTGTGATGGTTTCTTGGGTGATTTTTCTCCAGGATTTTACCTGGGATTCAGGTCAAACTGATTGACCTGTAGTTTCCTGGGTCTTCCCTTCTCCCTTTCTTAAAGATAGGTACCATACTGGCTTTTTTCCAGTCTTCTGGGACCTCTCCCGAGTACCACAGATCTTCAAATAACTTCGCCATCAGTCACACAATGACATCAGCCAGTTCTTTTAGCACTGTTAGATGTATAAGTCAGATGTCATTCGATCCATCTGATTTATAGATATTTAGCCTTTGTAGGTGCTCCCCCACAACATCAACATCAACTATGGGAGGGTGGTCACCCCCACCATGGTCATCCTGTATCCTGTCAAGCAGGCTAATATCCTTGGACAGGTGGAATACCAACGTGAAGTATTAATTCAGGAGTTAGGTTTTGTCCTAAGTGTCAGTTAACAGCCATCCCATTTCATTTATCAGGGGCCCTATGCTTCCCTTGTTCCTTTTGCAACTCCCTATGTATCTAAAGAAGGACTTTTGGTTGTCCTTGATTCCAGTTGCCAATTTATGTTCAGTTAGTGCTTTCACTGTCCTGATCTGCTCCCTACAGGTGCAGGCTGCTGCTGAACACTCCTCTTTGGTAGTTGTTCCTGACTTCCATCCCTTGTAGACTTCTTGCTTTAATTTCAGGAGGTCCATGTGTTCCCCATTGAGCCAAGGGGGCCTCCCAGCTCTTTTGCTGCCTTTCTTGTGAGAGGGAACAGACTTTCTTTGAGGTTTTAGGATTGCTTCCTTGAGGAAAGGCCACTCTTTTTGTATTTGCTTCCTCATCAAACTGTGGTCCTGCAGGGCCTCGCCAACTAGTCTCCAGAGTCTGTAGAAATCAGCTTTCCTAAAATCAGGGATTTCTACCCTACTGGTTGATTTCTCTGGCTTGCGGTGGATGGAGAAAGTGATCATCTCATGGTTGCTGTCACCCAGTTTCCCTTTAATTCTCAGGTTGCTCACTAGATCATCCCCCTTGGCCAGAACCAAATCTAGGAGCACTTTGCCCCTGGTTAGCTCGTAGACTTCCTGAGTTAGACAGGAAGCTCCTGCAGCTCCTCAATGCAAGTGAGGAAGATTTGTGACTAATCAGATCTAGCTGAGTGCTCATCCCACAAGATGTCTGGATAGTTGAAGTCACCCATGATGACCATGCTCCACAAGCATGCAGCCTCTGCCAGTTCTCTAGAGAATTCTTGGTTGAGCTGTTCCTCTTGGTTCAGAGGTCTGTAATAAACTCCTACAGTCAAGGCCCTTTCCCTGGGCTCTCCCTGTACCTTGACCCAGAGGGTCTCAAGTTGCCCTTCTTTGCATCCAATTTTAACCTCAAGGGAGATGTAATGTTGCTTTACATATAGAGCAACTCCTCCGCCCTTCTTCCCAATATGATCCCTCCTGTACAGGGTATATCCCTCTATACCTGTGGTCCAGCCATAGGTAGAGTCCCACCAGGTCTCCATGATCCCTACAAGATTGTATTGTTTGCTGGTTAGTATATGAGCCAGTTCCTCCTGCTTGTTTCCCATGCTTCTGATGTTAGTGTACAGCCAACTAAGTTTGCCAGTCGGAGGTCCTAGGCTTTCTAGGAAGTGGTGGAATAACATGTCCATTGGCTGGTGTCAACATAGGCTTCGCATTGTACCCTAGGATGCTAGTTTTGAGGTTGTCATTTCTCCGACTTGTGTTGGTGGTTGAGGGCCATTCCCCCAATGATCTCAGTTAAAGGCTGTGTCCAAGTGGTCCACCATTCTGGCCAAGAAAAGCTTCCCCTTTGACATGAGGTGGATGCCATCTCTTCCCAAAAGGCTGCAGTCCCTGAGATGCATGCTATGGTTGAAGAAGCCGAAGCCCTCACTGACTCATTGCCAGAGTCTTCTATTTACTTCTTCTATGCACCTATCCCTCTTATACCTGTGACCCTCAACCAGGAGGACCAAGGAGAAAGCTACCTGTGCCCTGACCCCTTGAGCACAGCCCCCGGAGCCCTGTAGCCTTAGACCCTCTGGAAGACCCCAACTCCCCAGTGCAGAGCCTGGAGGTAAGCAGGGACCATAGTGGGTAGGTAGGAGCAGCGGCGTGCAGCACCTGAGTGGAGCCAAGGAGGGCCCCCCACCCCGGCTCCTACTTAGCCCAGCCCACCAGGGAACTGTGCAAACAAGTGCACTCTGGGCCCCGGTGTGCATGTTAACACAGGAATTTGCGTGAAAGGGCACAAGGCTCCAGGCAGTGAGCCTGCCAACTCAGAAACCCAAGTACTTGGTAGTAGTTTAGACTACACCCAAATGCTAGGGACACACTGTACCCCAAAGATTCCCACCTCTCCCCTTGCTGGAGTCCCTGCCTCGCATCACCGAGGCCTCCACCCAGATGGAGCCTGTGGCTCTAGGCTGTGGGGGCTGTCTGTCAAGGCTGCCAGCATCTGGGACAGGAGCAAGGGCACCTCCGTTTGTGGGATATGCTCCATTCTGAGGTCTCTAGAGTGCCAGGTGGGGGAGATTCAGGCACAGGCCAGCAGGCTTTGCACCATCAGAGCCCACGACCAGGGGATCAATCATTACTACAAGGCCCTACACCTGAAGAACGGAGAGGAAAGAGCACACAAGCCCATCAACAGGATGAAGGACAATGATAAAACTGACCTAGAGTCTCATCCTGGAGTTGCCTGGAAGATGGTCATCTCCGGTCCCACTGCACACACCAGGGTTACCCCTCCCTTGGAACTGTAAAACAGATATGTGCTCCTAATAGCATCAGTGGAGTTGTCAGTGGAAGCACAGACTGTGGCAGAAGCAAGGTAGCCAGCCCCCTTAAAGAAGAGATGCAAGGTAGTCATGGTGGGCAACTCCCTTCTGAGGGGGACTGAGGAAACCATCTGCTGCCCTGACCCCCTAACCCATGAGGTCTGCTGCCTTCTAGAGACCCGCATCTGGGATGTGGCTGAGAGGATCCCAAAACTTGTCCGGCCCTCTGACCACTACCCCATGCTCCTCATCCATGTGGGATCAAATGACATGGCCAGGAACAACCCTAGCCAAGTCATGAGAGGCTACAGGGCTCTGGGGGCTGGGCTCAAAGGGTCAGGAGCACAGGTAGTTTTCTCCTTGGCCCTCCTGGTTGAGGGTCACAGGTATAAGAGGGATAGGTGCATAGAAGAAGTAAATAGAAGACTCTGGCAATGGTGCTACAGTGAGGACTTCGGCTTCTTCGACCATAGCGCGCATCTCAGGGACTGCAGCCTTTTGGGAAGAGATGGCATCCACTTCACGTCAAAGGGGAAGCTTTTCTTGGCCAGAATGGTGGACCTCTTGGACACAGCCTTAAACTGAGATCATTGGGGGAATGACCCTCAACCACCGACAGAAGCCCGAGAAATGGCAACCTCGAAACCAGCATCCTAGGGTACAATACAAAGCCTTCTTCAGCAGCAGGGGCATGACAGGCTTCCACCCGCACATCTTTGCCAAGAACCAGTCCCAAACTGAAGTTTTCTTCAGTTGAGACCCTTTAAAAACTTTAAAATTTTTCGGACTCTCAGAGTCTAATGAGATCACACATTCATGCACGTGTACAGATGGCTGCACCATGCTATTTGCAGGGACCAGATTACCAGTCCCTGCCCTATCTCACTGGAGAAGGCAGCTGGTGAGTACCCCCCAATCCCCACTCCCATGCTAACTTGTGCGGCCGGGCCCAGAGTTCACCTGTTTGCATGCTCTGGTCATGCGGCTCCCTGGTGGACTGAGCTAAGTAGGAGCCGGGGGGGGCTGACCCTCCTTGGCTCCACTCAGCTGCCACCCACTGCTGTTCCTGCCTACCTGCCATGGTCCTGCCTTACCTCCTGGCTCTGCACTGGGGGGTCAGGGTCTGGTAGACGGTCTGCCAGGGGTCTTCTGCTCTCAGGGGTGCAATGGGCTTCCACCTGTGTGTCTCCATCAAGAGCTGGTCCCAAACTGAAAGCCAGTCCCCAATCATATTTATCCAAATCCAAGATGACTGAATTTAAGACAACCCCCAATAATTAGATTCTAGACATCAACAATTATAAATTTGTTATAATTGTCCATGTCTAGAATCTAATGATTCGAGGGTCATCCTCAGAGCCAACCTCAGGGGTGGGTGATGTAGGCAACCTCCTGTAGCACTGTGGTTAGGGGCTGCCACACACATGTGAGCAGCCTGTGCTCATAGCAGTGCTCTCCCTGCCAGACTGCAACCTGCACTGGTGACTTGGGGGGCCAGGGACAAGGGGGGGTAGGGTGCCAAAATACAAGTTCACCCTGGGCACCTTTTTCCCTAAGAGGGGGTGCCAAAATACAAGTTTGTCCAGGGTACCATTTTCCCTAAGGCTGGATCTGGTCATCTTAAGTTTGTCCTTCCCCACTGCTAAGGCAGAAAAGTAGTGTCAGGGTGGTAGGTAGTGGGGAAAGCAGTGGCAGGTGGTGGGAAGAAAAACTGCAGGAGGAGCAGGCATCCTACCTCCCCACCTGGCTCCCTTTCTACTACTTTTCTTGCTGATCCAGATAAGAAGGAGCCCCAGAGCTGCTCCTGCCCTGCCTGGCACAGAGGGTGCCTGGCTCAAAGGGGGATAGTCGGGGGAGTGTACAGGTTCCTCTTTCCCTGCTTGGCTTCCCCCACAACCCCCAATTCCTCCCTGGCTGAGAGCAGGCTGGAAGGAGGAACCTGCACACTGCTCCTTGCACTATGGGACAGGAACAGCTCTGAGGCTCCTCCTGCCTGCAATAGCTGGGAGACAAACCACTCCAGGTGGAGGTTGTGGGGAGTGACAGTGCAGGTTGGGGACTGCAGCAGTGGTGCACAGATTCCTCCTTCCCTGCCTAGCTCCTTGCCAGTGAGGGAGATGGGGGAGGGGAGCTGGGCAGGAAGAAGATGCTGGAAGCAAGAACCTGCACGCTGCTGATGTTCCTGGCCCAGCCACACTACCCATAGCTCCCCAGCTGAAGCAGTCTGATATTTGATTCTAAGACAAGGCTTTGTTTTCCCCTGATAAAAGGGAGAAAACTTTGCCTTGGAATGGACTAAACATGGAAACTGTAGCTCTGGACCTGTGTCCCTTCCTTCTTGGTAATGAGAAGGGCTTTTGGCATCAAGCAGACACAAAGGCTTGCTTGTGTCTCCCAAAACTACCAACATTGATCTGTAGCCTCCTCCCAGTAATGAGAAGAGCCTTAAAGCCCAAGGAGAGCCTAAAAGCCTGCTTGTCCTAACCCTAGGCTCTGAGATTACTGTAGCAGGGTATGGGGCTGGGGCAAATCAGTCTGTGTGGGGCCTGGACACAGTGGCAGCAGGGGGAGGAGGAGATGGCGAGCGGTCGGATGCAAAGCTGGCCTGGCTCTGTGGGCCCCCCCAAAGCATGGAGCCTGGGGCAATCGCTCCAATTCACAACCCCCTAGGGATGGCCCTGCTTAGGGTAGGGGAGGGTAGGTAGGGTGGGTTACAGTGGCTTTCCCAGCTGGGTTCTGACGCAGCTCTTGCTCAGCCACCAGAATGGCTCCACCCAAAGCACCTGAACTTTGCAACACAACACACAGCACTTCCACCCTGTAAGCTGCTCACAGCCTATTCACATCTCCTTCCCTCATCTTCTACTCCCTGCCCTGATTCCTTGCTCCCTGTATCCTGGTCCTGGATTCCTGGCCCTGTCTTGATCTCCTCTTGCCTCCAAGCTTCTTGATTCCAGTTCCTGAGCTCAGCTTGCCCCTTGGTTTCCAATTTTTTGGCTCTAGCCTTTGGTTTGACAACCTGGTTGCAGACCTTTTCACTCCTGATCTCCACCTGGTTTCTGACCACTCACTAAGGCCTCCAGATCTAGTCACCAAGCTACTCCAGTGAACTGTAACAAATCATTGCAATAGCACCTGGATATTGGTGAAAGCCTTAGAAATACTCTTGTTCTAAACTGTTGTTCAGCATGCTGGTTCTTTTGCTCATCTCCTTGTTGACCTAAAAGAAGATTTCAGCTGCCAAACCCGAATTCAGCTTTCTTTATCATTAGAAGGTCGGTCACGGTTTGCCATGTGTGATGATAGTGCCTCATTGTGCTGATCTGGAACATGTCAGAAAGCAGATTGCAACAATTGTTCGGTTCTCTGGCTTGAAAAAGGAGTTGGGGAACATGCCTTGTTCAGCGCTCTGCCTGATGCAGCATACATCCCCCAGAGCACTGAAAAAGCTACGTTGCTTGATTTGCTGGGAAAAAGATGAAGGCTCTGCCCATGTCTGCAGATGAGGACAGTCTCTCTGAACAGGTCAGTTTCCTCAGTGACCTTCAATGGATGGTCTCTTCTGCAATGTATGGTCAGTTCAGGACAGTAAGAGGACTCCTTAATAGAGTTGGTTTACTCAATATTTTATTAAAGCCATTATTAGTCAATATAGCTCTGAAAGTGATTAAACTGATTTGTTTCCATCAAAATTCGAAAAGGAAAAAATATTAAAAAATGAAAACAGGTTGTTTCAGGAAGTTTGGGGTTTGGGAAATGTCAGCATTTTGTTTCATATTTTGGCACGTTTGGTGCCAAATTTTTTGTTTTTTATTTTTATTAGTTTGACATTTTTTCATTTTGTCACATCATATCAAAGTGCCATAATGTTGCTTTAAAAAACAAACAAAAATGATAGAAAGAAATAAGAGGCTTCCAAATAGTCAATCCCCTTAATGATTTAAAAAAATAAACTAGTTCATCTCTCATATTAAGCTGTATATAGTACATAGTATATCATGGGTCTACCAATATATTGTGAAATAATATTAAAACAATAAAACAAAATTTGAAATTCCAAAATGAAAAATGTCCAAAGACAAGATTTATTAGAAATTGCAGCTTGTTGTCTATTCTAAAAATACTTGTTTCTATTCAAATTCAAAATGAAAACAGATTTTTAAAATGTCAACATCTCCCACAAAACAAAAATTCTGATTATGAATCAGCTCTGTCTCCCTGCGGACATGGCCTTTTGATGGGCAATAACCTGGCCCTAGATTTAGCAAGGTAATAAGTGATATATAACTAACATCACTCTTTCTTTCTTTCTTTCCTATTTGTTTTTAATTTCATAAAGTCATTTTACCATCTTTCACCATTTATTTTCTCTGAGCAAATACAGACACCCATTTCTAAAATGTCAAATAAAGGGATGTCACCAATTTATTAACATTAAAAGAGGGAGTGGCACTGGCCAAGTGAATCATGGCTGAAACCCAACTTCTGTATTCCCCTAGAAGCTTTCAAATTATTGTGGAAAGAATTTGAGAGAGAAAATGCACTGTCTACACGCATTACCTCATCCTGGTATGTTTGGAAGGCTTGTGTAAAGCATATGCCTGGGACAGCACACTATGTACAAGTAATACATCACCCTGTACCTTTTGCATGACTGTTGAAAGAATTCATCAGTGACAAAGCATGTCATAAGATCCATCAAGTTTTTTTTTTCTCCTTCAGCTCCAGTAACAAATCCTCTTTAGGTTTCCAATAATGGTAATGTCTTGACAAATCCTGAAAAGGCTACAGTCAAATCTATAGTGTCAAAATGTACCCAAGAGCATGTCTACACGACAAGCTTGTCTACAGGAACAGATTTTATGTCAAAGTGAGAAATGTCAAAGCACATATTTTTATGTGATTGTGCCCAATCAAACAGCCATATGTCACTTCACCATGACTCATTGCTTCTGCACGGGGAGGACCATCAGAGACGCATTGTGTCACTTACTACACTGTTACTCAGGAATACTGACCAGCGTGTTTATTGCATCCTGTAGTTGGGTAGCTGTAAGTTCACCTCTGCATTAACACCTGTGGTTATGGCAGGATTTTGTAATGCAGCAGCTGTGGCAATTAGAGCTTCCTGTTCCACAGGAATGTCTGAACTTACAAGAGAAGGGATGAAAATGACAGGACAGACGAGGAGGATAAGACTGAGACAATTCTCCAAGAGAATTTTTTCTTATAACAGCTACACTCAATGTGTTGTCACATCTGGTCTCAAGAACCAGGCACGGACTGGTGGAAGAGCATCATGTTATAGAATTATAGATTCATAGATGTTAGGGTTGGAAGGGACCTCAATAGATCATTGAGTCCGACCCCCTGCATAGGTAAGAAAGAGTGCTGGGTTCAGATGACCCCACCCAGATGCCTATCTAACCTCTTGAAGACCTCCAGGGTAGGGGAGAGCACCACCTCCCTTGGGAGCCCGTTCCAGACCTTGGCCACTCTAACTGTGAAGAAGTTCTTCCTAATGTCCAGTCTAAATCTGCTCTCTGCTAGCTTATGGCCATTATTTCTTGTAACCCCCAGGGACACCTAGGTGAGTAAAGGCTCACCAATTTCCTTCTGTGCCCCAATGATGAATTTATAAGCAGCCACAAGGTCGCCTCTCAACCTTCTCTTGCGGAGGCTGAAGTGGTCCAGGTGCCCTAGTCTCTCCACATAGGGCTTGGCCTGCACGCTCTTAACCATATGAGTGGCCCTTCTCTGGACCCTCTCCAGGTTATCCACATCCCTCTTGAAGTGTGGCACCCAAAACTGCACGCAGTATTCCAACTACAGTCTGACCAGTTCCCGATAGAAGGGAAGTATCACCTCCTTGGTTCTGTTTGTCATGCATCTGCTGATGCACGATAAAGTGCAGTTAGCTTTGCTGATGACTTTGTCACACTGACGACTCATGTTCATCTTGGAGACCGCTAGGACTCCAAGATCCCTTTCCACTTCTGTGCTACCAAGCAGGTCATTTCCTAGGCAGTAGGTATGCTGGACATTTTTCCTCCCTAGTTGCAGCACTTTGCATTTCTCCTTGCTAAACTGCATTCTATTGTTTTCTGTCCATTTGTCCAACCTGTCCAGGGGTCTGCTTGTAGTTGTTCCCTGCCCTCCAGTGTGTCCACTTTTCCCCACAGTTTTGTATCATCCGCAAACGTGGACAGAGTACACTTCGCTCCCTCATCCAAGTCACTGATGAAGACATTGAAGAGTATCGGTCCAAGGACCGAGCCCTGCGGGACCCCACTACCCACGTCCTTCCAGGTCAATACCGACCCATCCACCACCAATACCGACCCATCCACCACCAACTTGGGACCATCCAAGAAGTTGCAACATATCAGAATGACTGAGGACACTTCCTAGCAATGTGCCCTGAACCTATCTATCCCAGAGAGGCTGAAACAGTTGCCTTCACTGTTAAAAAATGCATGGCCATCTTACCACCTGTGACTGCTACTGGTCAGCTGCCACAGGCAAATCACTTAAGTGACCAAGCACCAGGGGCACATTGTCCAAGGGGGCTTTGGGGAGAGTGCCTGCAGGAAAATATGATAATTACAAGTTTCTGGTTATAAGATAATGGCTTTCTGCATGACCTCATGACTTAAAGCAACATGCTGCACAACCACCCATGGGTTTAGGTGTTCTGTAGAAGGGACTATGTGCTTTCCCAAATTTAAAATATTTTGTGCCTTCAGTTCTGTATGCATGGGGTACACAGATACCCCAGTCTACAGGCCTCCATGGACATATTGGTCATTTGAGGCCTCATTTGTGCATGTTAAATAGGGCATCATGAATTTTCAGCTTCAGGTGCCTTCACCTTTCAGCCACTGATCATATGTATGGGTCTGACTAGCAGTTTTCTGCAGTCTTATTTTTAGATTGTGTACCTTTATATCCTTATGATTACGGTCCATGAAGGCCTAGGTTGGCTCAATTTTCCGTATGAGAAATCTGTTATAAATTTTACAAACACCAGATGTTTGCATGATGGAAGAAAATAAAACTGACTTTTAAGTAAACAAAACCAGACTGTGTGCGTCTCTAAAGTACAAACAAAAATGTGCAAAAAGTGCAACATAAACCAAACAGTGCAAACCTGGTGTGCGTGGAGTGAACCAAGAAGTAAATGTAGCTTCCAATGAGGTTTTAAAGAGCTCTTTGGGAAGGGCTTACCACCAAGGTGGTGTGTGGCCCTTGTCTCTGTAAAGGTTTGGAGTTGGACTAGCAGTAGACCAATATGTGGACTGGACAGATGAAGAAAGCTGGAGTGCTAAGTGTGCTCTCTCTGTCTCTCACAGTCAGAGTGTAGCTGTGCCTGGTGGACCTGCTGGCAAACACTAATTTCCCAGTAGGAAGAGTCCTTCAGCTGTTGGAGGGGGCTGCTGTTGAGGGGCTGAGGGAGGAAGTAGAAAGCAAAGAAATTGCTAGGGAGACATTTCCCCAGAAGCACAGCTGCTCAGTTCCTTAGGTCCACTCCCTGCTGCTGCACTTCTATCTCCACTCTCACTCTCTGTAGCTGGTACCTTTAAAGTCAAATCTTCTCCCCACCATCCCCAGGGATAGTTGATACCTTGGCACCAGCTCCTTAGTGATCAGACCCTCATACCATCATACCCTCCTCCTCTTCCTGCTTTAGGCCTCTACAGCCTTCCCATGATTCACTAATGCCTCTACAAGGTCTTAAAACATCTCTTCTTTTAGTTCTTTTCTTTGGGCCCTCAAAAATCACCAGACAATAACCTGTGGTTAATATGAATGGCCGTAAGGGTCTGGAACTCATAAGGTAAGAAACATAAGACATCAGTAAGGCACGTCTGGATGCACTACTAGATTCAGGAACCAGAGATAAGGCAGAATTGCTATGCACTGTTATCCCTCTCCTAGAGCATTTTCTATGTCTGAAATTCCCTTTTTATCTCTCCTGTGTACACGCTGAAAGTTTGCCACATTATTTATCGCCATTCTGCAGTGGCCCTACATATATTATTTGGGAGTGATGGTGTTTGTGGCTTATAATTCAGAACTGCTGCCTCCTTACGGTGTGAATGTTTTTTGAAGGTTTAAAGCCTTTGGTAGTTACAGTCCTGCTCCAGGCTTTGCACAAAATTTGAATTATTTTCATATTATTATTTTTATATGGTTTCATAAAAAATTGAACATAATTTTTTCTGGATAATATGGATTTCCTGAATTAATCTCTCTCCTGACCCCACAACATCCAGCATGTTCTTAGCTCCAGAACTACACAAGGTTCATTGCTCAATAAGCACATATCCACATTAAGGAAATAGTTTTTACTTCATTTTTTCTGTAATTTATCATGACCAGAACTTGGGTGCAGTGCTCCAAAATAAGGGGTAGTGAGGTCAGCAAGCGCAAGTGCACCAGCTCTTGACAAATAGGCAGGGGGAGGAAATGAGTTGGTTGGCAGGACTAGATTGAGTTCTGGAAAAGGTGAGGACCTTTGCACAAACTGCAGTCCTCAGCTGCCATGTTTGACACTTGGACAGAGGCCATACTATGGGGGGAAGAGGAGAAGCAACTCAGAAACATTAATTACTTTCCTTTGTGCATGATGATGACAGCCAGCAGAGCAATAGAAACAAATGCCAGTCACCTAAATCTCATCATATACTAAAAGGTAATGCAAATGCAAATCATATTACCGTTTTCCTCCAGTGTACTGCCGGGAGCACTGGTCTTGTCAGAAGTGGCTGCTTAACTGGCAATGGGCTCAGGGGTCTGTGGATCTGAACTGGGCTCTGTGGATTCCTCTCCAGTGTCCTGGATCATGAGTAGTTCCTTGCAGGTACCTGGGTACCTCCACTTGTGTTGATTTCTATGTCCCACTGTCCTTGGAGCATCCAGTCCAATTCCAGCATCTTCACAAAGTATGGCTTGATGATGGTGCCCCATGCCAGCCTCCTATTTAGCTATTTGTGGTACAGACACGTGGCTCACCTAGCATCCAAGGTACAGTTTCTGTTCCTTGTCCACTTGTAGGTTCACTTCCAGTCCTGTCCTTAACATAACATTGCATGGTGTCACAATGGTCACTGTGAGGTCACTTCCTTAGTGATGGCATTGTACACTTCCTGTTAGCAGTGGTTGTGAATGAACAATTGCTATTCTTTAACATTTCCTTACATTGCAAAAAGATGCCAGAACTTGGCACAGGTCCAGTAGCAGGTGCAATAAGCCAACATATGTGTAGGTTTTGATCCTTGGAGTGCCCAGGCACAAAGAGGACATGCACCAGAGTTTAAACAGGGAGGTGGCCACAGAGGAATAGAAATCACACAGTTAAATAGTGCAGCCATGTTGGGAAAGGGCACAAAATAGTGTTGGAGGGCAACTGGCAGACCACAAAACTGTACCAAGGCAGAGGCATGTTCATGAATGTGCCCACCTCTGCTCAACCAGGTGCTCTCGGGCTGCTCTAGCCCGAGTGGCTGTTCTCACTGGCCACGAGCTCACGAGAGGGCCCTGGGAGGTGCCTTGGGTGGTGACGGGAGGCCCCCTAACCTCGCCTGCCACGACTTCGAATGTAACCTCAGTGGTGGGGGTCTCCGTTAATGCCGCCTCCCGTGGTCGTTGCACCTTCGGCGGGCACTCACGGGGCTCTGACCTCCCCTACACCCCGGCCAATCGCCACCTGCTGCTGCTGGTCTTCTAGTGGCCTTCCTCCAGCGGCCCCGCCGCGTTTCTGGTCCTGAATCTCCCGGTGGCCCTTATTCCGGGGACCCAAGCTACCCAGGCTGGAATCTGCCTAGGGGTCTCACCCCTCCTGGTTTCTCGGCTGCCCCTAGCCTGTATGGCCCCGAGGCCTCCGCAACACTACAACAACGAGCTAGACAAAAGAAAACGAATACTGAAACTAAAACTCAAACTTCTTTATCACGCCTAGCCCAGGCTCTGACCCGGGTGCCTAAGCCCCGACCGATGAGCTCCCCCTGGCTACCGGCCTGTCAGGAGGTTTAAGGCCACCGACTTCCCCAGGTGCCTACTCTCTGGGCTCGTGGCTCCCTCTCTCTGGGAATCTTGTTTCTGGCGTTCTCTCCCTCGCCGAGCCCACTGCCGGCTCACCGCCGGCCCGTCTGTCACTTCTCTCGCGGGGTCCGTGCTCGGTTGCCTCACCGGCTCCGCCACCCACACTCCTGCTACGACTGTAGCCAGTTCCTCCACCCGTCGTGCTGCCGACGTCGTCTTCCTTTTTACCAGCGGCTCCTTTAAGAGCGCAGTCCTCACTGCTGTAGCTGCAGCTTCCTCTCCCGGCTCCTTTAATGAGGCGGCTCTCCCTGCCGCTGCCGATGCTGTTATCACCGCCGCTCTCACTGCAGGTGCTGCAGTTAGCACCGCTGCCTCGGCTGACCCCGTCAGGCTGGATGCATGTGCCCTGCTGGCACGGGTCCCGCTCTCGGGGTTCCCTGCGGGCTTCCCCCGCCTCTCCTCCGGCCCCGCTTCCGGGGCCGCCTTTTATCTCTACTGGGCGGCATCTCCCGCCGGCTTCGCCCGGCCCCAGCTGGATATAAGCGCAGCTTACAAACCGCGCTGGCAGTCTCCCCGCGCGCATATCCCTGCTTGCTCCGGCGTCTGTGTGGGGTAAGTAGGTGGTCACTCCACCCCTGGTCTGGCCCCGGGGTACCCTTCTAACCCCAGCGTCCCTGGGACACAACCCCCCCCCCTCAAGATGCCTTGGGGCGCTTCTTTGGTCCCATTTCGGGTTGTACCTTGTCAGGCTGGTCTGTCCATTTGGCTGGTTATCTCGGCTCCCGGTCTGGTCTTCCCCGTCACACCTGGATAGGAAGTCCGCCACTGCATTATCTTTCCCCGGTCGGTGTACTATGCAAAACTTATAAGGTTGGAGTGCCAAGGCCCACCGTGTTATTTGGGCATTATCAGTCCTGGCCATGCTCAGCCACCTTAGCGGAGCATGATCCGTCACCAATTTGAATTCTCTGCCCATTAGGTAATACCTGAAGTGGTCTACCGCACACCGTATGGCTAAGCATTCCCGTTCTATGGTGGAGTACCTTCTCTCCGCCGGCAGCAGCTTGCGACTGGCGTACGCCACAGGCCTCTCACTGCCCCTGTCCTCCTGGGTTAAGACGGCCCCCAGCGCAGTCTCCGAGGCATCCGTCTGTAAAATGAAGGGTTTCCTGAAGTCAGGAGTGTGTATTACCACTTCCTCGCAGAGGGCTTGTTTCAGCTTTTTGAAACGCCGCATCATCTCTTCCGTCCACCTGACTACCTCTGTTTTCCGCCCTCTGAGTGCCTCTGATAAAGGCGCGGACAATACTGAGAAGTGGGGTACAAACCGCCTATAATAATTGGTGAGCCTCAGGAATGATTGAAGCTGGCGGCAGTTTTGCGGGGGCGTAAAATTGCGGATAATCTCTACTTTATCGGCCAACGGTCTGATCATGCCCCTGCCAACCAGAAACCCCAGGTATTTTGTTTCCTTCTGGGCCAGGGCACATTTTCGAGGGTTGGCTGTTAGCCCCGCCTGTCTCAATTCCGTCAGGATGGCTCGAAGGGCTCTTTTGTGCTGTACCCATGTCCAGGTATATATGACGATATCGTCTATATAGGCCGCGGCATACTCGGCATGTAGGGCCAGTATCCGATCCATCAGGCGCTGAAACGTCGCGGCAGCACCATGTAACCCAAAGGGCATCCTGACAAACTCGTACAGCCCCCATGGGGTGCCAAATGCCGTTTTTGGCCGATCTTCTTTGGCCACCGGGATCTGCCAATACCCCTTTGCGAGGTCGAGGGTTGAGATATACTGGGCATCCCCTATTCTCTCGACCAGCTCTGCCACATGGGGCATTGGAAATGAGTCGAACATCGCCAAGGTATTCAATTGTCTATAGTCTACGCAAAGCCTCAACGATCCGTTGGGCTTACGCACTGGCACTAAAGGACTTCTCCAGGGGCTCCTCGATGGCTGAATGACCCCTAACCTCAGCATTGAGTCTACTTCTTTACGAACGGCTTCCAAGAGGTGGTGTGGGATGGGTCGCCACCTTTCCCTTACTATTGCTCCGGGGGGGGGGGGGGGGGTCTTTATAGCATGAAAGGAGTCCTGAACCCACCCGGGTTCCTCAGGAAATACGTCCCGGAATTCCTCTGCCAAATTTTGGGCCTCTTGCCTTTGTACGGGGCCCACCTCCTCCCCGATCTGGACCAAGTGGCCCCCCTTGGTGGGCCTGGCTTCTCTCCCCAAACCCTGGGGTCTGAGGTCCTCGTTATCTGTTTCAGAAAAGGCCACCCACTCTTCGGGCTCCTTCCACTCTTGTAGGAGATTCACATGGTAGATTTGCTTTTCCCGACGGTGGCCGGGCCTATGGACCTCGTAATCTACCGGTCCAACTTGTCGGAGAATTTCAAATGGCCCCTGCCATTGGGTCAGGAGCCTACTGGTGGATGTCGGGAGCAACACTAGAACCCTTTGGCCGGGTTCGAATTCCTGTTCCCGAGTGTGGCTGTCATACCTCTCCTTTTGTCGGGCCCGGGCTTCCTTCATGTTTTCGCGAGTGAGGTCCTGGGCCACCTTAATCCTCTGCTGAAACTCTCTCTGGTATGTCTGCGGCTCTTGAGAGGAGCTTCCTTCCTGTTCCCAATCTTCTCTCAAGACCTGCAACAGGCCCCGTGGCCGGTGCCCTAACACCAGTTCGAACGGCGAGAACTTCGTCGAGTCCTGAGGGGTGTCCCTTAGGGTAAACAATACTAGAGGAAGGAGGAGATCCCACTTTCAGGGATCCCCCTGAATGCAGCGCCGCAACACCCGTTTTATTGTCCAGTTAAGGCGCTCCACTAGGCCATTGGTCTGGGGGTGGTAGACCGAGATGCGGAGTTGTTTTATTTGTAACATTCGGCAAACTGCTCTCAAGACTCCAGACATGAAATTCCTCCCCTGGTCTGTTAATATTTCTTGCAGGATCCCCATCCTGGAGATCCATTTTACTAACTCCTCCGCAATACGCGGGGCGGTCACCGCTCACAAGGGGATGGCCTCTGGGTACCGGGTGGCATAATCCACTATCACCAATATACACTGGTGACCTGAGCTACTACGGGGAAGAGGTCCGATGACATCTAGGGCTACCCGCGAGAATGCAGTGTCTATGATGGGCATAGGCTGGAGGGGTGCCTGTGCCGGACGCTCGGTCCTCGTCTTCTGGCACTCGGGGCAGGCTGCACACTGGGGGGCCACTTCCTCCCCCATCCCAGGCCAAAAGAACCACCGGCTTATCCTCGCAAGGGTCTTGTCCCATCCAAGATGCCCTCCCGTGGGGCTTGCATGTGCTAACCACCAGATGGTTTGGCAGAATTGGGTGGGTACCACTAATTGGGAGCCTAAGGCCTCCCCCCGCCGCTCCCCCTGCACGTGGTAAAGGAGGCGGTTCCTTACCTCGAAGTAGGGAGGCCCTCCTGGCGGCGGTGCTGGGACGTCTTGGGGGCCCCGGGCGTGCTCCTGCAACTCCCGGATCTCTGGGTCCTCTGTCTGCGCCTCCCGGAACTGTAGACAGCTGGTGAAGTTGTTGAGGTCTAGCTCGCTCGCCTCGTCCGCCGATTCCTCACCCTCCTGCATTTCGCCCAGCCAACCTTCGCAGTCTTGGATCTTTCTATGGGCTACTTCGGTGTCCCTTACCCTGTCCAAGACATCGTACATGGGCGCCCAATCTCGCCCTAATAACATCTCACATGCTAATCCCGGTACAACCCCAACTAGGAGATCTCCTCGGCGTTCCATCACCCTTAGGCGAACCCACTGGCACTCAACTAGTCAGGACTCCCCATGGAGACAAGCTATCCTCATAGGGCGGGCCCCCTGCCAGCCCTGTGGCCCTACCAGATCTGACCTCACTAGTGACTAGGCACACCCTGAATCCAGGGTCGCTTGCACAGGGCGACCCTCCACCCAGGCCTTCACGACTGGGCGACTCCAGGCTGCATTTTCCTCCCCGATCGCATAGCTACAGTCCATTGGTTCGCCTGATTCCGGACCCCTCCGTTTTTCGGTCGAGGTTCTTGACCTGTCGATAGGGATCCAGCGCTCCACCGCTTGGTTTGGGCATTCTCTAGAAAAATGGCCGTTACGCCCGCACCGGAAGCACACCGTTTCCCTGGTAGCCCCCCGACTCGGTGGCCTCTGGCGCTCCAGCATTTTGGGGCTCACCGGGGAGTACCCTGGGCTCCATCTCTCTCGAGGGTAGCTGGCCTCCGAGGCCGTGAACGCCTCTGCCAGCTTTAGGGCTTCATCGCAAGTGCATGGGGTGTGCTGCCGGACCCAACGTTGTGTCCGTTCTTCCAAGTCGTTTTGGAACTGTTTGAGCACAATTTGGTCTGCCAGGGCTTCTCGATCCTGTCCGGCTGGGCTCACGCACTTATCTAGCAGGTCCCTCAATAGTTGTAACAACACTCTGGATCACCTCTCGTCAGACCCCTTTTTGGCCCGGAATAGGTGGCGGTAGTGCTCCAGGTTTATTTCCAGCCTGTATAGGATGGCTTGCTTCACTAGCTCGTAGTCCCAGGCATCCTCTCTCGAAAGGGCCCGATAGGCGGCCTGGGCCTTGCCGACAACCAGGGCTCCCAACTGGCTAGCCCAATAGCTCTGGTCGAGCCCCGTCATAAGGGTGTGCCGCTCGAAGGCTTCGATGTAAGCTTCCGGGTCGTCGTCTTTGGTCATTTTGGGCATCTTAAAGGATGCTAGGCCATGTCAAAACCAATCTTGTTGCCTACCCATCATCGGTTGTTGGGAGTCCAGGATCTGAGCTAGAACCTGTAGGTTCTGCCCCAGGACATCGGCGGGGCCTGTAGCCGTGGGTTGTATGTTGGCATAGGGAGCCAAGTTGGGGTCCTCCATGTTCCCGGCTAATGCACCAGGTTGTGCCCGCCTCTGCTCGACCAGGCGCTCTCGGGCTGCTCTAGCCCGAGTGGCCGTTCTCACTGGCCACAAGCTCACGAGAGGGCCCCAGGAGGTGCCTCGGGTGGTGATGGGAGGCCCCCTAACCTCGCCTGCCACGACTTTGAATGTAACCTCAGTGGTGGGGGTCTCCGTTAATGCCACCTCCCAGGGTCGTTGCGCCTTCAGTGGACACTAACGGGGCTCTGACCTCCCCTACACCCCGGCCAATCGCCACCTGCTGCTGCTGGTCTTCTAGTGGCCTTCCTCCAGTGGCCCCACCGCGTTTCCAGTCCTGAATCTCCCGGTGGTCCTTATTCCGGGGACCCAAGCTACCAAGGCTGGAATCTGCCTAGGGGTCTCACCCCTCCTGGTTTCTCGGCTGCCCCTAGCCTGTATGGCCCCGAGGCCTCCGCAACACTACAACAACGAGCTAGCCAAAAGAAAACGAATACTGAAACTAAAACTCAAACTCCTTTATCACGCCTAGCCCAGGCTCTGACCCGGGTGCCTAAGCCTCGACCGATGAGCTCCCCCTGGCTACCAGCCTGTCAGGAGGCTTAAGGCCACCGACTTCCCCAGGTGCCTACTCTCTGGGCTCATGGCTCCCTCTCTCTGGGAATCTTGTTTCTGGCGTTCTCTCCCTCACTGAGTCCACTGCCGGCTCCCCGCCGGCCCGTCTGTCACTTCTCTCGTGGGGTCCGTGCTCGATTGCCTCACCGGCTCCACCACCCACACTCCTGCTACGACTGTAGCCAGTTCCTCCGCCCGTCGTGCTGCCGACGTCGTCTTCCTTTTTACCAGCGGCTCCTTTAAGAGTGCAGTCCTCACTGCTGTAGCTGCAGCTTCCTCTCCCGGCTCCTTTAATGAGGCGGCTCTCCCTGCCGCTGCCGACGCTGTTATCACCGCCGCTCTCACGGCAGGTGCTGCAGTTAGCGCCGCTGCCTCAGCTGACCCCGTCGGGCCAGATGCATGTGCCCTGCTGGCACGGGTCCCACTCTCGGGGTTCCCTGCGGGCTTCCGCCGCCTCTCCTCCGGCCCCACTTCCGGGGCCGCCTTTTATCTCTGCCGGGCGGCATCTCCCGCCGGCGTCGCCCGGCCCCAGCTGGATATAAGCGCGGCTTACAAACCGCGCTGGTGGTCTCCCCGCGCGCGTGTCCCTGCTTGCTCCGGCCTCTGTGTGGGGTAAGTAGGTGGTCACTTCCCCCCTGGTCCGGCCCCGGGATACCCTTCTAACCCCGGCATCCCTGGGACAATGAACATGGGTCTAAGGTTGCTTGCCACAAGACAAATATACCTCAAGAGGTAGTCAAAGTAAAAAATTCTGATTACACTGAATTTACATTAGTACAAAGAGTTGCATCATGTGGACAATGCAACTCTTTTTAATAGCAGGGTACCAGGGTTTATCCAAGGATAACTCATTTGTGTAGACAATAGGTTTTAAATTTTGCAAAACTGCATGATTTCATAGAACAACTAAAAGGGACACACGGAAACATTAGGTTTTTGGAAAAATATCTAAAGGGGGTCATTTGTAGTCCTTTAATGTCAAAGTCTTTGAATGTAGTTTATTCAAAACTTTCAGGCCATGCTTCACTTGTCAATAAGACCAAACCCTAAAAATCTCAATTATTTTTTTCCTTTTCCTTTTAAATTTGGCATTATAATTTTCAGGCAGCACAAAACATTTAGGCCACTTAAAGTTGAAGATCCTGAAGTTCAGAGAGTCCTAAGGGAATTAATTACACAACACATTAATACCGTGGCCTCTTTTTGAAATGCAAGGATAACAAATGCAAAATACACATTATATTATAGGCAGATCCAGGATTTTTATAAAAGGGGGTGGCAAGTTGGGTGTTATGGGGTGGCTGCACTCCCTGCACCCAGACTCCCTGCCTCCAGCTGGGGCAGGCAGACCATGCCCCAGAAGAGCAGCCAGGCACTATTTTTAAGTCCCCGAATCAGGTAAAAAATCCCCCACCCTTGGCACCCCCTCTCTTCCTCTCCAACCTCAGTGGCACCTCCCTCACCCTCCTATTCCTCCCTGCATCTTCTCTCCTTATGCTTATGGGCACAGGAAGAGGAGACTCATGTGTTGCTGCCACTGTCTGGAAGCTCCTGTCCTGCTCCAGCCAGGTGAATGGGGAGCAGTTGTGTGGGGAGCCAGGCAAAGATAGCAGTGATGGGGTGGTAGCAGGCTGGCTCTTTCTCCCTGTGCCTGTTCTCATGCTTGTGGGGTACACCTGGGAGAACTGGACTGAAATCATTTCCTTGCACAGCTACTCCCCACAGCCCTGGATGGAGTGAAGCATAAGTGGCTCTGGAGCTTCCCAAGCTCCACTGGGGTCAGAAGGTGACAATGGCAGTCTTGGGAAGTGGAGGGAAATGGGAAGGGAGGGGAGGTACCACTGAGTACAGAGGGGAAGGAGAGGGTGCCAAGGCAGGCCAAGCAGTCTTACCTGCTTCAGGAACTTAAAAAAAGTCCCTGGATCTTTCTCCTGAACCAAAGCCTGAAAAGGGGGCATGACTGTACCCCTCTGGATCCACCTTGGCATTACATGGAATAGCTTGAATTATTATACAAAGTTATAAGAGTTATAAAATAAGGTTTTCATACCATTTATTGAGATTATCTACAGCAGGGGTGGCCAACCTGCGGCTCCGGAGCCACATGTGGCTTTTCAGAAGTGAATATGTGTCTCTTTGAATCTTTGCACAAGCACATGGTGACTCATTCCTTTAACTTCTGAAGAGCCGCATGTGCCTCGGGAGCCACAGGTTGACCATGCGTAGTCTACAGGGACTGAACCTCAGAATGTCTTGATCTAAAAATACATGTTACTGCTGCTTAACCTAAGGAATAAAAGATCATAAAGCTCCCATACCCCATAGGCCAGTGGTCCTCAACATTTTACACTCAGAGGTCCCATCAGAAAATGCTAGCTTTTAACTTCCTTTCATTTTTTGCTACAGAAATCAGTAGAGCAATTTTTCTGTTGCAAAGAACTTAGAAAACCAACAACAGGTCAGAATAGTTTTGATACTGTGGATGCCTATATGGAATCTCTAGGTTTGTCTTGTGAATCGTGCAAGTGTTTCCACACCTAACAGTGCTGATATTGCATGCAATGCTTAAAAGGCTCTTGCTACACGCCAGCTGAGAATCACTGCCATAGACCAGTAGCACGTGACCACTGGCCCCATGGGCCAAATCAATAAATCAATGGTGTGGGGCCAGTCAACAGGCCAGATCAGACTTCTGCATGTCAGTAACAGGCCCTTCACTCTCCTGGTGTGCCAGAGTCAGGCCCCAGGGCCCTGTGCCACCCAGACCCAGTCCCATGGGCTTTCCAGGGCCCTGTGCCATCCCTGTGTGCCAGGATCAGGCCCTGGGGCCCCACAATCCTGTGCTGCCCCTGTGTGCTGTGATCAGGCCACACATGCCAGGATTAGATCCCAGGCCCTGTGCTGCCCTCACATGCCAGGATCAGGTTTTCAGGCCTGAAGTTACTCCTGCCTGGTCCCATGTACTGGGATCACTCCCCAGGGCCCCACAACACTCTGCATGCCCGATCTAGTGTGTGGGGAGCCCCAAGAGTCAGATGACACAGTGCCAAGAGCCAGATCTGGTCTGCAGGCCAGCAGTTGAGCACCCCTGCCACAGACTGTAGCATTCAAACTGAACTAGGCACACACTAGGTAGAACAGAAAGACTTGCATATGGAGGGTGATTGTAATTAGAACTGGCTGGGAGAGTTCAGTGTGGTAGGTGTCCACGGGCTATATCTCTGGGCCCCCTCACTACGTTGACTATTTCAGGAATGGGGAACCACTGTTTCCAGAAGTCACAGCTACAAGGCAGTTTCATCATATGAATTGCCTCAGCACATCCAGCATTGTCACTCCCACCTGCTGCTATTCCCAGGCAAGAATCATATCCTGCGGGAGGGGGCATCATTGACCTAAAGAAAGTGCACATCCAAGATACAAGCAAAGCAAATGCCCACAGGTGGCACAACATTGAAAAATCCACAGGGTGGGCAGAACACCAGCCTCACTGGAGATCATAGGACCATAGGAAAGTAGGGCTGGGAGGGACCTCACAAGGTCATCTAGTCCAGCCCCCAGCTCAAGGCAGGATTATCCTTGATGAAATCATCCCAGCCAAGTGTCTGTCTAAAGAAAAGCAAGGTCATGCTAAGGGTTTAAAGAGTGAGAACTGGGTGCAAGGAAATGAGATGAAGAAACCATGGCCTGAAGAAAGGAAAGGATCTATTTCAATTACATCAGAGGAAGATGGAGGAGATGCAAATGGAAAGATGGAAACTTTGGATCCAAAATCACAGGAACCAAGTACTATAGCCCAAAATCATGAGCAGATGTGTAAACCTCTTTGTCTGTGATCTACTCAGTAGTGGGAGACAGAGGCCAACCTGTCCTAGCACAATTTACCAGGTAAGAAAGTAGGAAGGAATATACTAGCTGAAAAGGTTTGCATTTCAAAGGAACAGCTGACATTTGGAGACTTCTTGGACCCTCAGCTCTTGTACTTTGACCCCTAAACAATATACTTGTCTTTTAAACTGGCTTCTGAATTTTTCATCCATAATGAACAGTGAGGAATCAATCATGGGGGGGGGGGGGGGCGGGCAGGAAGGGCCACCTTAATTTCTCAGTATTGTTGTATATATATATGTAAACCACACTTGAATAGCATGGCTCACTTTTTCCCTCTAGTGGTAAAAGCAGAGGCTAAGCCAAAAAGAGTTTCTGAGCTGAGGGCCTCAAGTAAAAGCTTGTGCCTTTCAGCTCCAGAAGTCCCAGGTTCAATTTCCATTGCTGACAACTTATCCCGGAGCAGGATATACTCAGAAATGTATACCATAGTGTACTCAGATATGTCAGCCTGCAGCATTTCCAGCAATCCTCCCTTTTCACTGATAAATGAATACCCTGAGAAAGGCAAGTCTTTTTCTTTTAAACATGTTTATTTAAAGGTAAATATAGCTAATAGCTAGAATGGCCCCAGTTCCACTATAGATCTCTTCTGTCAGCTACCAGCTGTCATCTGCCTCAGTACAGAATTATATCTCAGGCAAAAGCAACAGACCACAGAATAGCACTTCTTAAATATACACAGGCATTTCATGGAGGATTAAAGAATTTTGTTCTGTTCCATATGGGTTTCTGTACTGCATCGATCTCCAGAGTATCTGTAAAAGAAATGTCTAGAATCCCTTTCAAGCATTCTCATAAGATTCCCCTTTGCATTAGAGCATAAATAATGCAACTTTCAATATACCTTCCAGTATACATACACTTGCAATAGGTGAGCTTGAAATCGACTTAAAATGGCTGATACAGCTTAGATGATGATGAAGCTGCTTTCACACCACAAATATTTTCAATGTCTTCAGGAAGGGTTGAGAAGGCACTCTTGGACACACCTCCATATACACAGCATGTACTGCCAGTAAAATTCTCATAAGGCAACAAAATTAAGAAAAAGAAAAATATAAAATGCATTTATTTTAATTGCTGTAACCACTCAAAATGTCTCTGGATGCATTAACTACTTCCCCGATATCACAACCATATTACAAGCTGAATTTGTATTGAGAATACACAACATGCACTATATATAATATGCATTCTTCTATATATTCAATGTACACTTCAGAACCACCCAAAAAGATTTCTGAATCTGCCAGTATATCCCTGATCACAGTGTTTAGGAGTTATTTATGTTATTTGTCAGACACCATGGAAAAAAGGAAATACTAGAAAAAAATATCTTTGCAGAAGAGAGTTATGTTTACATAGAGGAGACAATAGGGGGTGTGAATTAAGGCAAAAATGAATGCTATATGGATGGTAACGCTACGTATAATATATAACTGATATTCAAATTACTCAAACAATGGAAGGATTTTGTTCCTTAGGTCGAAGAAGTAGTGAACAGAACAATGACATGCATAGAACCAGAGGGATGTCAATGACTACTGGATGTCACTTTTTCATTTTGAGACGCCATTGTTTCTCTATAAGCTAAAAATTGCAGGCTCAGCCACACACTCCAATACATCCATTAAAACAGGTTTAAAAATAAATACTAGAGCAGGGTTTGTGCACTTATAGCAGCAAACATCCAGGAGGAATCAGTTTGGCACCCATCCTGCAAATGCTTATGCATGTGCTTAGCATTACAAACACCAGCCCTCCCAATGACTCCTAATTGTTTTTTGCTCCAAGAGGGAAGCTCACACAGTCTTAAAGGATGGGATTGTCAAGGGAGCCACTGACTTGCAATGGGAGCTCGCCTCCTTTGGATATCTAAGTCAAAATGCTTCCTGCATGTTAAAGTTTTGATCCTGTAAGCACCTAAGCACCTCTTTTCTTTTATGCATGCCTAACTCTAAATGCAACTTCACATGTGCACAAAGATAACACGTGTGCCGATGTGTTTGGAGTATCAGAACCCATGTGAACTATCTGTCCTACCGAAGAGGAAACTGGTAAGATTTGCTCACATCTTTGCCCAAAATGCTGATTTTCCTTTTTAGCTGTCAGAACAGGCAAGTGAGGCCTTTTGGGGTGGAATTAGCTTAAAAAATGAATATATGTATTTTTTTTTAACAACTTGTGGTCAGGGCGCCTTTATCAAAAAAGATCTTGGACAGTCTGACCATACTGTTGGTGCTTGTGCTTGCAAAAAACAATATCCATAATACATGCACTTTTTAAAGTAAAAAGGGTATAATTTGATGCTTTTATGACATATGGAACGTAGTTTCTCAGAAGGACTGCATTTGTATACATATATGTGAGATCTGGATAAAAAGGTGTAAGTAAGCAGATTACTCACAAGTCTGTTGTGAGACCATCAAAATCAAGTACACACTGGTCTGATGTTCAAGTGTTGACCTGTTAAGACAGCAATAAGGAAACAAGGATCTGGACATACAAACAACTTATTGTGGGGCTAAACGGATAGGGCTTTACCATGTGTCACCTACTGTGGGCGACTGTGCACATGTATGTTCTTAATCCATGAAAGGTGGAAGCTGAGCCATGGGATACTATTCCTCTTTTATTGAGGACTAAGCTAATACAGTTTAGCTTTTGCTTACCACACGGTAAGACGTATACGCAGGCAGTTTCTGTGGAGCAGCTCATGCATGGTAAAGTACTGCCCTGGTAAGTCGGCCACTGTGAATGTGGCTGTGGCTGGCTACCCCAGGACACTAAATTATTCTGTCAAGGCACACTGGGCACAGAATTAATCGTACTGATTAAAACGAAAATTCAACTACTGTATGTGGCCATACAATTATCACTGTTAGTATTAACTACCATATCTTTGAAGTCACGAGTCAAATTCACCCTGGTTCAGACTACTAATTTTGCTCTACTTTACAGTTGAATCTTTGTTCTCTCTGGGCACATCTATATGTGCTATTACTGCGCATGAATAAACTGCAGAGCTTTTTGCTCCACAGTTTATTGCTCCCATGCTCACTGTTTGAATGTGCACCTGGGAGCAATTAACTCCAGAGCAATAAGCTCCACAATTTATTCATACACAACACGTGGAGCCAGGTTGGAGCAGCCCTGCCTGGCAGGAGATCCAGGGATCAGCCTGCTAGCCTGGGGCTTCTCCCCCTAGCTTCATGTGCTGTGAATGGGGCTGGCTGGAGCACAAGGGAGCTTCAGTGTGGGGCTAACCAGCAGGTAGCCCCTATATTGAAGCACCCTTGTGCCCCAGCCAGCCCCTCCAGTGTCTACATGTGCACTGCTGTAGAGTTTTTTACTCCACAGCAGGATAGTACTTGGCTTTACTATTCTGTTGTGAAGTAAATTAATTTATTCCGGAGTAATAGGGGTACACGTGTAGATGTCGAGACATTTACTGTGCAGCTAAGTAGTCAACTGCACGGTAAACATCTTGTGTAGACATGCCCTCCATATCTCACTGAGGATACCTGCTCACTTGCAAAAGGCACTAATTCATGATTGGGCCAAGATTCAAAACTCTCCGAACAAATTATAAAAGGGAAACATCAAGTAGAAGTTCTGTTGTTATCGTTTTTCAGAACTCCAGTCTCCTAAGCTTCCCATATCATCTGTTCTTTCAACTGTACCTGAGCTAGAGATCCTGTCTATTATACCCGCTCTGTCTGTGGAGTGTTCTTATGAAAGGAATATCTTCCTGCAGAGTAATACAGTATTAATACTAGCTGCCAATCTGAGAAGAATCAGATTTGCAATGTAAATCACCACTGATTCCAATGGTCTTTCAACAATTCCTTTTTCCTCCAAGAATCACTAATATTCATGCTGGAAAGTAAGCCCTGAGTCATTTCTCCTGTCACCCTGTATCATGGGAGTCTCAGTGGGCACATCTACATTTGAGCATTTACTGTGCAGTAACCAAAATGACTGTGCAGTACAGGCACATGTCTACACGTGCAAACTCATATTGCACATTAAATATGGTGACTTATGCCAGTTTGAGTGTAAATTTGATACCTGCATCATGCAGATATCAAATTTACACCTGATTAGTTACTGCACAGTAATGCATGTGTAGACACCTTACTGTGAAATAACACAGCATTAATGCACTTTAACGCCTGCACGTGTAGATGCTAACCTATTCCCACTTACTGCATAGTAAAATTAAGCCAGAGTAAATTAATGCTACAATCTAGGCAGGCTGCCTTCTTAGAAACCTCTAAAACCCTGGTGGCAAGGGCACTGCAGAGTTGGGGGGGAAGCTTGAACTTGGGATTTATATATTGGGATTGCATGATGTGGAGCTTCTGACCAGTACTTGGGCCCATGGGAAGGCAGGTGGGATTCAGAATTATGTCTACATGGCACAACACAACTGGGAGCCTTTCCAGCTGCTGGGACCACCCAGGATTGGAAAGGTGGTTCAAAACCACCACCTCCTTGGGCACTGCAAACTTAATGCTGTGCTTTTCTGCACAGAATCTCACTCAACCAAAAGGCAACAACAAGGACCACAGACTAGCTGTCTTGGTTGCAAATCCTTGAAGCTCTGCTGCCATGAGATCTCACACCAAAGTGGCCAGACACTGCAAGACTTGCCAAGGTCTACACAGCCATCTTTTAGTATATCTTCACTTGTAACTTGAGAGGAGAGCAAGGTGAGTGAAGGGAACCCTTGGGGCAGGAACTGTTCTGCTGTGTTTGTACTGCCCCTGGCTCAATAGGTCCTTGTTTGGGGTTGGGTTTCACAGGCACTACGTCAATCAAATACATACATACATATATGCAATAGAAAGCAAAGGAGCCCTGGAAGAGGTTCCATGGTTCTTACTGGATCCAAAGTTGCTTCCATTGCCACCAGGCCATGCCTGGGACCAGCCCTGAGGAGCAAATCCAACCCACTCTCTCCCACTCAGTACATACCACAAAGCAAAAATGAGGCATCCATGAGTATGTGCTACTGTCCCCTCAGACTTTCTCTCTTGCACATGTTTAGGGCTATTCTAAGCCAGCTCCACTGTCGTATTTCTGGGCTTCATACACAGTGTGGAAGCAGGGACGACATAATAGTTAATGGCTTGATATGAAGGGAGGGTAGGCATGGTCATTGTTACTGTTTAATAAAAATGAAAAACAGCTTAGTCACACAGACACTCCAAGAAACAGTCACACTTCCTGCCATTCCTCCCCAGTTAGTAGCACTAGCCAAAGCCAGATACCTACCGAAAAGTCCATCATCTAATTTGCATCTTGTATAGCTATATAACACCCAATATGTGAGGTACAGGGAAGTGGCTATTTTGATAAACATGTACAGTACTGGAACTAAAGGGGGCAACTGGGGGAGCAGCCCTAAGTACTGCCTTTGTGGGAGGGCATCAAAACAGCTGCACCCACAGAAGTAGCTGATGGTGCCACTGAGATGGGCACCATGGCAGCTGATGCTACCCAAAGCATCATGTGGCTGCCCCAGGCCCAGAGCTACCCAGCTATGCCTGTGCACCTGTACCATGCTTTGCAAGTTGCTCCTAGCTGCTCCTCAATGCCTGCCCTTTGGGATACCATTAATATGTTATGGTGAGTAGCATCTTTCTAAGTAAGATAGGCAGGAACAGAATTCGAGTTTTTCATAATCAGGTTAACCCCCACTAAATTTACAAGCAGTGAGTTACCTACCAGTCGTGTAGTCATTCCACTTGTAAATTTTACAACTGTTCCTCACAAATCCATCATGTCCATGCATTCTTCAAGAGTGAAACCAGTTCTACAGTGAATAGGGATATGAGGCAGGACATGCCATGCATGGACTTCAGAGTTGTTAATGTTTCATTAGAAGGAAGTTTGGTATTGAAGTCCATTGCCTGAGCACATCCTTCAAACTACAACCCAAGGGTAAGCACATTGCCAGTGCCCATGCCATCTTGTGATTAGCTTTCTCAGTTCCATGTAGAAACTGTATTTCAATTCCTCCTGTGTGTTTTCTCTTGCATGCCATGGCAGTGGTAGCTATAAGTTGGTCCGGTCCCAGAGTCATGTAACTGAAGAACTGTTTTCTGCAACTACCCCCCTAACCCAT
Source organism: Alligator mississippiensis (assembly GCF_030867095.1). NCBI lineage: Eukaryota > Metazoa > Chordata > Crocodylia > Alligatoridae > Alligator > Alligator mississippiensis. The sequence continues at coordinate 183,241,261 of NC_081827.1, forward strand.
ATGTTTGTAGGTAGGAGGAGGGTCAGATAGCATCTGCAGTTACTTAAGCCAGGTCTTCATGCTGTTGGGTTTTTTTACTGTTCCATCATGGGAGAATGGAAATGCTAAACAACACAAGCTGAATGAATGGCTTGGGACACTACAGCTACCTTGCAACAGTTATATACACATGCAATTCTTCAAGAAGCATATGGTATCAGGCAAGAAACTTGATGCATTTTACACTGGAACAGGATGTACAGTAGAACTAAACACATCACCTTGACCTATGTAACAGTAGCAATCGTAAACTTCTTAAGGGAGAAAGTCCAGGCAATAATGGCTGGGGCACATAGGAACTGGGAAATAGTGCTGTGTTAGGCACCCTGTACTTACGAGATCAGACGCTCTCTTTTGCACTTTACAAGAAGTTAAAAGTCCACTGCTTGAGTGGGTACAAATTCAACATATAGTAATGCTGCTAAAACCCAAGAAGCAAGTTACAAGTTGCAATAACAGAGGTAGAACCATTACAGACATACTTGTACTAATAGCTGTACGATATTTAATTGGGCTGAGGTTCGAATTGGCACGTTTTTACCAGATCACTCATATTTTTAAAGAAAACTGTCCCCGAAACAGCTGGTGACAATTTAACTTTGTTCATAAAGTAAAAATTGTTTGACGGGGTCTGGGACCGGAAGGGAGTGTATTAGACACAGACGGGATTTGCCGAGTATTATCCTCACAGCTACACGGCACAGAGACAACAAGCTCCTGGTATGGCCTACAACAAAAAAAGGACAAAGGAAAGACATTGAGGGAGGGAAAGCAATAACTGCATAAAAATAACAGATGCAACCTGAACTGGGCCAGGTGTCCAGCAGGTGTAAATTGCAATAGTTCGACTGACTTCCACGGAGCAATATTGATTCTATCATTGAGGATTTGTCCCATGTTCTATACCTCAATGGGAAGTCAGCACAGAAAAAAACACTTCTGTGCTACTATTTGCAAGAATCAGATGATCCATTTTGCAAAATCAGATGATTCATTTTGTAAAAGCTCAGCCTCAGCTGTGTTTCATGTGCAGTTTTCAGGGCTGCAGGGGAAGGGAGCAGTCTGTGTTAGCTGTTACTTCTTCACCTGAGGTAAATGAGGTTGGTTCCAGTGAAGTCAACAGAGCTACAGCTATTTGTGCACCAGCTGAAGATCTAGCTGCTTTTCAGCAGGAGACTTTTTCTGTGCCCCTAACTGTCAATGTTAGTCTAATCATTTCATTTTAAGGTTAAATATATTTTTTCTCTGAACTAAACACCCGATAGCAAATAAAAACCAGACTTTGGATGAAATTAACTCCTGCGATGAGAATGAACACAACTCCGATACGCATCATGTATGTTCCTAAGCCCTCAAAATAGAGCATGATTAAGTACAACATAAGACATGCTCTGAACAGCTGTGAACATCACCAGCAGTAACTGTTTGTGTTTGCATTGATTGAGAAACAGAAACTCTACTTAAAAGCCTTCCTGGATTCCTAAACTGCTTCAGATCAGCTGCTCCTTTGCTGTCTTCCCTACCTTTACCTGGGCTGAACAGGCAGTACTGCCTACTTTGCCTCCTAAGCAGGGGTTTAATGGAAAACACATGGCACGCTGAGTTGTTACAATTCTAGTCTCTCACCTGTGGGAGTCTCATCTTGCAATGTGGTTTAAGGTGAGAAATGTTAAATCTCTGGTTTCAGGGGGGATTCACATCCCAGAACCTGAATCCCATTCAAACCTCTCTGGTCTGGAATTCAGATTGGAAGTCTCACTTCTGATCAGGTCTTCATGCAAAAGGCTGGTTTTCAGTCAGTGAGAATGACTTCTTTGTCTTGTGGGCTTCCTCCCCTGTTGGAACTGGGATGTACAGTGACTTTCACATATTGTGCTAAAAAACATTAGCCAAACTTAAGCAAGGTTTGGATTTGAGCCTTTGGTTCAGGTCACTTTTTCCATTAACCCTTTAGCGGTCACTCTTCAAAGTGGCTACCTCTTTCACTCTTCCCCAAAGGCCGCATGTTCACATCCAGATTGCCCTCACTGTTTGCCACCTCTCCAGATATGCTTCCCAACCATCTAGCCCAACCACAAATTTTAACAGCTGGCCAGCAGCAACACTTGGTCTGTCCAAACATCCATAGAACTCTTTTTGCTGCTATGGCTCCTATGCCTGCCAGCTGGCTTACTACCTTTCCCAAGTAAGCAAGCTGAGGGCCAGACAAGCTACCGGAGGAAGAGGAGACGGGTCATCGTAGTGGGCGACTCCCTACTGATAGAAGCAGAGGGAAACATCTGCCGCCCAGATCCCATGGCACGTGAAGTGTGTTACGTGCCAGGGGCCAAGATCCGGGATGGCACGACAAGGATTCCTGACCTGATCCGGCCCTCAGACTACTATCCCATGGCCCTCATCCATGCGGGAACCAATGATGCAGCCAGAAGTAGTCCTGACCAAGTCATGGGTGACTACAGGGCTCTGGGGGCCAGGCTTAGGGAGACAGGGGCACAGGGGGTCTTCTCATCCATCCTCCCGGTCAGAGGTTGCAGTAGACATCACAGTGCCTGCATCAGAGAGGTCAACCTGCAGCTCAGGAGTTGGTGCCATAGTGCAGGATTTGGCTTCCTGGACCACGACCCACACTTCCTGGCAAGGACTTCCTGGGGCGCGATAGACTTCACCTCTCAACGAAAGGTAAAAGTCTTTTTTCCAACAGGTTGGCTGATCTCCTACATTGGGCTTTCAACTAGCTCAGATGGGGGACGGGGAGGCAGAAGAAGGAGAACATCAGGAACCTGCAATTCATGGGACTTCCAGCAGTACAGCACAGGTAAGCAATAAGCAGGTAAGAAATAAAGGGCCCACTGGGCATCAGAGCCGGGGAGCAACAAAGGCGCCAGTCACAGGGCTCAAGTGCCTATACACTAATGCTAGGAGCATGGGGAACAAGCACGGTGAACTAGTACTCCTGCTTGGAGAAAACACACACGATTTAGTGGGGTTAACAGAAACCTGGTGGGACTCTACCCACGACTGGGTGGTACACATTGAGGGCTATAAGCTGTACAGAAAGGATAGAGTGGGGAGGAGAGGGGGAGGGGCTGCGCTCTATGTCAAGGAGCATTATACATCGACCCTTATCAAAATGGAATCGGAGGAGGAGAAAGTAGAAGGATTGTGGGTTAGGATACATGGGGGTCAAGGAGAAAGGGATTTGGTGGTAGGGGTCTGCTACAGACCCCCACACCAAGGGGAAGAACTAGATTTGGAACTCCTGAGGCAACTCTCAGAGACTATAAAGACTAGGGAAGCAGTAGTCATGGGGGACCTAAACTACCCTGACATCTGCTGGGAGACGCAGACAGCAAATTCCCACTGTTCACGCAGGTTCCTATCCTATGTACAGGACCTCCACCTGACGCAGGAGGTACATGGTCCCACTAGGGGGAATGCCTTACTAGACCTGGTATTGGCAACGGGGATGACATGGTAGGGGACCTACAGATCAGTGGTCACCTGAGGGACAGTGACCACCAAATAATAGAATTCACCATAAGGCATAGAGTGGGCAAGGTAACTAGTAGGGTGGAAGTGCTAGACTTTAGGAAGGCTGACTTCAGTGAGCTCAGGCGTTTAGTCAATGACACACTGCAGAGTAAGAGATTTGGCGAGATGGGAGCCCAGGAAGGGTGGCTGTACCTTAAGGAAGCATCGTCTCCTTCGGGCACTGAGGGAGACGATCCCGATAAGGGGGAAAAGGGGGAAAGGGCCCAAGAGGCTTCCTTGGCTGACCAGAGAAATCCAAAGCAGCCTAAGGGCAAAAAGGGGGGCATATAAGCAGTGGAAACAGGGAGAGATTACTAAAGAGGAGTATACCTCCTCAGCTCGCAGTTGTAGGGAGGCAGTTAGAAAGGCCAAAGCTATCATGGAGCTGAGGATGGCATCCCAAGTTAAGGATAACAAAAAATTGTTTAACAGAAATATAGGGAGTAAAAGGAAGGCCCAGGGCAGTATAGGACCACTACTGAATGGGCAAAAGCAATTGGTGACAGACAGGGGAGACAAGGCTGAACTCCTCAATGAGACCTTTGCCTCCGTGTTCCTAAGCGAGGGGCAAGACAAGTCTCACAATGGGACTGTAGAGAGACAACAGCAAGGCGCCAGACTACCAAGGGTTGACCCTGAGATACTGCAGAGTCACTTGGAAGGACTGGATGCGTTTAAGTCAGCAGGCCCAGATGAGCTCCATCCGAGGGTACTGAAGGCACTGGCTGATGTCATTGCACAGCCACTGGCAAGAATATTTGAGCACTCGTGGCGCACGGGCCAGGTCCCAGAGGACTGGAAAAGGGCCACTATGGTCCCTATTTTCAAGAAGGGGAGCAAGGAGGAACCAGGCAACTATAGGCCAGTCAGTCTCACTTCCATCCTTGGTAAAGTCTTTGAAAAGATTATTAAGGCTCGTATATGTGAGAGCCCAGCAGGAAAAATTATGCTGAGGGGAAACCAGCACAGGTTCATAGCAGGTAGATCATGTCTGACTGATCTAGTCTCTTTTTATGACCAGGTTACAAAACACCTGGACACAGGAGTAGGGGTAGATAGTGTTTCCTTAGACTTCAGGAAGGCCTTCAGTATGGTATCCCACCCCATACTGGTGAACAAATTAAGAGGCTGTGACTTGGATGATTACACAGTCTGGTGGGTGGCAAATTGGCTAGAGGGTCGTACCCAGAGAGCGGTGGCGGATGGGTCGGTCTCAACCTGGAAGAACACGGGCAGTAGGGTCCCACAGGGCTCGGTTCTTGGACCGATACTCTTCAATGTCTTCATCAGTGACTTGGACGAGGGAGCGAAGTGTACTCTGTCCAAGTTTGCAGATGATACAAAACTGTGGGGAGAAGCGGACACACCAGAGGGCAGGGAACAACTAGAGGCAGACCTGGACAGGTTGAACAAATGGGCAGAAAACAATAGAATGCAATTTAACAAGGAGAAATGCAAAGTGCTGCACCTAGGGAGGAAAAATGTCCAGCACACCTACTGCCTAGGAAATTACCTGCTCGGCAGCACGGAAGCGGAAAGTGTTCTTGGAGTCCTAGTGGACTCCAAGATGAACATGAGTCGTCAGTGTGACAAAGTCATCAGCAAAGCTAACTGCAGATGCATGACAAACAGAACCAAGGAGGTAATACTTCCCCTCTATTGGGCGCTGGTCAGACCACAGTTGGAGTACTGCATCCAGTTTTAGGCGCCACACTTCAAGAGGGATGCGGATAACCTAGAGAGGGTCCAGAGAAGGGCCACTCATATGGTTAAGGGTTTGCAGGCCAAGCCCTATGGAGGAGAGACTAGGGCACCTGGACCTCTTCAGCCTCCGCAAGAGAAGGTTGAGAGGCGACCTTGTGGCTGCCTATAAATTCATCATGGGGGCATAGAAGGGAATTGGTGAGGCCCTACTCACCAAGGCGCCCCTGGGGGTTACAAGAAATAATGGCCATAAGCTAGCAGACAGCAAAATTAGACTGGACATTAGGAAGAACTTCTTCACAGTTCCAGTGGCTAAAATCTGGAATGGGCTCCCAAGGGAGGTGGCGCTCTCCCCTACCCTGGGGGTCTTCAAGAGGAGGTTAGATAGGCATCTGGGTGGGGTCATCTGAACCCAGCACTCTTTCCTACCTATGCAGGGGGTTGGACTCGATGATCTATTGAGGTCCCTTCCAACCCTAACATCTATGAATCTATGAAAGTCTATTTTTACCAGGAACAGTGAGGTTCCGTTGGTCTAACCTGGATTAGCTGTCTCTCTCTGGGTACACTGCAAATGGTGCTGGCCTTAATGGCTTCCTACAGCATGAGCCCTTGGGCCTAACTTCCAAAGGAGCACAAATACCTCCAATGGCTCCATTTCCACTACATGTCTCAGGGTGCTTTTAAGCCTTCTTCAGAGGCATTGGGTGCTGGCTACAGCCAAGGCTGGGTAATTTAACTAGGGTGTTCCAAAGCTCCTGCTGGAACCAAAACCAGAGGTTCCTGGCTGGAGGGTTTTGCCCCTCTGCTCAGGATCAGACCAATCACCATATTGGGGATCAGGAAAGAATTTTACCCCATGGTCAGATTGGTGTGGACTGTGAGGGATTTTGCCATCTGTAACAAGGGGTGTGACCCTCTATCTAGAGTATCTTGAGCATATATTGACAACCTTTTACAGAAGTAGAACGTTGGTTGCCATGGTTGTGTCAGGGTTGATAGCAGTCTTATGTAGAGTTTAAATTATGGATTGTATATGATGGTTTGGATAGGGATGATCCTGCCTCAGACAGGGGTTTGGACTAGATGACCTCTGGAAGTCCTTTGCAGATCTACTTCTCTATAATTCTATGATACCCGTCTATTCTGAGGAAGCCTTTCATGTTAGTCACGTCAGCCTGTCCCAGTTCCAGCAGCAGAACATGCAACCAAGTAGTTCTGAAACCCTTCGTTGCTTGGCAGGTATGGGTTTGATGAGGCATCCCATCCAGGACTAAATGAAACCACTGGCACTCTAGATCCACCACCTGGACGCACAGGGTGGGATCAGAATCCCAGCTCTCATGTTTAAGATATTCTGGTATCTAGCCCTGGTAGACACAATAAAAGTTTGACCCATCCCTTGGGTGTAGCTAAGACCTGCTGGGGTTTACAGAAATCCCAAAACAACCGCTTTATAGGATGCGTGAAATTCCTCATTCAACTTAACTCTGAAACTTTCTGTCATCTCCTGGAAGGGTAAAGCCATGGTTTACTGGCAAGATGGGGGGCAATGAGGAACCCCTCATCATGGTGTACTTATGGCACTGGACTGCCTCAAACCTGCCATGGAGAGACCTTTGTCTGTTTAACAGCATGCAGCGTGCTGCATTTATCTCTTTGCAGCATTGGTAAGCCAGTGGCCAAGGACTCTCCTACTTACTCCTGGCTTCTTTGAACACTTGCAAGGCATCTGGGTTGACTTTGATTCTTCCTGTTGATTCTGTACCCAGGGCCTCCATCTTCACTAGGTTCAAGTTGGCTCCAAAGTCAATCAGGAGGCTGATGAACGCTGCATCACAGCCATGTCTCAAGACAGCATCCATCACACAGACCGGGGAGCCCCTGGAGAAGCCCTGGATGTTGACAGGACCGCAGCAGTTAAAATCAGGGTTGGCTCCTGCTTGGAGCAGTAGCTTGAAGCACTCGAGGTTGTGATAGGCAGCACTGATGTACAAAGGGCAGACCACCAGGGAGGTGAGGGGGCGCGAGGACAGGCTGGGCATCCGTGAGGCCAGATGGTGGTTAACATCCACCTCAGCTCCATACCTGAGCAGGAAAAGCAAGGTCCATTTTAAGAGAAAGGCAGACGAGTGAATCAGCCCTCAAAAGGAATGAATGCATCAACTTCAGTTCAGGTGCACGTATAAGCTGGAAATCACAGAGGAGACCAGAAAGCACAGACTCCTCACCCCCATCCCCTATCACAGGTATAATTCTCTAGCCATCCAGTAATTCAGAGGGAAAGGACTCTGGGAACCCTCTGGCTCCTGGCACTTCATCATGGAAATGCCTATATCTAGCCTCCCAACATCCCCATTGGGCAGGTTCATGCCAACATCCTCATCTTATATATGGAGAATTGAGGCAAAAGGAGACTAAGGGCCCTAGTCAAGGTTACAGAGGGAGTTTGTGGCAGAGCAAGACATTAAAATCTGATTTCCCAAATTGTTGGCTGGCATACTAATCCCTAATGCCCTGAATCAACTTTCCTCTCCTGAGGACTACTACCTGGTCATTTGGCCCATGCAGCACTCCCTAAACCGTCAAGGATATGCTTTCAGGAGCAGAGGACAGGATGGCACAGAGATGAATATGGAAGTTTTACACTCCTTCCTCCCACCCCTCCCCCCACACACAAGGTATTCCCTTATATCTGTGCAGCAGAAAGCAGCTGCCACAGAACTCAAGATATGGCCCATTACTCAAAGAATTAAGAGTGAATGAGCTGCAAGAACAAACCTGACTTCTTGTGTTAAATGTTCACGGGATCAAATTTAGGGTCCTGAAGATTTGGGCACTGAGATAGTGCTCCCAATATACCCTGCCCTTTCCCATTTGGACATCTCCCCTAAATGGTTTGTCTACTTGAGGACATTTGGGAAAGTGTACCTGAAACAATCAAGTGTGAATCTGGAATGGATGAATTAAACTGCATCAAAGCCCAGTGTGGGCACTTATTCAGAATTAAAGTGGCCTTTAATTCAATATCGTTTAAGTCACTTGCAAAGTAAACTAAGCTAAACTGAATTAAGGCCCTGTTGGTTCTGAATGAGAGAGTCCACGCAAGTTAGTAATGTGGTGTAGCTAATCCACTTTAAAAGTTAATTCGGATGAGTTTTCCTAAGTGTCCCCATGTAGATAAGCCTATAAAGAGGCAGGGAGGGACTGCTGGTGATGGAACAAGGAGCACACAGCCCTCACCATATTCAGCTGGCCAAGTGGTTTAAATAGAGTGGTTTTAATAGCTCCATGATCAGGAGAGAGAAGGGGTGACTCCAAAACACTTTTCTCTTCTCCCACTAATGACCACACTAAGCACCTTCATACTACAGCTGACAGTTCAGCTTTGAGTGAGCTGCATGGAAAATCTACCATTAATGGCGTGTCTGGGGGTTGTCCAAATGACTCAGCTTCTCACTGAAGGAGTGTTGTAGATGCATGAAAATAACTTCCCCCACCTGGGAGAGGATGATGAGCCAATGTGTTAGAGCCACAGATTTGACTGCTGCAAACACCAAAGGAAACCAAAAAAACATACTGCTGTTCAACAGAGGTATGTAACAAGTTTCATGATTCTTGTTCCAGAGGGAACTTGGATAGTTGAAATCCAGTCATAAAGTCAAATGCAGGCATATTCCCCTGTATTCAGAAGTTCATGCTAAATGAATGCACCAAATTCCAAGCCCAAAGGAAATGGGGAAAATATAAAATAATCCTGTCAGGCTTCCAACCATCCCTTCATAACCATTTGTATTTTCCTATGCTAAAATTAAAAAACATATGAATCATCATGTTACTGATTACATTTAGCATGCCATCACACTGCATGGGATATTTTAAACTCCAATTACTATTGGTGTGACAGCAGCTATCTTGGTCCATACACCAAGGTTTGAACTAGGGACTTTTTGGGCAAAACCCACAGGCTGCTACAGCTTGAGTGAAAACACCATCACTTAGCTGGGGCTGCAACAAACACAATTCCTGTAGATCAGGCAGAGTGAGAACGGTTGGTTCTAATGGTACAGTGCAAAACAATTTCAGCAAAGGATTCTCATAGCCTTTCTGCTTGGGTGCGACTCAGCACCTATTGAAGTCAGCAGATTCGAGCGAGCGCTGTCAATCCAGTACAAATCGGTGACAAAATCCCACCCCATACATTGAGAACCTATTCTGTTATGCTATAGATATATGTACTAATGTTATCATATACTGATTAAACAGCAAATATGAGTGTCTGATTTCAAGCTGAGTGATGGCAGGAAAATAGGGATGGCACAGAGAATGTTTGCCTCCTTTAAAAAATATTTCTTTTGAAAAACTGCAATGCTGCAAGTAACAGATAACAATATTAGCAATGTGCTGTATTTTATATCCCATCCAATATAGAGAGAGCACAAGCTACTGAATGTCATAATTGCATCTATGTCATATATACTGAAATGTGGGACAAGGGGCAGGCTACCCTTCTAACAGCAACCATTTTAAAGTGTTTCTTTGCAGCAATCTAGATCAAGTAGTCCTGTGTTTTCCCTTCACAGTAATAAAATGTTCTTCCAGCCTTTAATAACTCACTTGGATTTGTAATCCAAGCATTTGGAGAATGAGGTTTTTCTACTTTCCTGTATACTGTAATTTTCCTCTTTACAGTCAATAAAACAAATAGGAAAAACATTTTGGGCCAAATTCTCTCTACTTGCTTATGCAGCTCTCAGTGCAGTGACTGAAGTTTATAGCACTGATCCTGCAGAAAAGTCTACATGTGATTTACCTTTAAAGACACAAAAAGTTCCCAATGAATTCAATAGCTGTACTTTGTGTGTGCAGTTAAGCACATGCAGAACTAGTTGGAGGACTGGAGTCAACACAACCATGTCCAAGGCTGTATTTGTCACTTTGAGCATATTTACCCAAAGGCATAGTCTCCTCTCCAAAGTATGGTACATAGGCCAACACCTCAGAAGATCTTGGAAAGATCTTTGGGGGATGCACAGAGGACAGTAAGCTACGCAGCTGCTATCCCCCTGCTCATCCATAGTCACAACACACCAGCTCCATTTCATTTGGCCAAGGCGTAAGCTAAAGGGAGAGAGAGAGTATTCAGAGAACATCTGCTCTGTAAGGGGATACCCCTATCAAAGTGGTTTTTAGTATGCTCAGTTGAGTCATGGCCATATTGCATTGAAAGCTTTCTGTATAGAGATACATTTTAATTATGTTAAATGTTTCTAGAAAATCACAAGGAACCTAAGCCCACTCAGTGCGGCTCCTCACACAAGTAACTGTAAGGAATGGGATCTCTTCACAAGCTAGTAAGGCTGGTTAAAAACATATCATCAAGATGCTTTTCAACCAGAAATTGTGTTTTTAACTATGCTCAATTTTTAATAAAAAGTGCCTGCTTTCCGTGGAAGATTTCAGTTTGTCAAACAAATGACTATTAGAAAACCAAAATATTTAGGCTAAAAACAAGTTATTTCTATAGGTACATGCTCTGTAGTGTTTCATGGCATTCATAATTTGTGTGTCTACTGTGTCCAATTTCTATCTATGGGTCTGGACCCCTGGCCAGACTGTCCTACAGTATATACCACTGCTAGGCACTCCCTTAAAATTCTACAATTCCCCTCCCCTCTCCCTTTTTATTAATATTTTCTGTGGCAAAAACCAGTATGTTAATTATGCTTTTTAAAATAAAAATAGACACCTTTTTAAGAAACTGACTCAATTCACCACTGACTTTTTTTACACTGCTTTTAATGAAATGAGCAGAATACACATATCACCTAATATCTTGGATCAGCTCTCAGCTAGACTGAAAGTATGATGCAATATTCCATCCCAACACAGGATGATTGCATAACAAGCTGTTAGGAAAGCAATCCATACCCTAGCAATATAATTGTAAATATTTCCTCCAGAGTCTTACTAGAAAATGGATTACCATTCCATTGCTAGGTGTGTATTTACTATTAGTCGATAGAGTTTCACATATAATGTCCTATCAGCTCCTACTTACTGCTTAGTAATCTGGTTCAGTAATTGTGGTTGGATTCAGGAGTCCAGGAACTATAAATGTGTTACCATACGATTAAAAAAAAAATCGGTAGAGTAAAAATGCCTGAACAAAGGGAACTGGAAAGAGCCTATGTTAACAGGAAAAAAAATCTCATTGACTGATAAGGAACTGAGTTTATATTTTTGAGAACTCTTGGTGACAGAGAAGGGTGCTGTTTCAACAGCAGTAGTCTGAAATGCATAATTATATCTTAGCAAAAAATTGTCATTTTGTTACTTATGTGGAAAAGGAGTATTTTAGAGCAATAATAAAATCTTTTACTGAGCTTTTTAACATAGGATTGTGTTTCAAACTAAGCCATTCTGAAAAGATCTCTGAAATCTGTATTCCAAGATATTGAAATCTTGGGCAATATGACAATCTGGTATTAACTTAGCAGCCTTGGGACAGACATTGCCTAATAAAAAGATATTGGACAAACTCCAGTTAATTTTTAATCCTGAAAGTTTTCCAGACTCTCGTTTTTAATATTGCTGGCAAGGTATCATTAGGGGTAGACATATAAATCAATACCTCAGCTCATCATGCTCTGAAATACCATTTTGCTACATTTCATTCTGTGTTAGCAGACATATTGGGGGAGATTCTAAGGAATGTCGCTTTTGAGCCCAAATTTTGAGCCAACACAAATAGCATGGTTGATGGGGACATCCTTGTCTCATCTTACAAAATAATATGTCCCCTCCTTTCTCTCCACTTTTCCATTAGACATTTTCCTTAAACGTGTACTTCCTTTAAAAACTTTTCCTCCTAACCCAAAGAAGGAAAAATTCCCCAAGTATTTCAAATAGTCCTCCATCCAAGTTTTTCTGCCGTCATATACTATCAAATAGAACTCTTTGGAGGGCATTTCTGTGGGTAATCACATAACCTTTTGTATCTTTTTGTTGTTTTAAAAAAAATATATTATGATCTGGCAGCTTCATAGCGCACATAAAGGTGTTGGCAGAACCCCTTAGACAAAGAGCCTGGAGGCCATGAGAAAGTTGGTGATCTCAGGACATGAAACAAAGCCCACTAACAGAAGCTTTGAGCCTGTCTGTTAAGAATCATAGAATCATGGAAAAGTAGGGCTGGAAGGGACCTTGAGAGATCATTTAGTCCAACTCCCTACTCAAAACAGGAACATTCCAATCCAAACCATCCCATGTCTAATCTAGTCCTAAAACTGCACTAACAATTTGGTCCCAACAACCCTGCTTAATACCTTAAAGCAATACCTTTAGCTACTAGACACAAGGAGGAAATTTGCTGGGGCACAGAGCAGGGTAGCGTTTTTTGCACCTTCCTCTGAGCAGTTGGCACTCGCCGCTTCTGGAGTCAGGATAGTAGACCAGATTGTCCACAGATCAAATGCAGTATTATGACTACGATAAGCTCATAATGAGCAGCAGGTTCTGATTTCCACAAAGCAGGATTCCCGCATCCATATTTAGCATACGCCTTTACCGTAGAGTTATCTTGGGCTCCATCAGTTGTTGGCTCAAGCCCTGCCTGCATTTCATGGTGCTATGAACTTGGGCTAGCTGGCTCCCTTGTGGTTGTAGGCTAAAGTTCATGTGCAGCTTCACTGGTATTACTAACACACCCAATTTGCAAGAAAAACGCAGCAAAACCACTCAAGTGGCAATCATCCCCCAGTGCCTTCCCACAATTCTGCCTGTCTGCCTAAAGGCTCATATGTGTTCTCCACAATTGACTGGGAGAGACGCAGAGTGGCTCAGCTTACTACATCACACAAACATTAGCTATGCTTCCAAAAGCCATAGTAACACAGCAGTAGCACCACAGAGTATACGGTGAGTCATGTTGGGCTTTGCAGAATGGCTTCTCGCACCCAGGAGGGTGTTACAACAATGCATCTTACTGAGGTGCTTTGCCTATAGACCAAAAATCTTTCCCTGGGTTTTTTTCAATCTCATTAGCCTTGCAAAATGAAATGCATGATCCTCAAGAAACAAAATTGAGCATCTGTCCCCTTAGCTGGCATGCTATTCAGTATCTTTATTTTCCACCACTTTTCACTGATTTATACAACATTCCCCTTCCAGTACCTACCACTAGAGGGAGCGAATTTAATCCTCCACCTACCAGAGACTGACTCATATGGTAACATCACTGCTCTTTAATTAAGGAGGTGTTAAGCATAGTATTGGAATGTTTATTTATACATTGGCTGGGCACCTTCCAAACTCTTGAGAAGGGGTAGTCTCTATTCTGTTTAATTCACATACTCCTAAGGATAGAAAGAGATGGGAGAAGCAGATGATGACAGACACTACATAAAATCTTTAGAGCAAAGGTAGGTAGTTAATAGGATTTAGAAGAGGCCAAAGTAAGAGCCTTATTAATGGGCCCAGGCAGGTGACAGCGTGCGCAGACAGCTGTGCAGATGAAAGTTCAGAGATGATGGTATAAGCATCTGACCAAGAGGCAGGTAAAACGGGGTGGAGCAGGGATGCTTAGGGAAAATAAATCAGAGTCATAGGGAAATTATGCAGAGCTTTGAAGGTGATCACAGGAGGCTTAAATTAAAGGCAGCAGCAGATATGGAGGGAGCAGATGGAACTGAAATGGGGAATGTTTAGCAAGGGCTGTGGCACTGGAAGCCAGTACAGCTGGCACCCACAACAGAACTGAGGAAACCAGCTATCTGATTATAAATTATGCTGCATTCAGTGACTTAAAGAGTGGGGAAGAGGTGAGGTGATGGGGGCTGAGGGAAGGTTTTCTGGGGATGGAGGAGACCAGGATATTTTTATATTGTGAGGGGAAGGAAGCCAGGGACAAGATGTTGAGGAGACTGAAGGTGGTTAGTGTTATAGGTTTGGACACTCACTGTTCTGCTTTAACAACACTGAGCAGACCTCTGGCCTTCTTTAACCATGGCTTTTGGATGCTGCATATAAAATATGACACCTCAGAAATAGAGGCTTCTGTGGGAATTAGAAGGGGCAAACAATACTTGCCTGATCAGTTCTCTCAGGATGTCAGCCCGGCCCACGCGGGAGGTATGGTACACAGGAGTGCTGCGGTGGTGCCGGCTCCCGTTGGGGTCTGCACCAGCCTCCAGCAGGATTTTTACACATTCCAGATGCCCATTCACAACGGCCACATACAGGGCGGTTTGCCCCTTCACGTCCACCAGGTCGATCTCAGCCCCTTTCTGGATGAGGAAGTCCACGCAATTGCCATGGCCAGCAGTGGCAGCAATTCGCAGGGGGGTGCAAGGCAGCCAACCACAGCACCACACAGACTTCTCATTGATTCGACTGAGCAGAAGGGGCAAAGCAACATGTCAGCATAATGTGTGAATACACATGGTATTTGCTTTGCTACAGCCCTGCGTGCCTGGATAAGTCAGAGGTACATTCCCTCTAAGTTTTGTGTCTTGTCTCAAGGAGTCTCACAGGTCACATATACTATGCTACTGCCTACAAATCCCAGCCAACATCAGGACTCCTTTGAGCTACATGCCATAAGCATTGGATAAGTTAACCCCTGCCCTGGAGAGCCTTCCATCTAAATAGACAAAGGAAGAATTATTATCCATATTTAATGTATAGGGAGCCAAGGCACAGAGAGATTTGGTGACTTGCTCAAAGGCAGACGGCAACAGAGCTAGGGACCAAGACAGATCTCACCTAGGTTCCACTTTAACTACCCCACCACCCTTCCTCTCAAAGAGTAAAGCCCTCTATTTCTCCAAGATGTATTTCCATTTCTGCTTATATAATATAATATTATAAAAGGACAGAAATTAGCCACCATTGCACTAGCAAACTGATCATTTACAAACAAGATTTGCTAGAGACAGAACATCTTAAAAATGCTTTTAAAACCTGCCCGGAGCCATGTACAGGAGAAGCCAGACCATGTACCCACCCACCCTGAGGCTACACCTGGAAGCATTAAGTGCAATGAGATGAGTCTAATAGAAGGAAGAATGGCAGGGAGAAGGCAGGAAAGAATTAGTAATTTGGGTCATGTAGGGGTGGGTGTGATTTTTTTTCACATCCTTTCTATACAAACAAAAGTCCTGGCATAGGTGCACGCATTAAAAAATGTTTTACAAGTAAAACTTTCATGATGAATGAAAGTCTCTTTCATTCATCAGAACAGTATAAATTACACCAGACAAAGCACTTTCTAACCCTACAGCTCTATGTTGCCTTCTACAGACAACAAATTATTTGCACCTGCCTCTCAGTATGCTCATGTACAGTGTCTGGCACACCAGGCCTTCTTCATACTAATATAAATTAAGTAAGGCACAAAAAGGTAACAGATGGAAAGTTGACAAAACTTAGCAGACTGCATAAAAAAAGGAGAACTACCAAAGTTGTGCTACAATTTTGGAAGGGCTGCCTCCTTTTGATTCTTGCTGAAAAGGCAACTTAAGGCTTCAGTTGGGTCAACAGCAGTTTATTCCACAATACAGGAAAACTAATTAAATACCCCAACAGCCATAGACATTAACTTGACCAATATATGTATATATATTTTTACATAGGGCGTTTCAGTTTATAGTTTATTATAATGTCTTCTGTATGGTTTTGTCATTATATTTTTACTCCTATTTTCACATTATTATATTTCCATGATGATCTGAAGGGTATTCATAAGTGGAGGCTGGATATTTATTAACCTTACATTGCACACTTGAAATCTACTTCAGCTGGGATTACTCTGGGTAATATCAAGGGCTATCTGAGCAGCCTGTCACCAGAGATGAAGCCTCTGTAAATTAAGCAAGGTATTTTTGCCAATACTAAGAGCCCACTGGGTCCCACCAAGCTGCCCCTTTTATGCTGAGAAAGCTCACAGCTCAGAGTGCACTGAGGGATCTGCTAATGATATGGAAATACTGGAGCAGGTGTTCATCTCCCCTCCTTTCTTGCATGCCCATGCGGTCTGCAGTTCCGGCAGTGGGCTCCAGAGGTGTAAAATTCAAGGATACTCTTAACATTTTAAAGGACTCAGTTGTTCAGCTGTACCGGGTGTAGGGATCAGTGTGCTCTTGAAGACAGGTGTAATGTATGACAGCCAATTCTTCCCTGAAGATCCCTGTACCTTCTAAGTACTAGAGGACAAACTGCCTGATTCAGTAACAGCTTGCCAAGGATGCACAGGGTAGAGGAGGAAAGGATGACTCGGAGGAATTGTAATTTTGAGAGGTTCTAACAAGAACCAGCTGAAACAGGGGGTATCTATATATTTTTTCTGAATCAGCCTTCAGCTTGTCCCTCCACCCCTGGTCTTTTTGAAGCTCCCTCTCCAAACATATGCACATGCAGTTAACAACACTTGACTATCCTGCATCTGGCTGTATGTGAAATGAGATAAATACTAGGTATTCAGTGTCCCCACAGAGAAACAAACCCACTGCATAGTGGCCACACTTGAGAGGCCATGAATGAAACAGGCCAGGGGAAAAAACTGCTCCCATGTCCTTCCAGATGATGCCTTCAGAGCAGATCATGAGGACAGGAATTGGCATAGCTGAGAGAGGAAGCTTGGCCTATGACTGCCAATATTATAGGAACAGATAATCCCAATACTACCCACAAAGCCCTGAGGAACTCATATGACCCAAGCTAAACTGCACTGATTTGATCAAAAGAAATGTAATGAACCTGCCACATATGTGGGCCAGATTTCCAGCTTGTGTCAATTGCTGTCCCACTGTTGGAGCTAACAGGCTAAATCTCCACTAGGCATAAATCTCTGTTGCTCCACCTGAGTCAGTGGGCTGGGTCCTTAGCAGATGTAAATCAGGGATGGACAATTATTTTGGGCAGAGGGCCACTAACCCAGTTTTGGCAAGCTGTTGAAGGCCACATGGGTAGCTCCGCCACTTGATACGTGCCCCACCCCCTGGTTGCCATCTTCTGACTGGAAGTCCCGCCTCCTAACTCCTGACCTCTGCCACCAGAAGTCCCTCCCCTTGCCCTAAGAAGTACTCCTTTCAGCAAGGGGTTTTGACATCTCCGAACCAGAAAAATACCAGTCTACACAGAGGTGATTGTATATAATAGCTTTAAATGAAGTCTTACTCTTGTATATTGTGGGTGGGTATAAGTTTGTGGGGGGCTGTGGGTGTGTGGCTGTGTGGATATGTTGGGTGTGGGGGAGGGTGTGGGTGTACCTGTGGAGGGTGGATAGGTGTGGGGGAGTAGGGGTGGGGTGAGGGAACATGTGGGTGTGTATGTGGATATGTGGGGCGTGGGTGGGTATGGGGTTTGTGGGGAGCTGTGTGGGTCTGCGTGTATGGCAGTGTGAGAGGAGATGTGGGTGTATGTGTATGGTGGGGTGTATGTGTGGATCTCACCCTACACACACACACACACACTGGTACCAACGTAGGCCCCATGCTCCCCAGTCGGGCAATGCAGCCAGGAGCCACATGGTGCCGGAGCAGTGTGGGGGCAGGAAGGCAGGAAAATAGCTAGGGGTGGGGTGGGCTGTGCTGCTGCATTCTTGCTGAGGCTCCCCCTGAGTCCTACTGCCCCTGGCTCTTCTCATCTTTGACAGGCAGCCAGGAACAGATAAATATTTTCTACATTTTTAGGGACCCCACAGTCTGGATAGAATGGCCTGGTGGGCCACATCTGGCCCATGGGTCATATTTTGCCCACCCTGGTGTAAATGGATGTGGCTTCACTGAGGTCACTGCAGTGGTGCTGGTTTATGCCAGCTGGAGATCTGGCCCTACTTGGTAGCTTATAGCCTATCTAAAGGAACCAGGAGCATCCCCACCATCTTCTAAGCCTTTCAGAGGAAGCATTGCATATAGAGCAGCATCTAAGGACATTTATATATGTGCTCTGGGAGATGGGGAGAGGAAGTGGGGATGGGCGCTTTAATTAACACAGCTCCAAGAGCCATGCTAATAAAAGTGCCTGGAGTGTCACGTGTATCAGCATCTCCATGCTGAAAATTGGTAGCGGGCACTGAACGCTGATACACATGACACTGGAGTCTGCTGGAACATGGTAATTACCATGCTCCAGCAGCCTTGATTGATCAAGTCTGCTCCAACATGCTGTAATTACAGGGCATGCAAACATCCTCCCTGCACATGTATAGGAGCCCTAAGAGATGTGGGGGAAAAGAGATGGGTGGGGTTGGGTAGTGGGAGGATGAGCAAAGGTCACACCTTTGGAAGCTCTCCTCTTGCAGCAAGCTCTTGAGTGTTTGCAGGTCCCCCACGTAGGCAGCATCATGCAGCCGCGTGTCCTCACAGTGCTCAATAGGGTGGTCACAGAACTGCTCCCTCAGCCACTCCTTCAGATTACGACCTGCGCTGGAAACAGGGCCACTTGCGTTAGTCCAGAAGACACTGCCTCTCCCCCAGCCTGTGCTTTCACTCACCTCACACAGCAGGGCATTGATAGCAATGGTTAGCAGCTGCCAGCACACAAAGCAAAGTGGCATTGCAATGCTAACCACAGCACTAGACAGAGCTGGAGATGGTATGGGGAAATGAAAGGCCTGTCTTTAGAGGGGAAGATAATGCATCAGATCAGTGCCCAGAGGGAAGGCATGGTATCTGTAAAGCTGACTGGAGCACAGGCATAGAAGGCTTGAAGGGGGAGAAATAAGAGGGGTCCCCCTTCTAGATGTGCATAGCACCCAGCACAATAGGTGCATGATATGGGCCAGGATCTTCACACACTCTTGAGTGCAAGTAGGTGTCTACCTGCACCATTTCCCTGCACCAAACTCTGCTGTTCTGGTTTCTCTTGGTGTCTTTCTCCCCTTCCTGTTCCTCATTATGTCTTCTGGACTCCTTCCATCCTTCCCTTCACTACTTTCAATTCCCTATCCCCTAAACCCTCCTCATGCCCCAGCTCTTTACCTCATTCTCTCTCTCTTTACCTACTGCTGGAGGAGCCTGAAGAAAAATTATCCCACTGCTTTTGAATGTAGGGCAGTCACCTGCCTTTCCAGTGAGGTAGAGCTGAGGCTATGACCTGGTCAGCTGCAGGAGGCAGCATGGTGACTATCAGTGCTGTCTTCTTACAGAAATGTAACCCAAAGGCCTGTTTACACTGAGGTAGCAGCAACATGTCCCAGCTAGGTCATTCTCAAGCAAGACTTGGCCACACCTGTCCCAGCAGGTGCACTCTCTAGACCAGGAAATAAGCTAGTGAAGGTTCTCCGGGCTGACCCCCTGTGGCTACTCCCAAGACCACAGTCTCTGGTGTGCTTGAAAGCAACTGCTTGGGATGCCCCCAGAGTGGCCTCATTAGATGCGCAGGTGGAAAGGAGCATGCTTGTGGCTGGCACAGACAGGCCTCTGCTATAGTACTGATGAGCCATGAGGGATCCAAGCAGCCTAGGGAATCTCCCCAGCTTGGTAAACCTGGCTATGTATGCAAATCAGGTCCTCAAAAACCAAAATACTCCTGCCCCTCCTGAGTCACCTTATTCCAGGTGCCAAACACAGAACCAACAGGTTGGAAGGGACCTCAGGGGTAATCTAATCCAACCCCCTACATAGGAGCAAGGTGAGCTGTTCCTAACCAGCTTCTTTTTGCAAACTTCTTAGAAGGATTCTACAATTTCCTTAAGCAGCTTGTTGCATGGTCCTACTGGTCTGATATTTATGACGTATTCCTGATAGATAAAGCTGTGTCCCAATCTGGCAAACCAACATCAGCTCCTGACCTCCACATGATCTTTAATCACCCTTCCAAACCCTCCCAGGTTCCCTTCCAAATGTAGTTCTTGTTCCTTTAACTTAGCTCTTCTACTGTACAAACAGGCTTCTCCTTGCTCACATAAATATTAAGGCCCAAATCCTCTCTGAGCAATAAGATGCCTAAGTGAGAACCTACCCAACTCTGAGGCTTTGAAAAGCCATTAATACATCAATTCTTTGTAACATGCTGTCACTTTAGACTTAAAAGTGAAAAAAGCTCACCTATTGTGTTAATGTTTTTTCAGGGTATCAGAATTGTGCCTTAGAGGTGAAACAGAATTTGGGTCTAAATGTTTCCAACTTCTAGACTACCACTTTCACTTATCAAACCCTTCTAGATAAGGTTCAGGACTAGGGAAGCACTTGCTGAGACTATATGATGCAACAAAACAAGCTGACACCCACTAAGGATGGGTAGATGGAAATGACCTAACCTTCCAACCACAATTTGGACAAATCCAGAAAAAAACCTTTGCTCAGGTTACAAGTATTCAGGTAAGGCTTTTCTTCTGCTATGCCTCAGGATCAGCTCTGTCTTTCCTAGATGCAGCTAGCAATAGAGAAGTACCAAAATGTGTTGAAAGATGCTGTTCTGCCAAGGTTTGTAGACCAATTCAGCAGACCCAGAAGGCACAGATCATTTGTGTACTTCAGATGAAGTATCCCGAGATTAGTGTTGGAGGATATATATGGAACTTCTGAGGTTCATTCATTGTTAAACAGTGCTTCCATAAAAACTGAAGGGGAAACTTAGTTTCAGTCTTAATTATGGGCAAATGGCAAATTAGTCATTAGTTTTAGCAAACAGGTTTTACATGCTTCACTCCCACATACATAGATCAGAATTTTCAAAGGGACTGTGCTCCTATGTAGGCAATAATATATGTGGTCAGATTCCCCCAGGACTTCTGCACCCTGGGTGCATGTTGGGGCTTGAGGTCATTTAGAAATATGGACCTATGTGTCACAATGTCAGCTGCTGGGTACATGGTACTTTGCAAACTCTGGTCCTGATCAGTGCCCAACTAGAAGCAGCTGAGATCTTTTCAAAAGCAGTCCTGATTAGCAGTTCTGAGCACTTGAAAATTTGACCATTGTGAAAATTTGGCTCATATTCTGTTTTTCAGATATTGATAAGGCACTTTGTTTCAAGAATACAGTAAATATGTGAGACAACATGCATGGACCATGCCATTAAGGCTGTTATGAGGAGGCAGTACTGGGTTTTCTCTATAATGGAGAAACATGACTGTGTTACGCAAATCAATAAGGTCTAATGGGTAGAACACTAGATTTGGGCTTAAGAGACCTGGGTTCTTTTCCTAGTTCTGCAACTGGCCTATCGGGTAACCTTGGGCAAGTCACTTCACTTCTCTGTGCCTCAGTTTCTGCATCTGGAAAAAGAAAAAAAATAGGATAACACTACTGACCTTCTTTTGAAAGGGCTTTGAGATCTGCTGAAGAAACATGCTACATAGGAGCTAGGATTACTATAACCAGCCCTCAAGGACAGAACTGTAAATGCTAACAGTGGGATTTTCAACAGCATCTGGTCACCAAACTTCCATGAGCTAGGAAAGCAGCCTAACAGCTTCTACTGAGAGACAGAAGGAGAAACTCCTGTGGAAGTCAGGTGCCTGGATCCTTTGAAAGTCCCACCACAAATCCATTTCAGCTGGGAGGACAACTGGGTAGGCTTAAAATGGCAGATCAATACAGGAAAAAAATAGCCAGTGATTTCATATACATGCACACACACATATGGAAACACAGATAAATCACACACACATCCTGCACATGCACATGTATAAACCTACTCCATGGGCTTGTACTTCCTTAAGAGAATGGCAAATGAATAGGAGCATAGAAAACAAACAAAACGCAGATTTACAAAGTTCAGTTTGTAGATCTGCACCTGTCCATCTGGAAAAGCCTATACAAACCTGATTCCTAAACATCCAGTACTTTAATAAGGAAAAAAATGCAGCTTCCTTCATTCCCCTCTTTCCCCTTCCCCCCATGCACCCTGAAAGACGAGTGGAAACTCCCTAGTGTTTTTCCCAGCCCCAGAGTTATTGCCAGGGTATAGATCCTGGTAAATACCAGCACCTAAGGCAGCAAGGCAGGAAATAAGGAAAGCTGCGTCTCAGAAAACAAGCTGGGGGTGGATGCTAGAATTCCTCGGCTGATTCTATTTTTGCTCTCCTTACATTACCTGCATTTCCATTTGTGGCACCGAAGTTGGCACCATGACTGTCACTGCTCTGGGGTTCCAGGCCGTCCCCAGTATCTCTCTGAAGGAAACCGGCACTACCAGCCTGACTGTTTGGGTAGCTTCCTTCAGCCATCTGGCACCCTGTTCTATAGAAACCCCCCTACCTCCTCCCTTTACATTCCAGCAGAGGCTACAGTGCAATCCCTACACAGCTCCCAAAACAGTTACTGCAGGTGAAATGCTGAAGCTGGCATGTCATTTCCCTTTCCTTGCCTGTGAATACTATGCAAGCTGCACAGCCGTCCCACCCTTCCCTTTATCTGATTGGTGAATGCCAGGGCACAGAGCTTCCTGCTTTGAGTTAAGGTGGTTTGTCTAAGCTTTAAAAAGGGCTTCCATTTGGGTTTGACAGCACTGAAACCAAAGCACCAAAGCAATTCCTCCTTCAAAATGTCCTGTAATAAAGATACTTCACTTATTTCTTCAGGGGAATAAACAGGCTGGCTCCTCTCTCTTGCATTTTAAAGGGCAACTTCCTGGAGTGACATATCCTATCCTTCAAATGCGCTGATTGCACAAAACAATGTTTGCAGAGATGTGTTTAGATGAACCAATGACAGGGGAGTGAGAAGAGTTAGTTGCAGGTCACCCAATAATATCACAACAGAGCAAGGAGAGTGTGACCTTCGCAGGCTGGCTGTTTTTGATTCTATGTAACCTATTACACCCTTTCAATTTCTGCCTAACCACACCTTACTCCCATCTGTAAGAAACTAGGGCAGCTAGTGAATTTAATAGCTCCAGTGTGAATTTTTGGCTTTATTTTGATCTTCTGTCAGTTGCACTGAACATAGGATGGCTTATATTTCCAACCAGGCTAACTCAGCCAGGTTAAACCAAAGCTATACTCACTGCGACTTAACATTCAGCAAAAGCTGATTCATCCTTCAAATACTTGCTGCAAAATGCTTCAGGAGGACAGCTGGCCTGTTGCTATAAAGAGATTTTCCTATAGTGAGAGGAAAATCAAATTCACTGTGCAGCTCTGCCACAAACAGATAAGTAAATAATCAACTGGTTTCCATACAAAGACCCAGAGGCATGAAAAAAGATGCAAGTAACTTCTGGGCATGCAAAACCGGGCCTGTTGTTTATTCTGAGGCGATACCATTTGCCACCTTTGACCCCTGCTGTACAGTTGCAAACAGCCTCAAAACTACTCCATCATCATCCATACACATTGTTCAAACCTCTTATTTTGTTGGTGTTCTGGGACCAGCAGTTTTCACAACTTTAAACACATGGTCTCGTGCATGCAAACCTCATTGCCAGCTGCCAAGTGGAAGAGAATGGTGGTAATCCAAATGGTCTGTAGGTCTAGTCTTGCTACTGCATGGCAGGATATCAGTTCACAGACCCAGGCCCTGGCTGTAGAGGTGGTTTCCTGTGAATAATTTTGATTTAGTTTAAAGTGATCCATAGAAGAGTTGTACAGCCTGCAAACTAAACCCTTTCTTTCTCCTGCCTGGTAAAGATGAAAGAGGAAGAATATTGGTGGGTTTTCTACAACCAGCTAATACTGCCTCATCCCACTGTCCTTCTTCTATAATATTTATTCCTCTTGTCCCTGAGCTAAAAAGTAGGGCTGTGCGAAATTTCACCGGGTGTTTTATTTCAAAGCTGTTTTGTCGTGTTTCTAGCTTGAAACAGCGGAACCAAAATGAAACAAAAGGGGTCGAGTTTCGAAGCTGGCTTACTTGTAGCTAAACAGAAACTAAGTAAAGGGAGGGGGAAGAACTGCTCTGATATTGACATCTAGCTCCTTATTTGATTCCCCAGCTCTCTGATCATTTCCCCAGCTCTTCCCAGGGGACACAGGCCCCTGATCTGCACGTAGATCGGGGGTCCGTGCACAGATCGGGGGCCCACACCCCCTGGGAAGAGCTGGGGAAAATGATCAGAGGGCTGGGGAAAGCAATCAGCGAGCTGGGGAATCGAACAGGGAGCTGGAGGAATGTTCAGGTCCCTGAACATTTCCCCAGTTCCCAGTAGGATTCCCCAGCTCCCTGATCACTTCACCCAGCTCTTCCAGGTGGGGCACAGGCTCCTGCATGATGCAGGATGACAGCAGGCTGCCGCTGCCAGCTAGTAAGGGTGGTGGCTCTGGGCTATTTCCCCAGCCAGCGGCAGCAGCCTGCTGAAACCCTGTGCCCAGATGCAAGGGCTTGCACTCCCCAGGAGGGCTGTGGGGCTGTACCAGACTCCTTCCGGGGGGTGCAGGGCCCCAGATGGGATGACAGCATGCTGCTGCTGCCAGCTGAGGCCAGCGCCATCACTGGGTTCTTCCTGGTGCAGCCCATGCTGAGCGCTGAGAAGAACCCAGTGCTGGCACTGCCCCCAGCCAGTTCTGCGTGTGAGATGACAGCAAGCTGCCGCTGACAGAAAGTGATGTTTTACTTTGAACAGTTTGAGGTGCAGTTTCCCAGAAACCCCTGCACCTACATCCTTGAAACTTGCCAGACTTCATGTCCTCAGAAGGCACTACCACCCGTGCAATTTTCATTTGAATCAGGAAAGAAATGACAAAGTTCTAGGCATTTTCATGATTCCCCATTACAGACTATAGGCAAAACATTGAAACGTGTCAAACCAATCATGAATGGTGAGTGCCCCCGGTGGCTGTGGGGGGCCCAGCTGCATTGGCGGTGGCAGGAACATGGTGGTGGGAGCCCAGTGGCAGTAAACTGGGAGCTCCCGCAGATGCCACCAGCGCTGTTGGTAGCGGCGGGGTGGGGGGGAAGGGAGTGCCGAGCGCCAACTAGGGGTCGGCGACCACCCACAGGCACCGCCGGTAGTGTTGACAGCGGCCAGGGCAATCATGGACTGCCCGCAGACACTGACGGCAGTGTCAGCAGCAGGGTGGCAAATGATGACCACCCACAGGTGCCACTGATGGTGTCGGTGGCACCTTTTTGCAGGGGGTGCATGTGCACCCATGTGCACCCCTGTGGCAGGGCACTGTTTGTGCCGGCCACTTTAAGGGGCAGAAGACAGCAGCCAGCAGGTGCCTGATGAGGGCAGCCATTTTAGATTCAGGGCTGCCATATAAACAGGGCATTTTGCTGGCTGCAGCTATTCTGGAGGTAAGGGAGGAGCTGTAAGGGATGGTCTGGAGGCTCCTGGTCCTGGGCATGACCTAAAAGTGCACCCTGCTGGGAGAGGGTGGCCTGGTGGGGCTCTCAGCGGTGCGGGAGCCCCCAGGAAATGCCAGGCCAGTTACCACCCTGATGAAAGGCAGGTCGGGGCGCCTTAACTCCACTTCCCACAACCGGGTGGGTTACCCCCTAGTAGGTTCTGGAAGGTGGACCCCAAAGACAGCATGAGGCCATAAACTCAAGAACCTGTCTGAACATCCCCTGACTGGTCAATGCTGGGGCCAGGACTGGAAGGGTCGAAGGGCCGGGGGGAGGCCCACCGCGAGGGACACCCAAGAGCTGCGTGCCTGGAGGCAGGCCAGGGCTAGTAGCCAAAGGTCCCAGGGGGGACCACAGCTGTAAGAGGGAGCAGCTCAGGGAGCTATGCAGCCAGGAATGAAGGCAGAATAGGCTGCCTGAATGGAGGGATCTAAGTGGGGTTCAACTAGTAGGATTCTGGGGCCCAGTGTGGGGCTGGTGATATTGATAACATCTGGAAGCCATCTGCAAGGCTTGGGCTGCAGTGTAGGGGAGGAAGGGATCTGTAGACAGCGCCCCCTGGCATCGGGGCAAGAAACGGGCAGCCTCCCGCTTAATCAACATCAATTAATTAATGATCATCAAGGCGTAGTGGGCGAGAAGGCAGGCGGTTAGCCCAGAAACAGGTGGGTGGGCCACAGGGAAATCAGCCCCGAGAAGGCCCCCTGCACATCACCCCTGGAAACAGTGAACCAGTTTCAACAGAACAAAATTAAACAGTGCTTCAAATCAGTGCAACCTAACACTGTCCCTTCAAAACGGTGAAATGGAAGTCGAAACAAAATGGTGCTGCTTCGCACAGCCCTACTAGAAAGCATTTTCATGGGACCAAAAAGGTTACCTATAATGAGCTGGCTGACAGTTTACAAACCACATCCTATGTCTGTCTGTGTTAAAGGGACAAGGCTTGAAAATCAGAAAACACTGCTCGAGTATATGTCAGTTCCTCTGGATTTGCCAGGCTCCCTCATGCATCGGGCAGACTCATATAGGGCCTCATAGACTCATTTTGCTTGACTCAAATGCCTAAGATCTGGACATGTCTGACCCTGACAAAAAACTGCTGTCTGAGTCATTGCTTTGCAGAATTTGCTGGTCAATACAGTACCTAGGCCCCTTGTTTTCTGGGATTTCAGAAATGTGAAATTGGCCAAAAGACCTTCAGACATCTTATTTTTGGAACCTTAGTCATTCCTTCCACGAGCAGAGAGGTAGTTAGCCATGTTAGTCTGAAGTCAGGCAGATGGCAGGAGAGATATGCACCTTATAGACTGACCAGATATTTAAATGATCCATAGAAGAGATGTAAATATAGACTTATAGACTCACTAAATATTTAGTCCATAAGGTACACATCTATCCCACCTTCTGCTGTTCCTTCTACATCTACATCCCAGCCAGTCTGCCACCATCAAGTATATCCAGCCATAGAGACTGTGTAGTGGACCAGGTTTGTATTCTCTGGAGAGGGAGAAATGCATTATACTACTGCAGCAGCAAGAGTTGGGCTATGTAATTGCAGGCAACTTGGTTAAGAACCTTTTATAGCAGGAGGAAAAGGAGTTATGTGGCAGGGCACTGTGAGCTCTGTAGCACAAACGCAACCACGTTCCACATACCCAGGCCTCCTCAATTCTGTCACTGCAAAATATCCACTTACTCCCCCAACCCCAATCTTTCTCATTCACAGGCCTGTATTAGCCTAAACTACCCAGGGAATTGGGAAAGCCAGAGCCTCAAACTGTCCAGCTACACTGTCTGTAGAGCGCTGCAGGAATCAAAGCTAATCACAAACTCTCCCTTTCCCTGGTGCACACAGAGAAAAAGATTTCTGTTCCAGGCTCAGTATTGCTGTGTCCTGAAAGTAGATATTAACTTTATAAATTTCAGGAAGATGTTAGGTGTGGCTGGAAATGCTTCTCAAAGTCAGAAAAATGTCACCAAGTATTAAGCCTAGTAAAGAAATATAGGCTATTTTCTGAAGGACCACCCCCTTCGCACACACACACACCTTGCTCCAGACCTCAGCCTCTGATATACCTGAGAGAAAGGGCAAGGGGCTCCCCCCAGAACTGTTTCACCACTTCACTTCTGGGTTTAGTGCAAACTGGAGCATCTGCATAAGGCATACACTAGAACAAGACACACCAAAAAGAAGCAGACCAAAGGCAGAAAATGAAACACCAGACAGACAGCCGTAGCAACATGGCAAATTTCTCAGCAAAAATACTGCATTTTGTGACATCATGGAAAATAGTAAATTCTTCTGCAAACTCCTCAGCTATGGAATTGGATAGCATACCAAAGGGTATTTATAAATGCTGAAGTGAAAAACATGACAGATTTTGGATAACAGTTTGATATGTCCTGAGAAAACAGGACTATAGACCAGGTAGCGTGATTACGACTGAAGAACCAGACATTACAGTGTGATCTAAACCAGAGGTCAACAACCTATGCTATAACTGACCCACGGATCCAAAACAGCAGTGGTGATTTGGTAGCACAGGAAGCTCATCAGCAGTGAGTGGTTGGGAGCAGGGCAGCAGCATTCAATGACAGGGCAATACATGGCATAATACAGTTTCAGTGATGCAGAGGCCTGCTTTAGACCAGTCTCCATTAATTTGGCCCACTGTTGCTCAAAGGTTCCCAAAAGTAGTGCAACTAAGGGGCTGGGGGGAAGGAAAGAAACAAACATGACACTAGACCCAAGTGCCAACTTAGGGGTAGGAGGAGAGCACACAAATAGCAGCCACTCCCACTGCCCTAGCCCCTGCATCACATGCTGGTGCTGGCCAGGAAACAAAACTGCTGAGCTGTGCCTTTAGTTCCTGACCTCTCATCTGAACCAGTTAGAACCCAAAACACTTCTCAAGGACTTGCATCACCTGAAGCCATACCCTGGTGTGCCCACCTGGTCTTGTACAGGCATTCCCTTTCTGCCTTGGAGCGTGCGCCCGGGGTTGGTCACAGCATTTGTTTCTGAAGTCTTGGCGAGGGCTCATGGTCTCCCTGAGGGAAACCCTGAAACTTTCCTGCCATGACTTGGGTCTTCCTTTCAGTGGTGGGGCTCCCTCCTGTAGCCCCTCGCAGGTTGGTCACACTTCCTAGTGGGTATTCTTGGGGCTCCACCTCCCCTACATTCCAGCCATGTGCCAAACTTTAAGATGGCCACTTGATGGTCGGTTGGCTTGCCCTCTAATGTTGCCTCCTTGACCCCTCTTGTCTGCTGGGCTCTTGGTGATCTCACCCTGCCCTAGGTGTCTTTGGGATGTTAGACCGTCCCTGTTGCTATGCCGGCTCTTCCTCACTGTGCTGATGTTAGTAGTACTGCCCTGGCCCTTCCTATTCCCTGAGCATTGCCCATGGCCCTGATCCTCGCCTTAGGGCCCCTTGGGGTAATTCATGAAAGGAACAAATTAACAAAGAAAGAAAAGAGGAGCAGAGTCTTAGCCCATCCCCACTTACAACTTTGGCATCTGTGGGTCCGCAGCCCCTCGATGCCATCCTCGTCTCTCTAATTACTCGCGGGACCCTCCAATGGGCCCATGCTCAGGTCCCATGGTGGCAGCCAGTGCTGTCCCTGGCCAGCTCAGGGAGCATTTCTGAAGCTTGTCCCCTGCAGTACGTCCCCAGCTATTTCCTTACTGCTGACTTTTATTTCTGCCAGGCAGTGTTCTTGCGTGACATCATCTGTCCACGCTGCTTTTAGCCGAAAATAAAAGCTGATGATGAACCGCGCAGGTGCTGCATCCTGGTGTGGCTCATCCATCTCTTCTTCTGAAAATGGTAAGTTCTCCCTGTCTTCAGGGCTTTCCTTTTTCTTGTGTGGATGGGCTGTCTCTGGCCCGGGGCCCACCAAGGAGGTGAGGGAGGGTCTCCCGTTCCCTTGCTTTCATCCCCCTGGGACACGTGGTTTAACTCATCAGCTGCAATCCCTCACAATCGAGGATGACTGTCTTCCACGATTGTCTTATCTGTGGGTCTGAAGATGGTTGACAAGGCCAACCCTGATTTAACTGGATTAGGTTTAATTTGATCAGATGCAAAACACCATTCTATAAATAGTTAGCAGGCAAGGAGTTCTCAATCATAGGAAAACAGCAACTCTTGTGTAATGCCTATCAGCCCATGTGCACCCACGAGATTATTAACCCTTTTGTTTATAAACAAACAAAAGCCCATTCAAGATGCACATCTAATGGACAGTGAGATCATTATCAGACAAGCAAGTTTTAGAGACGTTCAATGGAAATGCAGAAACACCGTCCTTACAGCTATCCCATTTATCTTACAACTTGTCCTCAAAGCCCTTCAGAGTATCAATAAGGCTAATAGAAACCAAAAAGTTGTCTACTGTAACAGACAGAAATCCTTATTATTTCAGCTCTTGCCAGCAAAATGGATTATCTGTTTCCAAATATCTCAGAAAAGCACCACTGATGCTCGTCTTCTCCAGTGTTCCTTAAACTACCTCTATTTCTTTATCTATTTTCTTTTATTCTTCATTGGTACTTTGTTGTTCTCCTTAAGGTAATGAGAAAGAGAGAGAGAGGTGCTCACTAGTGAGTTATGATGTTTACTTGCTGTGTTATGCAATCCCAAGTTATCTTTGTGTGCTTGGAAGAGAGGATGAGGTGCCTGGTAAACACTGAATACAAAGCTGGAACTCAAGCTTCACAGAAGTCTGTTTGTAACTGTAGTTGTTTTGAATAGGAACTGTCTCCTGGGTGCAACTTACTATGACTCCATATAAGCTGACAGAGGAGATTACTGTACTGTTTGCCGTGTTCCCTGTTCTCTATGCTTTAGGGACCATTCACATGCTATTGGAATGTACAGGAGAGCACAGGTAGTGCTAATCGGCCACTCCCCCAAAGATCATTTATGGAACCTGTATGTTATTGCGGGAAGGAGAGATCTTGTTGCATATCAAGCTCACCCTATTTTAAACCAAACCCTGCTCTCAGACTGTTTTCTTTGAATAAGGGCTTCATGCAGACACAAAACTAGACAGTGTATCAAGATAGTTCTTTGATGGGCTGGTGAAAAAGAAAGAGATTTCACTATTGGCATCTCTGTTCAGGAAGTACCTGGGTGGGACAGTGATGGGAGTTGGGCAGGTAACTGGAGTCAGAGCCCCAGTAAGTTATGGTTGGACCAGACCTCTGTTGGCATAAAGCAGCATAACCCTAATGACTACTATGGATACTTATCAGTTTACATCAGCTGATCATCTGCCCCAAAGCTTAGGAAATACATTTGGCTACTACAACAGATTACCCCTTTTCTATATGTCCATTGCACATAGCATGCCCTGTGCATTATAATTAGGCTTGACAGAAATCAATTTTCATTTTTAGTAATGTTGATGAATAATATCAATATTTATTTTTAAGCATTTAGATTTGTATCTATTTAAATTGTCAGGATTGTGTGAAATTAGGGTTATGGGGGGGCAGACATTTATTAATGACAGTATACTGTTATTATAGTGCAATTTAACTGCCTGCCATGAAAAACATAACTATTGTAGGACTGCCATCAGCTGAGTGACAGAGCTGCCATCAGTCCCAGCTCTGCTCACTGGTAGCAACCTCATCCGCTTTGTCACTTCCTCTTCCTTTGTTCCTTGTCCCTTGGGGTTTCTGGGAGTTGCAGTCCTAACTAGTCAGCATGGTTCTGTAGGACTGCTTTCTCTGTCATCACACACTCCATCATCCATCATTTTTCTTATGTCCCCTTTCTATAAATTTTGTTTATTAACAATGGAAATGTTTTTCATTGGTCTGTGAGCGTGAGGTGAAATCAACATTTATCAATGTTTACTGATAAAAATCAAATCTTGCCAAGCCTAATTATAATGTTGGCAACTACTCTGGCATCCCACTGACAGCCATTAGTTAGAGAGTTAGAGTATAATGGCACCTCATTATAAGAATTACTGTCTGGTGTCAATACCTTCCTGTGTTGATAACAGGGTGAAGCAAAATTACATGATAAATCTCTAACTGCCATTATATGACTGATATTCAATTACACTAATTCCAGAGGAGCTGTATTTGCTTATCCACTGACTTAACCTCAGTTACATTTGAAATGTATATTATTGCATGTATTTGGCTCAGTTCAAGAGTGATGTTGAGTTACTATATAAAAGACACCACATAAGCCTGCCTTTACCTCAAGATCATTATTGCAATTCACTGTTCCTATGATGGTAGCAGGTAGATCAGTCCTGTGATTCCCCCCCTCCTCAGCACACTCCTCTGTAGACTTTTCCTTGAGACTAGACTGTAAACTCTGTCTAGAGCAGAGACCATTTGTAGGTCATCTGTGCTGTAAAGCACTGTTATATACTGATAAATAATTACAATCTATAACAATAAATGATGTGACTATGGATCAGCTTCTATCCATATGTCCTCTAATGACACAAGATAACAGACCAGCTGGAGACATAGGCTGAAAAGGTCCCCAATCCTGAAATATGCTCTCTGTGAGAGGACACCTGCATCTGTAGATGCCCACTCCAGGTTAGCAGGGGTGGCTCGCTTGCATGTAGAGGGTGGAAATGCAAACGATGACGAGGAAGACCTGAAGATACAGTGAGTGAAGGTTGGGGGTGAATGAGAAGAGGATATAGCAGCTGACGGAACTTGCTGATTACACTGCTATCCAGCCTCACCTCCATAGAGAAGTGAGGATATTTTCTCAGCAGGGTACACCCCTTAGACAGGGAATTGGATCTGGAAACTTACACTTAGGTCATGCCTAGATTACCAAGCTCTGTCAGGAAAGCTGTTTCAGCTGGGAAGTGGAGGGGGCGATGGTGAAAAAAACCAAAAAAACCACACATATACTCCCTATTGTTGATGTAGCTCTTCCAGCAAAACCTAGTCTGGACATAACTCGGCTAGGAGAAGGCAGCTTCTGCCAAATCTTCTGTCATTCAAGGAACTGGTGCAGCTCAGAGACACAAAAGCTCAGGCCGGTAGAGCTGTTTGCACACCAGAGAGCCTTACAGCAGGCCTGGAAAGGCAGACATAGCCATAGCCTTAAAGAAAGTCTATACTATACGAAGAAGTGCAGTGAACAGACACCTGGAGCCAGCCATTAATAATCTGGCTTAGGTAATGGAAACCATTCAGCCAGAGCTGCTTTGAGCTCTTAATGGACTAACTTACTCTGGTGAGGCTAGACTGCTTCTGGGACCTGACCTAGCACTGTGCCATGTAAAGGTACCATAATGGAGGTTTTCAGGGGAGCAATCCAAGCAGCTGTAAGCTGATATCCTTGCACCTGCATTGGTGTGCCAGATTTCTCAGTTGGTGTAAAATGTCCATGTTTCCATTGGAGTCAACGGGCTGGATGGCTAACAGATACAAATGATAGTTGCTCTATTGAAATCAGTGGAGCAGCAATGGTTTACCTTAGCTGCAAATCTGGGATACCATTGCTAGAAGTCTGTTTTGGCTGACACAGCAAACATCCAAGCCTAAGACACAAAACAAGCAAGATACACAGGCAGGTTGTGAAAGCTCACTCTTCCAGCCCCTCCTGAAGATTTCAGTGGCCCACATTTGATGCTGTGACTGCTTTTGCATTGCTGTGTTTTGGTTCCTTCTGTAGCTGAAAGTAGGGAAGTAAACTGATCCACTGGGGAACACAGGCCTGGGTTTTCTCTCTCGGAGCCAAGGTCTAAAAATATATCCTTATCCAACACAGCCTGTATACAGTGATTTGCTTTTTAATAAATATGCCTCTTCTAGCAATGAAAACATGAAAAAAGCAAAGAAAATGGTTACCAACATAGTAAGAGAGAGAGAACTCCCTCAAATATAAACCCTAAAAGAACAAACAGTAGAAGTTCTTGTGTTGTTCATAAAAAATGAAACTGCACCCACCTCTTCAAGCTCCTTGTCTGCCAAGACACTATCTGACCCTCCGAACAAGGAGACTGGACTGGAATGTCTAATTCAGCCATTCCATCTCATCTACTAATATTTCCAACCACCTCCCATTACCACAGGCACTTAACTCCATCTTCCTGGTCATGGTCTCCTGGTTTTACCTCCCCATTAGACTCCTAATATTCCAAGTTAATTCTAGACCTTTTCCATTTTGGACCCCAAACCCTGCAACTAGCAGCAAGTTTACAGACATAAACATTAATAAAAGAACAAGCAGGGTACAATATGGAGTTGTGGTCTCAATTCCCTGCTCTGCCACAGACAAATCACCAGTGCTGTTGCAGGGGCAGCGCCAGCAGTGCATCAGCACCAGGTACTCTCGAATGAGGGGTGCCAAACTAAATGGAAGTAATGTTACGTAGTACTACACGGGGGGGTGCTCTGCGTATGACCTGCACTGAGCATCAAAATACCTGGCAACTGCGAATCACATATTCTGTTGTTACCTCAATTCCTCATTTGTAAAATGGGTCTCTGTGAAGATTAATACATTCAATTTTATGAGGTGCTCAGATATTAAGATAAATACCTTAAACTAGAGGTGTGGAAACCTCAGTGACCTTCTCATCAAATTTCAACCAGCTTCATGTGAATCATAGAAACATGCAGAGATAAAACAGGCTTCTGGGCCATCAAACGTAACCTTCTGCCAAGGGACGGGTGTTACCATTAATATATACCCCTAGAACTTTGCACAACCTACTCTGGAGTAGCTAGTGCAATGCTACTACCCCATGGTCTAGCACTGTCTACAGCTCAC
This sequence comes from Alligator mississippiensis, assembly GCF_030867095.1. NCBI lineage: Eukaryota > Metazoa > Chordata > Crocodylia > Alligatoridae > Alligator > Alligator mississippiensis. Next base: position 183,275,547 of record NC_081827.1, read on the forward strand.
CTTTACAGAGGACCTTGAGTTCAGATGTCATCCACAAGTACGAACAGTGATTTCAGTGGAACTTCAGCAACTTGTACCAAGTGAGGGTAGGGCCAAGGTTTTGGAATAATATTGCCTTCTAGTTTTTGATGACCATTTTGTGTGTCCATTTCATCCAGAGGGAAATTTCATTTCAGGAGACCTGCAAGATATTTAGCCACACTTTTAAATCATGTCCATCTACAGAACTGTCCTGACACTACAAACCTGCATGGACAGAATGCAACTAATGTAGACAGCTTACAGCCATGATATATGTATATTAGCACCAGTGGTTTAACAAATAGTTACACATTTTGCTACCAAAGAGGCTACAGACTGGAAATCTCCACCTTCAGCTCAGCTCGTGGATTCATTACTACAGGTGACATGATAAATATCCTACATGATCTGAAGGTTGACCTTGTACTCTGAGTCACCACAGAACTCTTATGCCAGAGGGAAAGAGAAGAGTCATAAACTAACTTCCTTTCTCCCGTGGCTTTTACTTCCTGGAAAAAAGCCAGCATTCACATTTAGTGCTGGAGCATACAGTAGAAGAACAAGGATGGAAATATATGTCTGTCTCATTCCCTCATTTCTGGATTTACAAAAGCCTCTGGATTATGTATCTTGCAATCCAATTGGACACTATGTTCCATGACATGCACTCTTGCTAAAATGAAGGGTTTTCCCTACCAGCATCTTCCATGGCTGGTCCAGAAGCAGGCACCTTCCAAATTCCCAAAGGTTCCATCCATACCTGCCAAGTAGCAAGAGAAAGTTGTATTATAAAGTACTTAGCAATTTTATCTGCTTCAGTCCTTGAGTTATAGTCAGACTGCACTTTATGAAGAAAAAATAATTCTGCAGCCATAACTGTAATTCACACTTAGCTCAGTCTATAAAACTTTTGCCTTCCTGGCTTCATGTCAAAGGCTTGAATATTTAGTGAACTCAAAAGTTAAACTGCCCTGGTGATTAATTATTCTGAGAGAAGGGGAAAAAATCCCTACCATCTTTAGCATGGATCATCAGTTTTGGGAACTTTAAAATGGAAATGAAGGTAGGAATGTGTCTAAGAACAGGACTGTGTATCAGAAACTCGGACAGAGATGTGACTAGTAACTGATTGTTTTTAGATTTAACCAGTTCACTGAACCAAACAGTGCCTATGAACAAGAGAAGAATGCTAATAATCCTGCAAGTGAGACTTTTTAAATGCCTTTGGGCTCTTATACACGTACACGGAGCCTGCTCCAATGCACTGGAAATCCAGCGTATTGGAGCAGACTTAATCAAGTCTGCTGCACTGCGGAAATTAATGCACTCCAGCAGATTAGTATCACATGCATCAGCATCCCCACACTGAAAAATGGCAGAAGGACACTTTGAACTAAAGCTCGTTCAATGAGCTTTGGTTCAAAGCACCCTGTCACCATTTTTCAGTGCGGGGATGCTGGTACACATTACACTCGGGCACTTTTAATTAGCTTAGTTCACTAATTAAAGTGTCCACCCCCATACCTCTAGGAGCACACGTAAAAATGCCTAGAGTCTTCAATGAAAGTATAACTGTAATGATACCTGAAGTCCACGATGCAAGCCTTCCTCTGTTGCAGAGCTCTACTCATCTTCAACACACAGGATGCAGCAAAAAAGTCAGGTGGATTATGCCATAAATAATTGAAAGACAGAGGCTTGAACTGGTAAAAAAGTTGAAACTTTCTTTTGTCTCCAACCATTTCTTCTGTTGCACAAAGTAAGGCATTTAAAGAAATGGATAACACATATTACACTCTGGAAATACTATTCCTAACAGAGTTAGACTTACAAAGCCAACTGTTGATGCTGAGAGTGAAGAAGCAGAACAAATGAAGAACTTAAATGGTCAAAGACAAATTAACAATCTAGATCAATGACTCTCAACCACTGGCCTTGCCCCTCCCTGCCCCCCCCCTCCCCCCAGCAGTGAAACACTGCTGTAATGGTGGGGACAGAGAGCGGGGGTGGCAAGGCCAGAGACCCTGGCCTGCCCCCCACCCCTGCTCCTTGGAGGCGGCAGTGGCACCGGGTGCTGATGGAAGGGATGGTGGGGCAAGCTTTCCCACCGCTTCTTGGGAGGCAGCAGCAGCACGCGGAGGGGTGTTAGGGTTAGGTTTAGCAAGCGTTCCCCCTCGGCTCCTGTCATTCTTGATGGGCAATTCGCTAGCCTATACATAAAATTCTCACCTCACTGAAGTCTGGCTATTGACTTCAGTAAGGCCATGGATTCATCATGTAACTGTAAGACATTAATGTAGGACAGCAACAAACACTGTCATATTCCCATATCAAACCACCTTCCAAATTTAAATGGACAGAACTGTCACATATGGTGGGCAGTGAAACCAAGTAAATAGTTTTTACTGGGTGATGCTAAACCAGGTGCAGGGGGCTGGCATGAAGACACAGAGGCTGCACTGGGGGGATTGGCCACATTGTACCCTCTAGACCTGGGTTCTATAATGGTCTATTTCATGCTGCACTGGAGGGTTAATTTGGAGGTGGGACAGAACAGAAGAGTTTCTGCATGTTTCAAGTTATGTAACTCCAACAGTTTAAATTTCCCATGTGGCTGCCATGCACCAAGTCCGTAACTGCTAATATAGTCTATGACTTACTAGCAACTGCAAAGTCGCTTTGTAAAGCCCCACACCTTAACCCTGAGCTCTCCTACACACCCCTCAGGGAGTTACCAGCAATGAGGATCAAACCCATGACTTCTGGGTCAATAAGCAAAAGCTCCACGTGTTAGCTCAGCCGTTATACAGACTCATAAACCTTTGTGTGGCCCAGCAACTGGGATTGGGGGACAAAGATCCATGGTGTCTCAGCACACAAACAGATGCAATTACATTTCTAACAGCAAAGAAACCAAGCTTGCTTTCTTCAGAATGTGTGTGTGTCACATTGTATTTAATCCTTTTTCCTTTTGCTGGACATGCCTGTTGCTGTTTATTATTTTCTATAACTAACTAATGCTTACACTAGAGGATGCTCACATATGAGAAAGATAAGTAAAATAATTCTCTCTCCCTCCTTCCTTGTTCCTAATGCATGACATCCACTGCTCTGGGCAGAACTGTCATGCAAAGCTAATCAAAATGTTTTAGATACAATAGGATTACCAGATGATCTACCTTTCAGTCTTTTAGTACTACTGTTGACCTGGATTTTATTAATGTATTCTGTTAATGAATGAGGTTTCAGCTCTGTAAACCATCTTGGGGGAGGGAAGATGGGGCGCAGGGGGTGTCAGAGTTCTGCAACAATTGAGCAATGGGAGATGAATTCAAAGGATGGAGGCAAGGAGAATGGGAAGGCTAAGGTCAGTGGCTTGTGGAAACCTACTCCTATCCTACAGTAATCAATGGCTGTATGTTTGCTTGGCAGCTGGTATCAAGTGGAGTGCCCCAGGGGTCAGTCCTGTGGCCAGTTTTGTTCAATATCTTCATCAATGACAAGGAAGATGGGATGGAGTACACCCTCAGCAAGTTTGCAGATGACACCCATCTGGGGGGAGTGGTAGATACACTAGCGTATCTTTGGGTTAGGATTCAGGGATGCCTCCAATGGCACAAATTGGAGGATTGGACCAAAACAGATAGCATGAGGTTCAATAAGGGCAAGTGCAAAATCCTGCACTTTGGATTGAACAATCCCATGTACTGGTACAGGCTGGGGACCAACTGGCTAAGCAGCAGCTCTGCAGAAAAGGACCAGTAGGTTACATTGGACAATAAGCTGACTATGAGCTAACAGGGTGCCCTTGTTAACAAGAAGACAAATGGCATACCAGGCTGCATTAGTTGGAGTGCTGCCAGCAGATGGAGGGAAATGATTCTTCCCCTCTATTTGGCAATAGTGAGGCCACATCTGGAGCACTGTGTCCAGTTTTGGGCCCTCCATTACAGAAAAGATGTGGACAAGTTGGAGAGAGTCCAGTGGAGGACAACAAAAATGGTGAGGGGGCTGGGGCACATGACTTAGGAGGGAAGACTGAGGGACTGGGCTTATTTAGTCTAGAGAAGAGGAGACTTGAGAGGGGATTTAAAAGCAGCCTTCAACTACCTGAAGGGCAGTTACAAAGAGGATGGAACTAAACCGTTCTCAGTGGTGGCAGATGGCAGAACAAGGAGCAAAGGGGTCAAATTGCAGCAATGGAAGTTTATGTTTGATATGAGGAAACACTTTCTCACAAGGAGGGTAGTAAAGCACTGGAACAGGTTACCCAGAGAGGTGATGGAATCCCCATCCTTGGAGGTTTTTAAGTCCCGGCTAGAAAAAGCCTTGGCTGGGGTGATCTACTTGGGGAAGGTCCTGCTTTTAGCAGGGGGCTGGACTAGATGACCTCCCGAGATCCCTTCCAACCCTAATTGTCTACAATTCTATGGTTCTAATGCACCAGAAGGACCTGAGAAGCCACAAATAGGATCTGAGAAGCCACTGTCTTATTTTGAGCTGTGCTTTCTGTACTCGACAGTGCCACCTGCTGCAAGGGGTGATCATCTGCACTTGCTGGAGGGCCCTGCTCTTGTTCCGTATTTTTAAAACGTGAACTATAAACAAGAAGCAGACATTACTCAGGTGCTGCAGTCAGCCTGTGCTCTGTCTCCATTGTTTTTGCCAGCACGTTACACTGGGCCTGCTTTTCACCTCTTCAAGATGCTTGACAGATCTGCTATCATATAACAGACAGAATAAAACAGAAGCAGAGAGCCTAAGCATGCCTGAAGTGTTGAAGAGAAGTTACAGTCATTAATCAACCTCGTGCTTTCATGGCTGTTTACAGAGGACTGCCGCAGCTCATAGAGTGAGTACACTTCCAGGTACTTACTATCTACAGCATATTATATGAAAACATCCATTTTCACTGATAGCCACAAGCAGTGTCAATGACATCCCTCATGATCAGAGACAGCTGAGGAAAATGTACAAAGGACTTCTACTGCTGCCATTCAGTAGAACTTGCATCTGGGGCAGTCCTCTGTTAGTGTCAGTGAAGCATCAAAGGAAAAGCAGGCGCTTCTTTATGTTAGTCAAAAACTGAGCACCTTCTTGTAGGCAAGATAAAAATCTGCCAAAGCACAAATTCACCTTGACAATACAGTTCTCTCCAGAAACAGGTCACAAATGAAAACAGGAGTGGGCCTGATATCTTTCACTTGAAATTATTTTTTCAATCATTTTTCAAACAATAGAGAATCTTTGGTACCAAAAATGCCAGTTCTTGTTTTAATGGTTTTGTGGGAAAAAAAATTTGGGGGGGAGGTGGCATTGAAAAAATCCTGAAAAATGTCAGAGAAATAATGGTAATTGCAGCCTGGGCAGCAAGCTTGGCATTATGTGACCCCTGAAATGGGTATGAGTCTACATCTCCAACTCATGAGCTCCCAGTTTATAGAAGATATTCTTGCTATTAGTCCATACGTTCATGTCTCTACCCTTTGTACTACTGAATTTCATCTCATTGCTAGAATTCTAGTCCTTAGGCGTATCAAGTTATTTCTGTACAGTGCCCTGAACCTCCTCTTTATTGACAATGCTCCCCAGTTTCATGTTATCAGAAGGCTACAACTCTCCTTTTTCTGCCATTAATGGAGGTATCAAATACAGCTGGTCCCAAGACTGATGTTTGAAAACTCTACTAAAAACTTCCTCCAGTATGATAGTGCCCCTTTCACCACTGCCCATTGTCATCTCCCCTTTGCCAAGTCCTTATCCACATTACAATGTTTCTGCTAATCCATACCTTCTCCAGCACAACTAATAATTTCCCATGTGGTGACATCAAATGCTTTGCTGTTAATCACACACTTTTCATCATTAATTCTCACTTTGTATCTTATCCTACCGATCCTACTTATGTGAAAATTCTTATTTCAAGACACTGCAGAACTGGATACTCTAGGTATATCCTTCCCACATAATAAATGCTCTTAAGAGGGGAATATGTGTAATAAGGAAGGAAAAAATAAGCTAAGTGCTCTTTGAGCATCTCAAAATTATACCTCTTTGGGTGAGAATGATCTTCAGTTGGTGTTACGCAACTTGTATTTTAGTAATGTCAGTATTCTCCATGAGGCCAATACCAGCAATCTGCAGTCCTCCAGTATCCCAGGATGTACTGCTCCCAGCACCCCCTCCCCCCAACAGGATGATCCAACACCCAGTGTTTTACTGCCCCCACAGTGACAGAGCTGAGGAGAAGCAAGCATCCATAGCAGACAGAAGTTGGGGGCACAGGTGAGCAGGGAACTGCTGGACAAGCTGAACAGCCATGGGGCAGGCTTGGCAGTAGGGGTGTGCAAAATGGGCCCCATTTGATTCGGATTTGGATTCACCCAAATTCGGGACAGTGATTCAATTTGTTGATTTGGATCACCGTACCTGATTCGATTCAGCCGAATCTGAAGATTCAGTGCTGATTTGGAGATACAGTGATTCGGACATAGACACAACTTTAAATGTTTTTTCTAAATACCTGAGGTAGCAGGCGCGGCTTGTGAATGCTGTGATGGTGGGGCGCATACTGCATCCTACAGGAGTGCAGGGGGCCCCTGCATGCTCGGCGGCGAAACTGGAAGTGGACCAGAAGTACTTCCGGTCCACTTCTGGGTCTGCCGAGGAGTACATGGGGGGGCCCCCCACACCTCCTGGCTTGGCAATCAACTGCAGGGGGACCCCAGGTGCCCCCCAGACCCAGGAAGTACCAATCACAGAGCCAGGAGCACACAGGGGGGCCTTGCATGTGCTCCCTGGTGAACCCAGAAGTGGACCGGAAGTGCTTCTGGTCCACTTCTGGGTCTGCTGCCAAATGCGCTGGGGAGCCCCCCGCATTCCTGTGGGATGCTCCATCCACCCCAACACTGCAGAATTCACGAGCTCCTGCTACCTAGAGGTAAGTAGAAAAAACATTTAAAGCTGTCTCTAAGTCTGAATTGCAGAATCTGTCTGAATCTCCCCAAATCAATTTGGAGGGTTCCGATTCGATTCAGAGAAATTAAACGATCCTCTGATTCAATTCAGATTCAGAGATTCGGCCACTGAATTAGGCCAAATCACCGCTGAATCAAATCAGGGACCAAAGCTTCGCACAGCCCTACTTGGCAGCTCCTAGCCATGCCCTTGCTGCCATCTAGCAGCAAATCAGAGGTGTGCACATTATAGATGGTAGGTAGGGCTGTGCGAAATTTCACTGGCCATTTCGTTCCAACACTGTTTTGAACAATTTCAAGGTCGAAACAGCAAAATCAGAACAAAACAAAGGCGGTCAAAATAGCCTCGAAACAAAATTAGGCTGGTCAAAATGTTTCAAAAGTTTAAATGTTTCAACCATAGGCTGGGGATGGGAAGTCAATGCAGCTGGGCTGACTTCCCATCCCCAGCACAAGATCTGGCAGGGGATGGGAGGCAGCTCAGCTGGGTTGCTTCCCGGGGTCCCATGCTACATCGCGCCGGGGGCGGGAGGCAGCCCAGCTGGGCTGCTCCCCAGGGCCCCACACTACATCATGCCAGGGGTGGGAGGCAGCCCCACTGGCACGATGTAGCATGGGGCCCTGGAAAGCAGCCTAGCTGGACTGCTCCCCGCCCCCAGACTGATCTAGTGCAGGGCTCTGGGAAACAGCCCAGCTGGGCCACCTCCCGCCCTGGTGCAATGTAGTGCAGGGCCCTGGGTAGCAACCCAGCTGGGTTGCCTTCCACCCCAGCACAATGTACCGCGGGCCCCGGAAAGCAGCTCAGCTGGGCTGCCTCCTGCCCCCAGACCAATTTAGCACGGCGCCCCAGGAAGCAGCATAGTTGGGCTGTCTCCCGCCCCCACTGAGATGTAGCGCGGGGCACCAGGTAGCTCGAGCCCAGCTGGACCGACTTCCCACCCCCAAGAAAATGCGAAACAGTGTTGAAACAGCCTTTCTGTTTCGACAGAACGGAACAGAACAGCTGTTTCAACTCCAAATGAAATTTGAGATGAAACACTGTTCCCTCAAACCATCAAAACTCAAGGCAAAACGGAATAGTGCCATTTTGCACAGCCCTAATAGATGGTATTAACCCTTAACATGCGACTGTTCACAGCACATGCTAACTTAAGATTCTCAAACCTAAAATTCCTTTAGGAGTTAGCCTATGCGAATTGTAAGGTGCAATAACACCCTTTCTATAACAACAGAATATATCAAAAGAGGAAAATCAATAATGTTCAGCAAGTTTAGTGCCACACAGAGAACATTAAACACACAGATTGATTGTGGCTTTCATTTTGGTATCTTCACTATCTTTTCTCTGAGCTCCAAACACTGAATCACCTCGTAGTTGCTCTCATAAAGAATTAAGAGGAGCTGCTAAAATCACCTGAATTATTGCACCAATAGTTTATAGCCTTGTTCACTTTAAGACCATTGTTGTCACTGCTAAATAATCATGATAATTAATCAATTATGAAAAAATATATTCTCATGGGAATAAAAAATTCTATTAACAGTATGAAATAAAAATGTACCAATTAGTGCTTCTGAGTCATAAATAACCACCAAAGACTAGATTGGATTAGAAGGCCCATTCCCTGCAGAATTTCCATGATAGACTGGCATTTCTTCCCACTTGTTCCTATCTTGCCTAAACTCAATCCTGATTCTTTGCCATCTGTGCCCGCTTCAGAGTACAAATCTGATGAAAGAAAAACACACTTATTTTCAAATATTTTCATTGGAAACCAAAGTTTGTTACATTTTAATCATGCTTATATTTTACAAAAAAAACCAAAATTTGCTTCTACATGATTGCAGATGTTTCTACAAATTACAAAATACCATTTTTCAAAATTTGACATTTTGACTGACATTACAAAGATTTTATAAATATATTATAAATATTTTAATAATATTTTACAACTATTACAAATGCTTGTTGCATATATTACAACTAAAGCATGCCTAGGATGACTACTCCATATTTGCCAGAAAGCAAAAAAAAAAAAGAAAGAAGAGATATAGTTTGCCATAGTTTTCTGAAGTCAGGAAAAAGGTAGGAGGGCAGGGTGCCATCTTATATAGAGTCTGTAATATAGACCAACTGGTTTAGTGAGTCAATTAGGCAGCAGTCTAATTTGTCAGATGTAGCAACTCACTTAATCACAAAAGAAAACAGAACAAAAGTTTCTTTTATCTCTGTTTTTATCTGAGTATTTTGGGACTATTTATAGACAAAGATACTTTATCTATTATATTTCAAATACCATAAGCAAAAAGAATACAATGGGAATAGTGAAATTTCAACTGGTACCTCAAAATACAATTACAACAGCTCTAATACCTTCAAATGAAGAGTTCATATCAACTGAGAAAGAAAGGTCTCAACTGCCAGTTCAGGAGGATAAACCCACACAGTGAAAAGGGAAGCCAATAGAGATCTGAAGGAACACAAACTAAATCACCATGCTTTGAGACAAGGACCAGTGCTTTCTCTGTAAGTTTGCATTCCTACGAAATGCTCAAAATCAACTTAGCCAACTAACTGCATTTAGGACGGGGTGAGCAAAATGCAGCCCGCGGGCCGAATACAGCCTGCCTGACCATCCTATCCAGCCCGCAAGGCACCTAAAAAATTTAGAAAATTAATATTTATCTGCCCCTGGCTACCTGTCATGCAGCCCTCGATGGCTTGCCAAAACTCAGTAAGCGGCCTGCCGCCTAAAATAATTGCCCACCCCTGATTTAGGACCTACCTCTCAGACCATATAGTTGTGTTAAGAGGTGCCATTACTGGAGACAAGGAATAGCTTTGGAGGCACTAAACCTTCTTTCGAATCTTGGAACAGCACTTCCAAAGAGAACCCCAAGTTCTTGCTAAGATTTACTAACAAAGAGTGATACCATAAGCCTTTCTTCAAGCAAAGACAAAGCTGTACCTTCTGGCTAACAGAGGCTTTGGACCAGTGATCAGCAACATTACAGAGTACTAATGAAGTTGAGAACATGGAGACAGACAATTGCTGTTGCAAGCCGTCTTATTCTTCTCAAACCTTAGGGGAGGGTTGGTCATGCTGTATGATTGTCATGGGAGACTTCAACCTCCCTGACATATTGTGGGATGAGCACACAGCCAGGTCTGACCAGTTGCATAATTTCCTTGCTTGTGTTGACAACCTGTACCTAATGCAAGAGATCTATGGGCCAACTAGGAGAGAGGCACTGCTGGATCCAGTTCTGGCCAAAGGGGATGATCTGGTGAGTGATCTGAAGATCGAGGGCAAGCTTGGTGACAGCAATCATGATCTGATTACTTACTCTGTCCAATGCAGGGTGGGCAAATACCTCAGAAAAACAGAAATCCTCAACTTTGGAAAGGCTGACTTCCACAAACTCAGGAGACTGGTCAGTCAGGCACTAAGGGGCTATGGCCCACTAGGAAGGGGAGTCCATGAGGAATGGTTGTTCCTAAAGAATTCAATCCTCAGTGTGCAAGGGAAGACCATCTTGTTCCACTGTTGGCTACAAAGCACCAACTCACAAGATCATCATAAAATTCTAGTTTATTGGACAGATGCAAAAGTCAGGCCATAAGTCTTGGTGCTGATCCCCTCAAACACACACATATTCATGCACACACACACACTCACAGTAGCTAGCTATGAACACTAGCTACTAGTGTCAAGATATACCTATCCCCAAATGCTGGAGTCCACTGTCGATGGCCACTTGAGGCTTCTTTCAATGTGATGTTGCTTCAGAACGGGGTTGCCAGCTGGTCCTTCTGGCTGGACAGGCAGGATGCTGGTCAAGTCAAAAAGGGTGCCTTTGGGGTTCATTCTTCACTGCCTTTTATCCCTCTCTGGCAGATTTTGGTGACTCCCCAATGCTCGGGTTTACCCAATCCAGGGGTTGTTGACCTTGAGGGACGTCCCTCTTGATAGCTCCTGGATGGCAACTGTCAGCCTCAGGGGGTCACGTCCACATGTACGTGCAGTCTCAGGAGTCCGCTGATCAATTTTGATTGATTCACTGCCGTGATGAATAGAGCTCTGGATGTGGTTGATCAGGGGGTATTTCAGCCGCAAGGGTCTGTTTCCAGCATTGATTAGTTCAAACGGGGGCTTCTGTACCTTTAACAATGAAGTTTCTGGGAATTCCTGGCTCTTTATTATTCTTTCTTCTCCTTGGTCTCTGATTTTGTAGGTGTTAATTGCCACTCATTAACATGCTTATCTAGACTACTTACTGTGTTACACAATCAACCATGATTCATTCAGGGACCTGCTCCATACAGAGATTCTTGCTCTTGCTAACATTGTTACATGGTACAACTTACTTTTAATCTTAAAGTACATTTGTAAAAGCATCTACAAGCTCTATTTTCACTACAAATACACCTTATATAAAAATAATAATAATATAATAAAAGAAAGAGAGGAAGGAATAAAAGGTAGAAAAGAGAAAGCATCCACAAAAGGGGGCAAATACTAAAAGAGGGGCTTTTGCCATATGGAGGAGCTTCACATTTGGGGGGGGTGGGAGGGCAGACAAAAGGGTTTCTTGCTACACCACAGAAAATGCAGTCAGAGGGCAGGGAAGCCCCCTTGGCTCAGCAGGAAACTTCTGGGTCTCCTGAAATAAAAAAGAGAAGCCTACACCATATGGAAAACTGCAATCATCACCAAGGCGGGCTACTCAGCACCAGTCCATACTTGTAGGGAGTGGTCCAGAAAAGCCAAGGCAGCAACAGAACTCAGGCTTGCCACTGGAATCAAAGATAACAAAAAGTTGTTCTTCAGATATGTAGGAAGTCGGAGGAAGAACAGAAGTCACATTGGCCCCCTGCAAGATCAAATGGGGCAGCTGAAGTCTGATGCCCAAGAAAAGGCCAATCTCCTAAACAATTACTTTGTGCCAGTTTTCCATCTGCCCAAGGAGGTCCACACTGTCAGACAGGATGCAAAGCAACCAGGGCTTGGGAGATGGGCCCACAATTGACGTAGATCAAGTGAGGGAACACCTCAAGAGGCTTGACATCCAAAAGTCCGCGGGCCCAGATGGATTACACCCCAGAGTCTTAAAAGAGCTGGCGGACATCATAGCATGTCTTATGATGAAGATATTTCAAAGCTCATGGCACTTGGGTGATGTACCAGAAGACTGGAAAAGAGCCAATGTAATCCCAATCTTCAAGAAAGGGAAAAAAGAAGATCCAGGGAATTATAGACCTATCAGTCTGATGTCCATCCCTGGAAAGATCTTAGAGAAAATTATCAAGGGATCCATCTGCAATAGGCTACTGAATGCCAGCCAACATGGTTTTATTACTGGATGTCTTACCTGACCAATTTCATCTCCTGCTATGACCAGGTGGTGCATTGCCTGGACAAGGGAGACTAGGTTAATGTCATTCATCTGGATTTCAAGAAGGCCTTTGACTTGGTCTCCCATGATGTCCTCGCGGCCAAGCTGGGGAGCTTGTGGCCTCGACCATCTCACAGTCCGATGGCTGGGGAACTGCCTCCGGGGTCGGACCCAAAGGGAACAAATCAGCGTAGCACAAAGCTAGCAGTAGAGTCCCCCAGGGCTCAGGGCTCAAACTGGTACTCTTCAATATCTTCATTAATGACCTGGATTTGGCCATCAGATGGACTGGCAAAGTTTGTGGACGACACTAAACTATGGGGGAAGGCATTCACCGTGGAAGACAAGCTGGGGATACAGGCTGATCTGGACATGCTTGCAGAGTGGGCAGACCAAAACCTGATTGCATTCAACGTGGACTGAGAGGGACCTGGGGGTCTTGATTGTCCACAAGATGAACATGAGCCCCCAATGCGATGCTGTGGCTGGCAGAACAAACCAAACTCTGGCATGCATCTACCGATGCATTTCGAGCAAACCAGGGGTGTCATCCTCCTGCTTTATTTGGCCTTAGTGAGGCCACAGCTGAAGTACTGTGTCCAGTTTTGGGCCCCCACTTCAGGAGGGTTGTGGATAAGCTCAAGAGAGACCAGAGGTCAGCCACCTGTATGATCAAAGGCCAAGACAACAAGCTGAGGAGAGGCTGAGGGACACGGGACTCTTCAGCCTAGCAAAGAGAAGGCTCAGGGGGTACTTGGTGGCTGTCTATAAGCGGCGTGCATCAGGATCTGGGAGAACAGTTGTTCACCAGGGCTCCCTAAGGGATAACTAGGTCTAAAATGGCCACAAACTCCTAGAAGGCCAATTCAGACTTGATATAAAAACCTCTTTACAGTCCGAGTGTCCAAGGTCTGGAACAGACTCCCCCCAGAGGTGGTGCAAGAACCTACTTTGGACTCATTCAAAAGACATTTGGATGTTTATCTTGCTGGGATCATCTGACCCCTGCAGACTTCCTGCCTATGGCAGGGGAGCTGGATTCGATCTCACGAAGTCCCTTCCAGACCCTAATGTTTATGAAATCTATTAAATCTATGCTGATCACAACTTTAAATTGATGATTTGTTATCCTCTGTATGGCTTTATTAACAAACAACTTTCAGGATCAGACTCTCACATGCATCAATTTCCTTTTGCTTTTTTTTGTTTTTTAAATGCAACTTCCTAGCCCATGAGGAGGTGGAGAAAATCTAGAAACCCAGCCCTTCTACAAACTGATCCATGGGAACACTGAACGATCACCATTCCCTGCCAATATTGGGCTGTTCTTGATGGTCCTTTCCTCAGTGCCTTATCCAGTCCAGTCTTAAGTCAGTTCAATGATCACATTCCTAGTGACTCCAATGTGCTGACACATCAATGGGGGAAGTTCTGGACTGTGGATTGAATCAGAGAACATTAATTAATTCTCACAAACCAGTCAGTGCTTTGAATGTCTTTTTGGAGGGACACTGCCATGTGCTCACCAGAAATGGCTTTGTCCAAAGCAGGAAAAGCAGTGCTAAAGAAAACAGCATAATGCCTGTCTCCCCAAGTTGGCCATCTGGGCATTTAGAAATAATCCTTGCCTGGAATTATTATAATATTTTGGAGGTGAAAATCAAGCTGTTGATTCAAAAGGATTTTGCAGCATCACACAGTGAGTGAACTTAGTTCCACAGGCACTGAAGGAGAACAATAAAAAACCCCAACTTTTTATTTCTAATAGAATGCTTAGGAGAGTCTGGGTATATGTCTGTCATCACTGCTCTGCATAAGCCTGATTTGGCTACTGCTTCTAGCTAAGTCACAAAGCACCAGATCGCCAAAGGTATTTAGGAACTTAACTCCCACTCACATCAGTAGAATTTGTATACCTAAACACTTTTAAATATTTGGCCCATGGTCATTTAGCTCAGGTTGCTGGCTTCAGACTTCTGTTGCCTCATGAAAGGTTGCTTGCATGTAGCAGGTATCTTTAAAAACATTCAGCTTTCACTTTGCTCTCACTGGGCACATCTACATATGAAATTAATGCAACACAATAAACTCTGGCACATATTACACTGGAATTTATTGCTCCTGGGCACCACATTTACACGTGCACCCAGGACCACAGCACATTGAGCTGGGCCAGAGCAGCCCTGCCTGGCACGGGGTATGGGGGGTCAGCCTGCCAGCCTGGGGCTGCTCTGACCCAGCTCAACATGCTGTGCGGGGGCTGGCTGAGGCAAGAGGGTGCTCCAGTGCAGGGCTAGCTGGCAGGTGACCCACACGCTGAAGCATCCTTATGCCCCAGCCAGCCCCATTAATATCTACATATATGTTCCTGTGCACTGAAGAACTTTGCCATAGGATAGTAGTTGTATTTACAAGTAACCTATGGCAGAGTTAATTAGTTTACTGAAGCCCGATAGGGCCACACATGTAGATGCTGAGGCTTTACCGCAGAATTAATTAGGTATCTCTGCAGTAAGGACATCTATACATGAGCAGCAAGGCTGCTCCAACGTGCTGTAATTACAGCGTGTTGGAGCAGACTTGATTAATCAACTTTTGGGATCAGATTCTCACATGAACCAATTAATCAAGTCTGCTGGAGCATGGCAATTACTGCACTTCAACAGGCTCCAGAGTCTTGTGTATCAGCATCCCTGCGCTGAAAAATGGCAGTGGGGGTACTTTAACTAAAGCTTGTTGAATAAGCTTTAATTAAAGTGCCCCCACCACCATTTTTCAGCACAGGGACAGGCTGATACATGAGATGCTCTTGGAGCTGCTCTAATTAAAACACCCCTCTCCACTCCCAGAGCACATGTATAAATGCCCTAAATATCTTGTGCAGATGCGCCCATTGAAAGCAGTGTCCACTCTACTATTGATTTTAATGGAAGCAGACTTAGACGTTTCTCTCGTGCATTCTTACAAGGTGAAACCTCTGATAGATACACACACCTGACTCCCAATTAATGGGAATTGCACATAGGCATTGCAGAGAGAGTGAATGCCTGGGGGCATACTTAAATAAAGAGAGATGGAGTAACATATCTGAAGGAAGGGAGCTACACCATATTGTCTAAAAATCCTATAAATCATTTGGGTACCCAGAGTGCCCTCACAAATGTTGGTGCCTGGGATTGCTCCTTAGCACAAGAATACCTGATTTTAATCTCAACTAATCAACTTCTCCCTCAAATCCTACCCATCTTTCACCCAAGACCTGGGGCAGAGTAGCAACATATAAATTCCTACAACCAATAAATAGGGACCTACTGAGATTGTGGTTTAACGATTTTCACAGAAACTGTGAAAACAGCAATTTCCATGATCTCCATGAAAAATGACATTGGCCTTGATTTTCTAGGAAATCAACCAGAAAAAAAACCCTTAGTCAAAATAAAATGCTAGCTCCCCAGTGGAACACAGTGGGCTTCACTACTGCTGTGGCCTGGCCTCGCAGTCTGCCCAGGAGGGGAAGGCGCCAGCTCACAGGGCAGCATGAAGGGTAGCCCATCATGCCTGTCTGCCAATCAATGCCGATTGACTCTCTGCCAATCAATGCACAAAGCCCAAGCTCTCATCTCTCCCCCACCCCTCCAGGGCTTTTTCACCAGTCAGCACGGAGGGACGGGGCTGCCATGAAATGGCCACAAAATTGTCAGGCTGTGACTAAGCTGTGAAAACTGCTCTCTCTCACAGCGAGTTAGGTGGATCCCTACCAATAAATGATGCAAACAGCAACATCCATCATTAAGGTTGCCCAAAACTTCCTATTATAGGAACTTACTTTCAGTTCTTACAATTTGGTCAAACTGTGACTATTTTGGCTGAAATTTTCTATGCCATATCTCTGCTTGAAAGCAATTAGAGAAAAGAAGAGAGAAAAGAACTTCATTACAAATGACTCAGCCATTTCCAAGACAAAGGAATATATATTTCCATTTAGCTTTCTTAAAAAAACAAAAACAAAAACTTGTGCTTCAATATTTTAACGGTCCTGAAATTTAGCACAGGGTCATATTTGTGTCAAAGATGTGCTTTTTTCCCATTCCATGCAACTACTCACTTAAATTAAAAGGCTCTGAAATGTTGCTGCTCACACAGACTCTGTTGAGGCTTGCTACCTTATTTCACAGTGTATAGGATGATACATTGTATAGATCAACCCCTGGTTTTCCAGTGTGAAAAGTTAGGATTTTCATAGGCACAGTGTACAAGTCAGAGCCAGGCTCGGGCTCTGCTGGTGCAGCCCCATCACCTGCAAGCAGTGCTGCCTGGGCTGCACCAGCCAAGTGCTGAGGCTGGCCCCATCCACTATGAGCGGTGTTGCTGAGCACTGTGTGCAGGTAAGTATGGAAGTAAGTGTGCAGGCCCAGCACTCGGCTGATGTGGCCCCATCTGCTATGAGTGGTGCTGCCTGGGCCACACCAGCGCCACTTGCAGGAAACGATATGGTGTATAAGACCAGGTTGAATTTTAAGTCAAAAATTGGGCCTCAGACCTGAACTTATACACCTTGAAATACTGTAAATTGCCGGAGTCTATCTGCACTGAGCAGCTCATGCCACCACCTATGGACTGAACATATGCCATTCCCTACAGTGACGGAGAGCATGCTCTGGGTCAAAGGCTGCCAGGCCTGAGCTGGGCTTTCCCTAAACCTGCTGCTTCTGGTTGCCACCACAGCTGACAGCAAGCAGCCTGTTTCTCCTCTGCTGAGCCCAGGTAGTATGGAGGAGAAGGAAGCAGTCATTTGACTCAAATAATTGGGTGAAGAAAGTGGAAGGAGAGATGCAGGTCAAGAATAAGAGGTCAGAAAACGTAGGGATAAGAACAAGGGAAAAGGAGCAAGGGTGAGGATAGAAGCTGGGTAGTGGGAGTATAGAAGTAAAGAAAGGAGGACAGAAGAAAGGGCAGGAACAAGGGAGGCAGAGGAGATAGGATCAGGGAGAAAAATAGGGAAAGGAGGAGTACTAGTAGCACAGGAGGGGACAGGAGTGAGACACAGTGGGGGAGAAAGACAGATGGGAGACAGGATTATAAGGGCTGTATTCATAAGCTTACACTTGTCTCCAGAACCTGAAAATGAGTCCTATTTATTCTCAAAGCTCTATATTCCTTTGCTGTCCAGCAAGTAGCAGTGAAACCCACTGGCAAACTGGACATCTCCATCACCCTTTTGTGGCAGCTCCACATAGACAACAGCCTTGATATCTTACCTGTTAGTTCCAGGGCATTAGTCTATACACCTAAAGACTATACTTCCAGCCGCTATAAATCTGGCATTTCCTAACTTCTGAGCATTTGACTTTACAACCTTTATGAGTTTTAATGTAGTTTGTTTTTCTGTACAGCATATACAGAGGAAACACAGATCCTCCCACACCTTCACCCTCCCCTCTAAGAGATGCCAAAGTCGAATGAGTGCAGGCCCTTTTAGCACGACACAGGCCTGATTATAATCATAAGAATTGCTTTTTAAAAGATCCTCTGAGCACAAAGGCCTAGAATGAGCTTAACAAAATCAGTGGAGAAAAATAAACACTAATCTCTTACAAGTGCCTAACACAACTTCATTAAGTCCAGCTACGGCTGCAAAGAAGCAGGATGTATAATTATTGAATTAAGCCCTAAGAGAATACAGGGGGAAAATAAGTCCCTAGCTGTTATGGTGTTAGTCATTCAAAAAGCTCAGTAAAATAAAAAGTATAAAAGCATCTGTTATTTGCATAGAAATCTTGTATGAAAATGAATGCACCATGGCTGAAAAAAATGCAATTACATGAAGAAAGATATATTTGAGGAGTAAGGGCATAAGAGTTATGGGTGTATTTTTAACCAAGAGCATTTCTGTGGGTTTTACATTACAATTCTGACATTAGCCCACCACAGAGGTGGGGTGTGAACATTAAACATTTCCCCCATTGTTTCATGAGTGCAGAAACAACTGTGCTAAACAGCTGTGGGGCAGTTCATGTTGAACGTTCCCCAGCCTGGCTTTTACTCACAATGGCAGAGGAATGGTGGCTTAGAGCTAGCTGAAATATAAAAGTTTCGTTTTGCTTTAAAAAATCCTCTACATTGATGCTGTTTTCGTGTGGACCTGTTTAAAATTGGCCTAGCATTCATTTTCCTTATTTAAATAAAGGGTCCTGCTTTATTTAGGGGCCACAGCCCCCTACCCACAAGGGGAGGGAAACCCACAGATTCCTTCAGGGTTTTTACTGAATGCGTTTTTTAAAAATAGCTATTGAAAATTTTACATTTCACCAAACACCTGGTAAAAAACACAACACAAGCACAACACACAGTCTCCATTCTGATAAAGTTTCCAATAATAATTTCTCTTCAAAAAATGTTATGACACTTTTCCTATGAAAAATGAAAATTTTTCACAATTCTTCATACAAATATTGTTTAACAAAACTCTCAACATTTAAAAAATATTGATTGTCCTTTTTTAAGGAACTTGCAGTAAATACGTACAGCCAGAGACCTCTTAAATACGCGAAGGCCGTTGACATTGAACAATTTTACCAGAATTTTATCAGTCTAAACTCTCCTGTGGAGACAGTTATTCTAGTACAAAGACTGCCTTTTTTGTTTTAGCTTAAAACAATATAAACTCTACTGGAAAAAGGCACTCTTTTATCAGGATAACTATGTCTGTATGAATACTGGCATAGCTATAATGGTTTAGATTATAACCTAAGTTATACAAGTATAACTCCATCATATAATCATGACCTGAGCTTAATTAGAGTGACTGTAAAGTATAAGATTGAAAGTCAGTGGGCTTTACGCTCCTAATTCTTCAGTGCTTTTGAAAACCCAGACTTTTATCAAAAGGTAAACCACATTTAGCACTTAAAGGGAAAAATAATATGATGTAGGGATGTTTTTTGCCTTTCATAGAGATGAGAGAGCTTGGAGCAGTGGTAGAAATGTAAGGGAATACATAGGGGCAAGTCATTGTTTGGACCACCTCTGCAGTGCTGGGGACACTTAGGCAGTCTAAAAGGAGGCTATCAAACATTTCTCTTAGGCTCTCCAGCTCAATTAATTAAGACTTTCCCAGTTATGACAAGGTAATAATTTCAGTTAAGTGCTGCCAAATCCACAAGTATTAGACAACCTGAAGTGAAATCATCATAATATACAGAGATGCAAAAGGCATCTTTACAAATAATGCTATCTTGGACTCAATTTTTAAAAACAATGACATCCTTTCTGTTGGTCAGAAGTATCATGTCGCCCATTCTTACGGTGTGCCAAATAGGAAGGAAGACAGAGCAGCCATGCAAGGCTATAGTTCTGAACAAGAAGCCTCTGTCTCTCCTTGTTTTTTAGTGCTTTTCCAAATGCAGAATACCACCGATGAAAACTTGGTATCTTTGCTTTAAAGCAGTAGGTGGCATTTTCCAAACCTCAAGAAATGTTTTACAGACAGAAAGTTATTTTATCCCAACCAGTTTGCCAACCCCTGATTAAAATGGTGCAAAGGATTTTCAGTGTCTTGTTGAATTGTGCTAGGGTGAGGGTTGTTTTGTTCATATCATGCTCAGCACTTTTGGCAAAACTAAAGCACATCTTGCCAACAGCAGGGATTATTTCTAAAATGCCATCATACTGTCTTTTATAAAGTGCAAAGACAAGAAGTAGTACAGCTCAGATAAAAAATAAAGAAAAGGGCAAGAGAGACAGAGAAAATACACTGCAGATGTAAGCACCTGGTTATTAATAGAACCCATGGTGTATGGAATTTGATATGTGCTGCACTTATCAAGTCAGCATTTACCACAACCTACTGCTTTTACTTGTTGACTTTCAGACTGCTTCAGCAGTGCAGACAACTGCATTGCTAAATACCTCCAGCCTGAGCTTTATTAAAGGCTATTTTCATAACCATAAACTAACAGAGCAACGTCCCATTTTATAATTAATAAATATTGTTATTAATAGATTTAAACAAAGCTGGCTTTCATTCCTTTATTTAGTGGTGCATTTGGTGAAGCACTTAAGAGAGGCCATTCCAATGTACACATATAACTGTTTTAATTACATCCTGTGAATTTATTTTTCCAGGGAGAAATATTTCTCAGGGAAAATGTCTATAAAAGTAACTTTAGAAGCAATGTAATTTTGTGCGTGTTTCCTATAGGAAATCTGTTTAGTTTAAGTCCCAGGTTCTAACACCCTCTTTTATGCAGTAATGTAACTTGAAGAATGCTGCTGACAGCTGTATAAAGTCCCACTATCTCTTCTGAAATGGAATCTCTGATAGATTTGAGGCATATCTTGATGGGACCTCACTTCCTTTCTTTTGCCTGATTTTGATTACAGGAATACTTCCTCTCTCTGTCATGACAGAAATATTGTTTTACGTTATACTCACCAAGCAGCAAAGCTCCAGTAGTTGATTTATTTGCCCATGTTTTTGCTGTATTTGCAAGTTATTTTTAATTTTATTTAATCAAAGAAATCCCCCTAGAACCTTTAACTCTGGTTTTCCAGATACAATAAGTAAAACTTTATAGATTTTTCAGCCATTGAAGTGGGAGAACACCCAGGAAATTAATTCCACTTGGGAGATGCATGGTTGGGTTTACAAGATATTCCTATCCTCAAGAGGCATAAGAACCAGAAGTTCCTGCCTGAAGTTTGAAGCTTTTTCTTAGGTTTTAGGCTTATCTCAATTCATTCTGACTGCACAGTCCTCCTGTTGAAGGTTTCACTCATCACACCCTCAACTCTACTGTAGTAGACTTGCACATTATTGGTGGCTGACACTCATTTGATGTGCAACCTTGAAGAAGTCTGTATCTCTAAGATGGGGATCATAACACTATCTGTCAGCTTAGACTATCTCTTTGGGAAGCTCTCTATATATGCATCCGCAGCACTTAGTGCAATCAGGTCCTGATGTCAACTGGGGCCTTCTTGTGATACAGCAACACAAGTAATTAGAGGTGCACCGACACATCGGTCTGATATCGGATTGACACTAGTATAAAGAAAATTGCCTGTATTGGAAATTGGCCTGATGTGGCTGATAATGTGGCCGATAAATGTCCAAGCATGTGCACAGCCACAGCACAGCACGTAGGCAGTGAGGAGCACAGTCCGGCAGCTGGTAAGTCTGTTGTGGTGGAAGAGACGTGGGGAGGGAAGGGGTGTGAAGGGGCAGATCAAGGCCTCCGCAGTGAGGGAGGGAGTGGGGCTGGGACAGATACTATCCAGCCGGGGCAGAGCCACAACTTGTCCAGGGGGGCGGCTCCCGCTGCTGCGTGCACCCTGGAAGGGCATGGGGGGGGGGAGGGGGGGAACGTGTGGACCCTCGGATCTGCACAGGGCATAGGCGGGGTGGACTGCAGCTGCAGGCTGGGGCCAGGGCTGTGCCAGGCCCCACACTTCCTAGACAAGCCACAGCTCAGTCCTGCGCCCCACCCTGCCCTGCCTGGGCAGCACCTGCCCCAGCCCCTGCCCCACTCCCACCCTCACCGCAGGGGTCTTGATCTGTCCCCCCCACATCCCTTCCCTCCCCTTCCCTTCCACCACAACAGACTTACTAGCTGCACGCAGTTTTTCAAGCTGCAGAGCTGCATATTGGAAATTGGATTAGTATCGGCTGATATGCCCCCTTAAAAACCAGTTGTCAGCATCAGCCCGCAAAATCTCTATCGGTGCACCCCTATAAATAATACTAAAACCCAACTTCAGTACTTTTGCTCAGTAGTGGTGCATGAAGGACATTATTTCTTAAACTCTCAGAGGTTTTGCTTGCTTTATTTTTGTTGTTGTTTGCAAATAGCTCCTAAGTAGCTCCTTGCTAGCAAATTGGCTGATTCTAGAATGTGCCCTGAAGACTATAGGCAGGAGCTATAGAGCTGCCAGCACTTTGTTTTTTTGTCAAGTACCCTCAGCCATCTCTTGCAGGCTTCAGCCTCATATATATTGCCATGAAGAAGTGCCACCTATCTGCACAGGTTGTCGATATAGAGGCAGTCTTGGATGTGACCTGTTTTTCTGTCCCATTGTTGAAAGTACTTCTCAATGTTCCTTTCAACAACCTCAGGTGGACTGAATTACAAAATACAATCTGAAGTGGATGGTAATGTATGGCTTTCTGTGGCTAAAGCTTTGTCTTAGAGGAAGGAGTCTGATGTCCTAGCAAACTGAAGATGGAAAAAGGATTTTTTCTTCATTCTTACTATCAAGACATTGATGGGTGTGTCCAAAAGTACCCTGACGCTCTAGGGGAAAGACCCCCTGATGGAGGAATGGATAGTTTCATGGATATTTCCACAAAATGGTGTGCCTCTTTGCCACCAAGGTCACTTTGGTTTGGTCCTGCTCCAATCTGAGCCAGATGCTCCTTGCAGGGGAACTGACCTGATTTGCTGTAGACTGGGTTTTCTTCTACTGGTGTCAGTGGAGCACAGGTTGTCTCACCAAAGAAGAGGGGGACAATCCACATGAAAAAGTTCCTGGGGATGGGGAGCAGCTGCCTTTTCAATACTAGAACAGTAAAATACTGAATTGTTCTTAGACACTTCTTCAGATTCTGTGTCCTTTTTCCTTTAAGAGCCCCAAATAGTAGCACCCAGACTCTAGTCTTGTAGCACAGGAAATGGAAATGGAGGACACAGAGAAAAGTTAAAATGGAATTGATTTGATATGAAACAAAATTTATGCTATGACTAAATAGAAGGTTAATTTCCATTTTCTAACCACAGATGCCAAATGAGTTGGTATCTATGAAGCTGAAAATATGCTCTGGATTTATAACATTCTACCATGCATCCAGGCCACTGATATCTAGACCCTAACTTGAAGTTAAAATTGATTATAATCACCCTCAGTGTGGACATTGGGGATTATCAAAGCATGTATCTACTGACCTATTCTGTCTCGTTTAAGATGATTGCTGGCTCTTTGGGTCACAGACTCCAATTTAGGTATATACATAAGTACATGGCTGAAACAGCCTTTGTCTGGAGTGTCACCCATACATCATCAAAGACAAGCTAATTTAACAGGTATAACGATTCAAAAATCGTGCCACAAGCCTAACGTATGTGTGCAGAAACTTTAATGGACCTTACTGATGTTGTTCAGCTCTTCTTGTTACAAGATTCTTATTCCTTTGAAAGTTGTTTCCTTCCAGATCACAGAGGAAAACATTAAAAGGTTGTATTTTTTTATTCTTTAGAAGACAAAATTAAATCTGAAGACATTCAGTTTCCCCCATTCAGGTACAGTACATTAGCTTTATTAAGTATAAAAGCAGCAAAGAATAAGTAACTAACAGCCAGCTCCTTGCAATATTAACTACAGTCTGGTGAAGTTATTTATAGTGTTAGCATTAGATAATGGATTAGTGTCACCACAGATTACCCTGTAATTGCTATTTCTTCCAGGGGAATGAATCTGCTTCTATCATAAAATGCTGAGCGGCATAAGATGGTAATCACTGTAGAATGCTACAAAATACAGTATGAAATCTATAGAAAGGTATAGAGTACGAAACAAAAAAAAAAAAATGCAGAAAGAAAGAAATGGAAATTTAAAGTTTTATCATACCAGATAGCAAGGCTCTATCTTGTGAAGGGAATAGTAAAGTAGTGTCCTGCCTAGTCGTCAGGGCGCCATTCTACTATGTCCTGTATAGACATGCTCTCAGAGAAAGTCTCTGCCATGATGAACTAACAGTTTAACCAAAGATATGAAGTTCCTTCCTGCAGATAATATATGGCAGTGGTTCATCTAGAACAGAACACAAGATTTGTGAATCTCAGTCTAGTACCCACTTCACTATAGTAGTCTGTGAAAACTACTCCCCTCATTTGCCAACATGTCTTTGTACAAATCAGATGCCCATCTGAGAAACCTAGTATGAAAGTTCTTACCTATTTCTGGTGAGTCACAAAAAAACATGGACTTTAAACTCAAAGTTGTTTCCTAAGACTGTACAATCATTTACCTCTGTCATGTATGAAGATGTTGTGACTAAAGTGAGAAAGTATACACCTACTTAATGTACTCTTAAGAGTGACAGAAGATGGAATATGCCATACGGAACAAAAGGAATGGAGAAGAGAAAGGCAAGCAGTTCTTAAAATCTTTCCAATTGGATTTGTTTGAAGGAAAATCTAAGCACGAAGCCAAAGAGTGAATAAATAGGCTGGGACTCTCTGGAGACTCGAAAGGTGCAAAATCCAATGCTGAAATGGAAATGTTGGGAATGGAACCTTCGATTCATTCTCTTGGAGCACAACAATAAAGTTCCATCCCTCCTATAGTGGATTTCTCACTGACCTCACAGGGATACTGTAGGTTAATAATGTTCTGGGAAAGTTGTGTAGGGCTTACGGAAACTACTACTATGAGTGGTTATTTGCCGAACTGGAAAAGAAGTTGCACTACCTCCACACGGGCTAGAATGAGAGAAACATTCATGGGCTAAACCAAGACCTAGATTCACACCCATGTTGGAGCAGCTTCTTGAGCAATGCAGCCCATCCTGCACGACCAAGGGTCTCACTGGTTCCTAGGATGAGAATGGATCCCCACACTTCATGGAAACAGTGGGAAGAAGACAACCTCCCTGGAAGAGGAGATGATCATTCATGGTCAGGACTCTCTTACTAGTTTAGGATATTTTAATGGGATGTGTGGTAATTAACAAGTGTGAGTGATAAATCAGACAAAGAGTTGATTTCGTCTAGCACCAAACAAGGGACATTTATTAAAATATGGAAAACAGTATGGACCGTTAGGTATTCTATCCTTCTCACTGCTTCGCTGTGGGGTTTCCCCTGGAAGTTTTCCTTGAGTCACTGTTTCATCCAGAGAGACAGGAAAAGAATGATGCTGGTATCAAACAAGGCCTCATATTAATTAATTTCTCTCTGAAACATATTGTGAATGTCCATGAATATTATTCATTATTTGTTTACTGCTAGAAAGATGCCTTCTCCAAAAAGCTTACAATCTAAATTTGATCAACAAGATTTTGAAAATGCATGGACAAAGTGGTTTTCCAGGTAACTTGATGGCATTAGACACCTCATGCAATTGGAATGGGTATAGTTACTTTGTTCCTTTAGGTTCCTGTAGCAGGGGCTGGGAAGCAGCCCCTGCTAGACCCCCACAGGAGGGGCTATGCTGGGGAAAACTGCACCTGGCGAGATGCAGATGAGCAGTGTTGTCCCAGCCTGCCAGCTACAAACTTCAACTCTGAAACTCACCTGGCTAGGTCCAGGAAAGCCCTGCTGCCCGGCACACTAAAGGAGGATGCTCGGAGGTATGGAGAAGCCAGATGGACCGTGCAGCTGAGAAAGTGTTGGGGTAGGGAGACTCACCCACCAGGGTCCTGAGTGGGCGGTACTTCCCCAGCATGCTGCAAGGAGCTCTGGGGAAAGAAATGGGAGCTGCACACTTGGCCCCAGGAGCACATGACCCAAGGGCCCATGCTGATGGTTCCCAGGAAAGCCCAGGAAGCTTAAAGAAAGAATGCCAAGAGAGGCTCATTGTTCAGCATGGAGGAAAGGAGGAGATGCTGAAGCCAGACAGGGAGAAGGACTCTGCTGCAGCCAGGATCCAGCCAGCTGAACCCTTGTGGAATGCCAGGGAGACTGCGACTCCATGTAAGAAGCCAACACTACCAACAGAACAGATGAGCACAGCCGGGCGGCAGGGGGCTTGCGGGTGTACCCATTGGTTAGGAAACTGGGGACACTAGGAAGAAGAGTACCCCAAGTGAAGGAGTGTTAAGCCCTCAGGAGAGAGGGCAGGAGAGGATATCAGAGGTAGTGAGCCTCAGTGCATCCTAAACTACTCTGGGCAAAAAACTGATTTGCTTGGAGGAACTGAACCAAAGAGTTCACAGGCTCAGGGCAGCTACCAATAGTAGAACCAGTGCCCAGAACAGGTTCAGAAGTTTTCCTTTTGTTGTGTAATTCTGTAATCCCTGGCTAGCGAAACACTGCAGGGGACAGATCCCCTGCACACTTGAATTCACATTAATCAAATCAGCGAGTCAACACCTGAGACTCAGTGAGACATCTGAATGTGAACCCCTGGGACTGGCAGGCAGAGATCCCATCGCCTGGGATCCACTGATCCCAAAGAGAAAGAAGAATACCACAAGCTAAGTTTAAACACCCGAGGAGAAGAGGCCCACCTAGAGAACATGGCCAACCTCTTGCAAAGCCCACACTCGATCTGGGCTAGAGACCTGAGAACCAGCAACTTGCACTCAGTGCCAGCAGGAAAAGACATTCGTCACCCTAGTGGAAAGGAGCAGGCTATAGTGATGGTGGAGCCCTATGGAAGACTGACCTTATCAGTATGATCATCACCCAAGAGGCCATCCATACTCCCAAAGAATAACTTGACATCAAAGATGTGGCAGGTGAGAGGGAGAGAAGACAATGTAGAGGTCCCTGTGATCCCGACACGGTGAAGAGTAGCAGGCAAGCCCAGCCGCTCGCAGTTCCTTTGAAATTTCCAGTCCAAATAAGTCAGGAATAGGAACATCACATCTCTACACAGTGTGTTTTCTGTTTTGGTCATTCATCCTCTTGGCAGATCATTCCTGATTTGTGAATGAGTTGGGTTTCAAGGATAAATACATATATGTATAGACAATGTGCATTTTCATACATTACTATGGTGATGATATATACAGAAAGATCATAACTGATGGATGTTTACTTAGAATAGGGAACTGATATCAATTACAACTGCCTTCTTTTATTGTTCAGAGATGCTTCTTAGAACTATATGGGTCTCTAACTTGAGTATCAAGTACTCTGTAAATGGAAAGATCCAAGTTATTCCACAGATCCCCATTTACAACAGTAAGAAGTGCATCTGGCCACAGAAGAAGGGGTTGTTGCTTATGACACATTTTGCCACCCATGATAAGGAGCTAATACATATTGCTTTTTTGTCTCAATTTAATATTCATACAAGATGCTTCCCCTAAACTCAGATGCCCATTCAAATTTCAAACCAAACACTGAAACAACCAAACATTGACATATTCCATTCATTTGACCCATTCTGTCATATTTATTTGCATACTGCACACCCCCAAATAAGACATGCATGGGACAGATACAGAGAGGACTCAGTGGTGCAGACACCCCCAGCCTTTCAGTTCATGCTGTAGGAGCAGCAGTTGGGGAGTTTGTTTTTAAGGCCCTGATGGAAATAAGAATCCCCGCTCCTTTCCTCTCCATAGCATGTCCCATCACCTCCCATTTTCTCCCTCCCTCATCTGCTGCTATCCCTAATGATCTGGGACCAGGGCAGGGGGGGCATAGCTGCTGCTGCCCTGCTCCAGAGGGCTCAAAGGCAAGCCAGGATTAGATGGGGACAACAGCAGCAATAGGTGGATTCCTCCACAACTTGCCTGATCCTCCCCGGATGTTTCCTGCCAGCCCAAAGAGCAGGTTCAGGGGAATGGAAGCCACTTACCACTGTTACTGTCACTGCTGTTCCTGGCTACTTCTGGCTCCCTGTAAACCCTGGCTAGAGCAGACCAAAAGCAGCCCTGGAGCCTCCCTCTCCTCCACATCTGAGGCAGCTGGGGACAGCAGCAGTGGCAGGTGGGGAGGTGGGCAAATGAAGGGGAGAAATGAAGGGGACAGGACATGTCATCAAGCACAAAGGGGACGGGAGAGGGGAGATTATCTGATTGGGAGACTTTAAGTCCTCTGCTACTGCTTCCGCTGTGGGGTATGCCTGCCCAGCGTGTGTGGGGGTTAGGGGGGACAAGCATCTGGGAGCAAGGGATGCAGCCTCCCCTGCAACACTAGTGGCTTCTTCCACACCTTCCTTTACAATCCTCAGTCTGCCCATGTACACACACCTAATTTTGGGAAAGCAGAATAAAGAAAAAATCCCCCCCCCCCCCCCCCCCCGAGTCCTACCTGCCATGGCACCTGCAAAGGCAGAGCTGAACCCTCTGGCCACATGGAGCAGAGGCGAAGTCTCATTACCAGTCTCACTTCCCCTCTCCCTCCTGCTTGGCCAACAGCTACTGCCAAAGTCAGCAGTGGCTGGGAGAAGGTTAAACCTTTAGCTGTCAGGGGTAGAAGGGAGCTGTGAGAGCGTTAAACCTGTAGCTGTCATGGGGAGAGGGAGGGAGCTAATGATGGGACTCTGAACCCGTGCTGAGCACAGCTCACTGACACCATTCCAGTATGAAAATCAGTTTCCTCTCTTAAGATATGTAACACAGTTTAGGATTGCTAATTTTTGGCAAAACATTTAGCAAATCTGGTATTTAGACCAGTAATGATTACTAAATTCTTTGGAGCAAAAAACCAGTCAACCCTCAACATTGAAGACAGAACACACACTCATCATCAACCTAAACTGGAATCTTAAAGCAATGTGCACATCACCTGTGCTCTAAAGACTACAGTTTAGGAATTACTGATATCGTTTCTAAGCTCTGTGGGGTAGGATCTGCTTCCTACTATACAGAGTCCTATGCAACAGAAACCTGATGTCAGTTTAGGTTCTTAGGCACTATTGTAATAACAGCAACAATGCAGTTACAAACATTGAGGCCCACCTTCACCTACTTCTGCCTTGAAAGACCGCACAACTTGAAAGACAGTAAGTCTGCATAGTTCTTGCTCTCAGTTCTTCCTGACTCCTCCTTTGCCTAGCAGTGTGCTGTCAAAATACAGACCTGGCCAACACCCACTGAAGTCAGGAGAACAACTGCCACTGACTTGAGTAGACTTTGGATCAGGTGCTAGAAGTCGTTTTTTCTCAGCCAGGTACCAGTCACATTTTTTAAAACTTACTTTAAACACTAAAGTGTGGGACAGTATCTGCTTCTCTGGTTGACCTTTTGGAACGCCTTCTCCCATTTTGCTTGGCTTGCTTGCTGACTCTGGGGCTGCCTGTGGGTTTGGTATCGATTCAGGTCACTGGTTGATGGCATTTGCTTATAGCACAGCCTTTTTTGGAAAAGCTTATTCCAGGATTTATTACAGGTTCTTGGTAGCACTCGTTGTTTTCAAATCTGTAAAACAGTTTCAGTTTAACCACCTGTTTTTACATGCTCGTAATTTTGCAAGGCATTCACCTTTTTGGGTGAAAAATTTCCATGCTTGGTATCTTGGCTGAAGAAGTTTAAGACACACATGAGTTTAATGCAAAACGATTCTGCAATTCCTGAGTTCAGCATGGGCGAGAAACTTTTCCTATTCAACAAATTTCTAAACATACTTTTTATTTTTAAGGCTAGCTACCCAAAAAACTGAATCCTAGCAAAGGTATGGGCCTTCAACGAGAACTTAGAGCCTGTGCTTCCTTTAAGAAACCTGATTAAATCCAAACAAGGATGTGAAAGCTTGCAAATTTTATGTTCATCATTCCCTGTGGGCTTACTGGCCACACCTGGTAAGCCACAGGCCACCAGATGGCACATAATGTGGATGATTCCCTCCTCTCTCCTCCTGCACTGCACTACACATGCAACAGGAGGTATAGAAGATGCTGGGAGCTCTGTAACACCAACCTGCAGTTTATACATTTCTTTGTTGTTCAATCCCAAATGGGATCTTTTAAGCAAGGGCACTTGTAGCAGGGGCCAGATTCACCTCACTATACAGTTGACTCAGATATAAATGGCTACCTTGTCACTTGAGCTGAGGAGTCAAAGGCAATTGGACACTATGTATGCCACATGGCTACCTTGTGACTAGAACTTGGCTACATAAATTGGTATGCTGTAACTACACTATCACAATGGTCCATCTGATCTATTCATTTAACCCATCCTGTCATATTTATTTGCATACTTCACACCAAGTAAGACACACGTGAGCCAGATACAGCGAGGACAGAGAGACTTCTGACCTATACACTTGGAGAGTTAATGATTCTGTACCCCTTTTATACACTGAAGGGCAGGGACAGGGATGGGGGTGGGGCTCAAAACCCAAAGCATAGACCAACACCACACTAATCTCTTTCCTTTAAAAAAAAAATCTCGTAATTTTCAAGACCAACCTCACAGTGTTCCTGGAGCTGTCACTACTGAAAACAGCTCTTTATGCTCCATAGTTGTGTGTGAACACAGAGCCAAGCTCATGACTGAGTCATGTTGGTCAGATCCCATGTTCACCAAAGCCAATGAGAAGTTTCTTCACTTTAGTTTCTTCACCTTTCTTGTCCAAACTATATTAAAATCAATGGAAGACTTTCCACTGACTTCAGTACATGTTGGTTCAGGCTCTAGCTGCACAGCTGCTGGTTCAAAGGACTGGCGAGGTCTGCTGGAGAAGCCAGCATAGCTTGTAAAATGCCGGAGTCAATTACCTCCAGACTTTCTTTCCCTGCGCTACAGAATGCCTTAGGAAATGAAATGCCAAAACATAACACCAGGGCATCTCTCAGGCTGTAAGATCATGTATGCAAAATAAGCAGGCAATTGTAAAAGTCAAGTTTGCTTTCTTAATGTTATCTCAGCTTCCTTTTCTGTTTTTTCCAGTGTTAAAGGCAACGTGTTAATCTTTGTTATTAATATATTTAAATCGGTAAAAATTATGTTATTTATTTATGTCAGCACTTAGAGACCCAGAGAAAGATGAGAGCCCTAAGGCACTTGGGTGCCAAGGGAAGGTGGCACAAGGCAGGCCTTGTCGCAAAGAACCAGCAGTAGAAAAAAAAAGCCACAGAATAAGAGGACGTTCAGGTTACATTCCCCGTGGTGAAGACAGGGAATTAAGGGTAGATCTACACTGTGTCCCTAACATGGTTGAAGGCGTCTGCTCTCAACAAACCCCACCCCCCATGCTCTTATGTTCAGGTACATGCCAAACCTGGAAATATGGCAGCAAAGCTGTTCTGGGAGTGCCCTAGCGAGACGTCCTCAAACTTAACAGAGACAAGAAATCTCTACCCTGAAGGACAGAGCCATTAAGCAACTCCCAGAAGATCCCATACAAAACCTGTGACAAAGCAGAGAACCAAATGAAGATTTACCGAACACCAAAGACAGCTTCCCAACTTCCGGCAAAACATACTTGGTGTGCAACATGGCAGAGCTAATATTGCCAGTGCAGCTGTAATTCATGGAATGCCATTACTCTGAGGGATCAATCTGATGCTTTACAATACATACATATTTGTATCATACAGGCCTTGATTAAGATTTGAAATTCTTTGGGGCAAGGACTGTAGACCACATTCTGCCCTGATTTAAATCTCACTCTACCCTTTTAAATAAATAGGGTTGCTGGAATCAGTGCAGAATTTGGCCTACTGTCTTATATTTCCTTAATGCTTTGTATATTCTGACCACCTTGCAAAATACTGAGAAGGAGGGCTGTATTTTGGAGGGATATAAGGGGCTGCACTATTATATCATGCCACTGCAAAATGTTCTGGATAAATCTGCATAACACTTTCCATTGCTGTCTTCTACACTCAACTATTCACACCGTCCTCCTTTTAGTAGAGTTTAACAACTGTGAGGGCTCAAACTATTTCTTATGATTAAAGATAGTGCAGCATCTGAAGCTTACCCTTCCATAATTCAGAAGCTTCTGAATAACTTCTGACCTTCTGCTAAAGCACCTCTGAGGAATGGAAACTCAACCTTTTTTCTGGAAGAATGGATGGAGTAATATTTTAAATTAAATGGTTACTTAATCTCTGTGGCTGTTTTAAATCTACACTGTCCTTTCAGTTGTACTTACTTCTATCAGAAGGTTCAGTGATTTAAATGCATTATCCATTTCAGAGCTTTTTCTGCCTCTTCCATTAAGAGATGGGCTACTCAGGACCACTTTAGAATTTCTTAAAGTAATTTCTTCCAAGCAGTCCAGCTGTATGTATATCCAGTGTAAGTGCCAAGAGCTCAGTTGGGTTCACCTGGATCAGATCTGTTCATTTCAAAGGCCACCGAAATGCTGAGAAACCCCTGCTTATGAGTCTCAGAGAGCATTCTGCAAGATCTGTCTCTGCCTCGGCAGAAAGAGGTAGAGCATGTTTCAAGGAATTCTGCAAAGCAGCACTAGACAATCTCTGTACCTTTCTTGTCCACACAGTGCAGATAGATACAGCAACTCTACCAAACACTGTCTATGGTTACTGGTTTTGTGTAAGGAAAATAGTTTGGTACCAATACAATGAGAGTGTCGGCTATTTCTGAGGCCTGGTATTTGCATTTAATTAATCAGCTACTTTTTAAATAAGAGTTACCTTCTGATCTGAGAAGCCATACTTGTGCAAGTATTCCTTTGACTATCACCGCCAGGTTGAATGACACTTCTCTCAGCCTTTCACAAAAGCAATAGCAGGTGACTGGGACCTGGCCTGCAGAACCATAAAACAATGCTGTTTGTACAAACTGGGACAATACTTAACCCCTCCTCCCCAGCAATAACCTTTCCTTTCCCTCATGTGGGCAGCACTCCAAGAACACTCTTTTTGCAAGGGTAGACATTGCCTCTCCCATATCAAGTGATGGCTTTTCCACTAAGCCCGGTAATCAATGCAGCCAAACCAGAAAGCAGCAAAAGCAGCAGACGAGAAGGCTGAGCCAACAGTGGAAGCTCTCGTTCTTTTTATTGTGGGTTGCTCTACCATTGCCTGAGCCATCTCACCTAAGCTATAGTACATTAGAACCAGCTGGATCCCTTAGGGTGGTCTAGCACTTAAGTTGCTCTCCAAAGTCACATACCAAGAGCCCACAAGCCCCATACAAACACAGTACATGATACTTGAGAAAGTGACATTTTCATTTAATAACACATCTAATACACATTCCGGCACAGCTTCTGATCACTCATAGCAGCAGATATAAAACCCAGTACAATAGAACAGTATTTAGCTACAAGAGGCAATGGTGCTTTCCCCCTACCTTTTGGCTCCTAAAGGCAGTATCCCATTAACACAGTCTGAGTTTATAGCCCTCAGCCTAACAGAATAAAACATAAAAACCGACCTTTGTTGACACTTCTATGGAATAGTAATGAAAAGCTGAGATTCAGTAACCATTAAAACTGGAGAAAAACACTCCCAACATTAACTGAAGTTCCCTGGTTTACCAGGCCCCATAAGTCCTCCTAAAAATCTATTGTACAGTCCTATACAGGGAAGAGCACTCCTAAGTGAATCACTGAATTTAAAGAGTGATCCTTTGGAATAAACAACTCTTGTGAAGAGCCATAACATAAAAAGTTTAACCTACTCAAAGAAGCTATAGCCAGATACTTACCTGGTATAAAGTACAATCTTTAAATTGTCTTCCATGGAGCATCCCCATTTTACACCAGTTGAAGATCTGACCCACTGTCTCTCATTAAACTATACTGATTTATATCACTTTAAGGTCTGGTCCCTTGTTTCGCCCTCCCTACTTTAGCATGACCCATGCACTCTGACAACCACCACTCCCATGAAATTGATAAAAGTTATCATCAGGAGTTTTTCCCAACAGTCATTTCCCTTCTCTTCTTGCTCCCGCAGAACATGTCCAACCCAGAAGTGTGGCAGTGAGGGCTCACTGGGGTGCCCACTCCCACCTCTCTCCAAGTGCCTTTCTCCAATGTCCTTCTGATGTGTGAAGAGCACCCTTACAGCAGCTTCTCTGATTCGTTTCTAGGTTTGCAGCATGTGAGCAGGAGCGGATGGCTGGGGCATACTCCTGGGGAGCATTGTGGCCATGGTTATAGACCTATCCTTAAGCATGCATTTAAGTAGATGCACCAGCTATTTTATCGTTGTGTCTATTTTGCTGTTTGTTAACCAACACGTCTTGGCAGCTGAGATTCTGTAAACTTCAGGTCTTGACATCCACAGGGGACTTCTACTCCTTTATTCTTAATGCCCCCTGTATGTAATGATCCACAGCAAATGCCACTTCAACCTCCTGTTCATTTATTTTCCTTGTATCCTTACACTGAGAACTGCAACACTAACCCAAGCAATAGGACCTGTCAACACAGAATAATGCCAACTGGACCTCTCCTCTTCTCTTTGCCTCCTGTTTAAAAAATATTCATCACTGAAATGTCAACAGAGTAAAATTGTACCCTTTTTCTCATGACATTATGAGAACTGTCCTATCATTTTGTTGTTATATCCAGTGGTTACTGTCTCTGCCAGTTAATTTTGTTTCTGGTTCTCCTTGCTTAGTCCCCATGCTCTCTATAGGTACCTATGAACCTCAGAGATTCATCCATATGCAAATACTCTTATAACCCAGGGGGTTAGATTTGATGATCTGCTCAGGTCCCTTCCGACCCTACCAACTATGAAACTCAGCTACTTCAGGACAGTTCCATTTTCCAGCTTTATACTCCATACTGAAAGAGCATCTCAGATTATTTGAGTTGGATGAGAACTCTTCCTTCCTCTTCTCCCTCCCTAGCTTAAAGTCATGCCAGTTTGGAACTTAGGTAGTTGATATTCCTTTGATACACTTCATCCAAACAGCCTCTCTCTCACAGGTGGCCTTCCACTTTTCTGTGCATCCAAACCTCCTCTCTCTCAAGCACAGCTGCCACATCCATCAGTTGGTATCCACATCAGGCTTCTCATTTCATTCATACTACTTACCTGGGCTATTTTCCACATATTTCAAGTCTACAATTTAAGATGAGAAAGGTCCTATTAAAGTATACCTTTCCAATGAATTTTATAGGAGACATTTCACATTTCTGTCCAAGCAGCTTGGAGTCAAGATTCATTCTTGTAGTAAGGAATGTACATGCTGTACTAAGTCATGCAACTAACCGAGTGGTACACGTGACAGAAAGCAGCATGCAACTCACTTGACTGCAGTAGGACTAAACCTCCCACAGAGTGAGTGAAATGGGGCACATAAAGAAGGTAGTTGCAGGGAGCCCAACTTTGTTCTGGAGATGAAGAACTTATCTGGTATTTTTCACAGTAAAATGAATTTCCTTGTCTAGTGGGGGTTTTTTTCCTTTCCTTTTTAAGTATTTTTTTGTGTGAATTTCCTTTTCTACATTATTAAGGTTATTAACCTTCAACAGACCCTTCAGTAAAAGCAGGTTTATTGGCCCCTGAAGATTCAAACAAGTCTCTCATTTCAATTGTTGACTGCAGGACTTTTCATGGCAGGGGAGGGCACAGAACGGTCCCCATAGCATACATGAGAGAGGGCAAATCTTATTTTTCTCCAGCCCTTTAACTTCTCCCATAGCTACTGCTCATGTCAGCGTGACTTTTAAGCTTCAATAAAGACCTTGCCATAGGCCCCTGAGTAAGGCAAAATACAAGGTTGCAGTTTTGCCAGTTGCAGTTTGCTTCCTGCTCCAGAGGGGTCATCTGTGCCAATCCTGTACCTGGAGCAGATGGGGTGGAAACAAGTGTCCCCTCCCTTGCTACCCACCTTTGCTGCCACCTTCAATGTGAGCAGCAATTGTAGGGAGCAAGGACATGATTTATGCTCTTTTATTCCCCTATGCAGGAGCCCTGGATGGGCCACAATCTGTCTCAGCAGTCATTAGAGCTAGGTGGGAGATTATCTTTTTTTCCCATGAAAAGTGTTTCTTTGAAAATTTTTCTTTGATAGTCTTTTTTTTTTTTTTTAAAGAAGCAGAATCTTCTTGTAAAAATTTCCATTTTGTTGTGCAGCCACTGGTCACAGATTAAAGCACTTTGGCAGAATTTTTTTTGCAACTAATAAGAATATCAATCATAATCCAATTCACAATACTTTCCACTACAAAACCAAAATCAATGTCACTTCCATTGTATCTGTAGTTTCCCCACCCTACCCAGTGCCTAAAAGAGAATTAAAAACAGAAGTGACATTCTTGGGGCTGCAAAGCAACAAGTATCCTGAAATGTCACAGAAAAAACATTCTCCCTTTAATAGAAAGAGCTCTCTGATCTGTGAAATCCTGTCCCGCTTGTACCTCATGGATGGTCTCATCTAAGGATACCTCTCACTACAGTGCATCACTACATCTCTCAATCCATGAGGCTCCTGAGCCCACAGCTCCAAAAGCAGCGTGCCTCACTGATAGCCACTATGGCCTCCTACCTCCCCTTCAGATATGCCCAGACCTCAGGGGTACAACAGTTAACAAACACTTGACCAAAAATAACTAACTCATTTGAGTACGCTCACCACAGAGCATCTCCTTTACTGCCTCTATCAGCTGGATACTACCAGCTCCTTCCACGATATCTTACCTCTCTGTTAATCCCCCCCTCCAAGAAGTTCTTCTCCCCAAAACACACAGAATCAAGTGACTCTTTAGCTCTGGAGCCAAGCCTATATACTACTAACCCCACCCCGACCCCCATTTACAGTCACCCAATCCCCACTTCTCAGAGTCAGGGATTAACTGAACTACCTAATCTACAAACTTGCCTCCTCTGCCACCTGTCTCCCTATGAGCAAGCTCACAGCTCTGTGGCCATATTCTCCTAATCAAGCACACACTGCACTGCCTTGCAATCAAGCCAAGTTCTTTGCAACCTGCCCTCTACAGCAGGGGTGGGCAATTATTTGGACTGCAGAACCACTTAATGAATTCTGGTGAACTGTCAAGGGCTACATGCATGTATGCACATGCACACACACTCTCTCACAAGCTCTCTGCAGCTGGGCCGAGGCTGGTGCCAAAACAGCAGTGGCAGTGGGAGCACGAACCTGCCCGGGGCTGTAGTGTCTCGTTTCTGCTTCTACCCATTCCACCCCCACACCCGCCATGCTGCCCAGCTTGGCTGACAGGCAGGCAGGAACAGGGTTGAGAGCTGCACTGAGCAGGGGCAGGGCTGTGGCGTTTGCAGCCCTACAGAGCTGGCTTACAGTGGGGGACAGGGGAGGAATGCCACTGCTTTTGCATCCCCCCAGCCACACCCACACCCAATGTGCAGATCCTGGCTGGGGGGACCAGGGCAGGGGGTTCAGCTTCCTCCTGTACCCACCCTCCATGCTGCACAGTGCTGGGTGGGCAGGGCTCTGGCTTCTGCTGGCACTGCAGGGGACGCTGGGCAAAAGCAGCCCTACCCAGCCACCGCCCAGCACCATGGGATCAGACTCCATCTCCCAAGCTGCTTTGTAGTGCCAGGTGGGACTGCAGGTCGGACTGCTTCCACCCAGCATCTCCTGCCATGCCAGCAAAGGCCAGAGCCACCACCTGCAGGCCCACCAATTGAATCGATCCAGCCCATGGGTGAGTGGCATCTCCAACTCTGGCCTCTGCTGGTGCTGTGGGGGAGAGAGAATCAATTAGAGAGCTGGATATGGCCCATGGGCCATATTTTGCCCATCCCTGCTCTACAGTGTCTTGTAGCCACTTAGTTCTGCTGCTTGGCCCTACTATCAGTAAGAGAGGTTACTTACTTGCCCAGTCATCAGCAGCTTGATCAGCTCTGCTGCAGCCACTATTTAACCCACTGCCTGATGCCCAGCTCTAGTAATCTGTTTTCACCAGCTTGCTCCAGATAAGTGGCCTGCAGCTCTTCTGTGGCTTTGAAGCTACTACACCTTCCCCTATACCCCACTATCAGCTGCCTATTTGTCACTGGTGGCCCTCAGTCAGCTTCATCTTTCTCTTCTGTTACAAGTTTCAACAAGTTTAAGGTCAGAAGTAACT
The DNA here is from genome assembly GCF_030867095.1 of Alligator mississippiensis. Classification (NCBI taxonomy): domain Eukaryota; kingdom Metazoa; phylum Chordata; order Crocodylia; family Alligatoridae; genus Alligator; species Alligator mississippiensis. Next base: position 183,313,600 of record NC_081827.1, read on the forward strand.
ACTAGCTCGTCTAGTCTGACCTCCAGACCACTCATGGACTGCTAAATTCCACTAGATACCCCTACAGTTTGGTTACTGGCTATTAAAGCATCTCAGTCCTCAGGGGACTAAACTATTGTATGCCACAGGCAGAGAAGAAAGAATGAGGTGCCACCAATGTCAAAATGCCCTGGACTGTCAGGGAGACAATTAGGCAAGACAGGATGGTCCAACTTCCAAGTGGCTAGGGGCCACAGCCCCCAACCCAGCCACATGCCAAGCAGGCGGCCTGCCTCATAAGCCACATGCTGCACCCCCTCCCCCCCCCCACACACTGTCACAGATGCCTCCCCCTTCATGTCACATGGGATCCCCTCCACCCTGTGCTGTGCAGGGTCCCCAGGTTCCCTTTAATCCCACAGAGATAGGCTGCCACAAGCTAAGCCACCCTGCCACCACCACCTTCAGAGGCAGAGGCAGGCAGGAGAGAAGGAGAACCTGTGCACCAGCTGCAGACACCCAACCTGAGGCACAAAACTAGACACTGCACCTTTTGTTCAGGTCTTCCATTTCGCTTCTGCTAGAGACCCCAGTGGCGGCAGCAGGAGATCAATGGAGAGAACAGCATCTGGACTGGGTGCTTGGGGGCCACAGATTAACCCCTCAGATGGTGCATGCAGCCAGTTGAAAAGCTCTGAGGTAAGATATAGCCAGATGATTTCAGCAAGTGGACCACATCTCATGCAACAAAGCAAAAAAAGAAACTCAATGTCTTGCCAAACTAGCCTGAACAACCAAAAAGAGGATTCTCCATACCACATCAGTGCATGGTCTCCGTTCTATCTGGGTTCCCACCTACAAGTTACAGAAATCTCTGATACTTCACAGAAAAAAGAAATACCTGTGGCCAAATATATATCTGGGAGAAAAATCTTTTCTGACCTCACCTTCCAAATGGAGCCCTGAAGCATGAGATTTGATTATAGTTGTTATATTAACAAGTGTTAAGAGCAGGTTGAAGACAATGCAGTTTCCAGTGGTGCTCTATGTTAGAACTAGTTTTACAATTGCTGAGGAAGATGTCACATTCAGGTTTTTTCTTGATTTTAGCAGGAGCTGCTGGGCACTTTTGAAAACTGCCCCACTTACTTGGTGCCTAAAATACATTTATACACTAGGATTTAGCAATGAACTCCACTGGAGTCATAGGCAGTCTTCCCATTTATCTCAGTGTGGGTTGAATCAGAAGCACAGAAGAATAATACTGTACTGCTAAAAGCAAAGCTCCTGCCCTGCTAGGCATTTATGCCACTTTCAGCGACTGAGGAAAATTATTTGTAAGTGCTGCAGCAGAGATACTGTCTGTGCTAGTTAACTAGCTTGCCTTACTGCTTCTAGCACCCGGCCCAGTAGTTATTTTATGCATCTATTGATCAAAACCTAACCTGTAAGTAAATGATGCAAGAGCTCTCTATGAAGTATAAAATGGAGAGCAGAATTACTGGTCCCTCCTCCATGCCTTAACCAGGAAGGCCAGATCCTAACTATAGAATCTTCACTTTTCAGCTAATGGCTTCTTTTCTGAAGGTCATTGGTTCAATATCCTGTGTGTCAGCTGCCATACATGCACCTAACACTATTTTTTATTAGTGTCCCTAAGTGCTACTGCAATCCAAATAAGACTGGAAAACAGCCTGGGAAAGGAAATCTCCACCTTGTGAATAGAAATGTATGCTACCTATATTTCTACACACACACACACTCACCTCGATACACAAATGTAATATTTATACGTAAATGAAGGTATACACAGACAAAAGTAGCACCTGAGCATACAAATGACCTGCTAGAGCAGCCAACAAAATCAGTGTTAAGCCCAGAACCTGGTCACACAACAAAGTCAAGTCAGTGGAACTCAGCCCAGCATAAAATAATTCTAACCCATGCAACCCTTGCTTAGCAAGTCATAAATCTGAAATGTAATTTTTTTGGTACGCATTTTTCTTCCGCGGTTGTCAGGTCCAATTCCAAACCGAGCTGCTGTCGTGTTGTTTTTTCATCACATTAAATTAAACTATAAACTATACTTTAATTATTTTAATTAAATTTCTCACTGGAAAAGGAAATATTATTTCTTAATATTTTCTTGCAAACTATGTCAGAAGTCATTTCTGAAATAGGAATGTCAGCCACATCTCCAGCTGTTTTTGGATGGTGCGTGATGGGTTGCTCTCCAGCAGCTAGAGAAAATGGAGAACAAACTTTCCAGTCTTTTCTCCCTTCTTTAATTAGGTCGACAATTGTTAAGCATCAGATCCAAAGTATGTAATACTAAACGGAAAGACTGCCACTGAGTTCAGTGGATCAGGCCTGAGGATGGGCTGGGGAGGAGGATGGAGAATGGAAACAACTATTAGGTGACCAGCTCCTTCTAACAAGTCATCACACATTGTTTTTTTAAGATTCTAAGCAATTTAGAAGCCCAAAACAGATTTACTTTCAAGGGGAATTGGATTTTAAATCCCATAAACATTTTTTAAAATGTTCCCAAATGGGATTTGGGCACCTAAATTCAGCTGGCCCCTTTTAAACACTCAGCTTTTACTTTTTTAACTTCTATTTACAGCAATTAAAATACTGCTACCATTTACAATTATAATATTTGAAGACAAAAACAATACCCCAAACTGCACCTAGATTCAACTGAAAGCCGGTACTGATCACAAAGGCTAGAAATTGTATGTTCCTCACCACTAAGTCTTCCAATCTGAGCAAGCAGGAGACATGCTTGGTTCACATGATAAAGTCTCCATATGGTTCCCAGGAACTCAGTAAACCAATATCACTAAGACAGAGGCATCAATAACTGCATCAAGGTCAAGCACTTGATAGAAAATGTATAGTATATACACAGGATATACCATACCCAGGTCCCATATGTTCCACAGATTTGCAATAGGCAGCTTGCCCTGGATTGCACATTTATGATCCAGAATTTAAGATTTCATTTTAAAACAGTAATTATGCATTTAGTTCACATGGTGGTGAAGATAATTAAATGTGAGCAGAGGCAGAGCCGATATCCTGAGTCAGCAAACAGCATGAACCAAAGGCTGAGAGGTGCAAACCACACCATTCATCTCAAAGGCTTAAAGAGGATGTTTTAAACGGTTGCCACTGGCAAGTTTCACAGCTGATCATTTTAGCAGAAGCGCTCAGCTAAAGGGCTAATTTTGCAGTCCCTAACTACCTCCAAGATCTTTGTTCCATATTAATGACAGATTAGGACCAAATTGTGCCAATTCTGACCCAAAGTGATCTGATAAACAGGGGAGTTTCATCTCTACTATTAGGAAACTTTTGAAGGCAGAGAATACTGTGAGCAGGTCTTAGGAAGATGTGCAACTCTCTTCTCACTCTGAAAGCAGGCAGGGTGATAAACACACTGCCAGGCTGAATCCTGTGGATGGGAAAAGGTAGGATGGTCTTGTGGTTAAACAGCAAAATTCAGGAGGCAAGGACTGGGATTTTAAGTGGGTTTAGAGGTCCTTTTTAAAATCTCTGCCAAGAAGCCCAATTTCTTCTTCTGCACCAACTGGAAGACATCAAGCAAGTCACTTAGGGCCTGGTCCAAAAAAGAATCCAAACAAGTGCCTCAAGTTAAGAACTGTAGCATCTAATTTTTAGGCCTCCACTGTGGAAGCCTGAACGCTGGGTTCAGCTCTCTGTAGTGGGTGGAGGAGTCGGGTGCCTTGGTATGCTATGTACAGTGGCCAGCAATACTGAGCAAGGAGACACCTCAAGTCAGTCCACTCAGCATGCAGCTGCTTAGAAACAACCAACAGGAAGAGCTGAGCCCATAGGGGCATCAGATACCTAACTCCTTAACTTGGGATTCTGCCTACTTGGGACAGCCTAGAACACTACTGACATTCTGCTACAGAGCACACAGGGGTCATTCTTTTTAAAAGAGGTGGCAAGCAAGGCCACTGTCACTTGAGTGCTTAGCACTCTCACCTTGGAGAGGGGAGCCCTAGGGCATTAATACACATACTTTTTCATCGTGCAACACGCCAGAGATCCGCTGCTTCAAAGCAGACTTGATTAATCGAGCCTGCTCCGCACGAGCTGACACGCACTGCACTGTGCCATGTGTAGCTGTATAGGCAGAAAAATGCATGTCAATGCCCAGAAAATGGTGGTGGTGTGCTTTTGAACTAAAGCTCTTTTGATGTGTTTTAATTGAAAAGTGCACTGCCGCCATTTTCTCAGGGCTGACGTGCATTTCGCCACTTATACAACTGCAAGCGTCACAGCACCGGGCACTTTTCAAAGTCCCTACAGGACCCATCTGTAGAGCAGGGGTCAAAACCCAGAACTCCTCTCTCCCTGTGGCTCTCACCACAAACCCGCAGAGTTACGTTCTCTTCAGCTTCTGCCCTTGTCCAATGAAATATGAACTCTTTTCTTCAAAGTGGCACAGCTTCAACAGAGGGGGTGGAGAGAGTTCACCCACAAAGCATAGTTGATAGCCTGGTGGTTTGAACACTCTCCTAAGAGATGAAGATTTGAGTCCCCTTAAGAAGGGGTGTCTTACCAAGGTCTCTCCAATTCTGGGCCAGTCTGTTAACCCTTGGGCTATTATACATAAAGGACACCACTCCATCTTTCCCTTCCAATGGCTACCCTTAGATAAGGCAGCTGCCTCTTCAGCTTGTGAGAAGTCCAATCCTGATGGTGTGTTAGGTGTGCTCTGAGAACTGATTATTTGACAGGCGTACTGAGCTCCTCAGATAGAAGGTGCATGCAAGTACAAAGCATTATTGTAGAGGGATGGCCCACTACCCCTCCACCAGCTGAACCTTTTAGTTTTTAAAGTATTCAGAACTCTTAAAAGGCTGGGTTGGCAGCGTATCACCCTCCATTGCACAACTCAGAATTTTATGCACTTCATGAAAACACAAGTTCTGCTTCCCAGAACTGTCAGGCTCCATTAGCTCCAGAGGAGCCTGACAATTCAAGGTTTATAAACTCCAAACCACCAAGTTAGCAAGCTTCCCTTGCTAACAAACTAGCCACGCATTAAAATACAAGCTGCTCAACACACATGCAAAGTACTGCATGATACTAACAACAACAGCAACAATAATAATAATTATCTCCATTTATACAGGATCTCCCTTTCCTTTTCCTGAGTTTCAGCTTTATATTGTTAGGTGTTGTGTCCTGAACCTGATTTTAAATTCAGAAAAGTTTAGGCACCCCATCTTTGTTCCTTCATTGAAGAGAAAGAAGTGAAAACACTAAGGCGAGGGACATAGCTTACACATAAAGCAGTATAAGTGATTGGAAACCGATTCAAATCTGTAACACAACAGAAGTTCAGTGTACAATAAACCACTTCCAAAATGGCCATAAATGGTTTAAGATAAACCTGGATGGATATAGTATGAGACTTAACTGATTTCAGTTAAATCGGTTTATTGAGCTCATGTCCTGGATCCCCTCCAGATTCAAGTTAATTTACAAGTTCTCCAGCATTCCAGGGTGCTTTGCACCTCCCTTGCAAACTCCCCTTCTCAGGGTAGGCAGTTAGCATTGGCCCAAGCTGTCTGCTCCAGCCAAGTAGGGAGGCATGCTGTAGCACACTCCACCAGCTTGACCTGGGCCACTGCAGGCCTGTGGCTGCATTTCTAGAATCAAAAGTGAACATCTGTTCACTTGCTTATTGGTTCAATCTACGCAAACTTGCAAAGACTGATTCAATTCAGCCTCGGGCTTTTTAACTGTCTGTACTTAGCTTAGAGTTGCAACCCCAGACTGAAAAAGATACTGAGCATATTATTAATTCCTAACACAAAGTCTGATTTTAAGGGGATATCTGAAAGGAAAGGAATCATCTGCAAGCAACAGCATATACATACATACATACACACACACACACACACACACACACACACACATATATATATATAATAAATGGACATTATTGGGAAGCAATATTGGTAAGCAAAGAATTTTTAAAATTAATTGCAAGCTAATTGCTGCTAATATAACAAACCTTGGCATGGCTTGTAAGTCTTTCATTTGTTGCAAGGGAAGATGCATGTGTCCATTCAGGCACAGCCCTTGGAAATCAAGGGATTCTATGGTTAGTATTTTAGTGCAAAAATTGTCATTGCTCCATGGACTCCAGTTTAGTCATATCTATTAACAGGTCCTGAGGATAGTCTGGCTTAATTTTCCTAGTGGATATCAAATATCATAATGCACCAGGCCATGTCCTCACTCTTTCCAGATAGTTATTTCAACATTTAAAGATTCTCCCTACAAAACAAAAAAAACCTAATACCTATAATGCCCCAAAACTCTTGGAGTTCACAGCATGAACCAAAAAGTAGGCTCTGAACTGTTCCGTATTGTTAAAGCAGAAAACTTCACAAGCAAATTTGTAGGTACCTGAGAAAACTGTAATGTAAGAAATTGATGTATCTAGGGATTTTAAACATCTCCAGTGTCAGGCATCAAGCCAGCAGGGTTTGACAGGATTTCAGTCCTGGCCTTAAGACGCAAGTTCTAGCCTTTGGCATTTCTCCTCACCCCAAGCAGGCAAGTAGTGCTCTTTACCAAGAGAAGATAGTGATATTTACACTTACAGGTCAGCAGCTGTGTCAAATCTACCAATATTAAATGGGCTGGAGGTTTCAGTATCTAAGTTGACTCTGTACAGGGTTGTCAACCCCCCCCATATGTTTCTTTTAATTGACAATCTACAAACTTATTACTGACAACCAAACTTTTTCTTTACTGATGGATGTTTTATATAATGTAAATGTAACTCTTCTGTCAAGCCCTGGACAGCAGTGCAGCAATGCACTGGACAGCAATGCACTGGACAGCAGTAACAAGGGGTGGGCTCAAATATAGGGATTTAATACCAACCAAAGTCTTACCTGACCACAGGAAGTTTTACACCACATTGCCCCCACCCCAGGAGCTTCCTACTCACCCCACACTGATACCCCAGGGCAACATGACCCCTGCTAACTCTGCTCCTCCTGGCCCAGCAAGGACCTCCTGCTGTTAGTTAAAGCGCCTGTCTAGTAAACAGGAAATCCTGGGTTCAAATCCCAGTGGTGCCTCGGGGTCACTTTTACCTGGATAGGTTGGACAAGTGGGCAGAAAACAACAGAATGCAATTCAACAAGGAGAAATGCAAAGTGCTGCACCTAGGGAGGAAAAATGTCCAGCATACCTACTGCCTAGGAAATGACCTGCTTGGTGGCACGGAAGCAGAAAGGGATCTTGGAGTCCTAGTGGACTCCAAGATGAACATGAGTTGGCAATGTGACGAAGCCATCAGAAAAGCTAATGGCACTTTATCGTGCATCAGCAGATGCATGACGAATAGGTCCAAGGAGGTGATACTTCCCCTCTATCGGGCGCTGGTCAGACCGCAGTTGGAGTACTGTGTGCAATTCTGGGCACCGCACTTCAAGAGGGATGCGGATAACCTGGAGAGGGTCCAGAGAAGGGCCACTCATATGGTTAAGGGCTTGCAGGCCAAGCCCTACGAGGAGAGACTAGAGAACCCGGACCTTTTCAGCCTCCACAAGAGAAGTTTGAGAAGCAACCTTGTGGCTGCCTATAAGTTCATCACGGGGGCACAGAAGGGAATTGGTGAGGTTTTATTCACCAAGGCGCCCCTGGGGGGTTACAAGAAATAATGGCCACAAGCTAGCAGAGAGCAGATTTAGACTGGACATTAGGAAGAACTTTTTCACAGTTAGAGTGACCAAGGTCTGGAATGGGCTCCCAAGGGAGGTGGTGCTCTCCCCTACCCTGGGGGTCTTCAAGAGGAGGTTGGATAGGCATCTAGCTGGGGTCATCTAGACCCAGCACTCTTTCCTGCCTATGCAGGGGGTCGGACTCGATGATCTATTGAGGTCCCTTCCGACCCTAACATCTATGAATCTATGCTGCTCCTCCACCCCCCGCCCCACCCCCAACACTGCAGCTTTGCTCAGTCTGCAATGCTCCTCGGCCCTGTCCTGCTCAGTGCCTTAGATGCCCTGGGGCCATGCAGCCCTCCCTACTATCAAGGTGAGCAGCCAACAAGATGCAGGGGCAAAATAAATTCAAATTTAAGATGAACCTCTAATACTTAGATTCTATGCATGGAAAATTATATGTTTTCCATTAGTAGAATCTAATTATAGGGGTCAGCTTAAATTCATTCCTCCTCACCACCTGCAGCATGGCAACCAGTGGCAGGGGGCAGGCAGCATGGGATGTGGCTTGATGCCTGCCCCATGCCACTTACTCCCCCTGCCCCCTTATGCATGCATCCCCTTTACTTTGCCCCCTGCCACTTCTCCCTCCCCGGCACTTGTCTCCCTGCCTGTGCCTGCACACTCCTGGCATCTGCACCCCATGACTTGAAGCTCCTGCTCTCCCACCACTGCTTACCCTCAGTTGTGGCTCCAGCTTCAGCTCAGCTCTGACCCAGAGCATGGAGCACAGGCTGACTCTGAGTCCTGGCCTCCAACTCCCCCCCTCCATGGAGAAAATACTGCAGTGATGGCAGCTGCAGCTCCAACCCCCGGCCTGGGTTGGGGCCAGAGGTGGAGTCACAGCAGCCACCTGCCAGCCCCGCACCTTGCACTTGAACCAAGACAAGGAGCTTTTTTGACCATGCTGAATGGGGAAAAGCCTCATTCTGGATTCCACTAAAAATGGTATGCTACATTCAACAATGCTACAGAGATGTCTTGAGAGCTTGGACAATCAATGCAAAGAACATTAGTAGCCCAAATTCCTTCATACACTGTGTTTGGAAATTAACCTGTTCAATGATGGAATGAAAAAAGCATGCTAGGCCCCTCAGCAAGGGGGCCACAATGCCCCCAAGCTAGGACTAATAGCTCTGAATTTGGGGAGTTCCTACTAGGTACCCGTGACCTGTGTGTGATGTATGCATCATGAAAGAACTTATCTCCCAATTCTCCTTACCCCTCAAAAAGAGAAGCAGCCTCTCTGCCATTGTGTAAGTAGCCAAATATTGAAGTGTAGCAGAACATGGAACCACAGTTGTAAAGTCATGAACATTCCTTCCTTTCTGGACATTATCAGTGATGCAGGCTTTACTGCATCACCTTCTGTTTTAAGCAAACCTGAGTATTGAAATAAAAAATTAAGACAATATTTCAAAAGCACAGAGGCAGTGGACCATATATGCTGTAAAGAATACAGATTATAATCCTCTTTTTATTCCTTTAGAATTCCCCTATTTCCTCTCCACCTCCACCAAAACCCCATATCACAGCCTCCTCCCCTTACAGCAATTGAAGCTTAGCTGTAACTGCATGCATAGGCAGTAAATTGTTGTTCCCTTTGGTCTAGGAAAATGAGTCAGTCAAGCTCTGCAGGGGCTAAGTAATCAGCCTCTGCAGTTATCCCAACTCCAAAAGAAAGGGACCTTCAAAACCAACATGACAGCCACAATCAACTGTCAGTAGACCACCAGACCCAGCCACTATCCAACAATCTGTTTAATAAAAACATCTGCATCTAACATAAAATGTTCTCAAACAAACTTCATTACTAAAGCTTTGGCAGATTTTTGATAAATACTAATCTCTCTGTTGTGACTTACTGGTAATGCAGCATAATGAAGGTATTATCAGACCAACAACAATTCACATTTTTCGCTGCCATATTTTTTTTCCCCAAAGAAGGGGATTAAAAAAAAAAAAAAAGATCACTTTCTTTCCCCAGAAAGATCATTTGAATACAGTTTATCAGTCTTTAAAATGTGAATTTTACAATCCAAACACTTCATAGAAAAATAGGTGATCATTTTTAATGATTTTTTACATAAAAGAAAAATAAGTTTTTGATACAATTTGATATTCTACTTTGTACAATTTTACTCACATACAATGCATGAATGCGAGTCTTGCACAAACAGTCCTAGCCATATTTACAAATGATGCAAAGCATACATGCAATCCTGAAGACTGACAGGGAAAGTCTGAAGATAAACCATGTTGCAAGCAAACAACTAAGACACTCACCTCCAAGTACCAATCAACATATGCATCACAGTTTTAGCATAAACAGAAGACTTGATCCTACTCTCTTTTAGCCTAACTCCATTTTTGGACTCATCATAAGGAAAGACCTGAACTCCACATCATATGAAGTAGTTTTTCACAGCTTTTTTTTTAGAAAAACATTATGGCATCCTAGTTAATGCGATTATTTTGTTTATACCAGTCACTAAAAAAAAATGTAAAGTAATAGTGTAGTAGAAAGAGAATATTCTTTTCAACCAACTGTACTATGTTATTACCTCAAAACTCTCATTATAGTGAGGAATCTGTCAATCAAGGGAAAAATGAGTAAAGAATCAAAATAACTTAAAGCTAGAAAGTGCTCACACACTAACATTGTTCTGTGGACAATTTAGACCATAGCTGAAGGCATTAATCTAGTCCATACTTAGCAAAAACAATGCAATGAACTGTTTAAATCCTTAATGCTTTTTTAAAATTTCTGTAGCCTGATGTCCATAGTTTGAAAGTGTATAGTAAATCACATTTTGCAGCAGTGAATACAAAAAAAGGTCAAGAAGCCACAAAATGCCCATTTCTCGACAAAAAAGGCAAAATGGTTTGGTAGTTTTACACAATAAATAATGGGAACATAAAATGTTATTGTAAACAAAAAAAAATCTTGAAAAGTGCCTAAAAGTTTGTACAGTGCTAGAAATTTCCATATTTCTGACGACTTTATTGCAATGATTTATGCAATATTTGAATAGGTTTTTTTCCAATTTATGAATTGGAAGGGCTGGGCCCTTACACACACCGTGCACTAGAGAGGTCAGTAGAAAAGCACTACAGACATCTGTAGTTAACTAAGATCAGTGGAATTATTCATGTATAAAAACTTATATGACCATGTATTTGGGAGGAAATGGGTGCTTAAATTAATCCTTTTCCAATGAACATTTGCAATAAAAATGGAATTAACACCTGTGCAGATAAAATACTTTTGATCCCTTGCTTGGTGATGATTGTATGGTTTCTTATATGGTTCCTAATAATATTCCTCGATAGCTATGAAAATATGACATCACCCTTGTGATAACATAAGGAGCTGTAAGTTAAACAAAGCTTTAGCTCTAGATCAATAAGCATTCTTTTACAGATTTCTTTTCAGGACTTGTAAATAATGGAAGGTATTTCAGACCCATCTGATTTGTAGGGATTTCAGACATTTCTGCAAAAAGAAAGAAAGAAGCTAAAAACATTTCTCACAACAGGATATTCCATTCCTGTTCAAAATCACCCAAAATGGATGGAGTTGGGGGGAAACATGAAGGTATAAGCTGCAGATATTTATAAAAATAGGCCAAGGAGAGGAAATGTGTTGGAAGTAAAAAATAACCAAACAACAGCAGCTTCTGTCTAAAGACATATTCAAAATAGGTATGTTGACCATTCTGTAATATCTGAGTTGTGAGGTTGGTTTTATCAGTAATAAGCTTACAACAAGTGAGTAGAATGTAAGAATATGAAATTGTACAGGTCACTGTTCTTACTAGCTTTATTTTTTTCCTTTACTGTCTTTATTTGGTAGAAATATAAATCAGGACAATGCTTCATTTTTCTCTTCTTCACCTTCTTGACGATAAGTTAATGCTAAGAACCATCTTCTGTATTTTTTCTTCCTTCTTTAAAATGTTAGCCTTCACAGCACAAATCTTGTCTTGCTGGTCCTTAATCAGCTGCTCCAGCTCTGCCAGTTCTGCTTTTAAGGGTTCCACAGCACTGTCAGTGATTCTGAAAAAGACAAAGAGCACATTTTGGAAAAAAATAGTCTGTTTTGCATTACCCATGCCTCTGAGACAGTACATGAAGTATTTGGAAATCTCAAAGATTTTCTAAATTGTACCCAACCTCCCCAGAAGAGAGAAAGTCTAGAGTGAGCTATCTGAAGGAAAAATGAACATGGACAAAAAGAATACTGCTGAAGATTTGCCCCAATGTTTTACTATATGGCTCACTGGCTAATAATAATTTTGTGCTTCAAACTGCTTTTTGCTTAAGCTTTACTTTCCTTTGTGATTATTTTATCCTCCCAGTCCATACTACTCTGTTTGTCTACTTTGCCCACCACTTGCATTCTTGGCTGAAATGCTGACTGCAAGCTCTCTGGAACAGACACTGCCTTTAGAGTGTGTGTGTGCATGTGCACGCGTATGTACACAGTATCTAGTACAATGGATCTCATGCATTTCAGATGCTTCTATCTCTGCCACATAACTCATTTCCCATAATGGAAGACCTAAAAAGATTAAAACTTGGGTTAAAACCAAAACTTAAGTAAATTTATCACAAACTATATTACTTCTTAAAGTAAGTTAAATTGGCTCTGCCTGTGGAAATACAGAAACAGCAATTTGGAACAGTAACCTCAGATAGCTTGAAATCAACTTTATTCCTAAGCACTCCCTCCCCAAATTTGCCTTACTTTTGCTCCTTTTGTAGAGCTTCAGCATGCTGCTTGTTCTCATGCTGCCACATTTGCAGCTCATTCTTCATGGCATCCATATCCTCCTGAATGTAGTCCATGATTTTCCCAAGCGGAAGTGCACTCCGACACAAGGTCTGAATAGATCCACGAAACTTCTCTATTTCTTTAGATACCAGGTCCTTCTCTTTTCTCCTGGCTGCTTCTGACAGAAATGGCTTCTCCTAATTTGATTGTTTAAAATAAAAAGGAAGGCATGAAGTCAAGAAAAGTGTTGAACATTTAGTAGCAACTAAAAAGATGGTTTTATAATGCCCAATGATGTTTTTAAACATGTTGCTTCTGGCAGGCTGGAATGAAGCCAAAGCAGTACTGTAAAGCAGCAAGCAGCAAGTGTATTCTCTAGCACCAACATTACATTTATTAAACCTTAGTTATTTAAAAATATCTGTAGATGTAAAGACAGCATCCTTGCTGCCTAAAGCAATACAGAATTGCTGATAACCAATCCAAGCATGAAAGACTATTTTCCTTATTGTTCTGTTCCAATGAAGCTACCTTCTCTGCAGCATCCTCATTCCTGGCTCTGCTTTCAAAGATCAAAACGGTTTTGCTTTTTTAAGTTGTTTGAGGGCAGTGATAATACGGCAAGTGCAAACCAAGCACCCTACTGCCCACAACACACTGGCCTCCACTGCAGAGTATAGCCGTTACCCACGCATTCCAATTTGTTTACTTGAATATATGGGAGCTGATTGTCCAAAAAATAAAAGCCCATTCAAAAGGATCAATTGAGCATCAATAGGATGCAGAGTGACAGGAACAGCTGTAGAAGTAGTCAAAGCACTAGTGGAAAGTAGGTAAAATACAGCCAAAAAAAATCAGGATCAGATACAGATGTAGGAACAACTGAAGCAGAAACCTATGGACATGCAGAAAACTAGGTTTTTAAGTAGACTTGCTCTGTTCTGGGATTACTACCTGTTTGCTCCACACTTGCCCCCTACCCTTTTCTCTCTTACTCTATCCTTCAAACCCCTTTCCTTTTCTTTTCATTTACTTGATCCTTTCTTAACTACCCAATACTTATCCCCCTTCCCTCCAACAGAAAGTGGAGCATGAAACTTACTGTCATGTAGTACAATCTGTGTTACAAAACTTCTCCCATCCTGGGTCTCTTTCAAGTACTTTGCAACAAGGATGGCATTGCACTGTACTGTGCCTGGCATAAGGGGACGTGATTCTTGTTTGGCACTTAGGTACTACTATAATGATGATGATGATCATCATCATCATTATAATCCTGAAATTGTAACTGCTAAGCTCTGTAGGAAGGTGAATGATATTCTTTTAAGATGGTACTTGTGAAGAGGCAGAAGTACCACAGATTGTGATGCTGGCTACAGCACAATATACGTGCATCATAAAGTGCATATAATATTATCTTTCTTCTGCTAGTGCTAACTTCTGTCCTTTTACAAATCTATTTAAAATTGGCTGGCAATCTGAAAAATGACAAACAGTGAAGATATTTTTCAAAGACTTAAACTGAGAAGCACTCGAATACATAGTGGGAGAAAACGGTACAGTATGAACCAATCTTCCCCCAGGCCACAGCCCTATCAACTAAACTAACAAGGAAAATACAAATAATAAGTGGATTCCTTAAGAAGGTAATACTTAACTGACTTCAGAGAGGGCAGGGGTCTGAAGAGTTTGCAGCAGCCCCTTAAATAGCTGGTCCAGAATAAGGTATTCTGAGTATTTGACATTCCTACTGAACAGAAGACATTAGTCCAGGTGATTTTACTGCGGTGCTTGTTCCTGGCCCTACTAGCACCTCTCAATGTCATCTGATATGGACAGATTCTGTAAGAACTGAGGAAAAGAAGGATTCCTAGAGGAATGACAAAATTCTTATCCAGGCAGAAAAGTACTTAGCATAAAAGAGCTTATCAGCTCACAGCTCATTCTAGTCCAGAAAGCAGTCCCTCCGTTGCCTGATCTTTACCCCATCCCCATTAAAGCTGCTGGGATGGTCCTTCATGATAAAACCTAGCACTTGAGACCCAATAATTAAATATGCTGGTGGAAAGAATGAATTGCCTAAATATCATGCCTGTTGAAACTGGCAGGAGAGTGATGACGGAGAAGATCTGGTATTTATAAGTAATTATACATGAAGTTAGAGGGTTCAGATGGATTGGCATAGGCAACATGAAGCTAATGCAGCAGGTTGCACTTGTTTATGTTTTGTAAAGGTACAAGTAACAGTGCAGGTACCCAGCTCCAAATGATATTCAGCAGGAGATGGGCATAGAAATGTCATTTCCGTTTGATATTCCCTCTACTGGATATTTGAAATCTAAGTTACCTTGTTATAGCAAGTCTGGAGGAATCAAGATTTAAAAAAAAAACAAACCTACATAAAAGGATAATAGGTGAGGTTTTTAAAGCATCTCCACAGTGCCAGGCACATCTAAAGTGGAATCAGGAATTAAGCAATACATCTCAAAGAACTACTGTTGCTCTAGAGTAACCATTCTTTTTTCAAAGAATTTAGGAGACAGGAATCCAACTGGCATTTAATGCAAGCTGGATACCTGAGTCCCACCTGTTCAAAATGGGATTCTCTTTGAATAGTAGTGTCCATCTGCCCTCTTCAGGCTATCATAATGACTGTAGCCAAGCATGAAAAGGACAGGATGCCCTCAAACAGGACTCAGTTCCTTCCCTAATAAGAATCCCTATCAATAGAATTCCAAATTAGAAAGGAAGGAGTGGTCATGGAAACTACATAAACCAAAATAAGCAACTATGATCTCTTCTTTGAGCAACAGTCCACAAAGATTACACTCTACATAGGTGACATTTAGTTACTGCAAGCCTGGAGATCAGAAATGGTTTCCTAGTTAAAGAGGGACTGCAGGGCAGTTGTAACTGGAACCTGGCACCCAATCTAAAAGAACAACAGAACAACAGAAATAACAAAGAACAACAGAAATAAATGTGTGACTAGAGCTGTACAAGGAACTGTACAAGTTTCTAATATTGATATATCACCCAAAGCAGAAAAAGAGACTGCTTGTATCTCAGTTGAAAGGATTACAGAACAACCCAAAGAATTCTTCCTGGTAATGTGGGCAGCTACTGGGTGGCTGGCTACAGGTCATCCTTTAACCCTTTCTGCTAATGCCACAAACTTGAAGAGGATCTGTCCAAATAAAAATGAAAAGCCCTAACCCAATTTTGAGTATACAATTTTGTATTACATGGGGTAGAATGAGGATTTGGAGGAAATGAAATAGAAGCTGGGCTAATTAATTAAAGTGGGAATCAAAAATTATTTTGGGAAGCACCTTGGGATGAAGCCCAAGTATGTCTTTGTTCTTAAGCAATACAGTTGGCAGAGGGCCTGGATTTCACCCAGCCTTCTAGTAGAGGTAACAGCCATCACACAGGTGACAAAAGAGAGCAAGTTGCTATGAAAAGGGGTCCCAAAAATCTAGTGATGGCATCTCAGGCAGTGGGTTCAGGCAGATTGGTTCACAGCAAATAACCAGTCTGATATTGGCAGTACTGAAGCAGTCAAAAGCAGAGGCTTCTGCTAAATATACGCAAAAAGAAAACATTTTATATTAGTCATATGTTAGTCTGGTGGAAGACTTTTTTATGCAGGAGAAGGGTTTGCACTTCACATAAGCAGTTACTTTAAACAAAGGCATCCAGTCAGCATTCAGGACGTCAGGTAGCTCAACATTGGGTCTGGGTGCAAGTTCCAGCATTGGCTCTGGCAAACTATCAGGAAGAAGTAGTAAAGCATGGAAGAACTTCTACTGTGGTCTGGAGAAGAAAAACAGCAAACCTCTTCTAAACACGGTGGGGTCTGGATCCAGAGTAACTGATCTATTAGTACTGTGTCTAATGAAGTTTAAAAACTAGGGTTTATAGATTATCTCTGTCACATGCTCCTAAAAGGAGACTAGTACCAAAACCAGACAGATCAGGTGACACGAAGAGTTTTGGAATGAGAATTCCCAGTGCAACCACTGCTACAATGTCCTCTGAAACTGCAAAGGGCACAACTGATGCTGAGAAAAAGACAACTAGTGACTAAAAGTTTGGGTGCCGAAATCTTTGCCAATGAATACAATGTCATCACTGAAGTCTAAAGTAATTTTCAATGTCCATTTGGATACTGGTACTAGTTACCAGTATAAGACTTAGAACTATTACACTTGGAGAACAAAGCCCAAGAAAGAATCTTGAATCTCTTACCTGAGATTATATAAAGTGACCTGCACCTTGAACTGCCAAAGGAGCTGGGTTCCTTCCTATCCTCTCTAAAATAACTGCTGGTGCAGAAGAAGTGTCCGCAGAGAGGCAGCTCAGGAGCTAGATACTGATCCACCACCTGGTTGCACTAAACCAGGGTAAGAGTGATCTGCTTCTGGTTTGTCTGATCTACCAGTAGGAGACTGCACACACTTCGAGCAAGAGCAGTTTGAAATATTGTTTCTCGGTTCTTAGGGTTCTTTTGTTGAATGAATGACACACACTGAGGTGCTCCTTTATGACCTCCCAAAACAAGCAAAAACAATGGAAGCAGACTATTGTTTGTGGGCAAGATGGGCAATGACCTGGAATCTCCCACTGCAGAAGATGTAGTCCTTTGTATGGAGGAGGAACTATAGAAAGAAAAACTATCTAGAGAGAAAAAGTTGCTTAAAGTCAACAATCAAAGTTTCTAATACTAATTTACTCCATGGAAAAATTAAGGTAAACTGTGTCAAACAGTCACAGAACATGGGTGCTACTGGTGTTCTACCTTGCAGACTCAGAAAATGAGGCCAAATTAAATGGTGGTCAAGTTTATCCTACCCCTTATAGCCTATGATACAGTGGCCACAAGGGAAGGCAAGCTGGGGATATGACTTCAGACACTGCTATGCAAAAACCATTTCACCTTATGCACGTGCAACACCATGCACACCTAGTATGGAATCTGCGTGAATAATCACTCAGAAAAGAAGCCCAACAGACTGTATTTAGCTCAGACAGGCGAATGTGCACCAAAAGTCACTAAATCAAAAAGACCCATCTGACCTTAGCTGACACATCGTTAACATGGTTATAATAAACCTGTTCCAACGGAGCTTTCCTACATTTCCAGTCCCTCCTGCTGATTCATCTTTCTTTCTACACAAACAAGGTCAACAGCCAAAGGGCTTGGGTTCTAACACTGAATTCTTCTTTAGTTAAATGTTTGTGCATTGTGAAAGTATATTTGAATTCATTTTAGTTCTTTAATGTACACAGGAAACTAGAAAGATATTTAACATCCTAGCCATGGGATCAATCAATTACTAAACACAGTTCCTACAGTCTATGTAAATACAGAGGTGGCAGTCTGTGTGCATCTCATGGGGACACAAAATCTCCCATACTGTCCCCTACTGCCCTCCTACCTGATTGGCCTTTCTTCCTATGCAAGCTGTGGATTGTTTGTTCAGCTGTGTTTGGAGGCAGCAGGGACTACTGCCAAACACATTTCAGCAGCCTTTGGCTTACTGATGAACTCAGATATATATTTTAGAAAAATACTTCTAAGTTTTTAAGACTAAGATTTACTTACTTCTGATGCTTGTATTTTACCACACACACTGTGAATGAAAACTGTGGGACTTTTGACTTTACTGTGATTTTATAACTTTAAATTTGTTTAATTAAGAATCCAGTTGAGGCAATGAATACCACTGAACTTGTGACCTTTGCTTCCTAAGTCACTGGAGTGCTACAGGAGTGACGGCTAAATGGTTAAAAATAATACCTGTTTTAATTCCTTTTAATTTGGTCAGTACTTCTCCCTCAGAAGCAGGTGTTTCATTACATACTGTACAACTTTTTAAGGATACTCAGGTACTTTTTCCAACAGCCAGTTTGTTCACTCTCATTTGTACTGCAAAGTTGATAGTATTGCTTTCTTAACCAGTTTTGTCCCCCTGAGCTTTTTAGGGGGAATGTTCAAAGAGAGATTTTATAATGCTTCACTATGTTGGTGATCCCCATAAGGAGTTGAATAAATGATTTTTGTCAGAGTTAATTTCGTTTAGTCTTGCAATCAATAAGGAAGAAGGGCTTTGGCCCTAGCAACAGAAGGCAGGCAACCTGGACAACATGATAAAGAGTCTTGCACTCTATCTACCTATTTGGGCTTAACCACATTTGAATTGTAATACAGTACGTGGAATTTTCCCAAGGATCTTAACACATCCTTGGGATGAAGGGACAGTGGGTTTTCCTCCCCATGACATGCTTTATTGAACCCCCTGGGGACAAAATTATGTGAACACTATTGTCATGAAATCTCTGAATTTTCTTATTTTTAATTTTACAAGGTAGCAGTTCAAGACTATTTTTCTCCTGTAACAATAAATTATCACTCTAGAACCTAGAAGTTAGAGCAGCCATACAACTGGACATCAGCAGCAATGGAACAAAAGCTCTCAAAAATCCACCTGGATAAGTAAAACTGCTACATTTAAATACGCTGGTAAATAGATCAGTCAATAAATTGAGATCTTATACACTAAACACAGCTTTTTGAAAACTTGAAAGTAAATAAGACAGTGAAGGAAGACCTCTTCTTATATAGGTACATTAGCAGAGAAAAAAATAACCCTTTAAGTTTCATGTACTCACAATACACTATTAGCTGTACAATGCAATTTTTTAAAACTGGCATTAAAAAATAGGACATTTAAGGTTAGCTGACCTTCCAATTGACCCACGCTTTCATTTTCCTTTTCTTCTTTGTTTTTTAAATATCACGTTCAGTATCAAAGTCCATGGAACCATATAATGATTTAGACCATCTTTAAAAATAGCAAACGGTCAATATCTCAGTAGTCATGCACTATACTAGTGATTCCTAATTCAAATTCTACTGCAGCTGGACCAGTCTATGTTTCCTTCTTTTCTTTTAGCACCTCTATTATGAGATGTCACTGCATCATGTTATCATGAGCCTGTAGACTGCTGAGTTTTTGACAGACAACTGTTACTGTAAAAAGCAAAAGGAAGGCTGCCTACTGAATAAAACTAATTTACAAAACACAGAGTTACATTGCTATTTCTGATGTAATAGGTATAATTCAGGTAAAAATTTGCTTGGGTCTTTCTTATAAATCATTACAAAGCCACATGGGTGGTAAAATACTAAATGCCATCTCTGTTCATTTTACGCAAATATGTAACAGCGTATATATTCCATTTTAAGGAAAATTCCAGAATCAGAATTGTTCCAGTCTATGTTGACCATATACCTCTACCAACCCACATTCACAGAAGCCCAAGAATCAATAAATTATCCTTTTGTAAAAAAATATATCACATCTATATGCCCAATGTGCCTCCTTTTCTTCATGTTTTTCATTAGGTATCAAGATAAATCTTTATTTTGGATGCCTGGGATAAAGGTCTGCCTTTTCATTAACGTCAATCAGAACAGAATGCAATATGGAATTGGATTCAGGGATTTGATGAATCAAAAGTAGAAGTTTTGTTTCTCTATCAGTAAGGAGAAAAAGATCAATGGTACTAGGAATAACAGGGTTTACTTGTCTCTAACTCATCAATGATAAATTAATAAGCTTTATGGGTGCACAGCTCTGCAAATGGCTTATTCACAAAGCATCCATTTACAATGTCCATGTTGTTAAACAAATCTGAAATTCCTGACAGCCTAAAAAGTTAGGAAAGATGAAATTTTCATTTGCTTGTTAGGTTTATTTCTAGTCAAATGCTGGCTAGTTAATTTTAAGTACAGAACTTGTTGGTTTAAATTTAACGGCTCTTAAACAGGGATCAAAGAAAAGCACATGCACATAGAAACAAATTACTATAAAAGTTAAATGAGGACTAGAATTCAGGATGTCAACAGTGGATACCCAGGTACACACTGAGGGGCAAATGTCACAAGTTAACTTCCATTCACTGTATTTAGAACATGCATGTGGGCAGTTGCCAGAAGTATCTAATACACTATAAGTCTCCACCCTTTTTTACCCAGTAGTAACTTGTTCGTGTGTTTATGCACTAAGTAATTAATGATTTCTACAGTCCCTTTCAATATTCCAGTATGGCTTCTTTTACTTCCATAAAATACTTTATACTTTTACAGAATCCAACCATTTTAATACACAGAATAAAAGAAATCTAATTTTGGGACAAGCATTTTTGATCCACTTGATACAAAAACAAACAAAGGTGGGTTTTTTACTGTATAAAATATTTTTTTCATTATAAATACGGTTTGCTTTCCTGGTTTTTACAGCATCTACATTTCAAGTGGATTGCAATTATCCACTAGGGATCACCACAAGAAACCTGTTCACAGAAATGAGAGGAAAATAGTATATGTTAAATCATATCTCAATGAATAGGATGCTTTCTCTGCTCATAACAGGTATCAAGTTGAGCAGAAAGCCAAGAAGCTAGGGATACAATGTTCTCTGCCACGTAAATTATGAAAGTTAATTTTACTATCTTCTGAATTGGAACCCACAAAGAAAAAAAAAATAATTTCCAAAAAGAGCAGGGATATTTCTTAAACCAAAAAATAAAAGAAACCCTTGCATTAACACCTGCAACGTTTATAGTAGTATATAGTACATTTTGTACACTTTGCAAAGTTTATACAGAAGAATAATTTTTTTTTAAATGTGAAAATAGCTCCCAAGCTCAATTGTGCTGTGTTAATCTTAATATGTAGGATCTATGATCATTGATCTAATTTCTAGAAAAGTTGGCATCAAATTTGAAACACCTTCCACAATGTTCAGCCAGGGTTTAGTAAAATCTTAAGACTTGAACCTCCAAACACACCCATAAACAATTCTAAAGGTAGCTAACTATATGAATAAAATGTATAAAATTGAAGTGGCAAATATAAATCAGCACTAATTTGCAAATTGTGTAGTAGTTCTAGATAACACCTTCTGCATAACACCTCTATGATTTAGCTTTTCCTCTCCACACACTACTGAAATTTGATCTATATTTTCATTACCCTGAACCTCATATACTGCAACCTCTTCCTATTTGGGCTTAATGCCCACATTTCTCGCTTATATCCATTCAAAACAATACTGCAAAAAATCAACTCCCTGGCTTGCCATTTGTGCCAAGAGAAAAGCCCTTCTCCAGGCATGGAAAGAGAGCGAGCATACACCATTCAAGAGATTTCTGGTGGAAGAGATCTGGCTCTTCCTCAAGAAAGTTAGAGAGATTCTGATAGAAGATCTGAACCCTGCAGGGAAAATTTTCCCTCTTCCTGCCAATCAGCAGACCAGCCCAACCACATCTGGGCTGCACACATGGTGATTTAAAAGCTAGGGGCTGCCCACTGAGAGCATGCCCCCTTCCCAAGCAGGGCAGAGGACAGGCTGTCAATCAACATGCTCTCTTAAGGGCACGGGTGGCCCAGGGAGCAGGCTTCTAGTGCCCCTTGGCCAGAGAGCTCATTTGCACAGCTCTCCAGCCAGGGGGTTAAAAGACATGTATGCTTCAACTCCTAGGCTATTTTTCTAGCAAAAGAAATTCTCTAACATTCTTACTGCTAGAAATGAACACTTGTCTGTGGCCTTTGACTTTATTTCCCTTCTCGCTGCATCCATTCCCTAACTATCCCTTTTCTATTGCAACACAAATTACTTCTCTTCACACTCAAACCCCCTCAGGGCTTAGCTCATCTTACCCATCTCATATAGCCTTGCCTATGTCAGTGAAACAAGCTTTCCATAAGCAGAATGTTCTTACATGGGACTCCCAAACTTTCTTTCAAGACACTCTTTCCTCTTTCAAATAAATCTTATAACTCATTCCTGCCAAGGTGCCTAAAAAAGCTTTAACACTAGGCAGCTGATGTTCCGTGTACCCTTCTGAGTATCCAGATATAATGGTTTCATGTTACCTTGCACCTCACCCTGTGCACTTGGTGTATCCACCTGTTGTATCATCTAAACTGTATAAGCTTTTCAATGCAGGGATTACCATTTTTATTTTGAGTGAGGACCATTTGTGTGCCCAATTGTGAACACACACACACCCACACACATGAGCTAGGACTTGTGACTGAGGTCTTTAGGTATTATTTCAACACAAGCAGTCAATAATATATACAAAAACCTTGTTTCCACATCCAAAACATGCAATGCTTATTTAGTGATTACATGGTATTTTTAAGAGATGTGGTTACAGTGACGTGGAACAAGGAAAACCAGCAAGACTGATTCGAGTCTCTTCCATTAACTTGATTTTTTCATCCAGTGATATCATAATGAGAAGTTAATCAACCACATGCAGGCTGTTACATTCAGAAATGCATCTGTTATACTCGTATCAAAAGCATGTCACCAGATTTTCTGGAGCTTTATATATTAACTAATATCTGAGCATCACTATGACACATTTTATCTTCAGTATGGCCAGAGGGTAGATGCATTCTAACAGTTAAACCCCATCATAAGCATTCTCTTAGGCTACAGATAAGTTTGAGCTTCCAAGGAGCAGCCTGCATCACACCACTTGTTCTAACCTAACTTGACAGGTTACTAAATGCATGTGCATTCACTGCATCATGCATGCAGTTGATGAACTAATGCAAAAAATCTAATTTTTTCTGAGGAACTTTAAGACTAAACCAATATACAGATATATCGATATATGTATATATCTCAATCTATCTTGCTAGCTAGCTATATCTAGACAGATATAGATATTTTAAGTGATAAGATTTTTTAATGTTTGTGGTGAAAGGTATTATTATATAAATGATTAAACCAATGTCATTTGTTCCTAGCAAAAACCTCAATAAACTGCCTTTAAAAATCAAACAAAACAAAGAAAAGAGCTGCAAACCCTCTTGGTACTGTAAAGATGGGAATACTGTGATGACACTTGCTGGAAACATAATTTAATAGCCTGCCTACATTTTTCACATATCAAATAAATGGAGTGGAATACAAAGTATAACATCTGTTTCTTTCTCTGTTTAACATGGGGTCAGATTTTAACCAAATAAATTTAGGAAGTCTTTTTAGGAATTTGTTAGACTGAATGCACCTAATCAAGAGCAAAAAATCTTGTGTATTTTCAATGTGACCTTTTTGTTTGACCCAAAAATTCTGTATATTATTCTGTATATATTATTTTAAGTTAGTTTCACCATGCAGACTTTGCAAGTGTAGAGATAGGCTGTTACTCTAATATTAATGTTTCAAGAAAGTATAACTTTTTTTTTTAGTGATGTGCATTTAAAGTACTTCAGATAAAAGCTTGCGATTAATAAATTTAATGTTACATTGTAATTTGCAGTTAAAAGTAAAGGTGTATAAAAACCTCTAGTCAAAACATAATAATCTATACAGTTCAACCGTGTTAACTAGCCACTTCTTTACAACATACTGGGCACGTCTACATGAGATGCTTAACTTTGCATTAGCATAGTTTACTGCAAAGTAAGCATGTGCACATGCTTACTTCGCAGTAAGCCTCCCTAATACCGAGTAAATTTGCTACATGCAAATGCAAGTAGCAAATTTACTTGGTATTAGTAACTGCGACATAGGACTCGTGTAGACTCCTGACTGGGAGCAAAATCTGCTCTTGATCAGCCATCCACCAGGGGGTGGGAGAGCTCCCTGCCAGGCTCTGCCACACAAGCCCAGGAGGGGACTAAGTCCCCTTGCCCTGGCAGTAGGGATCTCCAAAGCCACTTGCTCCCAGATCATGGTCAGGGCTGGGAGACCCTTATCTCCCAGCCTGAGCTTGGGCTGGGAGACCCTTTATTCCAGGAGCTGGGCAGGAAACAAGTTTTATCTCATGAAGCTGGGCAGGGAATAAGCTGTCCAGACCCCGCCCTACGTGCCCAGGTGGGGACAATGATACCCTGAGCCAGCAGCAGAGAGCTTCCAGACCCGGCTCCCCTAATCACAATTGCAGAGCAGGAGCTGGGAGCTTGTTCGCAGCCTGGGCTCTGCAATAGTGGAGCGGGGGCTGGGAACAAGCTCCTTAGCCCCAACTCTGGGATCACAATTGCAATCACGGAGCAGGAGCTGGGAGCTCCCTGCATGGGGACAGTTCCCCACCTGGCCTGAAGGTGGCTGCAACCTGCCCCTGACCAGGACAATTCCCAGCTAGCTGCCCCACTGGCAGATAGGGACAGGGGGCTGGGACCTGCTCCTCCCCAGCAGCTCTTTCCAAGCCCTGTGTCACTGATCAGGGAGTCAGGGCGAGGAGCTTCCTTCTACCAGGACAGGGAGACATTATCCCTGCCCCAGCAGCAAGCAGCCCCCTGGGGCCAGAAGACAGCTGTCTCCTGACCTGGTGCCCCCTTCCAGCCCCTGGGCTAGCACCAAGTGAGAGTCTGGAGCTCCTCCTAGTGGCAGTAGGTGCCCACTGCAGGGAACTGAGAGCAAATTTACTCCATAGTCCCAACATGTGTACACACCTACCCAAAAACCCTGACTGCACAGTAAATCTAGGCTGGAGTAAATGCGTGTGTAAACATGCTCACTGATTAGCTGATATTTTCAATCAAACACAATCATCAATAGTAAGAATACTATCCACGAGATATTGCTCGAATAGGCAAAGAATTTTCCCGATCTTGGTTAAGTAATAGATTAGCAGAAAAACAAACTAGATTTTAAAGCATAAATGAATTAAAAGTTTAAATAGATTAAACATTTTTCACCAGCATGGATAGTTTTATCAAAATCAGAGTAATATTTCCCCAAGTTTCAGTAATAAAAAACATTATTTTGCCAAACACTATAAAGCACCCAAGCAGATTATTAGTGTCTTTTTTTTGGCCAAAGTGACAAACAAAAATTGCATTTTACAATCTGATTTATAAAAACTCTTGCATACTTTTGCACAATGTACAAATATTTCTTCTGGACTGTTTAGTGGAAAACATATTAAATAATTCATCTGACAACTGGGGAAAAATGGCCAAAATTCAGTCTGATGTTGCTTCCCGAAAGATTTCAGATCTAAACACAGCACAAAGTCCATTTGTCTGAAATCAAACATCTAAGCTAGTGTGCTGGCTGTCGTCGTAGCCTTCAGTGCAGCGGGACACATGATGCTGCTTACCCTGTCTACAGGACTTGACAGAAATATTTTTTTCTCTCTCTTCTGAGAGATTGCACAGAGAAGTGATAGTCACCTACCTTTCTTCAAAGGATTGTGATTTCTTCAAAGGATTGTGGATTGCAATCTCACAGAAATAAATCCCACTTTTCTTACTCAAGATCTATGCAAGGTCACTTAAAGATGAGACACACCATTCATTTTAATATAACTAAAATATGCCAAACACCTACTACGTTACTTTCTGCATATGAGGAAACGACAGAGCTTGAGCAAAAAAGTTACTTAATACTACTTCTTTTTGCATCATACACTCAGCATCCTTGCTCGTCTACTTGAAATAACACCTTTCCAAAATTTAGTACCTGGTCAGGCTATTTTTTTGTGAATTTGATTGCCTAAGTAATTGTCAATGGTACCAAACATTTAATTTGCCTTTCAATCATTTCTTCCTCACTTTTTAAAAAAATATGGTTTCTTTCCCTGGATCATAAATACTTCTTTTATTTAATATGAAAAGCAATGGTGACAAAAAGATCTCATGCAATAACTCACAGAGATTTAGTTTTGATGTAATATATTATGCCAGCAAAAAAACAAAAACCATAACAAACAAAACAACCCCCCCCCCCCACCCAAAAACCCAATGCATTTTACAGCTACATGGGAAGGGCAGCATGAAAATCAAATAAATAAATAAATATATACAAGATTCTGTTTTATGGATCATAAAATTCAGCAATTGTTCTATACAAATATAATTGAAGCAGCACCTATAGTAGATTACAAATAGCCAAACTGATAAGAACTTTAGAAAGAGCAATAAAAACAAGGATTGAAGGGACCATATTAAAAAATAAAAATACAGTATACAGTTACACTACTGACTCTAAATACCTAGAACTGCTTCTATGCATTTGAAAAAGTTAAAGGCCAAGAAGGAAGCAGATTTATTTAGTATAATTATGGGGATTTAACTGGGAGAAATGAAACAGAAGAAAATTAAGCCTGAGTCCCAAAATAAGTTCCTGAATGTGGTTTTGTAAACTTTCCCAAATGAAACTGAATAAGTCCCAGTGCTTTCACCGACAAGATACTGAATAACATACTCTAACAAACAATCCTGCAATGGGAGACAAACAAACTAAACGATCTAATAGCAACTATCCAAAATCGTTTTTCTCAGATTCAATGATTAAACAGCACCATCTAGTTACAAAGCTAGGAATAGTAGCATCTGGACAGCAAAAGGAACTAGCATCATTTTTGGTGTGTGCTGCTTGCAATTAATTCTGTAACACTGCATGCCACAATATCACTCATTTAGCCTTACCGTTGTCTAAACACTGATGACCTCTTTAATTCACGTAGACTGATATTCAATTGAGATCTCTTAGTTAAAAGGCACTGATAATATTTCACTACAACTGTCTAATTATAAGAGACATTACCACAGAAGCTTTATTTGTAGTTCAGAATGTTTTAAAGTAAAATAAAGATGATGGACACAATAAAATCCACTTAGAAAGCATTATCAGTTTGGAAATTATATAGTCTTTCTGTTTTGAAGATGCATTCATTATACTATGTAAACAATTTAAATTGTGGCTACTTTTCCCCTAGGCAAGGGAAGGAAAGGAGGAGTTGGAGATAGCTATAAGAATCAGGTAGAAAGATGGTCCTCCCTCTGACTAACTGCATTACTGTGAAGGTTTTCCTAACCTGGGAAGGAACACAAACACAAGTGTCTGATAGGATAACCCACTGGCTCTACAAAGCAGGGCAAGTGGTGATAGACACGTTTAAGAAAAAGAAACAACATCCCAGTCTTAATATAGACCACCCCAAGATTGCAATCCCATGATCTAGGAGTTAACACTAGGTCATTTTTGGCATAGTAATTAAAAGGACACTGAATCTTATTAGCTCTACATAAGATTAGTATTTCAGGTCATTTACTGCCCTATTTTCCATTCACTTGGAGACATTTAAGCTTTCCAAGGGGTTTGACTCCTTACCCACTGATATGCCAACAGCTGTCCTACCACAACATTTAAGAAGTGATTTGTGTTATTAAAATGGTCAAAAATCTTTCAAGGGAATTGTTCATATCAATTTGCATACAAAATTATTGTAGTTATTCTAAATGGCAGGTGAATTAGGAAAGTCAACCTAAACACTTTTATCTACCCTTGGAAATTAATTTACAATAAGCCTTTGACAAGGCTTAAATGCAAAAGGTTACTTAGGATGAAGACAAAAGACGGGCAATATTATCTATATACTTTAGCCGTGGCTGCAAAGAGGATAACCACAGGATTCATAAAGCTGTGTCAGAGAATCAAGATACAACTCTACTTCATAAGGTTAATAGTATTCTAGATCCTATTTTATTTAGGAATCTATGAAAACTGTTGCTGGGTAACACGATGCTGCTCTTCTAATGCCCAAAGGAGAGGTAAGATTAAAATCACTATGATATAGCTATACAAATTTAGATTATACCTGATTAAAACTAGAGCAGCTTGAAATTAATAAAACTTCTTGCTTATAGTGCAGCAGTCCTGTTAAATTCATGCTACCTCAATTACAATTAAATCAGCTACATCTGAGTATTAGTAGTATAGGCATATGGCTATTGCAACTAGAAAAATGTGGGGGAAAAGAAACCCTACAGGATAAAGACAGACAACTTGTTAAAAGAGCTACACAAACAAAGACTGAAATACATTAAAAATGCAAGATAGAGACCAATATGGAAACTTACAATTTAAAACAGAGAGAAAGAGACATGAAAAATCAAGGATTGAAAATTATGCGAAAACAGAAAAGATGGGGGGAAAAAGTGGGGGAAAATGTATGCATTAAACACCGGAGAGATAACAACTAAAATACTTGACATTCACAGTTCCTTGGAACCCATCATCTTGTTACCTTTTCTGAAGAATTCAGTGATTTTTGGGATGTCTCATAATCTTTCTTTGTTTCTAAGATTCGTTTTACAAGCCCACCTGTTGGAGAGCAGTATTTCTATCAGTGCTGCTTAATACAAACACTGTTCTACATAATTAGAAAAACTAAACTAAATGCAGATTACTTCATTCTAGTCAACAAAAACGAATCATGGACTAACATCAACTGTATTCTAGTAAAATGGCATATCTCATGTGTATGATAGAGATAAAAAGTTTATAAGTGGCTTTACTTTAAATTACTTTTAATCACTACAAACCTCAGTGTAATTTTTAAAGGCAGCATTCTCTATAAATCCAGATTCAGATTAATAATCTCTTGCATTTTTAAAGCACTTCCCATTCAGGATAATTTAAGTATTGTAAAAACCATATACAGTGATAACTTGATCTCTAAGCCTTTGCTTACCAGTACATTTTGGCTATCTATACATGCATTTAAGGAAGATGTTTGCCTAAATCTTGCGTAACAAAATAAAAATGGATTCAAATCTGAGGCACTGATGTTTGGTTTAACTAATGAGTATGTCAACCTCTAGAACCACTTTTCCAAAAGTAGCTTTGATAAGTCAGTGCTGCTGACTGGGACAAGGATCAGAGGTTGCAATGACAGCAGCAGGTGGTCCAAGCATTGTGGAGAGAAGAAGCAGCCTTCAGTGACATCTGACTCACTGCTCCAAAAGGTTTCCAACCCCTAATATAAAGTCATGATCCTTCTTTCGTGCTTTCCTTCTCTCTAGCCCAATGAACCTAGTATTCTTTGCTGCACAAAAGCACGATTCCACCAGTAGAGATGGACAGGGTCTCTACCCCAGTCTCACCTATAGCCTGGCAGTTAGGGCTCTCTTCTCAGAGAGGGACTCAGAGATGGATGCACAAGACTGAGATATTCAGCTGTTGTCTCAAAGGAGTTAGCAAGATGTACCTGCCACAGTAAGTTAACTGAATTTACTCAGAAAGTATATGTGGTGTTTTAACTCCTGCCAACATGATGGATCTATAGACGATCTGCCTTGTACATAGGAAGTATGTTCTGCTACAGTAAGAAAAGTTTGGTTTTGTCAAACTTATACATAAATCAGTCCTGTATAACCTCAGACTCAATTATAAACAAGTTCAAAATACTACAGAGACACTATGTTATTTCCTCTGATTTACTCATGATTCTTTTTATGTCCTGTATACCTTATAAGCTACAGGTGAAAGAAAATGAGGCAAAGAAACTTACCATGCTTCTCTTCTCCATCTAGCTCCACTGCTGGTTCCTACATATAAAAAGAAAGCAACAGAGCTTTTTGTTATAAGGAATCGAGAATGGATCTAAAATAAAAAGTGTTCAGACAAGACATATGAGAAAAGGACAATGACAAAACTAAACAAATATACTCTATATTGTGACATTAACAGACCATTTCCATTTCTGGCATTTCAGGTAGCTGTGGAGTTGCCTCCACCACAAACTGATCATCGTCATCATCAGAATTCTGTTTGTCTATGATCACATTTGAGACTGTTTTGCCACTGCCACTTCTGAAAGACATATAATGGAAATTTAAAACACATTGAGAACTTGACCAAATGTTTTCAAAGGTAGGAGAGACTACAAATTCCCCACCCCCCCTCTAATAAGAGAAGCAAACACTACTTTGTGCCATTTTCCATGGTAGCCCAGCATTAAGATTATTAGCCAGACCTGTATTTTTGTCACATAAGTATTATGAATTTTTTTCTTTCAAACAAAGTGCATTTATGGATTAAGAAAAAGTTCAGGAACAAAACTTGTTCCATTTTGGTAATTAGGAACAGTTTTAAAAGGCAGCTTCCATCTTCCATTTTCCCTGAATACTTCATAGGTCTTTTCTGGTGCTGGCTTAGATTACCATTGTATAATTTATTGTTCCAAAATTTGCAAATGCAGACATTATCTGCTCTCCAAAGGCTCAGGATATCAGCACTGAATTTTACTACTTGTTGCTATATTGTTTCTGTAGAAATAGTAAAACAAGCATTGCAACCTCTTGCATAGTCATGCACGTATGAATTCTGGTATTCTAGCACTGTTTACGGTATGATGTGACAGGATAAGAATATCTTGCACACATTTTCCTTACCTCTCTGGAAGTAAAATCTCTGTACTTTCTTGTCGTTTGATTCTAGGTGGAGCTGGTCTAGCACTGCTTGGGCGGGGCATTCTTCTAAAACAACAAAAGGCAGAGTTGTAAAATGAATTAATGCATCTAAAGTTACTAGTTTCAAGGAAAACAAATAAGTAGGGCTATTTTAAAAACCAGAAGCATTTTCCTTGCAAAATAACTTATGCCCTGACAGCGCAATGCTACTTACTATTTTGATCAGGCTATAAATGGATAGAAAGAACACATTGCATAAGTCAGGGGTGTCAAAGATATGGTGCACAGAACGGATTCAGCCTGTGGAGCTGAATCATTTAGCTGATATGGTTCCTGATATGCCCGGGATTTCAAAGGTGGGGCTCATACAGATCTCAGGGATAGGGAGCTCCATTGGGGATCCACGTTGGTGGCAAAGAGACAAGGGACAGGTGTGTTAATCCCTGCAGCGCAGGAACTATGGCAGTGAACACCACCTCTTGCCTCACCACTGGATCTGGATCCAGTCTGCAAGGCTCCTCATGGTCCAGATCAAGCTTGAGTTTGGCACCCTGGGCATAAATCAATATAAAGCAATCCTTTGCCAGGCATCCCTTTTGATATATAACATAATCCAGATCTTACCACCAGCTAAGGGCCTAACGCAGGGGTTTTCAACCTTTTTGGATCAGTGTACCTGGGGGCTAGATGCGGAGCAGGGGTAGGGGGTAGTGGGGGATAGTGCGTGGTGGCACTCTGTCCCCATCCACGCATACCCCCTAGGGCCTTCTCAAGTATCTCCGGGGGTATACATACCCACCATTGACAACCCCTGGACTAATGTATTTTGTTGCAGCATATGTATCTTAAAGTTCAAGTACAATGTTGCATCAAGTTCAGCATTAACAATATAACTTGTGACATGAAAAGGGAAATTTGGCTTCCAAAAGTGAGGTTTATGATACAACTGCACCAGCTAAATATAAAAAAAAATTAAAAAGCAAACCTAAATTTTAAATAAAAATAAGGCTTTTAATTTCCATATCATTCAGGACAGTTGTGATGGTATTTGGGAAATGCATTAATATTATGTACCTTGTTACTTTATACTCAGCCTATACAACAAAATTTTAAATATCACCAAACTCACCCAAAGCATACTATTAACCCAAGAGATAATATGAAACTCAAAAGCTAAAACCTAGATGAAAACAAAGTTAAAAAATGTCCACAATTCTGCCATCTGGGGTCATTAGCAGCAATTTACTATTAAAAGTGTCCTACCATATTTTCAACTTAATTGCCTATTTTAGATCTGTTTTAGTTAGATTAAAAGAGAAAGAGATAAGAACAGACCTTTGGGTGGCATGAGGCGGCAGATCATTAGATACTTCACCATTATCAGATACCATTGGCTTTTCAGAAGAAATATTCCCAGCTTCCCCTTCTATTAAATGAAAAGAACACCAATATTGAGAAAGAAGTCAGAAAGGCAAATCTGTTTTCTTACTGCAGTACTTCCCATTTTATAAGCAAACCACTTCAGTGCGCCAATTTAACAACTCACTGCAACACATAATTTTCTTTAAAAAAAAAAATCAGACACAAAAGTCCTATAAGCTTACTCATAAAATACCTTTTTAAATAGACTATCAAATTCTTTCTGATTTATTTAGGAGATATTTAAACATTGAACTACAATCCAAAAAGGGCATTGGCAAATACAATTTTATATTCATTTTAATTCTTGATATTCATTTATAATATGGTGAACTTTTCTTAACTTTGTATTTAAAATATATCCAAAACATATGAGTGAGAATGAAAGTAAAGAAAAAACCTGACAATATTCCATATACTGTATTTACTCGACTCCAAAATGAGGTACCCCCAACCAACATATGGGGAAAAAGCCCCTCATCATGGATTTGAATACAGAGAGGTGAAGGGAGGTGAGAGGGCAAGTGGCAGGTGACAAGTGGCAGGGGACAAGTGGGGGGATGGATAGGCTACCTGACTGCTCTGTTGCCTACTCCCGCCTCCCCACCCCCCACCACCAATGCTTGCTCTGCTACAGCAATGAGGGGGGCAAATTTAAGACAACCTCTTCCCAATAGTCAGACTCCATACATGGAAAATTATTTTCAAAATTATAAATTTTATTTGTGTAGCATCTAATTATTGGGGGGGGGGGAAGGAATTATCTTAAAATCTTCAGTCATCTCAGGTTTGGGTGAATACAGTATTAGGATTTTTAAGGTCTCTTTTATATTACAAGTTTTTTTTCATTTTATTTAATTAAAATTACTAGTTCGCATCTAACAGCATTCCAATTCTTGTCTAGCTACACTTTTCCTATTAAATCTTTAGTATAGTTAATGTCACTTGTTACAAAGATGAGTCAATTAAAAAAAGAACAAGATTCCCCCTTTCTGCCACATAAAACATAAAGCTAGTCTAGTCAAAGGTGGTAAAGAATAAATGACAATTTGCTTTTAAATATTTGCTAACTGTATCATATAGCAAAATGCAGTTAATTCCCCATTCTTCAAAGCAGTGTTACTGTGAATAACTTTGAATAGAGAAATATAAAAATAAGTGGGGGGGGGGGGGAGGAGACAAAAAACTACCCAATATTCTCAGTACCCAGCTCAAATGTTTCAAATATTGAAGAGATGGCTTTTCCTATTTAATATTTTTCAAAAATGCCCTATAAAAGACAGGATTCCACTGCTATTAAACTTAGGCCTGATAACGCTGAAGAAAGCCCTTGCTAAAGAGAAAGGTTCCGAGTAAAAATCATGATTATTTACATGGCTTTGTAGAGTAGTTGTAAGATAATATGGGAACCTCCACAAGGCAGCTACATACGTACATAGTTGGTGTAGTATGTTAAGGCAATCTAAGACATGTAGCTGGTCATACTTGATCTTAGCCTGGAAGAGGCCAAGAAGCTGTACTACCACTGAAGTCAGTGCAGTTACTCATACACTTAAATTCCAGCACATGATTATAGACCTTGCTGATTGGGGTCAAATTTGTATAGAGTTGACTTAAATGATTTATTTACTTTTTACCCTGAACATTTTGGGTTGTGCTAGTTAGACTTCCCCTTTCTTTTTTCAATTGGTGAGTAAGATTGTAAGTTAAGAAAAAAAGTTAATTTTAGCAGATTGAGCACAGCACCAAGGCATTTTGATACCTGTATCACTGGTATTGATTGTCTCTACACTATTCAATTTATATATAAAATATATGAATGTGTTGCAGGTGATTTATTAGTAGCACAGTTTTAACTTCTCACATTATAAAGCTGTCACTAATCTTTCTGATGTCACAGTTTGCATTTGACTTTAGGGGAAGCAAGCACACAGTCTTTCCTTGTCTTCCTAATAAGCACATCTCCCATTAAAAAGGTTTGCAGGACACTTTTTATAGAACTAATAACAAAAATTAAGTGGGAAGTGCAGGTTGCTAAATGGATTTAGCTTTAAAAAAAAAATCAGCTGTACTTAAGTCATCAGCTGGTTTCTGCTTCTGCATCTTAAAATATTTATTTCTTTGACATAATAGCTACTAAGGAGCTCTGTTATAATACAGAGCTGGCTCAAAGTAGTCTGGTAAAGGTTATGTCCATTCCATGGAGTAGTTATAAATAATCTTTTATAACTTAATTTATTTATAAATTTATAAATAATAATAATAAATAATAAAATGGATAATAATAATAAAATAATAGAATGGAAAAAATAATAATAATAATAATAATAATAAAATGGAGAAATAATCCATTCTGTGCTATTTGGGGAAATAAGCTTTGTGGGTCACCTTCAACATGAACAGAATTCACAAATACATCAAATAAAAGGAGATCAGGAATAACCGTGTTTTTATAGACTTGTAATGACAAACTGGAAGATGGAAATTTAATTAAAGCAGAAGGTGAAAGAAAGACCTGTGGTACCCTGCAAAGAAAGGTCTTTGAAGTATTAGCTTATTTCTCAAACTAAACTAAAATATAAACAGCACCGGTAAGCTGTTTATTAAACAAAACAACATTTAACCCTACGTACAGACTAAATTTTTGGATTTTTTTTTTTTTTTTTTTTTTTGCTGGTCTCCCAATGAAACTGTTTCCATAAAGTACAGCATAAAAAAATATGAAAACAAAAATGTCTTACTTTTCATGTCTCTTTATAAGCTGCAAGTTGTTTATATGGTAAAAACAAAAAAAATAGTAGTAGAATTTAAATAATAATATTTACTAATATTGGTATACATTTTTCATTGCTGTACATATTATGTGTGTGTGGATGTGTGCTGTTTATAATTCAAAATCACCCTTACAGTACCTATACCACTGGTAGATTCACCTGAAAGAACCACCCCCCCCCATAGATTTACAGGTAAGAGGTAATGCCTATCTTATTAAAAATGACTAGAGACCTACTTAAGTTGCAGCAAGCCAACAGATTTTTAGCTACCCACTCACAGTGCACAGAGCTGATTTTGGCATGCTGTTGCAGCCCTTCCCCTTGCTGTTGATAGACACAGGGCACTTTCACTCAGTCTACCTCACTATTGCTTTTTTTTTTTTTTTTTTTTAAATGGGAAATCGAGGCCTATTGCCAGATTTCCCAGTGATCGCGGCCACCACTGTTTTTCGCAAAATCCACAAAACCGTGATTTAGGTAGGTCCCTAAAAATTACCTAATTATACAGCATATACTAAAACAGAATTACAGTAAATATGTTACTCTCAGAGAAACTAAGAACACTGTAGCAGTGTATTCCCAAAAGAGAATCACAACATGGTCTCCATCATTAAGAGACCTACAGAATAGTGTTTAATCCATTAAATGAAACATTTTTAATCAAAGGAAGAAAAATAAACCTGACTGATTAAAACTGATTTCCTGATCACAAAGTACCTGAACAGAAATAGTGCGAGTGAGAAGTGGAGGCCTGAAACTCCCATTACATTCCTGCTTCAAACAACCAAACCATAGGAGACATCTCTCCTCAGAACATATTTAATAGTCTACATGTACGCTGACAAAACACTAGAGAAAAACTCAGTGAATGATCAGAGGATGTCAAACATTTAAGAGTAACCACAAACACCAATGATCCCTTGAAAGTACTGTAAGAACCAGGTGTGCTATACAAAAAAATAAATTCCATTTCTATAAATGGCTGATAAAAAGGTGAATTTTTGGGAGGTCACTGAGTGGGACTGTCAAAGGTACTTGAGGAAGTGTAAAACACAGAATCTTTTTAATTCCACTTTGATTATTTATTTTAGATGGACTATATTAGCTGTGCCTGAAGGGCAACTTCAATGAAAATTGTCAGGTAAACTGAAATATACTGTAGCAAATGTACAAAATAGTATTGAAGCATCTGCCAGGGCTAATGTTTCTCACGTGATAAGGTTTCTCTAAGCTACCCACTAAAAAGATACTGAGTGAGGCGTGGGACCATTCACTTAAGTCTAGCTACCAATATAGTATAATACAATGGTGCTCAACCTTTCCCCACCAGCTGGCCAGATGGACAAGTACCCCATCTGTCAGCAGGCCAAATCTGGCCAGTCATCCCAATCTGGTACCTGAGGCAAGTGCAGTGGGAACCATCTGGCCACATGGAGAGGTGCAAAGTGGGCAGCCTGGCCCTAATCTGGCCCTGTAAGGAAAGCGGGCATGGCTTGGCCCCATGGCAAGGGAAGGGGGTGTGGCCCAGTCGGGGGGGGGGGGAAGAAAGAGGAGGCAAGGGCATGGCCCTAGTCCCAATGTCCCAATCTAGATGCGGAGGGCAGAAGCATGGCCCAGCCCCACAGAGGAAAGGGGGCACAGCCCAGCTTTGACCCGCCATCTGGGAGTCAGGGTTTGGGAATTTGGCAGGAGGAGGCAGAGGTGGCCATATTAATGGTCACTGCTTCCCTGCCATCAAATTACCAACCCAGGGGGAGCCTCAGAGGCTGGACTGCAAGGCTCTGCAGGCTACATATGGCCCATGGGCCAAAGGTTGAATAGCCCTGATACCTTTAAGAAATAAAGTGACTGTTGTCAGCAAAAGCAGAACATATCAAGGAACTCTAACTCTATTCAGAAACAGACATATTTATCATAAGAAATTTTACAGAATCTCCATACTTTAGTGCAGAACTATGCTTTATATGGTCATACAGACCACAGGAAATAGAATGACCCCTCTCTCCCTGCTTCAGTGGCTAAAAAATTGAAGCATATTAGTTATGAAAAGTGGATGAAAACAGGGGAAATAAGTATGCAAATTCTCTGCTGTATCTCTGAAAAATATTCTTTCATATTTAAAAACCTGTTACCATAAGCTAGCCAATGAGGGCTACTAATAAATATCGTAAAAGAAAAAGGGCTGTTACTTCTTGAGAGAAGGTAATTAGGAAGAGTCCACTTAATTTTCTGATGGCAGTTACAGTGGCAGTGGATATTATAGTTAAGATTTAATCTTTTGAAATAAAGAAAAACTGGCTGACACGCAACCAAGGAAAACATACAGGAGAGCAAGTGAGTATGTGATATTCTGTAAATGCCTTATTCAGTGCCGAAAGAAATGCAAAACTCTAGAACTCTTGGTTCAGAGATGATACCTTTTATTAGGCTGACTAGGAAATCGCAAAAAAATTCAGTGCTGGAAACACATCCAAAGGAAATATGCCTACAGCCTTGAAACCGCGTGTGCAGTGGAACATGCCATTTAAACTCATTGTCAATGATTTTTATGGTTTATTTCTGCAGAGAGATTTAATTGAGCCAATAAAGAATGTGTTTCAAAGGAGACTTAAATGATTCTTTCTTTAGACACTGCTGTCTATACTTATACACAAGAAAACAAATCTGTGAGAAGATATGGGATGTGAGAGGCTTGATAGCTGCTGAATATGCTTACAACTTGACAATAAGTTATTGGCATTACCAACTAGTTTAATTCATTAATCGTTTTCACAGCAGTTGAAATTTAAAAATTCTAGATGGCATCTTATAATGTCTGCACCGAAATAAGATGCACAGATCTGTCATATTATATACTGAACTAATCACAGAAGAAAACACTGTGAAAACAATGAAGTTAAGCCTATTTATATCAGCTAAATATCTGGCTCCAAACCACTAGCAAAGTTCTGTGTGCTGCTCTTATATATATTCTAATTAAAGCAAAGTGTATAAAATTATTGAAATTCATGTCTCCTAGAATCCAATATACAATACTGTTTCCTGCATTCAACCAGATTAAGGGGAATTGGCCTGAGAAGCAATCCCACCTGTGTAAAATGTATCAAATGACTTGGTCAACTGTCATCTTACTAGACTAGCAAGGCTACCAGGCCTTATTTAAGGCCACAGGTGTAATAGACCCAGCCTTTGATCTCCCCCAAACATGGCCTCAACTCTCCCACTAGACAGTGTTTAGATGTGGAGAAAATACAGGCCCAGTTTTTAGCTTTAATCTCAGGTCTTTTCTCTACATTTACATATAACTCCAGACCTGGCAGGAAATAATCTGCAAGAATGCCATATAATAAAGGTAACTACCTGATACTTTACCACTTGGGAAGTCCTTAAGCTGTTTAAAGGAATAGAATAATAACAATGTGTGGATGGAATTTTCTTTTCAAATCTTGTATTGGGTTAGCAGGTTACAATAATGTAGAAATATGCAGAAGGAAATTCAGTTACTTAAATGGTATCCTGAAACTGTCCAATTCCCTTCCACAAATATATTTTCAGTTGTCCTCTTCACGGTTTCCCAGCAACAAAGCATAGTTTTTAGGGAGCAAAATGGTAATTGGTTAGCTCCCTAAAGAAAGAAATCTAATGTAAACAGACCAAAAAATAAAACTAATTCTTTGATATCCATCAAGGGATAAATAACTATTGTCACAGTATTCAGGAATACAACTTTGTAGCAAATGTGACTTATCCTACCACACATGCTACCTAGTGTCTTCATAATTTTAAAACCATTTTCATCACAGGACGACAGGAAACAATACAAAGTAAATGTTTTTGTAGGAAATGTGTGATTTCAGAATAACAAACTTCACTGGCACGATTACATTACAGGGAAGCAGAGCAGCTAAATAAGAAAAAAAGTGAATAAAGTTTACCCTCCTAAATTCATTTAACACAAGGGCATGAAACTCATCCAGGACCATGGGCTGGATAAGGGTCCCTGAGATGGTCTGTGGGTCAGAGTGGGATGGACCCCCTGTGCAGCACCCATGGTGCCAGGTCCAGCCCACGGACTGTGTGCAGCATACATGGGCCCCAGGGTTCACTGTGCAACAGCATGCAAGGCTGGCAGGAAGCAATTGCTGTCCATAGAATACAGGCTGGACCCAGTGTTACAGACAACAAAGGGTATCGATCTGGGCGGTACATGCAGTCAGCACTGTGGACACTGTGCTGTGAAGCATTGGGTCCAGCCAGCATGCCATAGGCAGCACATTTCCCATGCCAACCTAACATGCTATGTGCACAGTGAGCTCCAGGGCCAGTGCATGCAGTTTGTGGGGATGAAATGGCCTCACATGCTGCATGCAACACAGGTGCATGGGGAACATGCTGTATGCCATGCCTGCTGGACCAGTCCTGTGTGCTGGCTCCAGCATGGCCTAATCCAGACCAGCCCCACGCCAGTGCGTGGACAGGGCACTGCACACAGCATGTGTCCCGGAATAACTCCCTATGCTGAGTGCAGGTTGTGTGGTGCTGGGTCCAATTTGTGTGCAGCATGCAGGACTGGGCCAGTGCATGGTGTCGATCCATTGACCCATGAGCTGGATTGGATGGCTGTGCAGGCCTTTTTTTGACACTTCTGATTTAACAGTAAATTAAATTTGGTATTGTGAGGCAATGAACAAGTTTTTTTTTTTTTTCTTACCTTGCTGTTTTATTGCAGCTCCTGGTTCAGCTTTCTCACGGAATACACTAGCAGCTGTTTCATCTGAAACATGATCTGTTGTGCTATTAGTTTCCAGTACTCCTAGAATAACAGAGGTTACAGTAGGAAGAAGTTAAAGGTGTAATAAATGTTTAGAATAAACTGCTGCACTAAACAGGCCACAGCACTACCTGTTTGTTAAATGAGGGTGCACCTCAAAGTCGCCCGAGTACAAATAAACTACATTATAAATTTACAAAAGGCTATTTATCTGACCACTGACTGAACTATGTAAATTACTGGCAAATGCAGTAAGGCGTATGTTATTCAGGAGGAGTTTCCCAATATCTGTCATTCTCTACTAGCATGATCGTTTTGTTTTGTTTTTTTAAATGAGATGGTAGTTTTTTTCAATGATGCAGTGTTTACCCAGTAATATCAAAGTAATTACTAAAACATGTAATAGGTGTTCTGGATTGCATAACTAATGGACAGATTGATTCAGTTTCAGTAACTAATTTGGTAGTAAAAACCATCAAGAGTTATCAAGAAAGTAAAGAATACTATCAATATATATCTTGAAATGAATCAAGTAACAAAATATCTACTTCTGGATTGCTCTTCACATGTTAATACAGTAGACAGACACCTTTATTTTTGCCAGTCCAG
The DNA here is from genome assembly GCF_030867095.1 of Alligator mississippiensis. Classification (NCBI taxonomy): domain Eukaryota; kingdom Metazoa; phylum Chordata; order Crocodylia; family Alligatoridae; genus Alligator; species Alligator mississippiensis. Next base: position 183,353,951 of record NC_081827.1, read on the forward strand.
GCTAAAACAACTGGAGTCAATTTAATCTGTCAAGAACCTTAATTTCTCAGGTGTATGTACAGAACTGCCAGTCTTCATCATTTTGAGAACCAGCCTTGGCAATTAGTCAGGAATGTGACTTAAAAAAAAAGAATTCAAAGTGCTCTTGAATGACTGCAAAGCAAACCTTTGCAGATGTTATAACTGGCATGTTCAGCAGAATGTGTGAAGTAATCAACAGATCCAGCTAAACAAGTAGTAGACTCCACAGTTTAAATTTAGCAAAAGACCTAGCAGGAAACAATCTGCAAGAATGCCATAAAATAAATAACCCAAACACAGCATGTTGTAGTTTTGGAAAGGCATATTAGCGTACGTGGTGACTGATGTAACCAGATGTATCAGTTGAAGTCTGTGCTATAATAGATATACCTTTGTTAAGTTTCTGGGACAAATTGTGAAAACTAAAAGCAGTCTTGTTAAAAAAAAACAACATGAAAAGATAAGAAATTCTCTCTCTGGTTTCACAACATAAATTTTAGTTAATTGACAAATTGGTTCTTTGGAGTTTCCAGGGCTTTAGCAGTATAAAAAGAATTTGATTGTGACCAATCAGAAAATGTTGTTAAGGGGAACAGGTATAAATATTGGGTTTGAACAGGGTAATTTAGGCAATCCAAGAAGGCCTTTTGGTCAGTGACCTAAATCTGTGATCTGAATCTCCTCAGTTGGTGTAGGGAAGCATACATACTCCATCATAATCAGCAGCCAGAAAGGCACTGGGATAATTAGGTATCTTATGCTTTGGGTATGCACAATTTCAACTGGCTTGTGGAGCTGACTCCTAACTCTTGTTACCTGCTGACTTGAAATCTAGCTAACAATAGTACTGAGACAATGTTATGTATCCTTCCAATGCAATGCATATTGGAGGAACTATTTAAACTATTTACGAATATTTTTTATTCGAAACTGACAATCACTCAAAAAAAAAAAAGACCTGGGATGTTATTTGTGAACAGCCCAATGAGATAGAGGGGAGGAAATCATTCCTTGCTGAGAATCCATAGCCAAAAAAAAAATGGCAAGGACAAATAAAAAAAATGGGACAGAAAACACTAAAAATAAGAGCACTGCACAAATCAACTGCATGTCTTCACCTGGAATGAATATATTCATCTCATATTACCACACCTCAAAAAAAAAAAAAAAAAAAAAGAATAGATCCAGACATGTAATTTTAAAAGACTGTAGGCATGGAAAAGACTAAAACTGTTTTGAAGAAATAAAATAGCCACAACAGAGGTATAAAACAAAGTAATGAATAGCACATAGGTGTTAGGCACTTTTTTACCCTGTCTCATAAGGACTGTACAATGAGACATTGAATGAGACAGTAAAAAAATATTTTTAACCACACACGAGTATAATTTTGCTAAAGGGGTATCAGTGAGACCAAAACTTTAGTAGGAATAAAAATGAATACAAAAACATTCAGACAGATTAGAAAAGAGTAGTTTACACTGCAGACTGTAGGCGAGTCCTAGCCCCTGCCTGCCTCTGACCCAAGGTGGGTCATCACAGCCCACAGCAGGAAAAGGGTGTCTACTGATGTAGTATATTGTAACAGTTGGTTTAAAAAGGTAAACTCAGACATCATTATTAAATGCTATTCAACGCAGATATACGGAGCACTGTTCTTTCTTACCTCTTTCCTGTACTGCAGTGATGGACTCAGCTCTCAATATGCTAGCACTTTTCTCAAACAAAATATTAGCTGCACTTTTACTAGCTTCCCTTCTTCCTGACATAAAATAATTTACAATGAGATATGCACTATATACATCAGGGATATAGTTTGAAACACTGCAGAATCCGTTGCTGCACTGATAGGCTCACCAACTGCTCCATATTTGGAGTGTGCGAAGCGGGCCCTATTCGATTCAGATTTGGCTCAAACCAGGGTCAGCGATTTGATTCACTGATTCAGCTCACTGTCCCCGATTCAATTCAGCCGAATCCAAATCTGAAGATTCAAAGCTGATTCAGAGAATCAGCGATTTGGACATAGAGACAGCTTTAAACGTTTTTTCTACATACCTCGAGGTACCAGCATGACTTATGAACGCTGTGATGTTGGGGCAGATGGAGCATCCCACAGGAGTACAGGGGGGCTCTCCACGTGCTGGGTAGCGCCCGGAAGTGGACTGGAAGTACTTCCGGTCCACTTCTGGGTCTGCTGGGGAGGCCCCCTTGCATCCTCCTGGCTTGGTGATTGGCCATGGGAGAACCCCAGGTGCCCCCCCCCCCCCCCAACCCAGGAGGCACCAGTTGCTAAGCTGGGAGGGCACAGGGGGGGGCCCCCAGCATGCTCCCCAGCAGACCCAGAAGCAGACCGGAAGTGCTTCTGGCCCACTTCTGGGTCTGCTGCCGAGTGCACTGGGGACCACCCTGCGCTTCTGTGGGACGCTCCATGCACCCCACCACTGCAGTATTCACAGCCACCTGCTACCTAGAGGCGTGTAGAAAAAATATTTAAAGTTGCGTCCACGTCCGAATTGCCAAATCTTTCCGAATCTCTCCATATCGATTCAGAGGGTTCTGATTCAATTCAGAGAGATTAAAGGGTCCTCTGATTCAATTCAGATTCAGAGATTCAGCCACTGAATCGGGCCGAATCTCCACCAAATTGAATCAGAGACCAAAGCTTCGGACAGTCCTACCCAGTATGTCTTCTCACATGTTTGCTCTTCTGATTTTCAAACCATCACCTGAGCAGTTTTCAGGTATGACAAGACCCTTGACAAGCAGAAACTTCAGTTGTTGAGTCTTTTTACTGATGTTCCAAGAATTTTTCACTGTATTAAAAAGTGAGGTTTTGGTATGAATTCACCAGATTTCCTCTGCCCTTCTCCTGCCTACATTTCCAAGTCACATCATGAAATCAATTTCTGATATGGAAATGCAGGGGTAGCAGCTTGAAATCTTAATATTCAGGTTTCTTTATATGTAATTTACTCCTAACATGCATAAAATACTTCTCTTACATAAGACGTACTACCCGCTGTAACAGCATCCATTCTTTTCAAGAAGGCTGTTCACATGCTCCCTTAACTACACACCGACAATCACATGCGATTTAAACAGAGTAATTTAACTTTGAAAGACCACTGACAAATTAATGACATGAAGCTAATAAACTTTCTAATTAGCATAGTTTCTACTGTTATACAATTAGTTTTATTGTAAGTTGTATTACAACAGTGAAAATAAATCTTTACCTACTTAAAATGGGAGTAGATCTAATAGTTAGCTGAAAGTACAAATACATTAAAAATATATCTACAACTACTGTAAATCTGTTCCCCATATGCACAGTTGAGCAAGACCTGGTATAATCTCTTAACTAGCAGGTTCACTAATTACATTTATTCCTTCTGAACTGCATCTGTAGTTCTCAATCCAGTTTTATGCAACACAATGGCTGCATCTGCATTCACAGATCAAGTTATACTACAACCCTATTTTCTTCCTGACACTCCATATTTATTCATTTAGATGAGTGGGGGGCAACCTTTTTGGCAGGCATGCCACCAGCTAAGTTTCACACCCACCCCAAGTACCACACAAACCCATTTCCCTCCCTGAGCTGCTGCGATGCTTTCTGCTTCCTGTCCTGTGTCTCCTGTCCCATTTGTTGTTCTGCTTTTTGCTCCCTATCCTATCTGCTGCTGTTATCCCTGCTCCCTCTCTGATCTGCCATGTGTCACACAGAGGCTGCCCCTGCCACTTGTGCCCCTTGGCCACCTCTGACTTAGATTTTGTATTAAAAAAGTATTAATAAAAAGCCAAGGCCCATGACAATAATCAAACTTATAATAGACCTCACACAAATGCATTAGGCTTTAACACAGGCTTAGGGGAATGTTACTATTAACAAGTGTGCATTATTACTTGTGTCAGGTATCCAAGTTGTAGCCATATCAGTCTAGAGGCAAAAGGAATCAGAACTCGTGGTAGAGTTGATATCTTTTATTAGACCAACTAGATTTTTGCAAATAAATTATAAAATATTAAAGGAATTTTTTTCAAAAATCTAGTTGGTCTAATAAAAGATTACACCTCTACCACGAGATCCGATTCCATCATTACTTGTATCACTTTGGTACCCTAGTCATGGACCAGAACCTCTCTGTGGTATGTAGTGTATAAACACAGAACAAAAAATGGCCACTGCCTCAAAGAACTAGAAGTCTCAGTAAAGTGAAAACTGAATGTACTTACTGCTAAAAACATAAAACAACATTAAAATAATATAAAAAAATTAAACAAATAGGCCAGAAAACAAATACTACATTGTGGCAAAAGAGAACTACAGAAATCAGGCAAGGGTCACCAAGAGGTAAAAATCAGTTTACATGCAACAGGATCCCAATAATGTTTTTTTAGCTATGAGATTATTAAAAGCTCACAGTAATGTCTTTACTTAAGATGTGAACTAACATTTTCAAAATGCCTACTTGACTCACAAGTCTAGTGCAATAGGACTTTGGTTTCTAAAATGTTGGCTTTTCAGAAAGATATTTAAATGCCTAAAGAGTTTTAAAAAATTGAACCCTAGCTCCTTCTGAAAAGGGAACTGGCCAAATTTTACCCACAGCATGATGCAAATGTGTTAGCATTTCTCCTTAGCCACTTGGGAAATAACTAACTAGAAATCAGTTTTGGAACCGAGGGAAACGATATCAATACATGCAATCAAAACACTGTTTAGAATGATACCATGATTACCCATTTCTGCTGACAAGTCAGTATAGAGGGGATGTTACACACCAAGAGTGAGGAGCGTGAAGAATAATACCTCTTTTGTCTAAACCAGAAAAAGGAAAAACTTCCAAGGCATTTCCTTGAAAACCAGAAATTCCAATTGCATTATCAAAATACAAACTCTGGTTAACAGACAATTTTGTTCCTTACCTAGCTGTTTTTCTACTGTATCCTTCCTACCGTGTCCTTTCATGTGTGATGAACTAGACTTTTTTTCAGGTGAGTCTCTAGTTGTACTACTTTTAGAATCCTTTCTTCCTGACATAAAAGTTATAGGAATAATTATTCAGAATATATTTATATGAATCTTTGAACTAATTAGTTTAAAAATACAATATTTATTTAATACACTTACTAACTGAAGGTGGTGACCTAATCAGCTCTAATGAAGTACCTTAAAATACAAATAAAATTGGTTATGCCTTTTGCAAAGTACAGGAGTGGCATTTATAGGAGACATCTAAAAATTAGCAGCTTAGTTGTTTCAGTGAAAATTTTCAAGAGACTGGGAATGCTGCATCTATGACTGACTGGCAGTAGCATCTTCTGGTAAGCAGCCCAAGTCAGTAAGTTTGTAAAAACTTGAAAAGTTACCTTCCAACAGCTGTTAAATTGCTTATAGGATAGGAATGAATTTGTGGTGATCTAAGTCTATTTCCAAATGGGCAAGTGTCAAAATCTCAGAACCGCTGTCAAAACTAACCAACTTAGCATAGAGGCCAGGGACTGAAAGATCAGATCAGATCAGATCAGATCAGATAGATGGCTGCTGCACACAGGCAGGGCAACATGAGGAAAGCTTACAATACTGCATCTGTTTAAATGAGAAAAATCTGAAACCAAATCATGACAATGTTTGATAAGCAGCATTTGATCCCAACATTATACCAAAGCAAAAAAAAACAAAACCAGAAGACTTGATTGGTCAGATCTGGGTTTAGTCATGATGGCATGGTAATCTAATACAGACAGAAACTAGGGTCGTCGTCCCCCCCCCCCCCCCCCCCCCCCCCAACCATGACTTTGGTACAGACTTCATTTTAGCTCATGTTTAATATTAGTAGCCTCACATTTCAGGTTTCAGGGCACGCTTATAGTTAATGCTTCTTTTCCTTCACAGCACTGTTACCTTTCAGTGAGCATCCAGAAGATAACAGTGTGAATGAAACAATTCAAGTATACACATAAAGGTTCTTCAGTAGGGAGGGGCCTTAGAGAAATACTATAATATACTTTTGGAGTAAAATAACTTCTTAAAATTGGTTAAAATCAAACTGATCTTAAGCTGATCACAGATAACATGGTTTCACAGCATAACAGTTAGACAGGGAAGTCATTTGACATCCATGATAATGGCAGCTTCGAAGAGGAAAATGACCAAAGAATTCAAAAATAACAACAACAAATACAACAGTAAATTTTGCTTTTATTCAGTCTAATACAGATTGTAACAGAGAGATCTGGCTTCTTCCTGTATATGTCACAAAACACTCTTTAGCCACACTAGCAACATGAAAACCTTTGATTCGGGTGATTAGTGTTTGAATAGTGGTTATTTACCAACATTCTCATTTACCCCTAACACATCCGTGTGTGTCAGATAGGACAAAATAATGCATGCCTAAAATACAAGTATTCATTTCAGCTCCATTTTGATTCCACAAAATCTTGAGAATTCTACTTTATGGCCTGATCCTGAGGATACTGCACTGTGATGCATTAAAAGCACAGAGAACCCAGGGTGTAACTCAATGGAGCAATAAAATCCTATCTACCACAATTTCAGGCCACATCCCTTTGGCTGCTATACTCCATACCATCCCTCTGGCTACTTCTCACTAGTTAATGAGACTAATATCAGAGATTCTAATAATTCTAACACCAGAAATATACCAAATACAAAAGGAAATTTGGCCCTTATCAAATAACAAAAAGAAGATTTAATACAACACTAGTCCAGCCATAGGGAAAATGCAGGAAAAGATTAGATGGAATACAACAGATGGAAACCCAGTGATGGGTCTATTTGCCTGAAACAAAGAATTTCTAAATCACCAGAGGACAACTTTGATGAAAAATAAGAGATCCTGTATTACTTTCACAATGGCCAGCAGTAGGCTGCTTCAAACTCCAGAAGCATACACCTAATGCTGTGTAGGGCTTGAAGGCTTCTTAAAGACTGGTATATCTCTATCCCATACTTTAAATTCAAACTGGGCCTCAACACAGACCTTGACAAAACTCTACAGAGCATTTCTGATTATGTACAAACTGAACACAGGGCCAGCATGTGTAGCAAAAGGCTATAGAGCAGTTATCTCCAACCTTTTTAAGTAGGAGGTCACCTTTGGCATTTAAAAGAAACTCAAACTCTACCGTACACTGCCGCCACCAACGCCCTCCCTTCCTCCCCCCGTGCCCAGCAGGTAAGTCTGTGGGGAGGGGGGGAGGCAGAGTGAGGCAGGGAGAAAAAAAATATTTGGGGGTGCGCCTCCACAGGAGGTAAGTCTCACCTGGCCAGGGCCCCACTCAACTTAACCCTGCTCCTGCCTCCGCGGCACTGACCCTCACCGCAGGGGCCTCAATCTAGCCCACACCCCTTCCCTCCCCCATGGACTGACCTGCTGGGCTGGGGCACGTGCGTGGGCGCTCAGCCTCCACCCCAGCCTCGGATCGACTCCAAGAAGCTCCGAGATCTACTGGTGGACTGAGATTCACTGGTAGGTGACCACTGCTATAGAAATATACTAGAACTTCTCTCAAAAGGGCTTGTGTTATGAAACACATCTTTAAACTTATGAAGTCCAAATCTTCAGGCCTCTAAGGGGCCCAAATCTGACATTAATATCTGAGTCAACTACCTTCTTAAGTTCTATCTCCTTTCACTGAAAAAAAGGAGAGGATCAGAGAAGCCAAATCACGCAAACATCAAACAGCCTTGTGAACTTATCCATTCAGGCTTCAAGAACCTGACTGAGGTTGATCAGCTTTGTGCTGGCTGCTGCAAACCCTGGTAGGCATGGGTGGAATGGCCCTTGATTAGCTGTGCTCATTCTTTCCAAACTGTTTCCAGATAGCAAATGGAGTATCTGACTCTTTTCCAAAGACAGGCTGCAGTAGAATCCCACAAGACTCAACTATCCTACAAGACTCCCTAACATTTACTTGTAAACACTGTAGGACAACAGTTTGCAACATTTTGCAGCAGCCAGCTGGAATGACCCAGCTCAGGTACTGGATAGGTCTGTGTTACAAACTGGCTGCTGCTGCTACTTTTCCCTGCCGCTGCTTCTCCCTACTGCCTCGCTGTGATGCTGCATGGGAAAGGTCCCTGCTCCCTGGTTGCCAAGCCACAGAGCACCAGGCAAAGCCCCCACCCTGTTACTGAATGCCACCTAAGCCGCAGCTCCATAGGTCAGATCAGACCTGTGTGCCATAGGTTGCTGACCCCTGCTGTAGGAGGTCACATGGATTATGAAGTAAAAAATGACGACAATGCCTTTCTTCTGAACTGGACTATCTAGGCAAAAACAAATCAGAATGAAAAAAAAATACTGGTTTAAGATTAATCTAGTTTACACTGATGCAGAAATTGGAGGAAACACTTTGAGGACGTGACCAAATACATACTTGTTTCAACAATTAGGAGTGTTTTCCCTAACAGTCAACAAATGGTCTGCAATCCAGGGATCTTACTTGAATCCTCAATTTTACTTGATTGAAGAGGATAATTTATGACAAATTAAGAAATTGTGTTCCATCCCTTCAGAGATGAAGAATGCCACAATAACTCACATTTCTGCCATCCATGAGGTGGATTACAGCTACGTGCAAAAATTACTCAAAAAGGCCTAGATAGTGCAGAATTCATCTAACCACCTTCTGAATATGGTGATCTCATCAAAAGGCCATCACATTTGTGCCCAACTTGCTGTACTGTTCATTACATTGCTGTAAGGTAAAATGCATGAGCCCAGCCACACTGAAGAACAGCCTCAAGATATACTTCTTTGTCCAGGTCTTACCAACAGATTTAATTGTGAAATCCTGGATTCCTAGATAAGCAGTCAGTTTCCAGGTTACCAGGAAACACTATGTTTTGCCTTGATGAGTTCCTTAGTAACTTAGGGTCTTGCAAAGGCACACTTCAAAAAGAATTTAATGTGTAAGCTTTTCAAAAAGTGTTGTACATACCTTTATGAAATAGAAATGCAAAACATTCAGTAACATTGTTTTCAGCATTGCCATATATCAGAATAAAAACTGAAGTGCACAAAGTTTCAAAGGAAACATTAATCTAGTCCTGATACTGTATGGAGCAAAGCATTTCATGATTTACTTCTAAATTGGTCTCTAAAATTTTGTATGGAAAATGCTGACACACTGGACTGGGCTACTACATCCACCAACACAATCTATGTAGAAAAACTGACATCTGGATTCATAAATGCAGGTTATGTGCATTCAGCACACACAAGCAAAAGTCAAAAAGGTCACTTAAAATTAATGACATTTCTATTCATATCCCTCAAGCTTATTTAATAGAAAAATATTGTTTCCAGTTACCTTCTCCTCCAGGTTTGGACCGGTGCCTTGACCCCTTTGTTGAATGCTGCCTTGATAATCTTGCAAGACTTTCACTCTTTAAAAAAAACAAAAAAAACACCTGCACATTATATTTCATTACAGACAGCTCCAGCACACAAACACAAGATCAAACCATGCACAATCAGCAGAAATCTTCCCTGTTAAACTCACAAGTAAAGCAAAAATCTAAAACTTGGTTAGAGGTATATTTACACATCTTTAAAAGTGAGTTAAATGTAACCAATGTATTCCTGAATCTTCAAAGAAACTGCTCCAATGCATTTGGCAACCTTGGGATGGAAAGGCTATTGCAATTATTTTGAAGAGACAGCACTGGCTGTCACAACTTTTAAAACAGCCTGTGGTAGCCTACCACTGCTCAGAATAGGGCATCCTAGGAGTCTGCAAAGCAACTGGGGGGATCTGTCTATGGACAAGGGACTAGATCTGTACGCATCTCTATCAAAATATAATCTGTTTCAATTGTGAGGCTAGTTTACTTTCTCTGCAGGATTTTTACCTCATTCTTGGGATGAAATTCAAGGGGTGGTGATAAAGGGCTAAAAACAGATTGTTGAATTTAGGTTTCTATTCAGATGAACAGCCTTGGACAAAGACGACAGACAGACCAGGAAAAACAGTTTCCACAAGAATGGTTGTAAACAGGCAATACATCGTTGGTGGAAAGCTATGATACCATGGTGAAGATGATCTGGGTATTACCTGACAGCGGATGCTGTAACCTTACAGGACAACCAGCCTCTTCAGGAGAGGGAGAAGAAACCAGAAGCAGAAAAGTAGTCTGTGCATGAGGAAGATCCTGGACACTTTGAAGGGCCCTGACCTATGTCTAAAGAATGCTCTGGAGTGGTAATGAGCAGGCAGGGAATGCCACATAGGTGTTGCATCAGGATTGGTATACATCTTGTGCTGTTAAATTTTCAAATTCCTTCTGCAAAGTTTGTGTGTTACCTATTGCAACTATCATGTGACCCTAACAGAAATGAGTGGAACAGCATAGCACCCACAAAGTTGGATCTCAATAATGGTACTGGGGGAAGAAGAAGGAGATCAACACCAGGGCTTGGGAGTCTAGGGCAAATGAACTGAGGTCAAACTCACATAGGGGTAACAGACAGAATGTGTGCCCAGAAAGTATGTAAGAGACCAAAGACAGGCACAGTAACAGCAAGAACAGGGAGAGCTTAAATACATTTCCAATAGACAGGCTCCAAACACAGCATCCTAGGAAATGTCCAGCAGTGGGAATTCAGCCAGGTCTGTGATGATTACCTTAGTTAACAGTCAGGTACTGGACAGGCCCATTACACACACACTTTGGAGCATGTATGCTAAATGGAACTCAAATACTTCAGTGTGAGGTATAAGGGAGGATCTTGAAATGATTCTGTAGGCAGGCTTAGGCCATCCAAGAATCTTTGCTCTGTGGCCAGAATTTGGATATGATGGAAAACAGGTTCAAAGAAAGACAATTGTGTTATTTCCTAGCCTGCAAATAACCCCTGAACTTGCAGCGAAGTCTTCTTCTCACTTGCAAGAACAATGATGGACTGATGAAAGTTGCGGAGCCATTCAGTAGCGCATAGTGAATAGAACAGGCACTAGCTTCTGCTAAGTCATTCATTATGAATATCATTCACTATGCTTCTACCAACTTCACTTTCCTTTCACAGAAATGTCATTTATCTACATTTTTTAATAAGATGAAGTGACTGAAACTAAGCAGTGTGAGGTGATAAAGTACAAATGATTTACAGAATGCAGTTTACTTCCCCATATTCACCATCCTTGTAAAGTATCTCTGCATCTTAGCTGCTAAACATATTTCAGGGTTTTTAGCCTAAAGAATTTCTCCCTAATTTGTTTTCTAAATACTATTTGTACTCTGAAAGCTTAACAGCTCACCTATTCTGCATCCAAAATTTACTGCCAACTGATGATGCACTTTCTCATGATACAAATTATAACCATGTATCATTTCCGAATGTTTATAATTAAAAGTCCTCAACGATACCCCAAAACTAAATACTGCTCTAAACAAAACAGGATAAAATATTTACTTTATTTGTAGTATATTGTAACTCCTGCTTGTCACTTCAATAAAGGAACATTTAAAAAAAGAATATATGAGAAATAATGGTAAAGGTATGGTAGGAGCAGCAGTTGATTTCTAAAAGCTGAGGGTAGTGCACCCAATAGACAGAATTTAAAAGATAGGTAACAGGAAGAAAGCAAAGATTAGATGTCAAGTTGTAAGTTTTTAATTTGTATTTAGAAGGTAACATTTCCTTTTCAGCGGTAAGTAATGCTCATTAATGTAATGGGATTTCTGGATAAACACACAGGGGACACTGTATTAATAAAGCATTTTAAAAATATTTCATAGCATTCGTGCTTATTTGATTGTTCCAGGTATTTGTAGGTACTCTATGAAAACACACACACACACACACATCAGCTTTTATAACCAGCTTGAGCAATTTAGAAACAGAAATAAAGATATTTATAGCATTTTTTCCACCAAAAAATGCTGTAACTGAATACCTCTGCTTGCAGAATTTCAGGAAGCTTGTAATAAAAAAAACAAACAACAAACACAAACGTGTTAAACTGTAAGCAATGCAGGAACTAGGGGGGTACCGAGTAAATAAACTGCTTTTTGACATAAATACATTTTGGTGAAATTATTACCGTTAACAGTACGGTTACATCTGAATACACAATGTTTTGGATTCACTCTATTTAGAAAGTAGTGATACATATTAATACATAGTTAAGAGTATAAAAATATAAGTAATATTATTAGAGTGGCCTATTTTAATTACTTTATTACTATATTAACTTTTATAATATAATACAAGCAGCAAAAACAAAACTTCACATTCCATCAGCATCTGCTTGAAAGCCTTCAGGGACACATGAGGTTTAGTCAAACTTTCTCTTAATTTTGGCAATGCAAGTATTAGCACAGGTGGGGAAAAGTTGGGACTAGGTGGAAAGATTTCTCATGGAGTCGATTTAGGCAATTAAATTTGTCAGTCAGTAATCGCATGCACGGTTTTACATTTTTGTGCAGCACGTGCACACTGGAACAGGTGCAAAGTAAGAGCTAATGTTTATCACTAGGGAAGGACAAAAACATAGAAACGACAATGTTTAACATTTAATTATTTCCAAGGAAAGATGAAAAGAGAGTTCTCTCACAAGTTAAGAGGCTCCAGTGTCTCCAAAAGTAATCGACAGAGTTAGTTTTTACTTTACAGTTACTTTTACAATAGTCTGGAAAACTAATTAAGGATGTGGCCCAAGAAATATTTGCTAGTTGCGTAGTTATATTTGTATACATTTAGTTACCTGTATACATTTGGAAGGTTCATAGATTCATAGGTGTTAGGGTCAGAAGGGACCTCAATAGATCATCAAGTCTGACCCCATGCATAGGCAGGAAAGAGTGCTGGGATCAGATGACCCTAGCCAGATGCCTATCTAACCTCCTCTTGAAGACCCCCAGGGTAGGGGAGAGCACCACCTCCCTTGGCAGCCCATTCTAGATTTTGGTCACTCTAACTGTAAAGAAGTTCCTCCTAACATCCAGTCTAAATCTGCTTTCTGCAAGTTTATGGCCATTATTTCTTGTGACCCCCAGGGGCGCCTTGGTGAGCAGAGCCTCACTAATTCCCTTCTGCGCCCCCATGATGAATTTATAGGCAGCCACAAGGTCGCCTCTCAACCTTCTCTTGCGGCGGCTGAAGAGGTCCAGGTGCCCCAGTCTCTCCTTATAGGGCTTGGCCTGCAAGCCCTTAACCATATGAGTGGCCCTTCTCTGGACCCTCTCCAGGTTATCCGCATCGCTCTTGAAGTGTGGCGCCCAAAACTGCATGCAGTATTCCAACTGCGGTCTGACCAGAGCCCGACAGAGGGGAAGTATCACTTCCTTGGTTCTGTTTGTCATGCACCTGCTGATGCATGATAAAGTGCAGTTAGCTTTTCTGATGACTTCATCACACTGACGACTCATATTCATCTTGGAGTCCACTAGGAATCCCTTTCCGCTTCCGTGCTACCAAGCAGGTCATTTCCTAGGCAGTAGGTGTGCTGGACATTTTTCCTCCCTAGGTGCAGCACTTTGCATTTCTCCTTGTTAAACTGCATTCTATTGTTTTCTGCCCATTTGTCCAACCTGTCCAGGTCTGCCTCTAGCTGTTCCCTGCCCTCCGGTGTGTCCACTTCTCCCCACAGTTTTGTATCATTCGCAAACTTGGACAGAGTACACTTCGCTCCCTCGTCCAAGTCACTGATGAAGACATTGAAGAGTATCGGTCCAAGGACCGAGCCCTGCGGGACCCCACTGCCCACGTCCTTCCAGGTGGATACCGACCCATCCACTACGACTCTCTGGGTTCGACCCTCTAGCCAATTTGCCACCCACCAGACTGTGTAATCATTCAAGTCACAGCCTCTTAACTTGTTCACCAGTATGGGGCGGGATACCGTACTGAAGGCCTTCCTGAAGTCTAAGGAAACAATATCTACCCCTACTTCTGCATCCAGGCGTTTTGTAACCTGGTCATAAAAAGAGACTAGATTGGTCAGGCATGATCTACCTGCTACGAACACATGCTGGTTTCCCCTCAGCATAATTTTTCCTGCTGGGCTCTCACATATATGAGCCTTAATAATCTTTTCAAAGACTTTGCCAAGGATGGAGGTGAGACTGACTGGCCTATAGTTGCCTGGTTCCTCCTTCCTCCCCTTCCTGAAAACAGGGACCACATTGGCCCTTTTCCAGTCCTCCGGGACCTGGCCTGTGCACCACGAGTGTTCAAATATTCTTGCCAGTGGCTGTGCAATGACATCAGCCAGTGCCTTCAGTACCCTCAGATGGAGCTCATCCGGGCCTGCCGACTTAAACGCATCCAGTTCTTTCAAGTGACTCTGCAGTATCTCAGGGTCAACCCTTGGTAGTCTGGCGCCCTGCTGTTGTCTCTCTACAATCCCACGGTGAGACTTGTCTTGCCCCTCATTTAGGAACACGGAGGCAAAGATCTCATTGAGGATTTCAGCCTTGTCTCCCCTGTCTGTCACCAATTGCTTTTGCCCATTCAGTAGTGGTCCTATACTGCCCTGGGTCTTCCTTTTACTCCCTATATATCTGAAAAACAAGTTTTTGTTATCCTTAACTTGGGATGCCATCCTTAGCTCCATGGTAGCTTTGGCCTTTCTAAATTTATTTATTGATTTATATATAGTCTAGGGTCATACCTAAAATGGCTGGTAACCAAAGTATTTGGAGCCACTATGAAGATATAAACTGAACCAACACCCACTAGCAGACTACTTATACAATTCTAGGAATCATTAGCTACCAGAGGGGAAAAAGGTCTCCACTCAAGAGAAGACAAACAACTTACTTGTTTTTAAAGGATATCAGCTGTAAGCTTTTCCCCTTTATAAATCCACTGCCACTGATGGCCTGATATTACATTAAAATGTATCTTTGGAATTCCTATTCTTGGGATTAATTCAAATTCACTCATTGCTTTGGAATCTTACTGGATGCTTTGATATGCTAACACAACCATATCACTGTAATTTGTTTGTAAATTATATAATAGCTCTCACTCTGTCTGTGTATCACTGTAAGCTATTCAGCACATTATTCAAACGGCTGTACCACTATTGTGCAAACAAAACCCAATTAATTTCTAACACGCTTTCTTGGAACAGTTGAAGAATTCCCTGGATCTTTCTCTCCCTCTCAAACCTGAAAGAAACGTCATTTGAAATGCATAACAACAACCAAGAAAGATCAACAATCATCAAGGCCCGTACAACTATGTGTTTAATTTGTATAGCTTATTTAGAAAATATCAATATCTTATTACCTCCTGATAAACTGAAGTCAGTAGGCTGAAATGTGGTATCTGCCTACTTTAGTTAATGCCACCTAGCTCCCAGCAGACAAAAAGGAATTTCCTATGGTTTAGAAAATGTTGACAGGTAAATTAGAAATGTTAATGTTTAACCTCAATTATATGAAATGATTGTGAATAACTGATACCAGAATCATACAAAACATAAATACTTATGAAAACCTCCAAAAAACAGCTCTATGCAACTACTGTCTTTGTTTCTCTCAGGGTAGCTAACTTTTCTTTGATCTAGTAAATCATTTTATTAGATACTCAAGTCATTTCTAATAGAAATTTTCCTTTGAAAGAAGTTCATTAGATGCAACTTAGCAGATGATTCCAATGACTAGTTCCAGAGCAATACAGCTTGTATGGCAATAACAAAAGTCACCACAGATGTGGACAAAAGTGACAGGATATTAGAAAGGGCTTCAGCCAAAAGTTACAATGGCCATCTGCAAACTAGAACATACTTTTTCAATGTGTTTTGCCTTAGGGGTAAACCAACATGCCTATCCAACTTCTTTAGCCACATTCATATAAACAGCACCATATGTTTCAGAAGGTCCACCTAAATCCTGGATCTCCTTTCTGTCAAAAACCTTTGACAAACAAAGTTACTTTTATTGTTTAGAAGAGAAGCAGTTATGCAATGGATACATCTTTTTTAAAATAAATCTACTTAGTAAAACTGGACCAAGGAAAATAAAAAACAAAAAAGTATAATTTCACTTCCTCTGATCACAAAGTGATGCAGAAAGCAGGGCAGGGTGGCACCTCAGAGAATATAAATTATTAGGTATCAAGGAAAAGCAGTTAATCTCTAAAGTGGCACCATGCCCTACCTTCTGACTGACTTCACACAAACACAGCTATCCATCTCTCTAAAAGCAATAAATAACCTGCTCCCAATTAAGATGTTATTTTTCTGATACATGTCTAAGATCATCTACTGTGTATTATCCAAATGTTTTCTTTTAGCTCCCACTGAGATTCTCTTTAATTTTGGAAAATTAATTATAGATACCCAAGCCATCACCACCATTAGCTGGATGACAGACAGGGTTTGTCTAGTACCAACACACAAGCAATGTCAAATGGGGGGAATTTAACCTGTTAAAGTTTGTGGGTATTTTCTCATCAGTTTTGACATGGGCGACTGGTGCCACTTTAGTCAGGGGGGCATGTGACCCACCCCATTGACAAGTCAGCAACTGGGAGGGGGTCCCCCATGGCCAATCTCGCCAACTGGGGGGGAGGGGTCCCCCCACAGCTGATTGCACCAACCAGGAAGCAGCCATGGCGCTCCCGGAAGTGGCCAAAACGCTTTATTTGGCGCTCCCACTCCCCAGCCGACACTCACAGGGGGGACACCGGTGCTCCTGTCTGCCCACCATGCCCATTGCCTAAGTGGGGAGCACGGCCTGTCTGGGGGTGCACCAGCACTCTCAGGGGGTGCACATGCCCCCCAATGCACCCTGTACGCATCACCACTGAGTTTTGAGAATAAATAGCAAGAAAAATATTATGCTTTTAAGGAAGGAAAGAGCACAAATAGAATCTTGCCTAGAACTCAGATCTTAAACAGTTGAGGTCTAAGTGAAAGCTTTACTGTATATTTAAATAGTTAAGATATTTCTAAACACAGTTTTCCAGAGGACTGCAATATACAAGACATTCAACTTGAAACTCTCCAGGCATCACAAATGAGAGAAGGGGGCCTCTCGCTCTCACCAGTGCTCTCACTGCCCACCTGCTGACACCCAGAATATGTATAATAGGAAACTGCCACACAAACCCAGCAGAGGCAAGTTCCAGACCCTCAATAAAGAAAATTAGACTGGGACAAAAAACCTAGTGTCTGGAGAAAGAAGGGAGAGAGAGACATGGATTGGTGAGCAAAGAGACATGGACAAGAAGCATGAGGAGTACGTGCCAGGTGTAGAAGCCAAACCTAGATAAAAAACAGGATGGGGAGAAGGACAGGAACAGAACTGGAGGGACAGGGCAGAGGAGGTCAAAATTTACAGAAAGAGAAAGAGAGAGAAATAGACAGAAGGTTGTGTGACCACTAGAGCAAAATTCATTCCAGAGTATGCAACAGACCCCCAAATTCTTAAGTGTCACTCTTGTTCTGCTGTCAGGAAACATCTGCACACCTCATGTGCCTATGTAACTGGTCCACAGCAAGGAACAACCTACTTCTGCAATCAGTAACTTCTTTTGCTCAAGTGGCAGAAGTCTATGTGGTGGACCTGAAGATTCTATCTTTGGCGATGAACCATGTGGGTGTCTATTCTGCCACACGGTAAAGTTTGCGTCTTTAAAAACATACAAATTTCATACAAAACATTAAGAACAATAAGGCTGCAAAGTGAAGTCCTCAAAAGTTAGGAAATACCAGAAGTAAGGCTGCCTTTGCAACCTTAATGTGGTCCTCATGTACATACACATTTTAAAACACAGTCTTTAATAACATGATTATATACTATTGTTTCCTTGTGGCCCCTGCTCCATTTCGCACAAGAGATGAATCTACTCTGAGAATCTATAAGGTTTGTGTAGTCAAGGAGGCTGTTCTCCATCAATCCCTTGCTTCATCACTGCACAAGTTGAAAGATGTATAATGTATGAGAATGAGGATTACAGGAAAATTAAGGGGAGTGTCAGGGTTAAAGGCAGCTGAATTCTACTTTGGAGAAATTCTAAGGATACTAGGAAAGTTGGTTTAATTTTTTCCAAATATAGCCACAAACTGTATGCTCCTCACTTCCTGAAGAACAAACATGAGATAAATGATTTGGTTTGTAGATGTGCTGAGCACTCACAACTGCAACAAAAAGAAATGGATACTGCTTCAATAAAGCGTTATTATTGTACTGAGTATTCGGAAAAAAGTTAGTCCCGACTTACTGAAAACCCCAAATTAAGGGTTCTTAGAAAGCCTTTGTTCCTTAGCTCCCTAACTGTACAATAAGGATGCCAACAAGAAGTAGGTTGTTGTTTATTGTGAAGCAGTTACACAGACAGATGAGATGCATTTTGCTAAATATCTGGTAGTGTAATGAACATTTTTTAAGTACTCAGATACCACAGGGATGAATGCCACAGAAGTGCCCACGTGCATTAAGAAAGACAAAAATTCTGTGGACATAAATAGCATATTAGCTCATCATTAAAGATTATCACAATAAAACTATATACAACCCTATGTCTGGCATTTCTTAACTTATGAGCGCTTTACTTTGCGCCCTTAAAGTCCTTTAAATGTACTTTTATGTGTAATATAGAGATACACAAGAAGCAGGCTTGGGTTCTAATTATACAACAGAGTCAAAAGCAGTAATGCTTAGGAATGTTAAGTTATTGTTTCCATAATGTGGTATTTCAAACTAGGAAGCAAGGCAACTTATTTTATTTTTAAATAAAAATATCCATTGTCCAAATAAAATCATTGACACAACATGATTTAGGACTTACTTCATTACATTATAATCAGTTATAGCCATGTGTCATAACAAGTGAAGACTGATCTACATAAAGCTAATCTTGCACTACAGCACAATTCAAATGATTAAATATCTAAAGAATTGTTTCAAAATGCTTGATAAACCATGGATTGAATTTTTTAAGAAAGTTAAAGTTCAAAAGATATTAAAGAAACTATGCAGTAAAACTAATGAAATAATGCTATTAAAATCTTTATACGTATACTTATGTAACTGTTTTTTGGCCCAGTTTTCCGTTATTACTACACCTGTTTTACAGCTGCAATGAAGTGACTTCAATGTAGTTAGGCCAGTTCTAAAACACAAGTAACTCCATGGAAATCAAGGCATTTATACTGGTGTGAAACTACTGCAATGATAGGATGATCAGCCCCAGTTCATTAAGATCAATTTCTCAATAATTTTGTTTTGGAAATATGTTAAATCACTTTGGGTGATAATCTTAATTCTCCATGTCCAAGGATTCACTGAGAACATTTTAATTCTACTCTCTTTCTATACTGCTAAAGAGGCGGCCATTTTTTCTACATAGATCTATAGTGCATGTTTTCATCACCTGTAGGCTAAGCAGTGTCTTCTATTATGTTAGTAAGAGAAGGAAAAGCATGCCATCTAAATTTAAAGTAATAAACCAAAATTCCCTGGAATAATTCCAAAAAGCACTTAAGAAAGGAAATGGAACTTTATTACACTAGTATATTATTGTGATGCCCAAGAGCATTGCTATAGTTTGGAATCAACCTAAGAATTTCCATTAGAAATCCCAATTTGCAGGAAGTTTAACTTGGCAATAAAAAATTGCTTCTGGCTTAAAAGTAGTTTATAAGCTCTCATTCCAAGTGCCAATATTTTGAAAAGTTTGGCTGGATTTTAGTCAAAGAATGACTATAAAATCTGTCATCCAAAATAGAAGACATGATGATGTCAGGAGTCCACAGACTTCCTACAGGACTACTGGTAGACTTGGGATTGACTAGTTTTATTTTTTTCTAATTTTTAGTGCTTTATCATAATTTAAAAGTCTCCATCTCTAAAGAAGTAGCTGGGTAGACCAGCCACTCCCAGAATTGTCTTCAGTCAACAGGAGACAGATGTAGACAAGATGCTTCACTAGTAGCAAGAGAAGACCTGCAGCTACTGTTCGTTCAGTGGCAACCAACTGGTTGACATCATACCCTCCTTCCTTTCTATTCAAATCCAATGAGTCAGCCCTCTAAGATGACTTGCATTACTAAATTAACATTTTGTAATAAAACAACATAGTACCTGTAAAAACATTTTTGTAATAAAAGAGGTTATAAAACCTAGAAGAAATAAAGGTTCCAAAACATATCTAACAACAGTTTCTATACAAATAAATTTCCCTTAAAGTGTCCAAACCCAAATATTGCAGAACTTAAAACTAAAAAGTGAGGCTCATTGATTTTTATCATCCCAGCACAGAGAAAATTTAAGAATGAATGAATAGCTTAAATAGGATGACTATTATTAGTCATATAAGAAATGTGTCATATGATTTAAGCTGACAGCACTTCAGCATGAAGACTTTGGAATCTTGTAAGCACTTTCATTCAATTTAAGCATGTTTTTTTCTGAATTATAGTAATCCTCATGTATGAAAGACTCACCAAAACCCAGCCTAACTTAATACATTCTAAAAAGGCAATACTTAGATATCTACCTTTAAAATGTCTTCTGCAATACTAACCTCATTGTTTGGTTCATTCTTGGTGTCTTTAGTTTTCCTTGCTCTAGTTTCCTCTGATTCTGTGGACTAAAATGAGACAAATAATTTATATCCAACCACTGTAATACTTAAGAATATACTGAATGACCTGCATTTGGGTTAAAGAAACTAAATACAATTCTGAGGGTGATAAAATTAGGGTTTTTTTTCCCTCTCTCTTTTTTCAGCTGACATCCTATAGATAGGGCCCTACTGAATTCATGGTGGAAGTAGGCTGAGGTGCAGCTTCTTTAAATCTTGCAGGTTCCCCCAGAGAATTAAAGATTCTTTAAATTCTGCAGCAGCCTCCCTGCTACTGATTGTGGAGAGGCCCTGCTTGTGGCTCACTCCTGATCAGCAGGGAAGTGAAACTGTGGTTTTAATTGTAACCCTGGGCACAACACTACCCGCACCCTCACCTGAATAGTGGGATCCTAGGATACACAGGAGCCAGTGACCCTGCTCAGCTCCCTGGGTAACTGCTGCAGAGTCCCCAAGCAGAGAGCTTCCCCTTACAATCACAACAACCTTGCAGACCATTATAAAACTATTTACAGAATGTATTTACAAGATAACATATAACTAATATAATACAAGTGTTACACGGCATAACCTGGCAAAGGTGGCTTCAGGGTTAATGATTCTTAGATGCACATTATGCCAGGGGAAAGTATACAAATTACCCACCATCAATAAGGAACCAATAAATAACAAAATTGATTAAACTGATAAGAACAGATTGAATTTTATTAGTAGATGTTTAGCACTGTGAATCCACAAAGATGACAAAAGCCAGTAGGGAAATACATATCGCCCAAGCAAGGGACTAACATAAGAGAGATGGGGAGGGGAATGCAACTAGGTTACAGAAAATACAACGTTAGCCAACTAAGCCTGGTACTACACTTGATCTGAGCCTTCAAGAGGCTGATACTAAATTGATTGTGTGAACAAAATGTTGCCGTCCCCAGAGGCTGGCTGAGTCATTGCAACCTGATAGCTGGGGAGCCTTGGGAGGCCCCGGGCTGACTTCCTCGCTTCACCTGGGTTCACTGGTGCAGTATGGCTAGTGGCTCTGGAACATCGTCGTCAAAGTCAAGTGCCATCGGCTTCTCAACAAGCAACTGTTGTGGTGGGCATGGAGCCATGGCCAAACCCCCGAGCTTTGATGGATGCCTTTACAGCTTGTAGGCTTTCAGCCTCCCTCATTTCCCAAAGCAACTACCCAAACGTAGGGGGATCCTCTCTTCTCCTAGTGAGGTTGAGATCCCTCACCAGTTGCTCATCATAAAGTATCCCTACCCAGAGCTGCTGTAAGCAAGCTTTGCCAGCCATCTCCAGAGTGAGTCCTCCTTGGGCCACTAGCTGCTGTTATACTTTCTCTAACCGCAGGATGTAGACTGAGGCTGTCTCCCCCTTTGAGTTGGTATGTTCTGTTAAATTCCAGAAACAAAGCCTCAGTTTGCACTGATTTCCCAAAGATGCTAGACAGAAGTTCAAGACACTGAAGAACTGATGCATTGGAGTTCTCCTGCTTAATCATTTGAACCACCTCAAAAGCTGGATCTCAGAGACTCTCCAGCAACCACCTCTGCTTTCTCCTCTTCTGAGAGGAGGGGGGGTGGGGGGAGAATCACAAGCCCGCTGCAAGGTGGGGGAGATACTCCGTTACGGGCATGTGGCACCTATTAAGCGTGGTATACCACCAGGAGATCCCAGATGAGCCCCCACACTGTAACCCTGGGCACAACGCTACCCACACCCTCACCTGAATAGCGGGATCCTGGGGTAGCTGGTAGCCCTGCTCAGGTCCCTGGGTAAGTGCTGCAAAGTCCCTGAGTGAAGAGCCTCCCTTTACAATCAAAACAACCTTGCAGACTGCTGTAAAATTATTTACAGAATTTCTTTCCAAGATAATATACAATTTATGTAATAAAACAAGTGTTACACAGCATAACCTGGTGATGGTGGCTTAAGGGTTAATGACTCTTAGATGCACATTACACTAGGGGAAGGTATACAAATTACCCACCATCAATAAGGAACCATAAATAACTAAACTGATGCACCAACTAATAAACTATCAGGAACTTATTTACACACTCAGTCTCTATCTTATATGCTCCAGGGTAACTGTGTACACTGCCCCTGGCTGGGTGTCTCAGAGAGCAGGACTGCATCTGTGTCCCTGGCATAGAAGCCAGGGGCAGTCCCTGCTGCTTGCATCTCTCTCACAAGCTCCAGGGGTCTCAGTGCAGCAGGCGGTGGGTCCTCCCCTACGGTCCCCAGCCACACAGGGTTTGCAGCAGGGTCTCCTCACAGGCAGCTCTTTTGTGTCTACCCTGGAAGGACTCCAAGGGGGGCAAGAGAGAGAAAGCAAGCCCTGTTTCTCCCCAGTGCAGCCTCTCCACGCTACCTCTCCAGAGCTCTGCCAGGGCATAGCCATGATGAGGTCCTTTCCCTGACCTCCAGCCTCTCTCTCTTCCCCTTTGTTCTTCCCCCAGGAAAAACTGCCAGGGCTCTTCCTGGGCTTTTGCTAACATCACTCTCATTCAAACCTTGCTGGGGTTATACATCACTCCTCCCACTACAAAGAGGGCTGCCTCCAAAGCAGCTTCACTCACCATCAGGGCAAATGGTGTTCCTGCTGGGTCAAAGTCCGTCTCCCCACACTCTGTCCCTCTTTAGGGCAGCCCTTCGTATCCCTTCAGGTGGGTCCATTTTTAATGCTGTTGCAGCAACATGGTATAATTTTTGCCTCCCTGCTGGTCAGCAGCAAGCAGCGGAGCTGCCAGGGCCCCTCAGTCAATCAGTGGTGGGCGGTAAAAATGGCGCCTCCCCGCCGATCAAGAGCAAGCCGCAAGTGAGACCCCTTCACCAATCAGTGGCAGAGGGGCACACAGGGGAACATGCAAGATTAAAGAGAAGCCTACTCCCACCATGAATTCGGTAGGGCCCTACCTACAGTCATTACTGACATAAGGCGAATCCTTCCAAGCAAACAGGAGCACTCCAATAAGGTTTTCCTACAGTGCAGTGCCTGTATAAAAACCCAGATGGCACCAAACATCAAAGGATGTTTCCACTGATAAACTGAACACGTAAAACCCAATAATAGATAATGTCTTTTTTGAACAAATTTCAGTGAGAAAAAGAAGACTCTAGATTGGGGGACAGGTCTATAAATTTGTTTTCTCACACAAAACAATGTTAACCTGTTCTCATACTTTAGATGTCCCTGATGTCCCCTAATTTAGAGTCTCAGGTAGAAAAAGTTAAAAAGTATACATTATCAAACACAGCAGATCTCATCGGAAAAGCTGTCTTCCAGGATGATGTTCTCAGGACACTCCACATACTGTCCACTCCTCATTTATTATAGAGGAAAGCTCTAGAGTCCTTCCCCCTACTCCGTTTTTGTAACATGACTACCACAACTTTCCTTTCTTTTACATATCATGCTGTTGCCAAACTATTTGTCTTACTTAGACAAGATTATGTCCACAAAGACTGGGTATAATTCAACATTTTTAATGGCTGACTTTTGCTTGTAGGGAGGAGGCTGGTTGCATAGTTACTTACAGAAACCAAAAGCCCAGGATCTTTAAGTAGAACACATAAGCCTGCAACTGAAATGCAAAGTGTCCTGGCACCTTCTAGGTTTTATTTTCCAAAGTTCTCCTCATCAGGAGTCATTTTTAATGGCTCTGAAGAGACTGGTATACCTCCTTTTAAATGTTATCCTGTAGCTGAAGTATGGAAACAGTGTTTGCACATGCACATTCAATCCTGATCAGTGCTAACCGGGACAAATAAAGTGAGAGGGAGAGGAGGCTTTGAAGGAACAGCCTCTTTTATTCATTATTTAAAAGAGCAAGCCAATTCTATAGTGAACTTTTTGTTTAGTGAAAAATATTGCCTTTGAAAGCAAATGAACTTGCTTGTGGTTAAGTTATTACATGATGTTACATGCAAACTTACTATAGATTCAATACCCACACAATAAAGCTGAGAAAACCATATGTTTCTTCCCCCAAATAAGATTTGCTTTACCTTTTTTTCTGCTTTATCTTTTCCTTGTTCTCTTGAACGTTCCCCATCTTTGCCACGTTCTTGTTTTTCCCTGTCTTTTTCCCTGTTCAGACCTTTCTCACGGCCTTTATCCCTGACCTTCGTTCTGTCCTTTTCTCGTCCTCCATCATTTTTTCTGTCTCTCTCCCGTCCTTTATCATGGTCCAGGTCTTTCTCTCGTTCAGTGTTGCCTTTTTCTTTGTCTCTACTTTTTTCTGTTTCTCTTCCTTGCTTAGCTGTTCTGTTTTTGTGTGCGTCTCTCTCATGTTTTTCACCCTCCTTAATATTGTCCCTTTCCAGGCCTGCGCGTCTGTCATTATCTTTATGCTTGTCACTTTCCTTTTCCCTTTGCCTGCTCTCTCCATCTTTCAGTTCTTCTCTAGGTTTTCGCTCTCTGCTTGTGCTTCTGTCTTTTATTTCAGAGTCGCCTCTGCTCTAAAAACAGAGAGTTAAAAATATGATTACAACTAAAGTTCTGAGGCAGGTATACTATTATACAGTATTTTCTATCCAAGAATGGAAATCTAAAAAAGTATAGTAATTTTCCCCCAAAAAAGGATGCAAAATCCACCTCTTTATCTTTATGGCTTTTTTGTTCTTCTGCCCTGGATTCTCTATTTTCTTTGTCTTGAAATTTAGAAGAAGATGGAGTTTTCCCCTTGATATCAGCTTTCTCCCCAGCAAGGACCCTTTTCACAGCATCATCACTGGATAACTACAAGTGGAGATGTAAAAAAACTAGTCAAATTAAAGACAATAGTCTGCACCAACCTGTTTCTCAACCTGTGGGTTGCAAGAATATATGAAAGGGTCACAAACAAACTTTAAAAATGGATTCTCCTTTAAAGGAGAAAAACACGGGAAACCACAGGTTTCCCTTTGCAGGCTGGCAAGGGACTGCTTGGGGCTGGGGGGAATGGGAGGAAGATGATCAGGCAGGAGGCACCACATGCATGTGGTGCAGACATGCATGCAGCAGCCAGGCAGTATGGGAAGCTGGTCCTGCAGCTCCCCACAGATAGGTCTATGTGGTAGGTGGGGGCACAGGCAACATGTCAGGGGAGCACAGGGGGGCACGCTGCCCCTAAGATGTGTGTGGCCACAGCAAGCACAGGGCTGCACTGGCCAGACCAGCACAGGCAAGAATCACCTCCACTGCCCAGCGGGCAGGACCCATTATGGGAGGACAAATGGGGAGGTAAGACTCATTGCTCCCGCCACCACTTGGACACCTGTGACAGCCATGCCACCAGCAACACTAGGAGTAATGGATGGGAGCGGAGGAGAGCAGTTCCTTCTGTGCGGGCCGGGGGCGATCCGGGCCCTTTTGTGCACACGGGCCGTGGCCAGCAGCCCAGGCACGCGGGGTCAGAGAAGACCGGAGGCGAGCTAGAATTAGTTACGGACGCGTAGTGGTTGATTTAAAGATTGTTTACTTACACCAAAGATGGTCGTGGTGTAGGCTGGACAGTCTTCCAGGTACAGCTCCGCTTAAATCCTCGTTAGAGGACTACGACAAATTCGTTCTTTCCCCCGGAGTTGTTGAAGCTCCGTGGGTTCAGTAGTTTCTCGTACAGGAAGGGATACGTCTAGGAATCTATCGGCGACGGGGAGAGGCCAGAGGCTGTTCAGGCCTCTGTTGCCTTTTAAGAAATGCGTTGGGTCCGTAAGGATCCGCAGCGCTTGGAGATCTTCACGCAAGGTGAAGGTTTTCTTTCTCTCTCTCACTCCGATTTCTCTCCAACTTGGGTGGAAACCACCCAAGCTCTTTATACGGCTAGCAAGCCAATCGCTAGCCGCCATGTGTGCATATGTTAGAACCGGCCAATAATGTGGCACGAATTCTCATACAAATGGCGGGAACTCCTTGCACCAAGCATTTTTTAGATGCAAAAGAAATGCACCATGCAAAGAAAGCTTCAAATTGGCGGGAAATTCTCCGTTGCACCGGGGTTCTCTTCTGCAGCAGAAAACTCCACCGTGCAAAGAAGCTGAAATTTAGCGGGAAAATAATTTAGCAGTGCCGAAGCTCACACAAACAAAAAATCTCAACTTTGGGTTGTGACACCTTCAACTCCTCCCGCCACCTGCTGCTCACCCCCTACCCCACCACCATAGCCCAGACACTACTGCCGCTCCTCTCAGGACATGGCTCGACCCCAGAGGGAAGATGGGATGGCAGGCAGTGTGGGCAGCTTGACAGCAGTAGCAGTGGCTGGGTTGTAGTGGAGGGGTAGAGCGACAACCCAGTGCATGAGTGGCTAGCAGCAGGAGGATGGGAGGGCAGCGTGGCCCCTCCCATCCATCTGTTACTTCTCGTGCTGCTTGTGCTGCCCTGGTGTAGGGGTCTCAGTGGTGGTAGCAGTGGCAGTAATGAGTGTTGCTGTTATACTCCATCCTCCCACACCAGGTCCCTCCAACTGGGCTGCAGAAGTGGCTCCTGCCCATGCCAATCTGGTCAGACTGCAACCCCATGTCCTCTTTGGGTGAAC
This sequence comes from Alligator mississippiensis, assembly GCF_030867095.1. Lineage (NCBI taxonomy): Eukaryota > Metazoa > Chordata > Crocodylia > Alligatoridae > Alligator > Alligator mississippiensis. Next base: position 183,381,075 of record NC_081827.1, read on the forward strand.
AAATATGGGGTGGGGGGGACACATGCCCCACCCCACACCCCACAAGCACCCACCTCCTGTCCCCCACACTGGGAGGCTGGGGGTGAGGGGCAGAGGATCGGGGGGGGGGGGGGGGGGGGGGGGGGGGGCACCAGCAGGGCCAGAAGGGTGTTTTCTACTTAAATTATTTCCTGGGCCAGGTTTGGCCATCAATAATGTTTACAAATGGGTCCTGGTACAAAAAAGGTTGAGAACCACTGGTCTACATGATGGCTTTAAAGAAGTCAGAAGTTTCCATCTATTTCTTTCATTTAAATGTTATTAAGTGCTTTCTTGCACGTTTCTCTATATTTTCCTAATTCTAGCAGTTTTCATGACATCATCTTACTTTTGACTTGAAAAGATTACATGAATTTATGACAGTTTTGACTGGTTAAATGTGCTTAACTACATTAAGCTCTATTAACATACACTGTCTTGTTTCTTCATTTTAGTGAGTGGATTTTCTTTTTAAGAAGACAATGCAAGAATGCAAGGAAACCTATGTTGAGGCGCACTTCCAACAGGCATCAGGGATCATGTTAAGAATGTCTTCAAGCATCTATTACACCTTCACCTTAAAAGCCATGCTGTATTAATTAAACATGCTCTATTAACCAAACTTTTTTTTTAATCAGGTGGTGACGGTGGTGGTGAAAGTTAGATGTACACTGAAACCTATATTGTTCACAATAGTGATCAAGTACTATAAAATAAATTTTTAGTATACAATGGTTCCCATTCCCTTAGGAATTTTTCAGTTCAGTCTTGATCTTCTGAAAAAGAATAAGCTTTAAAGACATTAAAACTGAAATCATCCCTAAGTGGAATCAGGTATGTGGCTGTTCCAATCCTCTCCGGGGGTACAAACAGAGAATAGATTTTTGTGGGTTTTCACTTTCAACCATTAATATCTGAGTGTGAATGACATATGCTCCAATAGTGGTAAGCAGCATGGTGAGATCGACACTAAAAGTCCCAAGTTAAAATAAAGATGATGACTCTTCACAGGACAGACCAGATTAGATATTCTGCATAATAATAATAAAAATCAATAGGATAATTATGGCAATCCAAGTCAGCTGAAAGGACCTTCTGGATATTTGATCTTATCACAAAATGCTGAAGGAAACAGTAGGTCATTCATTTCCTACACTGTTTTTCCTGATCTCAGGCTTTTTAATTTTTTTAATGAATTGCTAATATACTTGTTTTATTAAACAGGTGTAGGGTAAACTTAAAAACTAACAGATTATTGCTCAAAGCCAACCTAAATCCTTCTTTTGTGCAACCATCAAATATTACAGTAATTTATGGTAATATCCTCACAAAGTCTTTACCTATCATTAGCTCAAGTGTTTTGAACTTGTGTTTTTTATGAAAGAGAAAGTCTTTGGAAGAGCATTAAATCTGTCTCTGCTCTTGATCAGATCACTGACAAGGCTGAGGCTATGATCAAGGAGGCTGTTTATGGATGAGGAGCTCAAGATAAGTGGATAATAAATACTTAATAAGTAGCCCTACATTCAAGGCTATTTAAAATACCAAAGCTTCCAACGTGAAAATACATAGCAATTGTGTGGTAAATAAAGTGAATTGGATTCCCTGCTCAACTAAAAGGGTAAAAAGTAATAATGATATATACAAAGCGTACATGACTTGAGGATCTGAATCGTGAATACAAAAGCTAAGGATCAGGATTTGAATTTAATTATACTGTAGTTAATATAATAATTGTGCCATCTCTCTATACATATAAATCATGGGCAAGTGCCAGTGAAGTTGGTCATATCTACAAATCAAACATAGCAATATCTGAAAAGGCCAGATACAGGACTAAAAATATTGGAATCAGATGTAAAGCGTCAAAAGTAAGGTTCTACCTTATTGAGACAGCATTTTCCAATTGCTTGGAGAAATTCATTTGTTTTTTCAGGTTCATGTCCAGCTACAATACGGACTGGTTTCACTGCTAATGGCTCCCCTGTTACCATTATGACAACATCAATTGCCTTTTGGAGAAAGCTGATTCTGGCATCTTTATCCTGAAAAAATAATACATCAATAAAAATGATGCTAATCAGCAATGATCAAAGTCTATAAAATCTTTGAACCAGGTATAAAAATTTCCCAAGTTAAACAAATTAACCATTATTATTCCACTTTGAGAAAAGATTACTCTAAAAATGGATAACTATGGTAGCTGAATAAGTGAATAAAATGGAATGTTATCGTTTTAATTTAAATTGGTGTTCACCTAAGGTACATTATAAGACTTAGGTACAAAATGAGCTGTTTCCTCAGGGTTGTGTGTTAAACAGATTTTAATAATGAAGCAACTATGGAAGATGCTTCAAAAAACTTTCTTACAAAGCCTTGACTTCTAAGGTACCACACAAAAACTAATGCAGTCCTGCCTGCACTGAAGAGTTTACACCAGGACTGTCCAACTTTATTGGCGCCACGGACCTCATGAGCTGCGCATGCACAGACTGTGGGGGCCTCTGGTTTACACAGTGAGTGAGACCCCCCACTGAACTATCAGTACTCCCCTTCCCCCACATCACACACCAGGAAACCAAAATGGAAGAACAGGAGAGCCTGGAGCTTCCAGAGTGGTGTGAGGTATAGTACCGACGTAGTGCCCAGAGGCTGTAACCCCTTCTGGGCTTCCAGTTGGATAGCCCTCGTTTACCCTATAAAGGCCCCAGAGTCCTGCAACACCTTTCCCTAAGCTAACAGCAACTAAAGTTAAGCATATACAAGACCAGAATATAAGGGCAAAAAACACAACTAAAGGAGAGAGGTTAAGAGGGACAATTAAATATCTACATTTTAAATGCACACAGACCAGATATTTACTACTCTAAATTCCATAATTACATTAAAATAACTTTTCCCAATTACCCTTTAGCAGGCTGATTTCTTTTGGCTTTCATGGAAAATAGCTAAAACAAAAGAAGTAACACAGATTCATAGATGTTAGGGTCGGAAGGGACCTCAATAGATCATCGAGTCCGACCCCCTGCATAGGCAGGAAAGAGTGCTGGGTCTAGATGACCCTAGCTAGATGCTTATCTAACCTCCTCTTGAAGACCCCCAGGGTAGGGGAGAGCACCACCTCCCTTGGGAGCCCGTTCCAGACCTTGGCCACTTGAACTGTGAAGAAGTTCTTCCTAATGTCTAGTCTAAATCTGCTCTCTGCTAGCTTGTGGCCATTATTTCTTGTAACCCCCAGGGGCGCCTTGGTGAATAAAACCTCACCAGTTCCCTTCTGTGCCCCCGTGATGAACTTACAGGCAGCCACAAGGTCGCCTCTCAACCTTCTCTTGCGGAGGCTGAAGAGGTCCAGGTGCCCCAGTCTCTCCTCATAGAGCTTGGCCTGCAAGCCCTTAACCATACGAGTGGCCCTTCTCTGGACCCTCTCCAGGTTACCCGCATCCCTCTTGAATTGCGGTGCCCAGAATTGCACGCAGTACTCCAACTGCGGTCTGACCAGCACCCGATAGAGGGGAAGTATCACCTCCTTGGATCTATTCGTCATGCATCTGCTGATGCACGATAAAGTGGCATTGGCTTTTCTGATGGCTTCGTCACACTGCCAACTCATGTTCATCTTGGAGTCCACTAGGGCTCCAAGATCCCTTTCCGTTTCCGTGCCACCCAGCAGGTCATTCCCTAGGCTGTAGGTGTGCTGGACATTTTTCCTCCCTAGGTGCAGCACTTTGCATTTCTCCTTGTTGAATTGCATTCTGTTGTTTTCTGCCCACTTGTCCAACCTGTCCAGGTCTGCTTGCAGCTGTTCCCTGCCCTCCGGCATGTCCACTTCTCCCCACAGCTTTGTGTCATCCGCAAACTTGGACAGAGTATATTTCACTCCCTCGTCCAAGTCGCTGATGAAGACGTTAAAGAGTATCAGTCCAAGGACCGAGCCCTGCGGGACCCCACTGCCCACACCCTTCCAGGTTGAAATTGACCCATCCACCACGATTCTCTGGGTGCGACCCTCTAGCCAATTCGCCCCCCACCAGACTGTGTAGTCATCCAAGTCACAGCCTCTTAACTTGTTCACCAGTACGGGGTGGGATACCGTATCGAAGGCCTTCCTGAAGTCTAAGTATACGACATCCACCCCTCCTCCTGTGTCCAGGCGTTTCGTAACCTGGTCATAAAAAGAGACTAGATTAGTCAGGCACGACCTGCCTGCTACGAACCTGTGCTGGTTCCCCCTCAGAGTCCTGCCGGGCTCTCGCAAATGTGAGCCTTGATAATTTTTTCAAAGATTTTGCCAAGGATGGAGGGATGAATGAACATATTAAGGGATGAATCCTCATTCACAGAGTTTAATTCTGATTTATAATTATTTTTCAGTTATTGAATCCTTTAGAGAACACAAAAAGCTTGAGTAATTTTCACAAAAATTCACCAACTTAGGCACAAAAAAAAAAATCTATGAATCCACCCTTTTCTGTGATGACTGGCAAGAAAAAGGTTGAGCCAATTTTGAAAGGAGTCTAGTCCATAAAGATAAAATACTGTGTTAAAACAGGTAACTGAAAAGCAGCTAGTAGTACTGAAAATTCCTAATTCTCCTAGCAGAATGAAGCAAGCAATTTCATTTTATCTGGTAACACATCTGAATTTTAACTGCAAGTGCCTTTTTTGTATCTAAGATGCATCATCTATAGACCAACAAATGAGAAGTTTGACTAAAGGACAGTTATACAAATATAACAGGTAGCCCAACAGGAAAATTAAGAAAAGAAGTCAAATTCCTGAAGGCACTGTTGTAACTCCATTCTACTAAAATAGTTACTTGCCCATTAATGAGCATGATGCACTAATCTAAAATGGTGAAAAATTGCTGAGATTGAACAAACACTATTTCAAATTAAGTTACATTTTAAAATATAGGTTATAAAGTTTCCTTTTTTCTTGTCATTGTAAACAGAATTATATTGGCCAGATGTTTCTCTATAAATAACTTCTGATGTACATAATGAGAGATCTACGTGAAAATAGGTATGCAAATCTGTGGGCAAGGTAAATCTCATGAAAAGCAGAAACAAAAGTCTGAAATGTTACTAAAAAGTGTCAAATAAATGCTCTTCTGCAAAACAAAATAAAAATCTCTCACTAGTCTGCATGGAAAAATGTTTTGTTTTGTTCTGTTTGAAATAAAAGCACAAAAAATTAAAAGTGTAAAGACCTCATCTTTAGGTTTAATTCATAAATTTCCAGATCAATTATTATTTCTATAGTACTTCTGAGAATTTTGCCTAGTTTAAACTAATTTTAATGACACGGTTTTTCTGATACCAAACTCCTGGAATCCTGTACATTTCAGGAAACCCAACAGTTTAACTTCCTCAACTGTCTCTAGCACAACAGTCACCTTGATTACAAACAGTATATTGCTACAAGCACTTCTGTGATGATAGCAACCTCTACGAGCTTTATTCAGTTCAAACAAAGGATGTAAGAAATGGCACACTGGGCCAGGCCACAGATCCATTCACCCTAGTGGCAGGGACTGGATGCTAAAGGGAAGAGTAGCTATGTAGAGCATACCCAGATTCTGTTCCCTGCCCTGTCCCTCCCCACTACAGCTTTCAGCACACAGAGGCCTGTGAAGTCCTAATTTTGAGGTTGCTCCTAACTATCATATTTAACATCCACTGACAGACTTATCCTGCATTAATTTGTACAATCCCTTTTTCAACGTGGTTAAATTATCAGTTTCCACAATATCCTACTGCTGAATTAATCTGTAAATTCACAGGACAGCCAGCTTCCAAAGAGATGCTTTTCCCCTGCAGTGAGCAAACTCACTCTCCGAGGTACTAAACCGTTAAGTCTAGCTCACAACAAGGATACCAAGAACTAGGCCTGTGCAAAGTGGCTAGTATTCACTTTGGATTCGGCTGATTTGGGGGACAGTGATTCAATCTGGTGATTTGAATCACTGTCCCAAATCAATTCAGCCAAATCATCCAGGCCACAAACCCCACCCACTCTCCCAGCCTGCCCCAGCTCCCGTCACTTTGAAAAAAAAAGCCCTGACTTAACGGGTGCTGCTGGGCAGGGGCGCAATCCCCGCTGCCCCCCACTACATGGGGGGCTCTGCACGAGCCCCCCAACCTCCCCCCAAATCTCCAGTCCCCCTCATGGCTGCCTTGCCCACCCCAGCTCTGGCCCTTTAAGAAAAAAAAAACCTAGAAAAACCCTAAACTCACCATTCCTGCCAGCAGGGGGCAATCCCCACTGCCCCTGCCACATGGGGGGCTCTGCATGAGCCCCCCAAAGCCCCAAGTCCACTATAAGAGCAGTGAGTCCTGGGGTTTTTCTTGGGGTTTTTCTTTTCTTTAGGGGCTGGAGCTGCGGTGAGTGGGGCAGCCATGGCGGGGCCTGGGAGAGCAGGGCGGGTCAGGGGGCTCGTGCAGAGCTCCCCATGCAGCATGGGGCAGTGGGAATTCCACCCCCGACCTGGCAGCACACGGTGAGTGGGGCTTTTTTTTAAAGCACCTGGAGCTGGGGCAGGCGGGGCAGCCATGGGGGGACTGGGGGAGCAGGCAGGGGTCAGTGAGAGCTGGGGGAGCAGGCAGGAGATGGGGCCTGGCAGGGGTCCCACCATGGTTCCCTCCCCCCTCCCCTACTTACCAGCTCTGACTCCAGGTCCAGCTCCCTGCTTCAGCAGGCAGGGGCTGCCCGAATCATTGAAGCTCTCTGAATCTTTTCCTAAGATTCAGAGCGCTTCAAATCAATTCGGACCTTTTAATTGGTCCCAATTCAATTTGGATTAAGAGATTCAGCCACTGAATCAGGCAGAATCTCCTCTGAATCAAATCAACACCCAAAGCTTTGCACAGCCCTACCAAAAACCATCCTCTTTTTGAAATTAAGCCATCATTGTGGCTCTTCCCAGGTCTGTAGCCCCATGACTGTCATCAGCAACCCCATGAGCATCATCCTCATATGCTACAAGAAGTTAGCCACTCCAGGAGGAAGCATGCATGTCATTCAATATGAAGTTCAACTTGCTATTCCCTGCAGATGCTGTTGGAACACTTTTCACTGTCCTTCAGCGTATCACAATTTAAAGCTCCCGCAGGAACTCTTAACTAGGAATAGAGCAACAGCTGAATCTTTATCCTGTTCTCTGTTTTGAAACAAAAAGCTAGGAATTCAAAGCACAGAAGTTCTCTGAGTACAGACAAAGCCATTTAAGTCATGTCTGACTAACTAGGCAGTGATTTAAATCATGTGATCTGCCCAGGTCATTTGCCCTCTCCCACTGATCTCAATATTGAAGGCACTGCTTAAGCTGCATTAAATATACCAATCAGGTTACAGACCAATGTCCTTGCCATTCTCAAAGTCAGATGATTCAATCAACCAACTGCCAGTCTGTTTCTCCACTGCTAACAGAAGCCTTGAAACTATAAAACAAACAGCTGTGAAACAATGCCAGTGCTCTTGTCTACCAAGCCTGATCTGCTGCTGAGCCATACAACTGACACTGCTGCACAGCACTTACAGCACTTGAAATGGGTATCAAGGGTTAACCATCCATCATGCATATCAGGCAAGTAGCTGTTTGCCAAAAAAGCCTATTATAAGTGTTAGGTTTGTAATGATGGCGATTCATTCATCTTGCCCACTTCCCTTCAAGGACTTCAGAAACCCACTATTTTAGGGATGAGGGAACAGTGAGATGGTTCCTCTCCAGAGATCAATACAACTTCAAGGATGCAGTACAGCTCAAATGTGAACAAAGACTAAAGCAATCATTGGAACAGCATGAGTAGGGTGGCCATATTGCATCACTGGTCCTTACATGGGTACCATCTGCCCAAGAGTTCAATTACCTATGGAAGACTTCGCCTTAAAGGGAAATGGCACAAAAATAACTACTCTCCATAGACAGAAAATCTGTCAGTAGGCACAACTTCCCCACTTGCATGTGGAGACAAACTGAAAAAGCACATCTCATAATATGGGTAGAATAAAGCACTTTGTGCATTGTATATGCATCTCTGGAAATATCATTAATTCACTGCAGAGAGCAGTGCTAGTTACAACAGTGAAAGTAAAGAGCTGATACAATTTTTGTTTGTCTTTTCAAGCTGTAGTAAAATTGACCTCTCAGAACAGAAAAGAGCACACACTCAGATAATACACTTCACTGTACAACCCCCCGCAAGATCACATTGCTGTAAACATAAAAAGGATTTGCCATTCTTTCATACAACGTATGTTGTTATGCAACTCAAAACACTTATACTTATTTTTTGAATCATCCTTAGTTATTGTATACGCATTAAAATATCAACAAAAACAGAGACAAACCATTGGGGCACGTAAAACAAAACATAACAATCCCCTCCTTAGCCCTAGAAAATACAGTCTTAGAGGAAAGTTGTCTGTGGATGTATAATGGGCAAAAAAGAACCTAAAAAGCAGAAGTCATAGTTTTTAAGTTATTATTTTTAATGGTGTTGTATCTTTAACTTCCAGTATGCTCAGTGCAGAAATGAAAAATCATTTTGTATCTCTACAGCATGTAGCACCATAGGTCTCTTGTCCACAATCGGGGAATTTAGGTCCTGCCACAAGACACCATCTCATATATTCAGAAAAGCTACATTTGAGGCTATTCCCCCAAAACATTAACTGTAAAAGAAAGATAGGTTTGTTACATGAAACTGGGTATGACAACACAGGAGTAACTGCCCATGCTGGGTATAATGAAATAAGGAAATTTCATACCCACCTTAACATTATCAGATTTCATCTCAAAGTCTGTGTATAGCCCCTTCATGAAACCTGTCACTCTAATTACCTTCAAAACAAAGGAAAGGTAAATTACTGAGAACAGCTAGAAAACCTCAGCAAAAACACTATTTTCTTGTATAAGGTTCCAGCAGGCAAATCTGTTAGCTTGACTCACTACCTGAAGCAGAGTTGGAAAGAGGATAGAGCTAGACTGTGCTCGGTGCTGGCAGATGACAGGACAAGAAGCAACATTCTCAAGTTGTAGTAAGGGAAGTTTAGGTTGGATATCAGGAAAAACTTTCTTACAAGGAGGGTAATAAAGCACTGGAACAGGCTACCCAGAGAGGTGATGAAATCTTCATCCTTGCAGGTTTTCAAGACCAAGCTAGATAAAGCCGTGCCTGGGATGATCTAGTTGAGGATGCTCCTGCTTCGAGCAGGGGGTTGGATTTGATGACCTCCTGAGGTCCTTTCCAACCCTCATTTTCTATTATTCTATTTGGAGGGAAGTCAGTCATTCGCTCACGTCAACATATTCATTGAAAGGTGTCGGTCAGTATTTTGTATTCATTTAATTTTAGGGCAGCATGACATTCTCTGAAGAATAAATTCGGACACATTTCCCCAGGTGCTTAACATCTCACTCACTTTAGTCTGGAAAATTCCTGCATTCACTTGTTCACAGGAACTCATGACTTTGACCCACAGGCCTGGGTGTTTTCAACCCAGTCCTGATTCCTCCTGCTGCTGCCACACCTATTGGTACCTGCCTTGTTTCTAACAGAGGGTTTTACCAAGTCTCTTTTTTTCTTTCCTTTTCAGGTGGGAACAGAAAAAAAGAACTAATGCGAATATCTAACATCTCCTTCAGTGAAGGGGCTCTGCACTTCCAGGTCAGCGCTGGTGCACCATTATCAGGCAGCACGGAGGTTGGGGGGGGGGGGGGGGGAGGATGGGGCTGAATGGGACCTCCCCTGTAACAGTTTATGGGGTGGAAACCGGCAGGTGAAGGGATGGGATGGGGGCCACAGAACAAGCTGGTGGAGGACCCTACTCTCCAGTGAGGAACTGAGTCTCCCACGGGCAGTACCAGGCTTCAGAGCAGTGGTGGGGGGGAGCCACAGAGTTGCCCCGCACCTCCCAGGCCCATCCTCTGCTGTTCTCCTGCTCTGCTGCCCGCCCCGAGCCGCACTCCGAGCTGGCTGCCAGGCTGGCGGCAAGGGGGAAGCCCCCAGGCCCAGGCCCTTGCAGGGCCCCAGACCCGCAGGGGGCGGGGCCCGCCCCGAGCACCCCCGTGGCCCCGCCCCCCGCGGCACCTGGCAACGGGGACGCGAAGACGGGGCGAAGAGGCCCACCTCGCCGATGACGTCGTGGAGGTAGCGAAAGGGCGGCTTGCAGAGCAGCCGGTCGGTGAGGGGCGGCTTGCGGATGACCCGGCCTAGGGACTCCTGTGTGCGCCGCACCACCGCCGCGTTCATCGCGGCCCACAGCGCCCGCCCCGCCGGCTCCGAGCCTCCCGGCATGCACCGCGCCAGGTCCCGCCCCCTCGCTGCGCACGCGCGGCTCCGCATTCCGCCGTTGCTACCCGCACCGCGGCCCTAGCAACGGCCGCCCCGGCGTCTGCGTGCGCGAGGGGTGTGTCTGTGCAATGATGTCAGCCCTGGTAAGGTTAATAATAAAAAAAGCGTCCAAAATATATGATAATTTTTGAGGCACCCACTTGATGCAATTGGACGCAAAACCCAAGTTACGAGTCTTAAGCAACACTCAGGGGCTTCTTTGTTTTGTTTTAATTTAATTTGTATCCGAGGTCAAATTAGACAAAACTAATTCCAAATCCAAGAGTCCAGAACCATAAGTGGCCATACTACTGGCAAACATCCTCCACCCGCACCTGGGGCTTCAGGTGTTTCCAAAACCTTTGGTGGGCATCCTACTTGCAGGCCCAAGCCCAGTGGTTTGGGGTTCGGATGCCCCCAAGTTTTGCTTGTCCTTAGCCATACGGCCGTCAGAGCAAACAAGGGAGGGGACTCCTATGTCCATAAACGGCTTAAACCCGCTGCACCTCAGTGGGTACCGAGCCACGCCAGAAGAGCAGCTCTCTGCCAGGTGGTTCAGGAAAGCTGCCTTCTTGGACACAGATACATGGTATTTCCCCTGCCAGGGTCAGAAGCCACTACGCTTGATCTGAGCCTTCACGAGGCCGCACTTTGGGGTGACTCCTTACCTGGAAATAAAGAACAGCCCCCACTTTCATGACCCAATTCTCACTCACTCACTGGGACTTAGAGTGAGCAATTTAAAGTCAAGGAAAACACAACTTAATTGCATACTTATTTGCATATTTGTCAATTGTTTTCCAGCAAATGCAATCATTTTGAGCTTCCAACATGATAACTTCATATTTAAGACTCGCAACAGTGGCCACAGCTCACCCAGGCTACCCAGAGACTGCCCCTGAGCAGTATCTTGGGGGCAGTCTCTTGGAGGCACCTCAGGCTGGGCCAGAGGTGGCCATGATAGGGCCCCTGGGTGCTACCCCTGAGTCTGGCCTTAACCCACATGTGGCACATGCCAGGCCACTCTCTGCCCACAGAGGGACATTTGCCACAGCAGGCACCCACATAGCACACACCACATCTCCCAGCCTGCTCTCTCACCCCAAACTCAGTTGGGGTTGTTGGGGGAAGAGAAGGCTGGAGACGTTTCCACACCACTCCTGGAGCTTTCCTCGGCAGACAGCGCACGCTCTGACCCCAAGAAATGCGCTAGTTACCTTAAAACTATCTTAAGCAAGTCTTGCTATCTGTCCCCATGAGAAAACAGGGTCTCATGGACATAGGATTTTGAAAGGCCAGGAGGGGAGGGAGTGCAGATGCTGAGGTGCATCGATTCATTGTGTATAAAACAACACTGATTTTTCTCCAGTTAAAAATAAGCTAGAACCTTTACTAACATGCGAGGGGCTCAAGGCTGTATTATTCCATTTGACTGAAGCAAGAACAAATATTACTTCATTCGAATAATATAACTTCACCGGAACCAGCAAGGAACTCTCTGTAGTGAGGAGTTGGCATCCGGCTCCAACTACAAATGGCACACATGGCGGAGCCTGAACAGATTGAGAGTGGGTCTCGCAAGATGCAACTCTCTCATGAAATCATGGGACCTCTATGCAACCAACATGTTTCTCAGGAGAAGCAAACAGCGGATCATCTGCTGAGATGCCCTGTGGCACCACAATGTACCCTATAAGGTCTGGCAACACCAACACCAGAAGCAGCGACCTGTGCAGAATACTGGGAACAGACCAGGTTGGATTGGAGACGCAACAAAGAAGTCTTCATTGGAATGAGTTAAAAACAGTTTGGGGGGCTGTGAAATAGGAGTTTTGTTACCAGGAGCAGCAAATTGCATAACAAAAGCTAGCTTGCTTGGTGGACCATCAAGACCATTAAAAAGAAGGAAGAGCCATTAACACTTGTTGAATGAAGAATTTAGAAGGACTCTGGTAGATTATAATGAGCCATAAAGTCAAGTGACTTCCTCACTGCTGCCTGACTAGAAATGCTGCTGCTGCTGCCACTGCCAGGCAATTGGTTTTAAACTTTGGATGGACCAGGAAACAAACAGGGAGGAAGGGAGTGCAATGCACCAGTTCATCCCCCTCCACCTGCCACTGAGTGCAGTGCAGTTGTCCAGTCATGGTCGATTGGTGCCTCCTGAGTTAGGGGGGCACTTGCCCCCCCAGTGGCCAGTCAGCGACCGAGGGGGGGGGGTCCCCCTGTGGCCAATCGCGCCAACCCAGAAGTGGCGCGTCGACCCCTGGGGGGTAGGGGGGAACTGCAGGGATTGCTTCTCCTGGCGCCCTCACTCTCTGGTCAGTGCTCTCGGGGGGGGAGCACCAGAGCTCTTGCCTGCCCCCCCAGCTCATTGCCTAAGCGGGAAATGGTGGCTGTCAGGGTGTACACCAGCGCTGTCAGGGGGTGCACATGCACCCCTGTGCACCCCCTACTTGTCGCCACTGTGTCCAATGACCCTTTGTTCCCAAACTGTTTTTATACCTTTTGTTACTTGCATATTCATTATTTTTATAGCTATTATTACTACTATTACTACTGGCTATTTACAGATTATTTATACACCCATACCTGCGTACCTTGCTTATCACACATCCTCTCATTCTACACATACTTTTCCCCACTGTCATTGACACTGTTTATGCTTTGAGAAAATTTGTGGTTGCATGCTCAGCTTTAACCAGAGTGACCTCCTCACCAGCTCAGTTCCTATACAACACCATGCAGGAGTTTTATTGTTACACCCAGACATGATCCCCCCCCACCCCACACACACTTTCCCCCAGTCCTGGACTGGCTGGAGCAAGATGTGCACTGGGTCTAGTCTAGGGGAGTAAAGGGCAAGTCTGTGGGCCTGATATGGCCCACAGGGCCAGCCACACACCATTCTTTTGGCCCTGTAGATCAGCCCAGAAGGCTGGATGAGTGACACTCCTGGACTACACCCATTCCATATGGACAGCAAAGGAGGGCAATAGTCAGAGCCCACAGGATCAGAACAGCTGTTTTAAAATGTGGGTACCACAGGCATAGGAAGGCAGGAGGCAGAGGGGATAAGCCTGGGCACCAGTATACAGCTCCAGCAGAAGTCCACGAACTTGGTGCACATACTCCACAATCCAGGCTGGCTGCTACAGCAGTGGTCACAGTCCCTGCCTGCCCACAGAAGGGGAATGGGCAACATTCAACACTCTGACAGGAAGCCCAACTCCTGGCAGGGTTACCAGGCCGCAGTCCCCTCTGTAACCTCAGCAGAATCCAGCTCTGGACTGGAGAACAATCTAGGCAGGTATCCCATGGCTGAATAGGAAGACCTCTTTCCATGGCTTTTGCACTCCAGAAAAGGAGAGTGCAAGGAGAGATTGTGGTTTCCTGCTGATGCAAAGTGTTGCTACAGTGTATATTTCTTCAATAAAGTGCCTTCCCACTCAAGGTTGTGCTTACCTGCTGCAACTGTAACAGGGAATAGCTTTAGGTGAAGAGCTGTGCAGTCAGTCTGCCTAGACTTTCCCAGGAGCTTTCTCTAGTCACTATTTAAGTGCTTGGCACCATCTCTGGGGGCAGTAGGGCTCTCTGGACAACAGTTATGTTGAAGCTGCCTAAGGCCACTGAGTTAGGGTGAGGGTTGCAACCATGAGGGTTTGAAGAGAGAGAGTTAAGAGTGGAGGCAATAAGGGAATCCAGTAATGGCTGCTTAAATCACGCTGATAAGGATAGAGATATGGTTCCAGTTGTTATACATCTCAGAGCTGGGGTGAAGAGTGGGTGAAGTGGTAGAGCTGCAGGGGTTAACACAGATCTCACTTATCCCTCACAACTAACGCACACCCCAAACAGGGATCCAAAGCCCCTGCTCACCCCATCCCTGAATTCCCAGGAGCCACAGAGACCAAATATCCTGGCTGTACAGGCTGGACTTGGCCTGTGGGCCACATGTTTGACACTCCCGATATTGGGTAAAACATGAGGCAAAAAGATAGCCTGGTTTGTTAACCATCTATTTGTGAGTGAATTATTAAACATATTTATGAGTGAATGCAGCTATAGGGAGGAATGAAAACTTTTCATTCCATCCAGGAAGAGCACACACCAACTGCTGAAGCTTCCTTAGCCTGACGAAGGGTTTTTGAACCCGAAAGCTTGCTTAATAACTATTCTCCAACCATATAGGTTGGTCTAATAAAAGATATCAAATTCACCCAAGGAACCTTGTCTGCCTATGTCCTTAGACCAACACGGCCACAACCTAAACCCCTACAGCTATAGGGATAATTTAAATTATTTAAAATGAGTAATTCAAAGGCCAGATAAAATGCATCCATCTATACCATCCTAGGCAAAGTCTAGGATCCTAGGGGTTGATGTTGTATACTTAGACTTCAGGAAGGCCTTTGATATGGTATCCCACACCATACTGGTAAACAAGTTAAGAGGCTGTGACTTGGATGACTACACAGTCCGGTGGGTGGCAATTGGCTAGAGGGTCGCACCCAGAGAGTCGTAGTGGATGGGTTGGTATCGACCTGGAAGGGTGTGGGCAGTGGGGTCCCGCAGGGCTCGGTCCTTGGACCGATACTCTTCAATATCTTCATCAGTGACTTAGACGAGGGAGTGAAGTGTACTCGGTCCAAGTTTGCGGATGACACAAAACTGTGGGGAGAAGTGGACACACCGGAGGGCAGAGAACAACTACAAGCAGTTGGACATGTGGGCAGAAAACAACAGAATGCAATTCAACAAGGAGAAATGCAAAGTGCTGCACCTAGGGAGGAGAAATGTCCAGCACACCTACAGCCTAGGGAATGACCTGCTTGGTGGAACGGAAGCAAAAAGGGATCTTGGAGTCCTAGTGGACTCCAAGATGAGCATGAGTTGGCAGTGTGACGAAGCCATCAGAAAAGCTAATGGCACTTCATCGTACAGCAGCAGATGCATGACGAACAGATCCAAGGAGGTGATACTTCCCCTCTATCGGGCTCTGGTCAGACCGCAGTTGGAATACTGCGTGCAGTTTTGGGCGCCACACTTCAAGAGGGATGTGGATAACCTGGAGAGGGTCCAAGAAGGGCCACTCGTATGGTTAAGGGCTTGCAGGCCAAGCTCTATGAGGAGAGACTGGGGCACCTGGACCTCTTCAGCCTCCGCAAGAGAAGGTTGAGAGGCGACCTTGTGGCTGCCTGTAAGTTCATCACGGGGGCACAGAAGGGAACTGGTGAGGTTTTATTCACCAAGGCGCCCCGGGGGTTACAAGAAATAATGGCCACAAGCTAGCAGAGAGCAGATTAAGATTAGACATTAGGAAGAACTTCTTCACAGTTCAAGTGGCCAAGGTCTGGAACGGGCTCCCAAGGGAGGTGGTGCTCTCCCCTACCCTGGGGGTCTTCAAGAGGAGGTTAGATAAGCATCTAGCTGGGGTCATCTAGATCCAGCACTCTTTCCTGCCTATGCAGGGGGTCGGACTCGATGATCTATTGAGGTCCCTTCCGACCCTAGCATCTATGAATCTATACCAGAAGAAGTTACTCATCTTCATCTGCTTTGAGATCCACGTGGGACTTCACACTGCTCCAATACTGGGTTATTTCTTGTGTGTGATATGGTTAAGAGAAGTTTCCCTAGGACTTTCAAGTCCACAAGGGCTTTGTTTTCCCCCAGCTGCACTCAGCAAGAGTTTGGGTCATGAAATTCATACCAGAACTACATTTCTTTGATTAATTCCACTTGGAGGGCATAATTGCTATTTTCCCTCTTTCCCCACAACTCAGCTTAATACAAAATGATTATCTTTATGTTTCTCTACATGGGAACCAAGGGAAAGGTTGAATTACTGTTATGGATTTTTTTTTCAGCAAGCAAATTAATCACTCTGCAAGCACACCATAAAGTACCATAGCAGCAAATACTATGCATTCAGAGATGAGACATGCTGGGCTTTGTGGTTCCAGGATAGATAGTTCCTGTTCCTTCTGATCATTTACATTCCCTTTCTGTACAAAACTTTTAAAAAAGGTTTTTCCCTTATCTTTAATTACTTGAGGTGTTTATGTATGAGACTGGTCTGAATTCTAGTTCAACTCTGATTGGTGTATCTGTGTTTGGTTGATTTGGATAAGCCCTAAACCTTGCGATAACTAGCCTTCACGTTGTAACATGTCACCAACACTGAATGCTAATGGAAAGCCTTGTTTGTTTTATTTTCTTAAACCAATAACATAGAGTTTGTAATTAGTGTGTATAGCAGCCAGTTTCTTTTATCATAAGTAGCAATGTGTTAAATCATGCCTCCAGCTATTCTTATTCTCTGGATCTGTTCTGTCTATTTGAAGTGGCTAAAACTGGAAACAGTAAACCATGTATGAGCTAGTTATTGCTCTAGTATAATCTCAATGTCTGGATTTTCTCCTCCCGCTTCCATTTTTAAATAACTATACTTTCCAACTCTGCTATAGCTCTCCACAATAATACTTATTTTTCTCATCAGAACAGACTAAGTGGTGGCAGATGACAGAAAAAGGAGCAATGGTCTCAAGTTGCAGCAAGGGAAGTTTAGGTTGGATATTAGGAAAAGCTCTCTCACTAAGAAGGTGGCAAAGCACTGGAACAGGTTACCTAGAGAGGTGGTGGATTCTCCATCTTTGGAGATTTTTAAGGTCCAGCTCAACAAAGCCCTGGCTGGAATGATCTAACTGAGGATGGTCCTATTTGAGCTGGGGATTGGACTAAATCAGTGGTTCCAAACTTTTTTTTTCTGCACCCCACTGCTGGGATTGGAGCGCAGCAGCGGTGGCCTGGGGGCAGGGGAGCTCCCAGCATGCAGCGTGGCTCCTCTTTTCCGTGCAGCACCACCAGTATTGCCCCCACAACCCTCATTTTTGGGTCACAATCCGGTGTTAGGAACCTCTGGGCTAGACAATCTCCTGAGGCCCCTTCCAACCCTAATTTTCTATGATTCTATGACTCTATGACTGTTGTTCAGAATACAGCATTGTATGTCCTTAGGCAGAGTTTCTGAATTCATTTATATTAATATTTGTCTGCCACTGTGCAGCTCAGCTTCCCCAAGTTGTTTAATTTATGGCTGGAATTACATATAGTAATCCTTAATTTTTCTTACAAAAATATAATCTCTGCTCATTCCAAGAATTCACTATTTTACACGTGATTCCCTAGTCATCAATATATATAAAATCATCATTAGCAGTGGATTGTAAGATAGTTTTGCAATGTGCTTGATCTTCATTCATTGACCCCCACATCTGTAAATTAACACATTCATCCAATTAGCGAGGTAGGAAGGGTAAAAGCTGGTGGAAGGAGGAGACAACTGGAGGACAGAACTGTAGAGAAGACTGGAGGGAAGGTCAAAAGCAAGAAGAGTTCTCTATAACTATTACAGATGTAAGACTTGAACTCATGTCTCATTGTAGAGATAAGTGACCCCAGTATTTGAACTGCCTAAGAGTAGTGCTCAGCCTGTCCAGTCCTGCAGGCCAGATTAGTAGTGTGGGGTTTGTTCAAGGGCCAGAAGCCATGTATGGGATCAGTCCACAGGTCAGATTCAGTGAAGGGCTGGCATATAGGGTTTGGTCTGTGGGCAAAACCCCATGCACCAGATCAGCCACAGAGCAAACCCATGCACCCATGTGACCATATCAACTTGCCACAGGGCTCCCTATAGGCCTGGAAATTTGGCTGTGGGGGACCAGTGGTAGTGTTAATTAGCTCTGGTAATTAATGATGCCACCTCTTTCCCACCGCCAAACTTCTGGATCTATGGGGAGCCCTGCAGGCCAAATGATACAGTTCTGTGTGCTAGATCTGGCCTATGGTCTGTAGGTTGAGCACCACTGACTGGCCTAACACTTAAGGAGTATTTCACAACCTTCACTTTAAGAAGTTCGCTCTGTACAGGTGTTTGCCATTCAACAAATGTAGCCTCTTTAAGACTTCCAGAAATGCCCTTTCGTCATCCCACAAAATTCTATTCAGGCTTTGCCAAGATACTTAAAAACACCATTTCTTTCCTTCCTCTTCTCCCACCTTCCTGCCAAAATCACTGGACATTTTGAAGAACTATGCTGGCACCAAAGTAACTGCAACAGTGCCAGTGCCTACTGCACTGGAACCCCAGGAAGCCACTGAAGCATATGTATGAGATTGGGAAAGATGGCATCTGGGCCACATTCTCAACACATGGCACCAATGATCCATTAATACCTATCCATCCCCTGGCAGTACCACATAGGATAGGATATCTCCTTGCTCCTGGGTAAGAAAAAGGAAGAGATGAACTGTCCTGCCCTTCTACCTCCCAAAAAAGAAACCTAATTCCTGTACTGAATTACTATAGTTGCTCTTGTAGCTCAGATGGTAGCATTGTGTCCTGGAGCATGAACATCTCAGGGATCAAATTTAGCTTGTGGGATAAGGTTTATTACGGTCTATAAACTCACCGGGGGGGGACCAGCAAGGAATGGGAGAAACCCTGTTCCCCCAAGCACCTCCCAGAGTAACAGGGAATAAAGGCCATAAGTCGTTTGACATTAGAAGGCATTACTTCACAGTCAGGGCAGCTAGGATCTGGAATCAACTTCCAAGGGAAGTGGTGCTGGCTCCTACCTTGGGGGTCTTTAAGAGGAGGCTTGATAATTACCTAGCTGGGGTCATATGAGCCCAGTACTCTTTCCTGCCCAGGGCAGGTGGTTGGACTTGATGATCTACTTAGGTCCCTTCCAACCCTACAACTATGAAACTATGAAATGTAGTATGTAAAAGACATATTTTTAAAATAAAAATCTTAGGAAGCCACACACACAAAACTGCATTAGAACAAATACCTATTATTTAGGTCCCATAGTTCAGTCACCTGAAAGATAGGAAATGCCAGATGTATGTTTGCCTGTGGTCACGGGCAGGTCTAGGATTTTGAAAGGGCAGTGCCGATGGTATGGCACATCACCGTATATAAACACAACATTTTTTTCTCCAGTTAAAGAGAAACTAGATGCATTACTAATATGCTACACAGGTAGCACTATATTATTCAGTTTAAGATAAAAATAAAAACAAATATAACTACTGGAATGTGCACTGGTTTCCTAGATTTACATATAAAGCTCTAGAAAGCACAACAAACTAGGCAAAAATAGTCAAAAGATACTGCATCATTAGTTCTGTAGTTGTAGTTAACTTTATGTCTCTTCATCTTGAGCATCTTGACAGTACCTCCAATACTTTACTGTCAGTCATTTCTTCATCTGAGTTACTATTACCATACCTGAGTTAAGTTCTTGAGCTATCATTAAAAACAGTTTGCAGTGAAATAGAAGAGAGGCATTTCCAGGAATAGCTAACAGACAGCCAAATTGCAGAAAAAAGAACAGCTTGATTAATAAAATAGCAAGAACATTAAAAAGAAGAGAGGGTCATCAACACCTGTGAAGTGAAGGGAGATTAGTCTGAATCAGGGAGATGACAATGAGCCATGAAGTCAACTGACTCTCTCAGCACTGCCTGAATAGAATTGCCACTGCCCCTCCCCACAATTGATTTTAAAGCCTGGGTGAAACAAAAATCAAAAGGGGGTGCAACTGCATCATTACACCCCACCAGGGATCCTTCCCTGCCCATGGAACGTAATTTGTCTCCTTTAGGTATCTGCATTTGAATAAAGTCTTGAATGACAAGATGACAGACTTTTTCCTCTTCAAGAACTCCTTCCTTATTTAGTGCAACCAAATGGATGCAAGATTAAATTACAATTGGGATTGGGATTGAATTGAGTCTGCAAGTACAACAGCAAATTTACCACTTCCTAACTTTCAAGTGCCTGACTATGCAAACTAAATATTCTTGTAGCAATTTTTGTAAGTGTGATACAAAATGTCAAAGTCTGTTTAAACAGAGAGCTATAATTAAGGGTCTGCCCAATTTGAGGCAGCAGCTGGCTAATTTTGCAGGAAGATCACAGGGCCAGCCACAATTTTCATGGTTTATAATGGCAGGGTTGCCCCCACACCTGATTGGCTGAGGGGCCCCAGTAGTCCCAACCCCCACCACTAATTGGCTGAGGGCTGTCCATCATGCAGCCCCACTCCTCACCTCCGGTGGAAAGGGGCAGGGCTGCATGACAAGTGGCCCTCTCAGCCAATCAGCGGCAAGGTGTGTGGTCAGCAGCCATCTTGTCTGTTCCCCTTTGTGCCTCCCCCCAGCAGGCTACCTGGCTAGAAAGTAGCTGGCTCCCACTGGGGACTCATCATTTTACTTTTAGTAAGTTTTTTTCCCCACTATGGATTTCACAGAGATGGCCTGATTTTGCAATTACAGTAAAATTGTCATTTGAGTAGGTCTCTAGCTACAATTACTTTTGGGGGGTTTGATGATGTGTTCCTTTTTGACTTATGATGTTACAGGACCCCTGGTCCTGCAACTACCATTACATTAGCCCACTGCAGTTTCTGTTTCATTTAGCCAGCCTTTTTATTTTTCTTATTGCTATAACATGGTTCACTTTATACCAGGATTTCACCCATTATGTTGTGGTTAGTTATTTTTCTTAATTATTAACTCCTAATAATGTCCTTACACTAAAGTCCTCTGCAACTGGAAGCGTACTGAGGACAGTCTCACCTAGTGTAACAGGTAGGGATGTAGGTGGGAAATCCATCTACCATACACTGCCCTTCCAATTCATAGTATGCGGCTAGCAAGACTTTACTGAAATAAGTAGCCAAATGATGTAGGCAAGTAAGCCACTCTAGCATGATTCAGTCCTACTTATTAATACCTGAAAATACATCTCTTCTAGAACATCTTTGAGATATTTTAGAAGGTTAATAAACAAAATATATTGAGGCATGGGCGATTGGTGCCTCCTGAGTCCGGGGGGGCATCAGCAGGGCACAACCGGAGGAGGGAGGTCCCCCAGCAGTTGGTCACTGAAGCACTTCTGCCACCTGCACTTCTGTCACCAATGTGCCACCGGCAGAGCTAATTTAGTTGGGGGGGGGGGGGGGCACAAGTGCTCCCTGCGTCCCTGCTACATGTCACCTATGTATTGAAATTACCTCAAGTGGTTTACAACAGAAATGATACAAACCAAGGAGTTAAGAACCTGCCTCCCTCAAAAAATACATGTCATCTCTCCATAAACCTTTAAAATCCATTTATACCAAATGGATCAAATCAAAGACAGTCAGTCAAAGACACATAATCCATACGTAAAGAAAGCAAGTGTAATAGAAGTAGGTATGTCTAGCAAAAAAACTACAGTGAATACTTCCATAAATTGATACATCTTGATTAAAACCAAGCACAATTTTGTGTTAATTAAAAGAAAGCCTTTGTAAAAAGTTGTCCTGCCTCTTGGCGGGAGCAGGATATCCTGGTATGTTAGCTGACGTCCATTCTCAGCTATTGTGTAAATACAGGGATATTAAAGACCTGTTACCATATTTGTGCCCTAGATACCTAATAGGAGGTGATGCGTTTTCATTTTCTGTGCTGAGACCTCAGGCTAAAAGTTCCAGGTGAGAGACTAATTCTAAGTAAATGTGTTGTTATCTTTTTCTCTCTAAACTGTATGCCTCCTTCTTGCTGAAATAGTAACTGAGGTAATTTCTATTCTGCAGTTTAAAAAACAGAACAAAAATTAAACCTGCGGACATTATTTCAGATGACGTGAGAGATTATTGCTGGTGTATGTGATGTTAAATTTTGTGCAGTATAAGAGCATAAGACGTACATACTCAAACCTAGCTGCTTAACATGAGAGTGCAAGCATTTTAGGTATCTATGTAGAAATGGCCTAATTTTGAGTGTTGCTTAGCAACCCGGGCTCCCATAGACCTAGGTGAGAACTGTACGTGATCAGCGCACCTTTGAAAACTGAGCCGCTTCGATTATAGTGGATTTAGAAAAGCCTATCTTTAGCACTTAGGCTGGCTGCAGAGGTAAGAACAAACAAAAAGTCCTAGGTTCAGCTGTAATGAGAAATATGTAGGAAATGTTTGTACTGGTAGGGTAGCTCACGTGTTTTCCCTGAGGCATTAAAAGAGTGGAAGGCAAAGATCAGGTGGCTTAGTACAGGTGAACAGCCAACATTCCCTTGAGTTCTACATAATCTTTTGCTCCCTTTAAGGCATTTTAAAAGGTATTGCAAGTAACTTTACATATACTTTAGTGAGCTGTGCATTATACATAGCTTTTACCATATTAAGTTGATACTTTTAAAAGATTTGCTCTCATACTTCTGAATTACCTTGTAGAAAACATGCACTCCTTTCTGCTGCTGTGTTCTCTCCTCATGTGCAGTGGCCTAGTGGTCTCTGTGCAGAGAAAATTACAAAAGGTCCCAGATGAAGAGGGGGAAGAGAACTTCACTTGGATAAGGACACCTCAAACTCTCTCATGAGGTGAGTTAGTATGACCTGGGAACAAAGCATTGATTTTTATTTGCATTTCCAAATAATGCTCATCAACATAACTTCTCGGCATCTTACCTTAGGGAGGAAAAAATGACATGGAAACATGATATAGTTTTATACCTAAATAAAGAAATTCCTTGTATTGGTATTTTTTCCCTCATTACAGACATGGCTGAGAAATCTGCCCTCATTCCCATTTAGAAATAACGCCCCCCGCCCATGTTAAATACGTGCCCTTACATTCTCTGCCCTGACAAGCGCTAAATTCTGCCTGTGTTCATTGACCTAATTGTGAGAGTCCACCCCAAAGTTTCTGGCTTGATAGGAGACTAAAATGCTTCTTTATTCCCTGAATAAAGAAACACCTGATAAAGGGTGTTTATACCTGAAAGATTGCAAAGAACATTTTTCAAACTGTTATTTGGTCTAATAAAAGATATCACATTTACCCCCAAAAACCCTTTATTTCTCAACATTCAGCTGCCAGTGAAAGGGAGAGTATAGTTCAAGGCTGTAAGAGATTAAACTTAATGGTTAGGAACCATTTGCAGTTGCAACTTGCTGCTAGTTTGCTATACTGGTGAGACTATAAGGCTTATGCCTGCAGCTAGCCCAACTTCCTTACCTGCTGGCATGAAGGGTCCAGAAAGCAGGAGCGCTGGCAATAGCAGCAGTTTCAATATCTTCCTTCCTTAGAGGTTAGGTACAAGGGAGGAGCCAAGGGCTAGAACAGCACTAGCAGAAGAGTGAAAATACACAGGAGTTTTATGATATAGAAACAGTCTATTTAGGGACCACATTTTAAGCAGTCAAATTACTAAAATTGTTTAGCTCCACTGGATTCAGCATAGATCTTGTTTCATTCTAGCTGAGGATCTGGGCCCATGAATCTCACGTAGAGAACCTCAAGTTTTAAACTACTGTGTAGATTTTAGGTAGTCTATTTCCACATTTAATATGCTTTGAATTACTAAACTACACTGGTCCAGTCAAATAGCGGACTTTGGATGAACTGAAATAAAGGCATCTTTGCAATTGTAGCATCCTTCATTGTCAGAGACACAGCTGACCCCTCTAGACGAGAAAATGATTCAATTTAATAAGAGCACAAAAGTACCAAGGTTCATCTAAAGACTGTCGATATTTAAGGCCAAAGAGAGTTATTGCACAAAGAAAGATAGGGGTGCAGACAGAAATGACATTTGTCACTTGATTGGCCTCTTGAAAGCACTCTAAAGCTGTGCCCAAACAGAAAAGCGTGGCTGCAGGGTACTCTGATCATGCAACAAATTAACCCTCATTATATGAGGGTTCGGTTCAAGTGAAGATGCTCCAAAGCAGAGCACCTTCATTAATTTCAGTATGCTCTGGCTGCAGCACAGCCCAGTCCCAGCTGCTGTCTTGGGATGGGAGAGGGAGAAGGCAGGGGAAAGAGGTCCATTCAGGGGTTCTCAGCCCTGCTGGAGTGGGAGGTGTGTGGATTGGAGCCCCTCACCTCAAGGGGACTCCAATCTACCTGCCCCTCAACTCCAGCAAGGCTGAGAAAATCCCAGAATGGACCTCCCTCCTCTGCCTTCTCCCCCCACTCCAATCCAAAGGCAGCAGCAGAGCTGAGCTTGGGGGGCAGGGGAGCAAAGCTATGGGGAAAGGCTGTATAGACACAGACTCTCTCCCTAGATCGGCTCCAAATTGGAGCCAATCTTCCACCCTCTCAATCCAACACCTAATGTCTGTTGGGTCAAAAGGATCAGTCTAACTCATGGCGCTTTCTATGAGTTGCCATATGTTAGACCTGGGAGCTGCACTTCTGTTTGTGCCCCTAGAAGGTTGTCAATACAAGCATTTCTGACACGTGGTAACTCCTGTCCCAATAGTCATTTTATGTTAAATAAACAGACTAATTGTTTTAGCGTGGCTAAAGAAAAACAGAGAAGGAATAAAGGAATGGGACAGGGTTCTCTTACATGAAAGGGGAAGAGGCGATTTGAGAGGATACTAAATGTCCATGGCCTTTGGATGCAGACAATTCTCCACCTTGGGGCCATGATTCAGTGGAACCAAAGAATATGTGATACTAGAAGGGGGAAGTGGCTGTGATTCCAGGAGGGTAAAACAATATGAAGTTTGCATCCTGTAATGCAGAAGATGTAGGATTACACAGAAAATGCAGGAGAACTTGTTTAACATTTTGCTTCAGGTTACAGATGGATTGGGCAGAACTGACACAACAATTCATCTGGCTCTAGATGTATTACCAATTACTTTCCCTGGAGAGATTTCAAACTTCTCATTTCACTTTGTCTTGAAATCAAAGACAATATGCCTTTGGTAATAGTGGCCAGTCAACTGGAGGTTGTTACCTACACTGGAGATGAGATTTACATTATGCAAAAAGATTAATCAATCCTTTTCTTAATAGGATGGGGTGATGAAATTGAATGGGTACAAACTTAAGAAGAAGGTTTAGTTAAATCAAGGAACAGGTAAACTTCAGTTCTTATTTTGCTGCATCATGCCTTCAGAACTTAAAAGATATATACGGACCCTGGTAATCATAAGAGACTGTTGTTTAAAAATGGCAAAAAGTGCTAATACAAAGCTAAAACCAAGGATGATAGGCATGTTAATAATTGTTGGTGGTGTTTTTTTTATGTTTATTCTTTTTGCAACAGTACCTGGAGGCCCTAATTAGAACTGATGCTCTGTTACATCTAAGCACTGTACCAACATATTGCATAAAAGAAGTTCTTCCCTAAAGGGCACCAAAATTACATTGAGAAAAGAAAAAGCTCATGACATGTGAGGAATCAGTCTGAATGATATAATTTGACAGGTTGGCAGTGACTGTTTTCCCAATTCTCCAAGATGCTGACCAACACCTTTAAATCCTATTGATTTCAAGGACAGACTAATAGGAGTTCAATAAGACTGGACCTTTCAAGATAATGGCATCTTGCAGTAGAGCATCTACAGTGCTTATTTTGTTAATTTTTAAATGGTCTGTGCAGCTGTCCTGAAAGCTTTGACTTTGTAGTGCAGAAACCCAAGCCTGTCAAAAACAACTGGTATGCAATGAGTTATAGCAGCTCATTCATTTCCATCCTGGTTTCATTAATTTTCCACTGTTACATTCTATGACTGCATTAGAACCTTAGAGCATGATCTTTCTGTAGATTACTGCACTGACACAGCTTACTGGTCAGACTACTATGCCTTACATGGCGTGTGAAGGGACATTTCAATTTTTAACACTAATTTTATCAGCTCAACAATACACAATATCAGAAGAAGGGAAGCCCATTTGGAAGAGCCATCATTTGGATTTCTCTCTCAAAGTTTCTGTGTGTGGTTTATAGTAGCTTCAGAACCACTTGTGGACTTAAAGATTGTAGGTGTTTATCCATTAGGTTCTTCTGTAAGCAGTCTGATTTACCTTTTTCTTAATAACATTGCAGCAAGAAACCATTGATGGTCATCCACCACCTAGAAAAATGTCCTTATAGCCAAGGTGAGAAAGGAAAACCATCCAAAACAAACTCCAGGAATAAAAAATGCTATTTCCATTGCATGTTTTCTGCATTGGGCTTATTGCATTCTGCATGGTGAAGCTGCTTGACTCAATCACCAAAAACTAAGCATGAATCCTGCCAGGATTATAAACAACAGGATGGGATGAAGGGTTCTGTAACACCTTTCCACCTAGCAATCTACTTCAGGCCAAAATTTCAATGAGACATGGACTAAATCAGAGTGAAAAATAGTATATGGTAAAAACATTTAGGTCCCAAATATCACCACCTTAAAGAGACTGACCAATGACATGGGGTCACTATGTCTTCTCTTTAACCCAGGCAAGGATTATGTTTAAAAAAAGATCAGGCATTATAATTTTGTCAAAAAAGAAAGTTGAGGTTGTCTGGGGTTTTCTTCCTATAGTTATACTATTATATACAATAAATAGTATTACATATATCATTATAATACTTGGATCTTGAGTGGATTAACTGCCCTTTTAGTGGCAGAACTTTGACAGTGCCCTTACCTCATGCAGTAGGTTACTGTGTTCCTGGTGTAGCTCTTTGGGTTATATGCCTTGTAGTAGTGTGACAGGGTTGATTATGTAGTTTTATGACTATGTTATACAAGCACTTGTGTGGGATGATTTGAATACAATTCTCTAAGATGCTGAACACCCTTAAATCCTATTGATTTCAAGAAGAGCTGAATCGGAGCAGGGGGTTGGACTAAATAACCTCCCTCTTCTATGATTCTGCATAATAAACATTGTATACTTGAGTATATGAAACTGGGCAAATTAAGATAGTACAAATTTAAATTTAGACACTTAGTAACTTTTGGAATACTTAACACATTTAATTTTTTTAATGTTATTTCTTAACATAACTTCCTAGATTTTTAAAGAAAGGAAACTAAAACCCCAAATTCCATTAGGTGGAGCCCTAATAACTCCCTTCAAATTCAGCAGGGCTAGAATCTTTAGATCCAAAGAACAGAGCTCTACCCCTTGAGCAGAGGGGATAACTAAGATCAGTTAGTAGGTCATCATCCTTTATGTGAGCCAGCCACTAAAAATGAGATGAGGCA
Source organism: Alligator mississippiensis (assembly GCF_030867095.1). NCBI lineage: Eukaryota > Metazoa > Chordata > Crocodylia > Alligatoridae > Alligator > Alligator mississippiensis. The sequence goes on from NC_081827.1 coordinate 183,408,478, forward strand.
TGTATTTTACTAGCCATTTGTTAGTACTGATTCTCTTCCAGGTTTAGGGCCTGAGGGTTACATGGTTAAAGATTTCTAACCCTTCAACTTATTGTCACAGTCTCCCTAATTCACCTCTGTATCCCAGTCCCTCTAACCTTACTTACTGTATGGCTTCTTGTCCAGGTCCTGCTCTCCCTTCCTTTGGTTTCTTGTCTCTGTCCCAGTCCCCAACCAACATGAACCATTTCGAACTTGAGTAGTTAAAATCTGGCCAGGCTTTGTGGAATAGAAAACAGGGCCCAAGAAGGGAAAGCATGAGCAAACCCTGTAATTATTTTTCTCGCTAATTATACAGCAATTTTCATGCTTAGGAATCCTGAAAATGGAATGCATTAAGGGAGACTTTCCAGTCAAAGGCAGCACTCAGGCACTGACCAATATAGACTACCATGCAACTTTAGATAGGACTTTTGATCTCTGGAGTTAGCATGTGATCTGCAGGACAGCATCTCTTGGAAGGGCTGTGACTTACTGCACTGTAATTCCAACATCAGCTATGAGTCCAAATCAGGATGTGAGTTTAAAGAAAGAATCTTTTAACTTTCAAGAACTCCTTCTACACCAACAGAATGTATACTTTCCCGTGAGGAATACTAGTACCTTATTGGTAAGAGTTGTACTAACAGATAAAATGCAATACCCATTCACTTCTTTAGGTCTGTATATCTTTGTAAGCCATTAGAAACAAAGAAGTAAATTCACCATAATATACATACATGCTTATATGATTACCATTCTCCATATTGTAGTGTCAAGAACTGCTGATAAAAGATTAAGATTATATACAATCATGAATTATTCCTGCAAAGGGAATATACATGATGAAATCATACCAAGCTTCATAAATGAGGTTTCTTCTAGTACTTATTTATGAGAAGCGAGTTGTTAGCTCCCCAAGCCTCATCTAATATATGCATATGATAATCTGAAGACACCAGCAAAAAACTAAGAGCTTTAGGTTCATTATAAACTACTGCAGAACACAACTAAGTGTGGGAAATAGTGAACTGCCAAAAAGAATCCACACATTTCTTTCTTTGTTTCAGCTTTAAAGAAAGCTTTTGTTTCTAGTTCAGAGATCCAAGAGATGGCTCAAGAGGATTTTATTATGATTAATCTAGTGGTAAGATCATGTTTTAAAATAATAAATCATCTCCATGTATAGCAAGAAATAGAATAAAAACAAATCTCAAAATCAAATCAGATAAGCATTTATTTGGGGCATTGTTTCATTTTATCTAGTTTCAGATGTCTGTTTTCAAGCTCTCTGGCAACCTACAACAGGATTTGTCCTACATAATCTTTTTCAGAAGGAATGGAGGGGGGCATACTTCTGTGATCTAACCTCAAATATTTTTCAGAAGTTAGGAATATAATTACCTGTATTGGAAAGCTTTCATGTTCATCAGTTATGCAGTTTCTGTCACCCCTCTCAGTCACTAAGCATTGGTCATTGTTAGTGACAGGATAGCTACTTGGACAGGAGATTCGTCTCACCCAATATGGCATTTTCTGGGTTACCTAATATTGTTAGCTTTATTACATGTCCAGGAGCTGGGAAAAATCCATAGCACCCCACCCTAGAGGCTAAGTAATATTCTTTAATACAATAAAAGGCAAGACAATTGATTAGTTTGTTCCTTCCCCTTATGTGTTGACTGTTGTAGCAGCTGTTTTGGTAATAACCTTACATTAAAAAGTTAAATAACTTATTTCAGCATTCAACCAGTGATGACAACTTGGCACCTGATGGCTACTATGTCCCTAGGATACTCTTTGTTGGTGAGCTTCCAGTCGTGATCAGTTTTCAAACTCTTTTGGCCACAAACCATTTTACTTGAAAAATTTTACTGCTTATACCATGCAACCTTGTCATATCATACCAGTTTGAAAACCCCTGGTCTAGAATGTAATCAAAACTAATGTCTTGTGTGCCTCTTTGTAGTAGTTTCACTATTTGTCACCATAAACTCCACATTACTCCAAAAGAAAATGAATAATTAAATAAAACCACCGTACAAAGCTGCAGGAAGCAGTTACTAAGATTGGTGTTGTCCTGATTTGAGAAACCTACCAGGGGTCTGATTTTCAGAAGGTGACTATTCAGCACTGTCTGAAAATTGGACTCCTTTTAGGTGGAAAGTAGGACACACCAAATCTTTCACATTCTTTTTTAAATTTTGACCACAATTACCTCAGTCGCCAGCTAGTGTTAATCAGTGCAACTCCACCATCTCTCTATTGGTTCATATCGTTTAAGGACCTGGCCCTGCATACTTGGTCCAAGTAGACCCCATGCTACAGTATATGACAACAGAGCAAAATTAAATTCCATACCTATATCTGAATATTTATTGACAATTGAGTTTCTCAGGTTACAATCTAGTCCTACCAAAAATCGCTTCCAATCACCCCAAAGAAAGGAGAACCCCATGCAGAAATGTTAGGCATGAATGAGACAAAGTCCAAAACTTCTGAAGAAGCACACCAATCTATTAGACTTATCTCATGAGCAAGGAGAATATGGAAATTCAAATGCATCTTGCCAACACTGTCCAAAAACCCATTAAGAACAGATGCTACAGTATACCTAGATCCGTAAGACCATGAATTTAAATGCACGGGGTGCTGTGGAAGTACTAGCTACCACCGTTTGCAAAGAACTGAATTTCTTTCTTTACAAACTGAAGCAACATTGCTTCCTTTGTAAAGCCTGCATTGCTAACATTTTGGATTTTTTCCTCATAAAGATCCCTCTATGACTGTTCGAACTGATCTGACTGGCAAATATAAGAACAAAATGTATGCCTATTGTGGGTGCTGAGTATAGCCGGAATGGGGCCGCGATGGAGTGGAATTAGGCACAAATGTGTACTGGTTGAATTGAAAAGAACTTTACTTACAAACTGATGTACAGGGACTTGTGTCAATGCACACAGCGTAGGTACAAACAAAATCACACCGATGTTTTCTGAGCATGCAGGGTACGGGGTATGTCGGGACGGTCATCGACGGGGAGTGGTTGGTGGTTGATCAGGCCTCCAATTTTGCTTCAAGGTACTCGAGGAACTCGTTCCCAACGTTCATGCGGAGTTCTCCAACTTGGGCGGAAACTACCCAAGCTTTTATACGGCTAGTGAGCCAATTGCTAGCTGCCAGGTATGAATAATTTATGATGAGCCAATCACTAGCATGCATCCAAACGGTGCAACTGCTAGTTTTGGAGGGAGCTGATCACTGCACCAAGGCTTTTCCCACTGTAGCGAGGCATCCCTTGCACCAAGCACTCGCATCGTGCTAAGAATTCTGCTGTTGAGGCACTTTTAATTACTAAGTACTGACACCTATGAACCAGAAGATATTTCAACATGTGAGTGAAGTAAGAAATAAGCAAATAACTAACCAATGCTTTTTAAAATTTCCAAATTATAACAATATAATGTTGAAAAGAAATAAAAGATATTTTTTCAGGTTTTGGGAAGTGACCTATCTTTGTGTAACCATTGCCATCTGCTAAAGCCCCCATTTGCTTTAGACATGTTGAGTTTGCTTTGATCATTAGTCCCATATGAGAACTAGTGCCTTAAAGTATTTGGTGGAAGTATAGCCATTAATTCTGGAGAGATGTCCAGTCAATAGGTAAACCTCTGAGGATTCTATCAGGAAGCAAGTGCAGTTCATAAATTTTGCTAAAGGTCTGGTATAGTGTGAAGGCCAAATAGGCTAAACTGTTTGGATTCAGGGTGCTTGCAAGCTTTATTGTCTTCACTAATCCAGTTTGTAATCTCAGTCATCTGAACCTCTAAAAATGGTTCCAGATTTCCATGGTCAAGGAGAACAATCATGAGATGTTAAAAAACCACAAGGTTCCTTGGGTGAATTTGATATCTTTTATTAGACCAACCCAAATGGTTGGAGAATAGTTATTAAGCAAGCTTTCGGGTTCAAATCCCTTCGTCAGGCTAAGGACGCTGCAGCAGTTGCTGCGTGCTCTTCCTGGATGGAATGAAAAGTAAACAAGCCAGGGGCTGGGCTGGGGAGTCAGTTACCAGGCAATTGTAATGTATCAAAAATCCAACGTCTGTGTTTAGTCCCTGATCTCTAGTATCCAGCAGGTTGATGAAATGGAGCTCATAGGCTCGTCTCTTTTCATTCCATCCAGGAAGAGCACGCAGCAACTGCTGCAGCGTCCTTAGCCTGACGAAGGGTTTTTGAACCCGAAAGCTTGCTTAATAACTATTCTCCAACCATTTGGGTTGGTCTAATAAAAGATATCAAATTCACCCAAGGAACCTTGTCTGCCTATATCCTTAGACCAACACGGCTACAACCTAAACCCCAAAAAACCACAATGCATTTTTGGGGATTTTTGTTCTTTGCCTGCTAGTATTGAATTTGTAATGTATTACTCGACTTAAGTTTCAACCTTCTCTCGGAAACTAAGGGATAGATTTTTAAAAAAATTTTTTTTTTAATTTCTCACAATGGTGTTGTTACTGCACCATGCTTTAGTAGGTCCAAAAGTTACTTCCTCCTTTTGGAAGTACTAAAGCACAGAGCAGTAACTGCTGGTATTGTGCTGCATACGCAACCCAGAGTTATTTTTATTAGCTACTTCACCATAGCAATGTGCTATAATGGGGGAGTGTGCCACTACAGCGAGGTAGCTACTATTCATGTATAGACATTTGTGGACACAATGTCTCTGTAGCATATCACAATGGTGACGTGTCGTGTGTGGATGCACCCTGTGCGTTTTGGAACCTAAGTTCTAGCAATTGGGCCACTCTGTTAGAAGGATACAAATGCTACTGCTCAAATGTTGACTGAAATATTGTATGAATTTCACTGAAATAAGGCTTACGCTGAATTTATATTTAACAAAACAGTCCCATAAGAAAATTATGCAAGACATTTTATATAGCTATAGATATAAAACAATATAAATTATTATTATTATGTAGATACATGTTATATACAGTTATATTTAGTAACAATCTACCATAAATTTACAAATTAGTACAGGCAACACTTGCCATTCGCGGGGATACATTCTCATATCCCCACGAATGGCAAAATAAGGTACTGTGTTCATGAACGCAGCGCCCCTGGTGGCGGAGGGGGGCGGCTCTAGTGGCGATGGTGGGAACGCAGTGGCAGCCAGCACAGAGCTCCCAAGGAGCTCCTGTAAGTGTATGATGTGTATTTAAAATGCGGGTTCAGCATTCGCGAATATTTGAAACCGCGAATGCCAAATCCACGAATAGCGAGGGTTTCCTGTATGTTAATACATTCTAAAAGAAATTTCAGAGGTTAAAGCTTTGCTGAGATGCAGTTATGGTTATAAGTAATAGGGGTGTGCATGTGGGCCCTATTCAATTCTGATTCAGCCTGAATTGGAGGCAGTGATTCAATTCATTGATTCGGATCACTGTCCCCGATTTGATTCGGCCAAATCTAAATCTGAAGATTTGATACTGATTTGGAGAATCGGCGATTCAGACATAGACACAGCTTGAAATATTTTTTCTATGTACCGCAAGGTACCAGCGTGGCTTGTGAACGCTGCAATACTGGGGCGCATGAAGCATCCCACAGGAGTGCAGGGGGCCCCCCCATATGCTTGGCAGTGAACCCAGAAGTGGATTAGAAGTATTTCTGGTCCACTTCTGGGTCTGCCGGGGAGCGCACAGGGCCCCCTCCCCCTGTGTCCCCTCAGCTCAGCAATTGGCCACGGGGGGACCCCGGGTGCCCCCCAGACACAGGAGGCACCAGTCATGGAGCCAGGGGGACAGGCCCTGTGCACTCCCCAGTGGATCTGAAAGTAGACCAGACGTGCTTCTGGTCCACTTCCAGGTCTGCTGTTGAGCACGCTGGGGAGCTTCCCGTGCTCCTGTGGGACACTCCATGCACCCCAACATCGCAGCATTCACAAACCACCTGCTACCTAGAGGTGGTGTAGAAAAAAACATTTAAAGCTGTCTATGTCCGAACCTCCGAATCTCTCCGAATCAAATCGGAGGGTTCTGATTCAATTCAGAGAGATTAAAGAGTCCTCCGATTTGATTTAGATTCGGAGATTTGGCTACCAAATTGGGCCGAATCAAATCAGGGCCCAGAGCTTCACACAGCCCTAATGAGTAGGTATCAATTTAAAAATTGCTGTCCATATACATGTTTGATTCTCACTTAATTTCTTTTAATATACAGCTTTGTTTCTGATTCCATTACAACGTAGTTATACAAGTTGTATTCATTAAAATATAGTACATGTAGCAATATCATATCCATGCCTTCAATAACTAGAATGTTTTCTACACAGTGGTTGAAAACATGACAAGCAAAGATACTTCTCCACACAGAGCTATGAACAAAGTACCTCACACATGAGATCAAAAAATGCTAAAACCAAAGATGGACAATCCATATAGCAGTGAACAGCATGAAAACACAGATCAGGAAGGTTCTTGATATTAGGGCCTTTTCCAATACTGCATATAGTGGTTTTTTTCACTTTTGAGAGAAAGATAGAATGATGGTACTGCCATGGAACTAAACACATTTACATTTCCCCTAAATTATTCTAAAGGTCTTATTTGTATGAACTTGGGTTTAGAGCAGTGGTTCCCAAATGGGGTTGCAACATCAGGAGATGGGGTCACAGGAGTGGGGGTTGTAGGTTGGGAGTGAGGGGCCATGCTAAGGAAGTGGGGCAATAAATGGGGTCATGCTGAGGAAAAGTTTGGGAAACACTGGTTTATGGAATATCTAATCATTGATTAGAAAAGATCATTAAACCATTTTTTAGAGTCACTATTAAGGAAATTTTTGCAGATTTGCAGTCATCACTGTACAAGCACTGGGACTCTTTTCACTTATGTTTATATGCCCTTGTCTAACAAACCTAATACATAAGAAGAGATCAAATGCAACAGTCCTTTTGTGAGCTGAGGTACTTTAAGTACTGCCTAAATCAGTGGTACTCACATTTTTGGCCACTGGGCCAGATGAATGGCACACCATCCCATGCACCAGGATCAGACCACAAGACTCTGTTCTGCCTCTATTTATCTGCAGCCTGATCCTCTGTGGGTGGGGAGCATTGCAAAGGCCCAGGGCCCAATCCTGGTATGTGTGGCTTAGCCAGGATCAGGCCCTATGTCACTCCTGCCTGGCTGGGGTCAAATCTTGCACTGTCCTGCAAGCTCAATCTAGCATGCAGGGTGACAGGCCATGGAGCTCCCCACAACATGGAGCCCAACAGGCTGGATTATCCAGCACTGAGGGGTGGATCTGACCTGTGGGACAGGGCTTAAACACCCCTGGCCTAAATAATAAACAAGTACCTGAGTAATGATTTAGCTAGCCTCTGCATATTTTGAAATCCTTGGTACATGCTTGATGTATAATTTTTTTCCCCAAAACAGCATCTATTCTTTTTTTTTAATCGTTGTCTCTAACTGTGAGCTATTTTTGTTTTACTGAGAAGCCACTAACAAATCTAGCAAGTCTACTTCATTTCCTTGTAATTATTTCTCTTGATAACCTCAGGAAGATTAACCAATGGATCATTTGGGAATACATAACCAACTATGTGTAATAAATGGTTATGAATCACATTCTAATGTTCTCTAATTGGAGTATGCATATGGCCATCATATTTTTTTTGCCTGCTTTACCTTTTTCATGCCATTTAGTTTGCCTTTGTTAAAAAAGAGGGCAGTTTGTGTTAAATATATTCTTTCCTTACCATTCTAAATTCAGATTCAAATGTACAAGAGCAAGTTGTTTTAGACATCTTCTGAATTTTATACTTCTTTGTGAGTAGTCAAACTGTCTAATGTATATTTCAGGAATATTTAAAGTATTTCCTTTTGCAATTAAAAAAAATATATAAAACAACGCAAATATTATCTTTCTTCCAGCCTCTCTTTTACCTTTTTGCAGCTGTTTATTTGATAAGCATAGTTGTAAGCCAGCAATGTGACCAGAAACAACACATTGTGTTATTTCATCCTTATACGTGGTTCCCTATCAAAACTGCCCTGTTGACAAAGAAGTCATTTAATTGCCAGCCCTGCAGCCTAAGCCTAGGATCTGAAAACCAGATACTCCTTTGACTCAAAAATCATCAACAATTAAATTTCAACAGCTGCATCTGTCAGAGAAAAACAGAATTCATGAGTCAGATTTTGAAGTGTTTAAGTTTATTAGGCATCTAAGCGTGATCCTCTTCCATCTTACTCAAGTCTCTGAAATACTGGTACACACCTGCTTTTGTAACAACTTGATTTTAGCCTTAAGACTGAATTACAAAAAACAGCAAGGAAGAGGAAGACCCACCCACCTTTTGCATTAACATTTTTTGCAGGGACTTGAACACAGTCTGGAATAGGCTGAGACTGGAACAGGATTGCAGCTAGACACCCAGTAGGTAGAATGGGATCTGGCCCAATACAACAAACCATAACTATACTCAAGTGAAGTAAGGAGAAGTCTTCTCAAAGTGCCTTTTTAGCCATAGTTGTGCTAAACCTCAAAATTAAAACCTAAAACAGTGATAGAACCCCTTAAGAGAAAACCAACTGTACAGTAAATATCATTTTCTTTAAAAATTAAACTTTGTTCATTTGAAGATACCAAGGATCTGTGTTCATCACACACTAATGTGTATAAACAGATGCTTACTACAGTTGTGTTTAGAAGTTAAACAAAATCAAAGATTTCTACTCCACAACATTCCTGTGGACATGGAATCCCAGCCCTGGACAGCTTATAGTCTACACCAGAGGTGCCAAACTCTCAGCTACTGGGTCAGATCCAGGCTGCAAGTCAGATCCAGACCCACCTTTGGTAGCAGGGTAAATGGTGGTATGTCAGTTCAGGGGGCCAAGGGGATGAACAGAGCTGTCATTTGCCCTGCCACTGCTAACATGTACCCTCAATGGGGCTCCTTACCCCAGAATCTAGCAGTGAGCTCCATCTCCTAATTTATGACACCTAGAGGAGCCCTGTGGGCCAAATGACACAGCTGCATGGGCTAGATCCAGCCTGCAGGCCATATCCTTGACAACTCTTGTTTAGTCTTAGATACAAGTCATGATCAACAATAAGAAAAGACAGCCATGCCAGTACAATTCTGTGGCATACAGTTGTGTGGTATGGTGTTGGCTTACCAAATCCACATATAATTTGGTTATATACCCAGTGACCCCTAGCTTTCTGGAGGCACTGTGAAAAAAAAGTGAACTGAAGAGGAATCATAAAGAGAGAAGGATAATATCTGGGTGAGCCTGGAAAAATGCATGGAGAAAGAAGACAGTGAATGGGGCATCAAACCTAGCATCAGTGGTAAAAGAAAGGGAGATAATTTATATATTTACATAATTGAGATAGTTTTAGAAGGACTATTCATTAGCTTACAATGGAGAAATAGAAGTATTCAAACTGGTGGATGGGCAAGGAAGATGGGCTCCATCCCACTGTATAGCAATGCATGTACCTAGAAGGTCAAGCCAGCATGCTATCAGGGTAATGATGACTCTTAGTTGCAGGGATGGAAAATAGGATCAGAACTTCAAAATGCATTGAGGGAAGAATAGCTGATTGTAGTATACTAAAGGCACACAGGAAATTAAAAATGATGAATCAGTGGGCCGAGTAATATTTACTTATTCCAATAACATTTTTGAAAGTGATGAAAGAAGCACAATGGCTTGAGGCCATTTTTTTACTTTTTACGCGTTTTCCCAAATTAGAAAGGGAATTTTAGTAAAAGCAGGAGTTTACCCACTCCTGAGCACCATAGGAATATGGCCATTGAAACTAGTAAGTACCTCGAAAATCAGTTTAGGGTTCAGTTAAAATGTATTAAACAATGCCTTTCCCCCTGCGCCTACTCCAAAGAAGACCACCACCTTTAGGATATAGAAGGTTACATATTTGCTTTAAGTTTCTTGGCAAGAAAAAGCATTCTTGCAACTTATTTTCTAAGATGATCACAACTCTTTATGAAAGGATACCTAGAACATCTATTAAGTCATTTAATTTATGGGACAAATAGGGGGGCAAAGAGCAGTATACGCACAAGCTCCTTCTAGTTGAAATACCAGAACAAGACATGCTGCCCGTCTGTTTTGCAGATCTTTGACGGATAACTGTAATTTTTCCTTTTCTTTCACCTGTGCTCTGCCTGTAGAGTGACACTGGATAAGTATCACCATCCTTCCCTTGCTTTGATCAGAGAACATATGCTAACAAGTACGTTTCAGCATTACTTCTCAGTTAGAGCTGAAAGGAAGAAATGTCTTTAGAACTTCATTGACACACCCTGTCATGCTGTGTCCAGACACATGTTTAGGTGTCCCAAACAACTGAGACTGTGTTGCTTCCTTTGGAAAACTATTCCACAATCTGATAAGCCTCAGAATCAAATTCCTACTGAATCCAGCCTGAATTTGCCTTGTCAATGTTGCCACACTGTCCCAGTTATCCTCTGCTCTGCCCCCCAGCACTTCCTTACCTCAAATAAGTCAGTTCTTCCAAATCCTTAAACAAATTGGAAGGAGGTCTTAAAAACAACCTCAAACATTCCATAAGGTACTTCCTAGAGCTGAGCACAACATACTAGATAGGTTTTACTAGTGCTGCAATGGGATCAGGCAAACTACAAGACTAAGATTTATTCTTACAAATTAATGTTCTTTTGCTATAATGGATTCATTTTCCTCTGGATGTGTATTCTTACCAACAGAGAATATACAAAAGAAGCTAGATTCATGGGTAGTCAAGTTGATAGATCACATTTTTAGAAGTTTGGGAAACTGTAATATGGTACTTTTTGCTAGTATAACATGGCAACATAAACCCCAAGCCTGCAGTCAGATCTGTATGAGAAGACACTTCATGCATAAACGGTCACAAAAAAAACCCCAAACCCAAACAGTAAAGCTCTACACCTCAGTTCAGGCATTTCCCTACATGGACCAAGCTACATTACTGGAAAAAAAAAAAATCAGTCTGAAAACTTGGAGAGATGCTTATAACAATATCTAGACACTATCAACCTTGAAGTTTTAAGATGGTATGGTATTTCACTTAGTTAACTTCGGATTCAGTAGTTATTTTCAATCTCCCACCTCCTAATAGTATTTATATTACTTGTTGAAAAGCAGATTAAGAGGATCTTAGTTCTTCAGCCATTATTTTGGATCCTTCTTCAGTTTCTTCCTCATATTTGTTAGCTAGTTTTTTTGCTTGCTTAGCAAAGTAATCTAGTACATGCACTGTGTTAGAAAGAAAACAGGAGTGAAACATTTACTGTATATATAAACAATTATTTATTCAGTTTTTAAAGTACACTTGGAAAATAAAGATGAAAGCTTTTCCTCACGTCAGAACAGTGACAAACTGCAGAATCATGAAGACGCAGTTTAAAAAGGCATTATCCCCCTTAACAAAAAAAATCCCTCATTGTGGAATGGTCCACAATGACTTTAAGAGAAGTCTCTCAAACCAACATTAGAAATAATGAATCAAGATTAGTTCAGTGCTTTCATTGCTACATTACACTTCAATAAAGGCACATACTAAAATACCCACTTAAGTATTTGCAATCGGTATTGCAATTTCCAAGCCTCGTAACTTTTCAAAAGTACAGGCTTCAGTCATTAATTAAAGGAAGGTGGAAAAAAAGAAGAGCAAAACTTATCCAACATGGGAACAGAGTAATTAAAATGTCAGCAAATTAAACTGAACTAATGGAATTGCTTGCAAGCAGGTATGTTTACCAAGGTCTAGCCTTGGTGCTCATTACATGAAATAATTCCAGAAAATTGTGTGGCTTATAAAAATGCATGTTAAAATGAGAAACAGCTGAGAAAAACAGATCAGGGAATGCTAGGTCAGTTTGAGAAAAATAAAAGTTTTTTTGGCTTTAGCCAAGTCACTGAGAATTGGTTCCATAAATCTAGGATTACTTAATTCAACAGTATTCAACTCAGCTAAAACTTCAGACCAGAACCATTAGAAAATATTGAAAATCCTCCCTTTCTGACAAATGACCTAGTTTAGGAAAGCAGTTCAGAACCTGCTTAATTTTAGCCATGTGCAGAGAAGAGGACTAAGCACATGCTTTACAGTTAAGCAGGTGTGTAAGATTTTGCTGAATAAGTGCCTAGAGGGAAGCAGTCAGTTTTTAATTTTCAAACAGTAGAATCTTGCTAATCTACACATCTCAGCAAGTTGGATCTTCCATCTTCTCATTCAAAGTTTAAATAGTTGCTATAGTGAAGCAGTTTACTACTAAGACAGCTATATACACAAAATATTTACTACATTACTCTAACAATATATACACCGTGTTTATTCATTCTGACAATGATACTGTATTATAAAAAAAATTCACTTAAAAAAAAATGGCTTGAATACTTACTTACTAATTTACAACGCATTTTCCAACCATTGGTGTAGTTTAGCAAGGTTTTGCAGTATATTTGACAGTGGGCTTCACTGGCAGAGGAAAATCAAATTTCCCCAGACACCCAGAGAACGGTAATTTGTGGCAAACACTTTATTGTATGTACAGTATGTGGCAAACACTTTATTGTAATTCGGGTTAATGATATGCAGTTATTTTTAAAATGTATACTTCCTATTCTCACCACAGTACTTAATATGTAAAAACTCCAGTTTACAAATGATTCAAGCTCTGCTAAGTATTTTGGTTAATTCATTGGTTGGTTAAACCAATACTATTCATCTCCAAAGAAAATACTTAACCTGACTGCAAATCAAGTTATAGTGCATGTATTGTCAGGAAACATAAGTATTTAGCTGTCAGAAGCACAGAGATGTTCTAAATAAATGAGCTGAAAATGTTTCGATTTATCTGTAATGATGAGCCTGACTCCAAATCTGAGTGGTAGGAAAATGTGGTTTCATCATTCAGTTATCTACATGAGCCCTCAAGTACCAACAACTAAGATTACAGTCCTTCCACAGACATCTTATCAAATATAATACATAGGAGATTTTCACACAACTGTGCTTAGCTGGTATTAGAAGCATTCATCTATTGCTCCACCTATATATACATACCCAATTTATTATCACTTGGGGGGGGGTGTACAAATAGTTGTACAAAACCAGAAGAGAAATATTTTCCTGCTTTTTTCCTCCTTTACAATAAAGTTTTTTTTTCCTGAGTAAGTAAAGAAAGTACAGTATTCATTCAAACATTTTCCTGATTCTTTCTGGAAACAGAAAGGATGAGTCACCTAGAGGAGAACAGTACAGAAGCAATGCATTTTTCTCATGCAGCCATATCTCTCCTAGGGATTTCATGCTTTAGAGCTTTTACATGTTTTTTAAATACATTTTCTTCCTCCTTTGGCCAACTCAGTGTATTTATTTCAAATGCTGATTTCAGCATTCCCTTGATTTCTTTGTTTTCCCGACAAATAAAGAGAATTCCTTTATACAGCAAAACTAGAGTTCTGGCTTAAAGCTCAGTTGAGAATATTTCAGCATAACAGAGTAGCAAAAGTACTGAAATGTTGTGTGTGCTGAATATATCAGCTATCTTGACACAACTTGGAAACATAACTGTTTTAAAAATGTTGCTACTTGGCTACTGTCAAATCACTTTCCACCCCTACCACAACACAGCTGATGATGGCTGGAGATAGAAGAAAACAAGAGAAAAGAAAGCATGACCAAAATTTGATTTAAACGAATACAAGCTCAGGTTTATCAATCAGGTATTTGAATGAAATTTAAGATTGCCAATTATTCTAGTAGTCAAAGATGGAGCCAAAAAGTCTTCTTTCAGAAGTATGACTGCATGAGAAAATACTCTGTAGTGATGGTACAGGACGTCAGTGTCAGATAAAAATAAGTAAGGTTGTTAACAAGATACTTGCTGAAAGAATGTATTTGTTTGTTTCCCCCTTGATAAAGTGCAGTCACCTAGCCTGAGAATAAGTACCACATTGACAAAGGGACGATAAAGCACTTTGCCAAGTCTGATCATTTAAATAAAATTCTAGTGTAGTCTTGAATCCTATATCCAATTGTCTCAGAATCATGAGAGCACTTCAGGGAAGACCATCCCTCTGCTGGTCCAGTTGAGATACTCCATTCAAATTCTTGTCAGTGACAAGGTTGGTTCAGGCAGTCACTTGTGCGATGCTATCTGAAGACTCCTACATTGATTGAAAGAGCCACTTCTGGCTTACGATGTTTAGGAGCCACCTTTCCCTCAGAAAAAACATCATTCTGCAAATGCTCTGCTTGCCTGCTATAGAAAACATCAGATGGTAATATTAGTGGTAAGCTTTAGTACTAACATTAGTGCTATCTTAAGAAATGTATAAACAAGGCTGATTGGAATCTGATTACAACTTGTCCTGGGAAAGATGACATTGTACCTAGTTATTGTCTTTAAAAATGTGGTGTAGGTGATCACAGAGCTGATTTTCCCCTAGTCTGCATCTTGGGTAAGCAACCTAAGCAAAAAGACTCTGGCACAGAAGTCCAAGTGCAGGGAAAACCAGACATCATAGGTTGAAGTATCATGGTGTCCACAATACTGAAAAAACTTTTTCCATTGTTTTATATACTATGCACCCTGCATCTCTAATAGAACAGTGAACTAAAATGGATGTTGGCTTTCCTTAGTAACATCTCATGCCTCAGACAAAACAATAAGGTAAGAGAATCTATGAAAGGTGGCAAAATCACTTGCACGTTTGAGAACATAAAAAAAAATGCAAACAGTAGAATACCTTTTCTTTTTTTCTACAGCAAGTAGCCTCAGCTTCTCTTTTCCAATATCATCTCTCATGGTACTGAAGTCCTTACTGTCATCAAGTAAAAGATTCTGTTGCCAGAAAACAATAAGTTCACCAACGTATTTTAAGATTCTATAATACATCACAGTTCCAGATCAGATTGATAATTTATTTTTGTCCAATTTAATGAATCTGAAGGACTTAAGAAAAATGCACACCCACCCGCTTTTCAGTTGGCTTTCTAAATTTGACAGTGTACCAGTATAAGCACTTTTTCTTCACAGCTTACCACAATGACAAACATGGGCGTCATTATTCCTTGTTTTGGAAGCCTGACATTTATGTTACTTATTTATATTGCTTCCCCAAACAAACAAGTTTGCTCAGTTTACCTCCAAGTAATAATTTTCATTTTTTAAACTATGCAATTAACACAGTTTTAATACTTGCCCTGGAAAATGTGAAAGACTCGTTTAAATTTGAAATCAGATTTAATTTTTGAATGCACACCTCTTCCCTCCTAAGATTATTTCTCCAGTTCATAAGTTAATTAGTCCCCTGTCACGTTACATACATTATGCAATTAACTAGTTAATCTCACAATACATTTAGACCAGCTACACATGAAAAAGTAATTATCACACCATAAAAATGCCCATCCAGAACCAGTTACAAAGTTACTGCTTGAAAACATGCAACAACTTTATAGCTGGTTTCTACCTAGCTTTAATTTGAATGCATGGTAGGGCCTTTACAGAACAAGGTAGGACACGTCCATAAGTAAATAACAAATATTGGTTCAGTGTTAGTAAGGACAAATCTACTAAGTAGCCTCTAAGGAGTGCTTGTCAAATGCCAGTAACAGGACATGGATGAAAGCCTGTAGAGCTGAGACTATAGCAGTAGGTGTGAACTGAGAACAGAAGGGAAATGTCTCAGAGGATAAAAGGAAACTACTGCAGCAGGTACAAGATCATGGACAGGATAAGCAGGATCTCTACAGATGACAGGTTTTTAAGCTGGTGAAGAGATTAATGCTTATTTGGCACCATCAGAGGCTGTAAAACCCAAGTTACTTTAATCACCATGTTCATTCCAAAATAATTTACCTTCACACCAATAATATCTCCATCTTTCAGGTGATAGGGTGCCGACTGCAGACTCTCCTGTTTTTTCTTTCTTTTTCTCTTTGAAATTTGCTGGGTCTAAAAAAA
This sequence comes from Alligator mississippiensis, assembly GCF_030867095.1. Lineage (NCBI taxonomy): Eukaryota > Metazoa > Chordata > Crocodylia > Alligatoridae > Alligator > Alligator mississippiensis. The sequence goes on from NC_081827.1 coordinate 183,424,526, forward strand.
ACAAAAAAAACAAGCAGTGTTCATATGTCCAATACTCAAGATGGCTCAGGGAGATTCTTAAGTTGATCTTTCTTTATTGGGGGTTTCTCCTTCTAAAGGCATAACATTCCTGGCATTAACTGCCCTTAAACAATTTAGGACTTACTTTAAATATTCCCCCATATTTGTAATCTCTCTCCTCTTCACACACATGTACCCTTCATACCTTTTTGACCTTAAGAACAATTAGATGACACTGTATTTATAAGCAGTATTTTTTAAAGATCTTTAATTACAGGATATGTTTTACAGCAAGGTAAGAAATGTCTTCATCTCATGTTATCCATACAGAACTTTACATAATTTCCAGAATAAGCAAAAAACTTGCAGCTATGGTCTGGAAAAAAAGAAAAAGCAAACCACGCCTCCAGGATGTGATACATTTGGTTATCTAAACCCCTTTGGAAACTACTGCTGAAAAGCAGTTCAAATAGCTGAATTTATTCAGATGAGCATAGGTGCTCCAAATTTCTGTACAGTAAAGATATAAATAAGATCTTTACTTAAAAGTAAAGATGTAATATTGTATTAAATAAGTAACTTTAAAAAGAAAACAATTTATTACAAAATGCCAACAGTTCCAACTTAGCAAAAGAGGAAAAAAAATTCCATCCAGGTAACTGAGGATGTGTTGTATATAATAAGATGCCAACTGAGTTAGAATTAAGCATGGAATTGCATGCATGTCCTACAAAGCAGGGAAGCAGTTCAATCACACAAACAATTACTACAACATGATAGGTGGTTGATATGTTTATTATGCAATCAATACACGTTATCTACCTCAAAAGGCTTTACTGTGGCCCCTGGGAGACATTACATTTATAGCATAATTATAGGGTTAAGCATGTTATAAACTGCAATGTGCCACATGTTTAGCAAACTTATGTTGCCATAAAGTTACAAACCAGCCACATCTTATATAGCACATCTTTGGGGCTATTTTGTATGGTATCTTAAGTTGAACACATGACATGTGTTGCCTCAAGTCATGATGCTGACAAATCAATTGATTGTCAGCATGAGGCTGAGACAGCTCCAGGTCCAAAACTGGCCTGCCACTGTTACAGCTTTGCTCTGCATGCAAGGCAGGGCATTTAAAAGTTCACCCCCTGCCACCAGCATATTTGCAGCCACATACAGGGTGCAGGGAAAAGCTGCAAGTATGGCTGGTACAGGGGGAAACTTGCTGCTAGACTTGGGGAGGAAGGAGCCCCCACATTTAAGAGAGAGCTCCCCTGTTCAATTGGCAGGATTAGGTATAGCTGTGCTACATATACAGTGTTTAAAATCCCGGAGTAGGGGAACCTATGATCTCTCTGATTTCAGGTACTCAGCACTCTGGCTCTACAACATGCATGTAGCCCAGCTGGGAAGCAAATATGGTGTTTAAAAGGCTGGGCCAGGGAAACCCAAAAGTCTATCCTGTCTCTCACTGTCTCCTGCCCTAGGCTTTCAAACACAACACGTGCATCCCAGCTGGGCTGCACATATGGTTTTTAGATCTGGGGCTACCCTGTACCTGAACCCACAGCCCCCCTACCCAACCATGGGGATTTGGGCAGGGAGTGGTTTGTCCTGAACCTCAGAGTTACCCTGTGCCTAATTTCAACCATTGTGATAAATCATGGCCACAGCCCCAGAGTCAGGACGCAGATGTCTGCTGTTCAATCCACAAGGTTGGGATGGGATAAGGGCAGCTTTGGTCCTGGGTCTGGCCCAGAAGTGGTATGACTGGGCTTTGAAGAATTGTGCCCCACCCCACATGCATGCGTGGCATGGCAGGAGGCACAATATTTGGGGTGGAGCATAAAGTGCCTCAGATCACACCAATATTTTAATGTCTGCCAGAAGCTTCATTCACATTGCAGTACTTAAGGCTTCTAGTGGCTTAGGATCTGATTAAGTTCTCCCTGTCAATACCCTGACTTCAAATATAACTGATCAGCAGGGATCCGGGTTTTCCGTTTCCCACGGAAAAATGGAGAAAACCACAGATTCCCCGCTTTTAAATTGGAGAAAATGTGGATTTTCCTTTTTAGCGGATTCTCCGCTTTTGCAAAGAGCTCTTGCAGGCTGGCACAGCTCTGGCCTGCAAGAGCCGATTGCAGAAAGGGCAGGAAATCCCCCAGCCCTGCCCAGAGCGGGAGGGAGAGGGGGAAGGGCGGGACCTGAACCTCTGAGGCAGCCAAGGCTGGGCTCTGGCTCAGACTTGCCCTTCGCCCCTGGAGCCTAGAGGTAAGTGGGGCTTGGAGCAGGGCTGGGGAAATTGGTTGGGGGCTGAGGGAGCAGGGGGTGCTGCCAGCCCCAGGAGGCACACCACAGCTGGGAGCAGGGTCAAGGGTGAGGGCAGGGGTGCTCCCCTGCGGAGGGCTTTGTGGGCAAGTGATGCGGGGCACAGTGTGGTGTTGCCCGCCATGTGTGGGCCACACACATGCTACCTGGCCACCTGCCCAGGGGAGGGGGAGAAGGCGGCTTGCATGCGGCCACAGCACAGCTCTGGGGCCGGCTCTGCAGCTGCTGGGGGGGGGGGGGGAGCACAGTGGGCATGGCAGCTCTCACACAGCAGCCACTGCTGCCTACCTGGAGGGCTGTGTCAGCGGTGACAGCCGCTGCCTAAAAAACCTCCTACTGCCACTGCAGAGCCATGCCCGGAGCTGTGCAGCCAGCCGCTGGGTGGCAGTGGCAGTGTGGTGGTGGCCAGCTGGCACACAGCTCCCCACCACCATTTTATGCTGTGCTGCTGCTGCCAGCCACACAGCTCCGAGCACAGCTCCGCAGTGGCAGCGGGAGGTTTTGTACGCAGTGGCAGTCACCACTGGCATGGGCAGCCGCTGTTTCTTACCTGTGGGGCCGCCCGTGCCAGCAGTGACTGCTGCTGGATACAAAACCTCCCACTGCCGCCACAGAGCCATACTCCAAGCTGTGAGGCTGGCAGCAGTGGTGCAGTGCAGGATGGTGGTGGGGATGGCTGTGTGCTACCCGGCCACCACCTCGCTGCCACTGCTGCCCAGCAACTGGCCGCAAAGCCCCCGGCAGAAGGGTACCCCTGCCCTCACCCGCTGGCTCTGCTCCCAGCTGTGGTGTGCCACCTGGGGCCAACAGCACCCCCTGCTCCCTCAGCCCCCAACCATCTTCCCCAGCCCTGCCCCACAGCCCCCAAGCCCCACTTACCTCAAGGATCCAGGGACGAAGGGCATGGCTCCATGGTGGCAGTGCTTGCCCGCAAAACCCCCACAAGCCTGCATGCAGCTGCCACCACCCTGCACCACTGTGGAGCCATGCAGACAGTTGTGGGGCATGCTGCTGCATGCAAGCCCCTCATACCACCCCCAAGCTGGGTGGGGCACGTATGTGGCCCACACACAGTAGTTACCACTGCGCTGCCGCGCCCTGCACCACTTGCCCACAAAGCCGTGCAGTTGGCCCTGGGATGGTAGCGAAGGGTGCACTGGCAAAGTTGCAGTGGCAGCTTCCGTGTGCGAACCCCTTGTCAGGCTGGCCAGCATGTATGAGGCCCCCAGAGTGGCACCCCTGCCCTCAACCCCTGGGCCTGCTCCAAGGAGTGGGTACAGGGGAACACTCCCCCACTTCTTGATCTACCCCCCAGCACCTTCCCTTTCCCCTGCCCTGCCCCTTCCCCTCCACACACTTACCTGCTGGGGTGGGTGTCAGTGTCTGTGTGTCTGAGGGGCTGTTGCGAGGGGGATCAGGAGGGCTGTTGAGACGGGGGGGGGGGGGGGGGGGGGGGGGTGCGGCTTTAATTTTTAATCACGGATTTTGGGTTTTTAAATCAGAGAATGTGCAATTTTTAATCAGAGAAAACCAGGTTCCCTGCTGATCACGCTCTTAAAGAGTAAGCAGCATCATTCACTTTCCAAATCACCCTGATGGGAAACATTCATGTATCCAAATATATATTTGCTTCTTTTTTTTTTTTGTAATCCATAGCTATTGGACAACTAAAATACTTTCCTAACTACCCGTGGCTTCTGTCTTTGTGGTCCAAAACAGAATGTCTATCATTACAAAACTTACCCAGCTAGATATTGGCATCCACTCAAACTTCTCAGGGAAGTGTTTAGCAATTTCAATTTTATCCACGGGAAGAGAATAATGTGCAGCAAGTTGCTGCCTCAGTGCCAACGCTGTGCATTCCTTGGAGATATCCCACAGCAAATCCGCAGAGCAGTAATAATCCCTCTCCCCAGGTATGCCCATCTGTACTCGAAGCAGTAAGTCATTGGGGCTGTGATCAGGGGAAGAGGGGGAGGGGGGGAAAAATAAAGATCTTGAGTCACGCTTCCAGGACATTCCCAATTAGAAAATTTTAAAAACAGTTTTCAACTGGAAAACTAAATTAATTTGGATCTGAACTAAAAAGTCTCCTAACACACAATATTTCTGTCAGGATTGCAGCATCTAAAATGCTAGTTTAAGGACTGTGAGGTTGAGTTGCATCTTGTAATGCACAGCAACAGAATATATCAGTAGGTACTAGAGTACTTACCTAAGGCTCTCTTCTTTCTGTAAAGGTTCTATGCAAATTTCTGCTTTGCCTCCCAGTTTGTATTCACTGGGAAATAAAGAAATAAGATTTATTAAGATCACACACACAATTTTCATATTTTAAAATATGAGCTGCAATTCACAAATCTGCTATTTAATTTTACTGGTGACATTATGCACACACTACATTCCAACAACTCTGAAAAATAAGCACAACCCATAAACACTTGAAAGCAATCAGAAGACCTCAAGTTACTGAAAGAAACCACCTAATTTATTATAGTTACTCAACTCACAAAATTGAAATTACCAGGAATGGGTTTTCTGTTAACATTTGACTGAACTGATTTATTTCTCCACCAATCCATCTCATGTAGCGTTGTAACAGACTGAAGGTTGAGTGTTCAATGAGAAACCTACTTGAGTTGTTGCTGGTTGTTTCGTAAAAGTTTGCCTGGGCGCTTACTTTCCACTGTCCAGGCTCTGAGAAACTCTGGTGATGGGACACTGAACTCCTGGAAGGATGGCAAGGTCATGGCCTGAAAAACCAAACACCTCTTCAATAATTTTTAGCAGCCAGCCTTATTTCAAAAGCTTAGAAATGCCACATGGTGAGATCCATCTGACTTATTCTCCATGCATTCTTTAAGTAATAAGCAACACAGAGAGAACATTTAAGACAGACCTATATTACTGTCCATGTTATCTGACAAGTTGCCTCCCCAGTCTCTCTCAGTGTAAACACACAATTAGACATTCTTTGAAAAATATTTTGAAAACACTCCTGTTTCTATTCTGGTTTTACAACTGAATTTAATTAGACTGAAGAAATTGATCCAGCCAGGTACTGGAAAAGTTTCCTTTACTCTTTTGCAAAGGTGGATCAAATGCACACTATTTTTATTCCCAAGTGATTTGTCTCATGCTCATGTCATGTCACCTTCCACATAAGTAGGTCATAAGAGGCTTACTAAAGCTAAGACCAAGCTCTTCTGGTCTCACCTAAAATAGTGAGATTTAATATGGACCACAATTAAAGATAGTCACCTTTCCCCATGCAGTGAAAATGGAACAATCAATTGGCTGAATAATGCATTTCTAGAATTGAATTTTTATTTGTTAAAGTGTATTATTTATATTTTTTCATTTTCAAAAAGGCCATGATTACTAAAACATCAGAATAATTATACAAATGTGCCTCAGATTCCAGCCAATGGAGCCAATCCCAGCACCTTCTCAAATGACATAACCAGGTCTTCTTAGTATCAAAAAGCATTTCTTTAGTTGTTGAATTCAACATATGAAAACACAAAAACTAATACAGGAACAATGTGGAAATGGAAAGTGGTTCTTTTGGTAGTGTTTGTAGAGGTGCAATTCTCTTTATCACTTTTAAAGCAGCAAGAAAGTAGGCCTACAAGGCATAAGAATCAAATTTCAAATGAAGTACAGAATGGCTTTTTGCAGCTGGGGACATGTGATAGATAGAATGGCAACTGCACTAAACAAGTACTAAGGAAATGCGTGAGCTACATGCTCATGTCACCTATTTCGGTACTTACCACTGAACATGGCATATAAGCAAATGCCATATCAGAACATACTGGAGACAAGGGAAAAGGAAATAAAAATATGTATTAATATGGCTTACTTCTAGAAAGAACAGCAGCACTGTGACATACAAAGGATGACCACTAACCTGAATCTTCAGATCTGCCAAAGAAGCTTCTCCAGAGATTTCTATATCACCCATGTAACAAAGCCTCATGTCTGTTTGGATGTATGTTGGAGAAGCTTTAAATAAAACAGATATCATTAAAAGAAAACTTAGTTCAACTCCTTTCCCCACCCCCTATACAGCATCTGGATAAATCTTTTGTCAAGCTGGTGTTCAACAAATGCAGAGCTTTGCTTATATAATCAAGTCAGTCAAGGGCATGGCCCTGCACTTACTTCCTTAACCATCATCCTCAAGCATTTACATGCATTTGATACATTCTCTAATAAATTTGGTTATATACAAAACTGGAAAGAGTGCAGTCTACTATAATATTTCAAGTTTGACAGATTACTATGAGCCATAAGTGAAGACTTTGTAAAAACAATGCAAAAAATGCCAGAGGCACTGCTTAAACTAGTTACTTAAAACATGGAATGGGTAAGCTCCGTCTCCCATTTGCTTTACAAAAATATTTTCTTTGACAAATAGAAAAAAGATCATGGAAAATGATAAAATAAAATGACCTAGCCATTCAACTGCTGGATGTTAAAATCAGGTCCAAAATCAGAAAACAGGAGTCCAAAAATCTTCCAACATGAGGAAGAACCAGCAGCATACCTACAGGCTGGGGAACTTCCTTCTCAATAGTGCGGAGGCAGAAAAGGATCTTGGAGTCATTATTGATGCCAAAATGAATGTGGGCCAACAGTGTTGGGGCACGGTCAGGAAGGCCAACCATACGTTGTCATGCATCCACAGATGCATCTCAAGCAGGTCCTCCCCCTCTATGCGACACTGGTCAGGCCACAGTTGGAGTACTGCATCCAGTTCTGGGCGCTGCACTTCAGGAGGGATGTGGACAACATGGAGAAGGTCCAGAGGAGGGCCACCCACATCAGGGGTCAGCAGGACAGGCCCTACGAGGGGAGGCTAAGGGACCTGAACCTGTTCAGCCTCCACAAGAGAAGGCTGAGGGGGGATCTAGTGGCTGTTTACAAACTAGTCAGGGGGGACCAGCAGGCATTGGGAGAATTCCTGTTCCCCCAAGCACTACCAGGAGTGACAAGAAATAATGGTCACAAGCTGGCAGAGAGTAGATTCAGGCTGGATATCAGAAGGCACTATTCACTTGTCAGGGCGGCTAGGATCTGGAACCAACTTCCAAGAGAGGTGGGGCTGGCTCCTACCCTGGGGGTCTTTAAAAGGAGGCTGGATGAACACCTTGCCGGGGTCGTTTAACCCCAGTACTCTTTCCTGCCATGGCAGGGGGTCGGACTTGATGATCTGCTCAGGTCCCTTCCGACCCTACCAACTATGAAACTATGAAACATGGAATCCTCAGTGAAATTTCTTAACTGAACAAATTCTATGAAGTCTGCTACAGCTACATCTCTTATATAGGTAAGAGATGTGATGCTTATTAGCAATAGTAATTTGGAAGTGTAGAGTAGCAAGAACTATTGAAAGATACTTTGCCAATGCCCATGCACCTTCTTATACACCAAGCAAAAAATCCTAGGAGAAAAATGAATCTTAGACATAGTGCAAGCCAGTAACAAGAGTGACATTGAAGAGATAATCAAAAAGGAAAAAGGGATATTGCTCTGCACAAAAGTTCAGCACTGAGGGAAATTTTAGTTTAGAAGGAGCTTCAACAGAAGTTTGTTTTTTGGGGAAGTTACATTGTTTCCTGGTTTTATTTTATTTCTTCATCTCTGCCCTATTTGATTTTCCTACTTTAAATTATTTTGTCTGATTTTAACTATTTTAAAAGAGCAAATATTTTGTATAGATGAAAACAATGTAAGCATTACTATTAAAATCCATACCATGTTTGTGTCTCTCTCAACAGCTTATAGAGATTTATATTCAAGAGGTGACATATCGTAAGAAATTAAAGTTTTCAGAAGACAACCAGGACTGAGAAAGCCCTATGCCCTTCAAGTAAAACTCTAGCAAGTACTGATGCACATTTGATAAAAGGCAATCAGCTCTGCTCATTAAATTCTCAGAAACCTTTACGCCTAGACATTTATAGCTAGAAACATAGGAAAGGACTTCCTGGATAATTTAGTCCAGTCCTCCACACTCACAGGCAGGCCTTGCACATAGTCCCTTTCACAAAGTGATCATACTCACTTCCAGCTGAAGATACTTCCAAAGCCCCTATCTTACAGGTCACACCATTCACTTGGTTCTGAATAGGCTCTTGATGTCCGTAGTAAATCAAAGGCTCATACCACCAGATGGGTACTTTCAGGAAACCCTGCAAAAAAATGAGAGGAAAATGCTTAATACCCCACTTGTTATATGGAAAATGAGTGAAGTTCATTTGTTTTTCAACAGAAAGGGTGTAATTTTCCCTCCAAAATTTATTTGGGGTAAAAAGACTTGATTTATGATACCACCTTGCATCACCTCACATTCTGCCTGCATCAAAGCCACCTGAAAGGGTTGGTGAAGAAACAGTGGCAAGTATCTTCAGCATAACAAACCAGTCCTGTCTCTACCACTCTATATACTCCTGTGGAGGTGGACAGACAAAGAACTAACTTGCTGAGGCTTAATTCACATAACATGATGAAAAAGGATGAGATTTGACAAAGACCACATCTGTTCTTAAGACAAAGTGTTTCTATCTTTTGTGACAATGCTTTGCTTTTTGGGAACCTAACCAGAGGCTACCTAGTCTCAGATGATCAGGACGTGGTAGTAACTAGGACAAATTATCCCTTTTCACCATTGAGCAGGACCTTGCAATTACTTCTTTCAAAAGTAGACCTACTCCCTACATCTTTGTCATTGCAGAATTACAAAAAGCTCTACGCAACTGAAATGCATTTGAGAATAACCGGATACAAAATGTGGCCACATCTTCATTGAGAGATGTACTTCAATATGAGGTCTGAGATGTGAACTTGCTGCTTGTTGGCTTCCACATGGATTTTAAAGCCTGAAATGGGCAACACCCTTGGAGTCCACTTATCTCTAACTACGTATTCCCCAAGGGGGGCCTCAAGTTTGGAATTCCTCCCACCCTTAATATAAGACCTGATCTATAAAGACAAGCAGCAAAAGTCATCCACTTCCAGGGTTTTTAGGAGAAAAGAATAGGGTAAAGGTTTGTGCTTTTGGAACAGTTCCTAAATCTAGGGGTGCACCAATAAGAGTTTTTTGCGCCAATACCAGTGGCCAATTTTTAATGAGCCATAAATCGGCTGATACTGATCCAATTGCCGATATGCAGCCCAGCAGTGTGTAGAGCAGCATCTGGCTGCTAAGTCTATTGTGGCGTAAGAGGCGATGGGGGGAGGGGGAAGAGTCATTTGGAGAGCAGATTGAGGTCCCTGCAGCGAAGGAGGGAGTGGGGCTGGGGCTGAGGTAGTGCTGCACAGTGGCATGCACAGGGCATTTAAAATCAGCCACATCAGCCAAAAAGCCCCCCATTAACTGTCAATTTTCCCTATATCGGTGCCGATTTGATATGGGACCGATGTATCGGTGCACCTCTACCTAAATCTTTAGGTTAGGTTATTTTCCATTTGTTTTACATGTGAAGAGAATACCAATGGATTTCATTTAAATTTCTCACGGACTCATAAAAAAAAATCTATGCAAATGTCCTGAGGCAGATATGTCTGTAAGAGTCAAAAGAGTACATTCACTAAAAATGTTTCCAATGCTGAACTGAATAAACAGAACTATTTCAAAACTGAAAGTCAAATAAAGGATAACACTATCCCCTAAAATAATTTTAGACTGAGTAAGAAATTCTGAAAGTAGTAAACCACTAAAATAGCTCACCAAATGCTGCAGTTTGACTTTTACCTTTGGTGGAAGTTTCCCTTCAGTGATAACCAATGTATCGCCATTGCAGACATTGAGCTCTTTCAAAGTGGCATTCTGTGGGAGCACAAAGCATGTAATGTTTTATTAAGCAAGTTGGTTTTACTTTTGCAAAGCCTTTTTAGATATGCGCTGCTTACAACCATAGCACTTTGTTTTTCCACACAGGAGTGCACAAAGTTTTCTAAATTTCAGCCATTTTTTGTCAACCCACCTGAACTACTGTAAAAATCTTCCCTACTGACCTGAATTTCAAGGATACCATTACTGTGCGCTAATACTCTCTAGTTCTCATTTCCTCTGAAGCTTACATTAACTAAACATGCTCCCTGCTTTTCATCAGCACAACTCAAAGCTCTTGGTATGTATCAACCCTAGACTTCAAGAAAAAATTATATGGAAGACACTTAACAGTAGCCACTGAAAATAAAAGACATACAGATATGTTACTGTTTTATACATACCAGCATACCTATACTCTTGATACATCACCAAAGTAAAGGGCTGGTGGTCATTACCATATCACAGACCAAGAAACACTAGACATGCTTGCTCATATATAATGCCTCAAAAATAAAAAAATGATGTTTTTTGTTTTTAAAGTAAAAATATAGGTCCTCTTACTTCCTCACTTAATGCCTCTCCAGCTTCATAGCACCAGTCAATCCTTCTCAAATGCCAGCTGTCACCTGCAAAATCGGAACAATGAAAACATTCACCAAAAATATGATTACAAAATATGTAAACATATTCTTAGTAAGTTTTAATAATTCATATATTTTTCAGAACACTTGCAAACTCTTAGAGATTATAAGGGACAACAAGTTTTAAAGAAAGAAAATTAACTTTAGGTGTTACTTTTCTCCATTCTCTGCAATGTTTTTGCTGTTTTCAAAATAACTGTTATATTTAGACAATGAGAAGAGCATTTATAAGAACTGCCACTCCCACCTCTCCTAAATATGAAAAAGGAGATAGGTGTGGAGAGGAAACAGAACTGTCAGATTTACAAAATACTGTCAAACATGGAGAAAACAAAAAAAGCAACAGAGAAAGAAAATTTTCCACTGTGAAAATTTTAAAATGTTATTGCAGATAAGTTTGTTCTACACACGCATACAATTTAAGTCTCTTAAAATGACAGATCTGATGATATAAAAAAAATTATGGCCTCCAAGATTTGAAGAAGAATTTATACTAGATTGTGTCAGCATACAGTAGTTCTGTTACCATAATATGTTAATTATTGCTCTTGAATCAACAGAGGGTATGACTACAAAGATCAAGGGCGATCTTTGTCCTATTTAGATAAGAGTACAAAGTATGCATTTGATTTTAAAGTAGTCACAAAGGCTGAACTTTATCAGAGTGAGACTGTATGGAAGGGCTGGGCAATAGCGCTGTGCGAAACGGCACTGTTCTGTTTCAACTTGCATTTCGACGGAACAGTGTTTCGTTTTGAATTTCGTTTCAATTTGAAACTGCTGTTCTGTTTTGTTTCGTCGAAACAGTTTCGCTGTTTCGACGTTTCACCCATAGGCTATTGTGGGGAAGCTCAAAACAGCCTATAACTTTGTCATTTCTGGCCTGATTTGGATGAAACTTGCAGGAATGGTAGCCCCTTCTGAGGGCATGAGGTCTGCCAAGTTTCAAGGAGATAGGCGCAGGCGTTTCAGGGAAAACTACACCTCAAAATCTCGAAAGAAAAAACTTACGTCACATGTACGTGTTAAGCCACAGCAGAGTCAAAACTGCAGGCTTGCTAGGCCCCGCTGAGGCAACAAAGCCTGCCAAGTGTCAAGGAGATGGGTGCAGGGGCTTGGGGGAAACTGCACTGCAAGCTGGGGAGAAGCAAAACTCATGACATGGGCGACACTGTGTGTTAAGGCACAGAAGGATGAAAGCTGCAGGCCTGCTAGTCCCTGCTGAGGCCATGAAGCCTGCTAGCTTTCAAGGAGATAGGTGCAAGGGATTCTGGGTTCTGGGGCCCTGCACCTCTGGCTGCTGACAGGCAAAACTCATGACATGGGTGCTTGTGGGACTGTGTCTGTCTTGGGGCACAGGGTGGTGAAAACTGCAGGTCTGCTAGGCCCTTTTGCGGCCACAAAGCCTGCCAGCTGTCAAGGGAATAGGTGCAAGGGGAGTCTGGGTTCTGGGGCCCTGCACCTCTGGCTGCTGACAGGCAAAACTCATGACATGGGTGGGTGACACTGTGTGTATGTTAAGTTGTGCCCTCACTCCACTGACACCAAGGCAGGGCAGTTCAAACAATGCTGCCTTTTATGCAGTTTTTCCATCCCTCCCCCAGAACACTGACTGGAAGGGACCTCAGAGAAGGATGACAGTCACTGGCCAGCTACTTAGTCAATAATGAGAGCACTACTTCCCCCACCTTCCCCACTCCCTCTCCTTACTTTAATTTCTGTTTCCCTCCAGGCAAGCCCAGCTCAAGCTTTGAAACTCAAAACATTTTGAAAATTTTGAAATGATTTGACTTGCCTCATTTCGTTTTGATTTTGCTGTTTTGAGCTCGAAACGAGTCGAAACAGCATCGAAAAGAAACTGCTGGCGAAATTTCACACAGCCCTACTGGGCAACTCCTGGCACACATGCTAGAGTATGGCATGTGAAGGCACTTTGCTTGGCACTCGCACCTCAGGGAAGGGGCTAGGGCTGCGCTGCCAAAACAAGGATTGGGCCCCTCGCGGTTGCCCTGCCATCTGCCCCCGGCACACCAATATCTTACAAGTGGAGGTTGCAGGTGTTTTTGGCACTCTGCCCAAAAACATTGCCCACTCCTGTTGTATGGCTTCTTTCAATCTACACCTCACTCCCATAACCGCCCAGCAATTCTCAGCCATGTATCAATTCAGACTGCAACTATTTTTAGGCTGTTACACAGCCATGGAGAGTTTAAGGCTGCTGCTGGCCCCAGGCGGCAGTACTAAAAATATCCTTAGAACATACAGACAACTAACCTGGTAACCCAGATTTCTCCAGCATTAAGTTTAGGCACTGAAAGAAAAAAAAAAATCAAAACAAAACATGGTGAAAATTTCCTCTGTATGTAGCATGGGCAATTGTTTTGTTTACAAAACTAATCTGGTTCTTTGCTAGCGACTAGGACAGCACAATTATGTTATGAAGACTAACTGCTTGTAAAGTCTCTTCTGAGCTTTTTAAATATAAGAACTGTCTTCATTTAATGGAAAATGAGACATCTTAATTTACTCTTCTAAAACAGGCAGCTTTCATAAACAGTCAGGCAGAAACTAGAGCAGGGTGGCATCAGTTAGAACATGGGGGGTGGGGCAAAATATGGCCTGCAGGCTGAATCAGGCCCACAGAAGGACTTTCTCTGGTCCGTGGTAGGTCCCTTGGTCCCACCTGGCCCAGGCGCCATCACGCCTGTGGCGTGTCTCACCGTTCCTAGGCACACACCAGGGCTGGGGCGGTTCCATAGCTGGATTGCCTTTCTAGGCAGCCCAAGCAATGGCCCCTTCCAGCTGCTGCTGGCCCCAGCCCTGTGATACTGGTGGGGACTTTTGCACACAGGCCCGATCCTGGCCCACCTTGTGCCCACTCTGGATTCGACCCAGTGGAGCAGACCAGCTCTGACCCTGGCCCCAGCTCTGACCCTGGCCCACACCCAGCACACCCAGCTCTGACCCTGGCCCCACACCACGCCAGCTCCAGACTCACCCCGCCCACACTGAGCAGCAGCAGCAGCGGCAGCAGCCAGGCAGAAGCAGGGGAAAGGACTGTTGGGTCCTTCTTGATCCAGCCACCCTGAGTCCATGCCCAGGCTGTCCTGTGGCTCCTCCTTACTGCCACTGCTGCCTTGCTGGGTAGCCTAGAGGCAACGGTGACAGTGGTGGACGGGAGTCGCAGGGCAGCCCAGGCATGGGCAGCTGCAGCAGGAAGGGCCCAGCAGCAGCGAAGGGAAGGGGCTGCTTTTCCCTCACACAGAGCAGCAGCTTCTGCCTGGCCTTCTTCACTGCCACTGCTCAGTGAGGGCAGGTGGTCCGCAGCAGGTGCAGGGTGGGGCTTTGCGTATTGGTTCTGGCTGGTCCGCTCCAGCTAAGGCAAGTCCAGAGTGGGGCAGGCCAGGGCTGGGGCTGTGCACTGTTGGCAGTGGTGGGGAGGAGCCACAGGGCATGCGGGCTCCGGGTTTGGGGGCGGAAAAAAGAGGGGGATGCTGACCAGCCCACAGCAGCTCCCCAGAACTGTCTATGTGGCCCATGGGCTCAAATAATTGCCTGCCTCTGAGTTAGAGACTAAATAGCTCAAGCAGGTATGAGCTTACATAGGCCACAAATTACTTCATCAAATCCCCTACCTTCTCCCCAACTTCAGACAAATATAGTTAGCCATCTTTCTGTTCATGTAGCCTGTCAGAAAAATAGACCTGTACTGTCAGTTTGCCTCTTTACTGAAGTGACTTCTGCTTCATGAAGCTGACATTGTCCCTTTCTCCCAAACTTTTCTTTTCCTAAAAATTAAGCCAGTGATTTAAAGGCTCAGCCCCCTGCCCTAATTATTTTTAGACTGCTACTATAACAGTCAAAGTGGTTCTATGCTAGGGGTTTGTGCCCGTGTCAGAAGCAAAGCTTGTTTTTTTTTCCTTCCCTGACAATGCCAAATATATGACAACCCCAACCTTTATTGATCCATTTATATCCACTCAGAATGCCGCTTTAAAAAAAAAAAAGCCTTATTTTTGTCTGTCAACATGTCATCTCTTCCTTTGAATCCATGAACTAACTTCCCTTCCCCAACCCCATAAAAAAGCTAGTCGCCTTCATTCCAAGGCCCTTCCCAGCCTACTGCCTCTAATTCACTATCAAAATACTGATACTGGTTCATGGAGGCCAGGCTCTACTGGCCACTTTGGAGTTTCAAGTAAGCGTTTTTGTGTTTTCTCCCTTACTGACCCCTCATACTCTTGGGAAGAACTGCAAGACTACCTCATAAATACAAACCTGCTTAAAACATGTTTTTGCGATTTTCACAGAAACCATGAAAAACAGCAATCTCCATGAAAAATGGCACTGGTTGACAGTTCCCAGGAAAATCAACCAAAAAAAAAAAACTTCAAAAAAATAAAATGCTAGCTCCCCCGTGAGTGCCAGTGGTCCTTGCTGCAGCTGCAGACATGCAGCCTGCCTAGGGGGAAGGTGCCAGCTGCCAGGGTGGCATAAAAGGCAGCAGCTGCCCCCTTGTGCCAATCAGCACTGAAAAGTGGGGCCACCGTGAAATGCCCATGAAATCAGCTCTGTGCGCAGTAAGCAGGCCATGAAAACTGCTCTCTCTCACTGTAAGTTAGGTAGGTTCTTACCCATAAATATCTCCAGCGTCATCTCATTTTCCTCCTCCAAATCCCTCCTTTAAACTCTTGCTTGCCATGATGCCCACAAAAAAGCCTAAGTTCTTGAGTGTTAGAATCATAGAAAATTAGGATTGGATAGAACCTCAGGAGGTCACATCTAGTTCAACCCCCTGCTCAAAGCAGGACCAGCCCCAACTAGATCATCCCAGCCAAGGCTTTGCCTAACTGGGTCTTGAAAACCTTCAAGGACAGAGATTCCACCACCTCTCTGGGTAACCTGTTCCAGTGTTTCACCACCCTCCTAGTGAGAAAATTCTTTTTAATATGCAACCTAAACGTCCCTTGCTGAACTTGAGACGACTGCTCCTTGTTCTGTCATCTGCCACAACTGAGAACAATCTAGCTCCATCCTCTTTCGAACCCCACTTCAGGTAGTTGAAGGCTGCTATTAAATCCCCCCTCAGTCTTCTCTTGACTAAACAAGCCCAGTTCCCTCAGCCTCTCCTCGGAAGTCATGTGTCCCAGCCCCCTCACCATTTTTGTTGCCCTCCACTGGACTCTCTCCAACTGGTCCACATCCTTTCTGTAGTGGGGGGGCCCCAAAACTGAATGTGGTTCTCTAGATTTGGCCTCAACATTGCTGAATAAAGGGGAATAATCACTTCCCTTGACTTACTGGCAACACACCTACCAATGCACACCAGTATGTCATTAGCCTTCTCTGCAACAAGGGCACACTGCTGGCTCATATTCCACTTATTGTCCACTGTAACCACCAGGTCCTTTTCTGCAGAGCTGCTGCCCAGCCAGTCAGCCCCCAGCCTGTACTGGTGCATGGGATTGTTTTGTCCTAAGTGCAGGACTTTCCACTTGTCCTTGTTGAACCTCAAGCGCCGACCAGTGGTTGGTGACCACCCGCAGGCGCCACTGGTAGCGGTGGTAGCGTCCAACAGTGATCTGTGACCACCCGCAGGTGTCATCAGCAGTGCTGGTGGCAAGGGGTTGGGGGAGAGGCAAGCAGCAACTGTCCACAGGTGCCACTGGCAGCGTTGGCCAATTGCAGGGGGTTCACGTGCACCCAAGTGCACCCCCTATGTGTTGCCAATGGCCCCAGGCAATAAAGGAAAGGAACTTACGTACTCACCTCTTTCACAGTGGCAGTCTCTTCAACAACTATCTCCATTTCTGGGACTGCCTGTAGATCATTTCCAATAACAAAATACAAGAAGAGCTTTTGTTAAGGAAAAAAAGAAAAGAAAATTATTAGATGCATCATTCACCAAGCTGTGGAACATTATTGTGCATTTAGATACAAACCCAATGTATTCTCATAACCTTATTTTGGAGCTGAAGGATGAGACAGACTACTTTAGGTCAAGTACAAATAAGGAGACTCTATCATAGCTGCTCATCTAAACCAACCTTCAGATCATGTATTTCTGTTGATCTATCTAAGATAAACAGATTAAATCAACACAACTCTGTTTATCTCAGATAAATAGACTGTGTATTTAAATGTTGCCAATAGAATGATCTTTTCTACCTCCTCACCATCCATGAATACAAAACAGCATTCTGAAACACTTTGGTGCATTACACTTTGTAAGGCATAAATTGACTTTGAAAGTAATACATTTTGAAATAAGAAGAGATGCTGGACTAGTAACAGAAGTCCACTTCATTGGTATCAGAAGCAGACTGGCCAATTTCACCAATGACACCAAACTTTGGGGTAAAGCATCCACACCTGAGGATAGGAAGGTGATCCAGGCCGACCTAGACAGGCTCAGAAAGTGGGCGGATGAAAACCTGATGGTGTTCAACACTGAAAAATACCAGGTACTCCACTCTGGGGAAAAAAACCCCGCAGCACGCTTATAGGTTTGGCAGTGCTACACTTGCTAGCTCCGTGGCCAAAAGGGACTTGGGGGTCATGATTGACCACAAAATGAATATGAGCCACCAATGTGATGTTGCAGCTGGTAAAGCAAGCAAAACTCTGGCTTGCATCCATAGATGCTTCTCAAGCAAATCCCAGGATGTCATCCTCCCGTTGTACTTGGCCTTGATGATGCCGCAGCTGGAGTACTGCATCCACTTCTGGTCTCCACAATTCAAAAAGGATGCGGAGAAGCTTGAGAGAGTCCAGAGGAGAGCCATGCGTATGATAAGAGAGCAGGAGAACAGGCCCTATGATGAGAGACTGAGAGTTATGGGACTCTTCAGCCTGGAAAAGTGCAGGCTCAAGGGGGACCTGCTAGCTACCTATAAGTATATAAGGGGTGTACATCAAGATCTTGGAGAATGCCTGTTCACCAGAACGCCCCAAGGGACGACAAGTTCAAACGGTCACAAACGCCTCCCAAGACCATTTCAGGCTGGACATAAGGAAGAACTTCTTTGCTATCCAAGCCCCCAAGGCCTGGAACAGACTGCCTCCAGAGGTGGTGCAAGCACCTACTCTGGACTCCTTTAAGAGACATTTGGACATTTATCTTGCTGGGGTCCTTTTGACCCCAGCTGACTTCCTGCCTATGGGGCAGATGGATAGACTCGATCTTCCGAGGTCCCTCTCAGCCCTAATATCTATGAAATAACTGAAGCTCGTAGGTTTTCAAAACAAAAATTCACTACAAGAAGAAAACAAAGAAGTAGCCATGTAAATGCAAACCACAAAAAAGCTTTGTTATGTTGAGTATTCTTAAGGTTTTACCTGAGTGGAAGTTGGAGCTTTTCCATGGCACAGTCCCAGCAAGCTTCCCATCTTCAGCTCTGCTTCTTTGACAGTGTAATCCTCTGGCACTTCAGGGAGAAAAGAACAGGAAAAAGCACCATAAGAAAAGTTTCATTCCATAAAGTATCAGAGCTGTTGGCCTGTTCATTAAAAAGGTGACCAAAATGTACAGGTTTCCCTCACTTAATGCTGTACTTGCATTCCTGGAAAACAGCACGTTAAGTCAAATTTGCATAAAGGGAACCCACTTTACAATGCAACAAATAGGGATATGTTCCAAGACCTCGACTGTACTGACCCCCAAACTCATTTCTACCACTTTTACAAGACAATTTTGGTACTTACGAACAGCAGACAGTACATGCAAGCACAGGGCACAATCATAATGGGGATGGCAACTACAGAAATGTGCGCCGCAGACGAGCAAGGAGCACAGATCCGCACAGGAGACTGTATTTTGGTGTGCGTCACTCCCACAATGCACTGCACAAAGCAGCTGACTGCGGGCTTCTACCACACTGATTGCATAAGAATGAATTTACCTTGCATATAACAAATTTTTGGTATAAAAAGGCTCATTGCATAAGAGCGAATTCGCACATACGGAACCCACATGAAGCAAGGGAAACCTGTGCAGTGATAGATTCTGATAACTGCATTTTCACAGTAGTGCAATATGTTTGACTTAAAAAACAAGTAAACTGTCACTAAGGCAGGGATGAACCATATTTAATAGAGGTGCACCGATATAAAAAAATTGATTGCATCAGAAATCGGCCTGATATGGCTGATAAATGCATGTGCACACATCCAGCCACAGCGCAGCACGTAGGCAGCGAGGAGTATAGCACGGCAGCATGGACAGCTGCATGCAGGTGGTAAGTCTGATATGGTGGAAAGGGAAGGGGGAAGGAAGGGGATGGGGTGGGGAGGCAGGGCAGATCAAGGCCCTTGCAATGAGGGAGCAAGTGGGGCAGGGGCTGCCCAGCCAGGGTGGGGTGGCATAAGGCAGGGCGTGGGATGGAGTCACAGCTCATCTACGGGGTGTGGGGCAGCAGCTTCTGCTGCTGCACACATGCCCAGGAAGGCATTGGGGGGGGGGGGGGTGCCCTGGATCTGGACAGGGAAGGGGTGGAGAGTTGCAGCTGTGGGCTGGGGCCAGGCTCTTCCCAGTCTGTGGGGGCTGTGCTCAGGGTGAGCGGCGGCAGTGATGGAAGGGGGCTATAGCAAAATATGGGGTTGCTGCAGCCTCCCCCATAACCCTCCACTCCCAAGCACAGCTCCCATGTACCTGGAGCACAGCTCCGAGCACAGCCCCCACGTTCTGGGAAGAGCCCGGCTCCAGCCCACAGCTGCAGTCCCCCCCCACCCCGTGCCCTTCCAGGGTGTGCGTAGCAGCAGGAGCCGCCCCACCTGGACAAGCCATGGCTCTGTCCTGTACCTCACCCCGGGTGGGCAACACCTATCTCAGCTCCTGCCCCACTCCCTCCCTCACCGCAAGGGCCTTGATCTGCCCCCCATACCCCTTTCCCTTTGGTTGGGGCAGCACGCTTACCAGGCCTCTCCCATCATGTGGCACATTGGCTCAATGTGGAGCAGAAGGAGGGGAGGTGGCGAGTGGCTGGGCATGCACCAGAGCGGGGGGGGGGGGGGAGGAGAGGTGAAAGGGCCCAGCTGCCAGGCATGGAGCGGGCATGGCTGAACACAGTGTGCGGATGCAAGTCACCGGCTGGAGCCATGCCCCCCCATCTCTCTATCCACAGCAACAGCAGGTGGGGGGGCGCTGCTCCAGCTAGCAGGGGGCGTGGCTCCAGCCCAAAGTTCTATGGCACACCTGGACGTGCCTCACGGCACACCAGTGTCCTGCAGCACACCAGTTGGGAAACGCTGTCGTAAGTGTTTATCCAGACCAACAACTGGTACATACCACTGACTAGTTCCTCTCCTCTCAAGCACCAGAAATCCAGCACACAGTTCAAAGTGCATCATGCCATACTGGAGATAAAAGTTCCTTCACAATGCTAACAAGCATATTAGGTTCTGTAAATAGTAGGATTTGTTTCTCTCAAAACAGTTTTGGACTGAACAGCTTTCGCTACATTGTTCACGTTCCATTCTGTTCTAAAATGATGTGCTGTTTGTCAATGTATTTCAACGATTATCATTTAATTTGTAATGTTCTAATAATATTGTAAAGCCACAGATAGGGGCTGTACAAGTTTACAAGAAACATTCTAAAAGGGACAATGCACTTATGTTTTTAGTGAGATTAAAAAACTTCAGCTCATGTATGCATCTTTCTGAAAGCATTCTAATTGTTCCATGCAAAAAGCTATTCAGTAGCTTTTGTTACTTTCTGCAAAGATCCAGCATGTAGCTCTTGGCCAATAAACAACTGGAAGGACCATATGAAATATTACTGAATTCAGATGCAAACAATAAAAATCACAGTTGAATGTTTAGATTTAACTACTAGCCTGGCGGTGATAAACGAAGACATCAATATTGGAAAAAAATAATTCGTTTCAACTAAGTCTGGAAACACTATCCATGGATTCACAGAACACCCCAGACACGTAAAAACTCCTAAACAAGGAAAAGGAAAGCTAGGAATCTTTTATTTACGTTTTATTTAGACTTTGACAAAGTCCTACTTTCAGTTCTAGAAATACCTACCTGGAGACAGAAGCTTCCCATTTCTGTTAATAGGTTTGAGACACATATCATTCACTGTAATGGGAGAAAATGGGCAAAGGTGAACTACTAAACAGATTAAATCAGTGGAAGTTTAGTTTAGTTATATAGATTGAGAGAAGATGAAAAATTAACAAAAAAACTAACTGGCTAAACTAGTAAAAGGCCTCTCGCTATGCAGAACTCCTTGTCTCTTTGATGCAAGACTTTTGTGTGTTTTCTAGAGATCAAGAAAAATGTGGCTAGTCTCTTTTTCCTAGGATGGAACATTTTTCTCCCTGAGCAATAATAGCTTGATTACTATAGCCAGCTGTTTTCAACTTCAGGAAAAATTTCTATAAACATACCGGAAGAAGCTCCAACAGAAAAAATATGGAGGCAATTTATCAGTTTCAAGACTACTTCACAATTTGCAATATAATTTAAGTCTTTTAACAAGATGAAGAAAGGCCAAAATGGCTTCCAAGAAAAGTTAGTCTATGGATGTATGTAAGAGCTTCCTAGAACATTTTGTAACTGCAATCTGTTTGGTACAGGATGATATTTTTAGCTAGGTAGAGTTATTTTATTCTAAACTAGAAGCAGGTGAAAAACATTACATCCTATAGAGAAAAAAATTTAAACCTTAAGAGCACAGAATTCATCTCCTTTCCATAAAATATGAAACCTCCAGCAATATAGGAAATACTTTTATCTAAGAATAAAATAAATTAATCAATTTACCTAATTGCTCCTCTAACTGCAACTCCCGTATTGCTGTAATTTTGATGTCTGACATCACCTAAGAGAGAGATATTATTAGTGCCTGTAATATAACACACTGCGCAATATCAGAATAGGAAAGGCCTATATATACTTATACATATGGTTTTCAAATGATAATCTAAAGAAAAAACTTTTACTCTTCCCTTGAAAGGTGTACTCATTTGGATTGTTCTGTAATTATTCACAAAACTGAGAAAGCATCTCTAACAGATTACCAATTTACATAGAAACATTATGAGTTCTTTGAAACCACCAATCCAAAGCAAACCAAACAGAATAAAAATATGGATTTATCAACAGACTAAAGACTAAGTAAAAAAAGCACCAACCAAAAGAGTGGAAAATATAAAGGCCTCAGAGAAAAGTTCTTATACAAACTTTCTACAGTTGACTTCAGCAGGGATTAGTCTATTTTAGATTGTTTGGCATTATATTTTTTTGTACTGTACTGACACAGTATCTTATATAAGCCATTACAAATGACTGCAAACCTACTTCCTTTTCATATAAGGTAGCAAACTTTTTTAAGACTCGAGGTGAAATCTTGTACTCTTACAAGTCAATGACAGAATTTCTACCGACTTCCACAGAATCATAATGTCACTGGAAGTAATAAGTCAAGCTGTACTGAGACTGATCAGGCTAAGAGAACTGAGTTATATCTCTAAACAACAATACTTTTACTCACTGTTTCTATCGTTGCAGTAATTTTAACTAGTCTCTCTTCAGCCTCCAACCTGCAGAAATTTTTAACTTGTAGCCAGCTGATATCATGTGTAAAAGCAGTCAAATTGCCATCTACCACATTTACCAAGCTGCAAAGAAATATATGAGCACAGATTTAAACATTTCTGAAAATTTTCACATAATGTATAAATGACCTAAAGGACTTGCATACGCTGCAGCAACAACGCATCTCAGCTCAGCTGCTCCAATTCATCCCAACTCAGAAATATGTCAGTGAGGGCCCTCTGGAATCATCTCCAGCAGCCACTCTCTAGGACACTAGAGGCAGAGGTCTTGAGAGCAGTGACAGAGGGTACCCTCTGTCACATCTTCCCTGGCATGCTTCTGGGTTTGGAGCAGGCAATAGCCAGGCTGGTGTGGATAAGACCCCAAACCCATTTTCAAATGTGAATTAGGAAACTAGGAGGGTGCAAACAAGTGAAATGTTTACTACAGAGTAAAGTGACTCTATTTTGCAGGAAAAGTAAAGCAAAGACACAGCCTTACATCAATGCAAATCATCTACTTCATGGTAAAGTTAACTCTCAGAAAAGTGAGGAGTACACACGAGTGTCATTTATACTATGCATGTCTCACCTCCTATAGTTAATTTCTTCCCAAGGTAACGTCTTACTCAATGCATAGTCATCCTCGCCATGAAATGGCCAGGCCATATATAGTGCCATGTGCAGGCAACCACCTTGGGAAAGCTGGTTGTCTGTTCACTCCTTTCTCTAGAGTCTGTGGGCAGACAGGCCACCTTCAATGGCCTAACCTTCCACTTGAATTATTCAGGAAGGAAAGTCAAGTTTGGTGAGCTTACACCAGACTTGCCCTCGCTAGAAGGCCATCAATTAGTTTTCCTTGAATCAGAATTTCTTGATCAGAGACTGGCAGATGCTGCCATATCAGTAGCAATGCAACTTGAAACAATTTGTGAGGGGTGCTGCTAAGGGAAATGTGTTCATCTGCTGATTACATTTTTGTTTCTTGAAATGTTTGTTCTCTCTAGCTTTCCTGACATTAGAAGGACAGCCTTATGCTTTAAAGCACAGACGTGAGACACAAGACCACTAGGTCCAATTCCTGGACCTCCATCACAAACTTCCTGTGTTACCAGGGGTTCATCTCCCATTCCTTGGTTCAGTGCCCTGCCCATAACGATGACAGCATTAACTGCCTGTATCCTCTATGAAAACTGCAAAGTCTTTACGGTAGAAAAATTTATTACATCTACAGAGCATGCAGCAAAATGGGTCAGACTGTCATCAGACACAGTGTCTCATCATCAATTACAACATAGGCTTTATAATTAATTTAATTAATGACACAAAAAGACTTTATAATTAATCCAATTAGTATCTTAAATGGAGATATTATATGCATATACCAAGTGTTAGCTTGCGTTGTATGCAGTAGGATCCCTCATTTCATCACCTGCTTGAGGTTCAAGAAATATCCTCTTACAACTGAAATTTAAGTTTTGGTCCTTGGAAAGACTCCTGTCTCAGAAATTGTGTTTATACCAAATCACCAGGTGTTAATGTTTTCACTTCAACTAGGCACTAGTTATGACAGGCCTAGTCATTAGTTGTGACAAACTCATTTTTATTATAACCCATTTCCCCACCCCTGTAACTTAACATTTGTTCACCTGACATTTTCTTTACTTAATACCTGCCTCCAAGGCAAAATGTGATTATTTAAATGTTTAGGAAGACTCCTTTTAGGCATTTTAGTGAAGGGAATTGTAAAGAAACTTGCTTTTCCAATCGTAAAAATTATTCTAAATCATACTGAATAGCCTAAATTACTCTAATTTAGGAGTTGGTACAGCTCTACCTTTCAGTGGGGGACCCATTGCTGCACTTCATATTTTCATTCTTAAAAAAACCAAACAAACAAACAACACACCATAACTGGAAAGCCAAAATTAACATAATGGGTATTTTCCATTATGTCTACTATATGTGCCAATTATGCCTGTAGTTGTGCATTCAATATACGGGCTGAATATCTGAAAGCCCGAGCCCAATTGCATTTTTGCGTGCTTGCTGTTTACAATAAGCTGAAAGGCTCCACTGCTAAATAGTATAACTATAAGCTTCTCTTAAATCTCTACTTCCACCACATACTCATACCTTGGTCTCCCTTCTGTGAAGCTAACTGCAAATTAGTCTCCCAGACATGATACTCCATTAAATAAATCATGCACCCAGAAAATCCAGAATTTAATATTACTTCTGAACTGTAACCTCAGCCATGCTGCACACAAATGCCTAACTATTGCTTTTCCCTGCTTTTTAAACTTTGAACTTTAATATAGTCCTCTGTGTTTAATGTGGAACATAGCAAAGTGAGCAATGCTATAGCAGTCGAGACTTTTAGTACTTCCCTGTTTAAGTACTTAATTTCACAATCTTAAATACTACATTTACAGGATCGTAGTACAGTAGTGCTGGAAGAGACCTCAGGAAGTCATCTAGTTGAACCCCCTGATCTTCCCTGTCTAACCCATGTTAGACAAGTGTCTGTTTAACTGGCTTTTAAAACCTTCAAAGGATGAAGATTCCACACCCTCTTTTGGAAACTTATTCCTCATAATAGCAAATTTCTAGTAAAAGTAATAAGAATATCTAACCAAAGTAATTTTGTTTTTGTTAAACTAGAAATATAATTATGACAATTACCTTTGGTCATGGCTGTCTAAAACTAGGATTGAGCTTCCATCTGTCAAACCAGTTGTTTTGACTGTCTTCTTCATATTCTCTTCAGGAATGACCTTCCAGTTTTTAGCTTCATTGTCTGATCCTGAACTGTTCATTAAGATGATCCCTCTTGATGATGTTAAGGCTTTGCACAGAGTGCTCAGTTCTACGCTGCATGGAAAAATATGCTGCGATTCAGTGAAGTGCTGACCTTTTCCTCCTTTGTTATACCCCGCTAAACGAAGAACATTTAGAAGTACGGGCTCGTGGTCAAGGCCTGTCAGCACGTCGATGCCACCAACCTGTAGTAACAATGTGCAAGAATCACACATGAAAGGTGATCAGCAATATATCAAGTCATAACCAAGAGAAGCCTGCATAGTACTGACAACTTTTGTTTCTTAGTCATTCAAGACTTTTCTCTTCTCATTAGAACCAAGCCTTCAGTGACTGAATTTGCATGGAAACGTTTGCTAAGAAACCTTAAAGGTGGCAAAGAGTAGTGGGGTGTTAAAAAGATGGTGAGAGGCTGGGATTGCCATAACACTGAAATATGAAAAATACTGATGACAAAGGAAAATAAATTGGAAAGATAAGAGCCATTTTTATCTTTTTGTACAAAAATCCTAAGCAGACCTCTAGTGACAACACATTCTATGGCAAGCAAAGGGTACAGTCACATGTAGCGATAAGAGGAGCACCAGAAAGGCAGCAGGAATGGCACCCCAAAGCCAGCATTCCTCCAAAAACAATTTAAAACACCCAGAGTTATTTTTACAGACTAAAAATTAAATCCTAGGATTTACAAAATAGTTTCTTACCCTACTTTCTTACCTCCTTTCCATTCCACACAAAGATGTCTGCCCCATCAGCTAACCCAATGCCATCCAGAGTCAGCTCATCTCCTGAAAAAGAGATGATTTCATGGTGAAGTTCCCCCTCCCTGCCAGCCTCAAGAAAGGTAATCAAATGTCAGCTAGAAAGAGAAGACAAAAATGTAGCACACTATCATTATCTATCAAAATCAGAAGTTGCTAAGAAGAACACACACAGCGTTGAATTCAGGGCCCAGTCCTGTAAAGGAAACCTCTGTAGATCCATATGTCTATGAGAGTCAAGTTATCAGGAGTCCTGTTATTATAAGTTCAGGTGGCCCGATCTTTTTGCAGAACTGGAGATTCTGCAGAACTGACCCAGCATAAATACTCTTTCCCTCAGCATTGACTTTGGACTCTGGAATACACAGAACACTGGGCTAAAGGACCCATGGTCTCACTCAGTATGGCATTCCTTATGTTCTTATACATTTAAACTCTACTTAACAAATCTGCCTGTTTGGTCACTGTTTTCTGGATAAGGCTTAATACTAACAAGGATGCTGTATTTCCCAAGCTAATTCCTGAAGCATAAATGAGGCAAATGTTTAAATTTACCTGCAACTTATTTCCCTCTTCGTAACTCAGCCTAAATGGCAATTATGTTTTTAAATCTCAAAAGATTACAGAAAAATGTGCAAAACCACAACAGTTATGTCTGACTTCTGTTTCCTGATATTTCTGCTATGAAAAAGCATTGTGTATTTTCTGGCAGTAGCCTAATTTTATGAGGCAGGGCTCACAAACTAAAGAGAGGTAGGTATTAACTTACTCAGTAAATCAAGTTTAAAAAAAAGACAACCTTGTGTATTTAACATGACTATACATGGGTTAGGGCCAACAAAGCCAAACCTATATTTTTAACCAAGTTATTTATTGAATTATAAGAAGTCTCCTTTTCAAATTTTTTCTTCCACTAAAATTTATGTTGTGTAATCTATTTCTTTCATTGCTGCCCTGACTTCTCTGATCCAGAATCTTTTAAACTATGAAATACTACTGTAACGTAAATGTTTAAAAGACTATCATAGTTTAACCTCATTTATCTACAAATCTGATCTTTGCAATGAGACTTTGATTTTTACAGCAAAGATTCAAGATAAGGAGTTGCTGTAGAGATAATACAACGTCAACACACATTTTAATATTAAAGCTAGCTTTTAGACAAGTAGATCAGCTGGACATTGAAACAAATAGCATTCAATGCTATATTTTCCCAGTAAGATAATAAATGCACATTCCTCCAAATGCCTGTAACTTATAAATGATGAAGCCTTGTTTTGTGCAGACAGGTCTTACCATTAAGCGTCTGGTAAAGATGAAGTCCTGCTGGGAGAGACTTTGCAGTACTGAGAATCAGGTCTCCTTCCCAAAATTCCAACAGCTAGTGGGTATAATAAAAGTGGTTGTGAAAAGAAAGCAATAGCTGCCATTATTCAGAAAAATGTCAAGCTCACTGTAAAGGCTAAAAACCTGGCTGCAATGAAATCAGTGACAGGTTTGCAATCTATTTTGAGAAGGCTAGGATTTCAAGCTCAGTATTTGCAATCTCTCTAGGAAATAAACAGCATTGACTATATTTTGTTTTTTTACTTTGTTTTTCCTATTGGTTATTTGTATTGGTTGATTATCTAGGCCAGGGTGACCAACCCACAGCAGAGGGCAGGCAGCACAGTGGCAGATGGGTAGGGAGCAAAAAACAGAGATCAGACAGGGAGCAGAAGACAGGGTGAGCAAGGGACGAGAATCAGAGTGGCATGGTGCTAAACTCATGCCATACCTGCTAAAAAGGTTGGCCTCTACTGTTGATCACCTGTTTACCCCAGTCTAGAAAGAACACATGTATTGTTCTGTACCCTATAAGGAACAAGTCACTCCTGCCATCATGTTCTAATACAACACCATCTTTAAATTCCATGTTCTTATTTGTGGAACTAAAAACCTCACCTTTCTCTAGGACTCATAATGTTTCTTTGGTTTATTAGGGAATAAATATACATCTTTCAAATCTGACGGAGTCCTGTAAATTTTTTGTAACTTTTTTCAGTAGATTATCTTAACTTCTTGGTGTTTTCTTAAGTCTTTTTTCCAGCCTAAACGAACATACTGCTTCCAAGCATGTAGGCAATACATTAACAGTTATAAAGAGTCAAGAATAAAACTGTTTTACTAGACTTCAGTCCATACTTGTTTGTAGTGCCCAAGTCTTTAAGCCAGATATAAAGCTTAAATTTTCCACTACCTTGCTTTGTCAATTCCATGGCAATGCAGTGCAGGCTGTCTTTGAAAGAACAAAATTTCTATACACATAGATTCATACGATTTCTAACTTAAATGTGTCAAATTCTATAGAAAAATTACTCCTCTGTATGTAGGCATATGCACTTCTGCAAATCAGAAATTGGCTTTGTGACTCAAGTACAGACAAAACCTTTGGGTTGACTTTAAGACAACAAATACCTGAAATACAGATTGTCGCAGATCTCCTAGGGTTTTTCTTTTATCAATAGTCAGATCCAGCACACTTTCCTTCCGAGAAAGCGATGGGTGGAGAGCCCCATTGTAAAATTTATATCGAGAAGCCAAATGAAGATGCAAGTCAATGTTATTGTCTGCAGAGTCACATTCTGCCCTTTAAAAGCACAGCATAAATACACATCAATACCAAGATGCTAAAATGAAATGTTACATACTGGCAATTATTCCTTTAGGATCACTGCTGTGCATTCATATATATGGGTTTGGTACTTCAGGTATCAAGTTCACAGGTAAGTTCAGGGCCAGCATCACACCCACAGATGGACAAGCACAAAGACTCTCAGAGGAGCTAGTGATCCACATACCGTGTAGCACACAGTAAAGTGGCCCCTTACAAATATGCTAAAATACTCCTAGTCTGATTTTAAAGCTATTACATCAGCACCACTCTAACCATTCATTTATATTTAGTTGTTTTCAAGATGACCATGCTAATCAAAACTGAGAACTTTAACTGAACTGTACCAAGTAAGAGTGGGAGCTGTTTGGAAAATCAAAGACAGCTAAGCCAAATAAAATGCATCAGCACTCTCATTTAGTACCAACAGCTAGCTTTTACCTGCAGATTCCCAGGTAGCAAAAGCACATTTTATAAAAAAAAGTGAAATTCCCCTGTGCAGGGGGACTTCGCATGTGCTTATTTGCCTGCCATCTAACAGGACCTCACCAACAGGCCAAGTGTTATAGTTTACTCACCATCAAGCCAAAAAAAAATGTTTCTTGCTGAAATGTCCAAAGAACTAAGACAGATCTCAGCTATTTGGACAGCGGTCCTACATTCACACAGGGTGAATTTGCATGGCCCCTCATTTCCTGGAGCATGCTTAAGGCCTGAATGTTCGCTGGGCCCATACTATGAGTTTAAGCAGAACAAGTGATGCATCAGATCTCCATGGGCCCGCTACAAAAAGGCAATTTTTCACCAAATGTGAATACCAAAAGGTGGAATTTATTGCATATGAGTTTCTGACAGAGTACTATTCACCTGCTATTTTATGTGGGGTGGCTCCTTTTTTCTGCCATTGAGATGTCTTCATATAGCTACAAAAAATTCAACCTATACTCTCCCTAAAGCCGCAACAACTTACACAGAAGTCCAGCACATCCAATACTTGGATTCACCAGTGACCTGTTGTGTGATGTTAGGCAAGTAGCTTCATTTTCATGACTCAAACTAAAAACACTTTCCTTCCACCACAAAGCACAGTAAGAACTACTGATGAGTTCTATTCCATCTGACTTCATCCACATACCTCCTCTTCCGCAGTTCAGCGTTAGCAGCATTCATTTCATTCAAGAGGTGTTCAGGAATTCCGTATCTTGGATTTGCATGAGCTGTGATCAAAATAAGCTTGTAAATGAGCTAGGACAAGGTGCTCAAGGCCAGGCATACCAACATAGCAACCTTTTAAAGCCCTGAATGAAAAAGCTGGGTCCTCTTATAACTGAAGGTTAAATCACAAGTAGAAGCAACAAGCAGGTTTTATTTCTACTCACATTCGTATGACATTTATTGCATTTGTTTTTATACCATATTTTTTCTTAAAGTACTAAGGTAACTTTTGGTGTGTGTGTCAGATGCTGAAAAACATCTGTACCAACTCATTAAGTTGTCTACTAATCCTTTCTCCATTAAATATTGGGTGGACATCCATGCTTTCCAAACATAAGAGAAATATGAGACTCCAATCTTGTTTTCTTAAGGAAAGAACAGGAAACAGAAGACCCAAAGTGTCAAAGTTAATATATTTTTGTACCTTCAGATGGTCTTTTCAATCGGGATTTTCGATAAAACAGCATGTAGGCACTCTCTTTACCCTGAAATTGTTTCTCAATATCTTTCTCCTTAATTGGCTGGACTTTTGAATCATTCAAATCAAACCAGTGAGAACCAGAAGCGTCATCCTTTAACCTTGTGGACAGTTTTTCTGAAGTCCACTGGACATTGTTGTTCTGGGAAGGGCTCTGCAAATCTTGTCCTTGAGAATCTGACCCAAACTGGAGCTTGTGGTAGTTCTCTTTTAAACTAATCTTATTTCCATCAGGACTGAATAGAAATACCTGAGAATGACTCTGCAAATACTGAAAAGAAAGAAGATAGATGAAGGAAGAATTATAATAATGAAACATGCTAACAGCATTAAATGTGCCAGGGAAAGCTAACCATATTGTATGGCTTGCTCTCCCTCAATTCACAAGCAAAGCCTCTATCTGCTCCAATTTTAAGTATTGAAAATACCTCTCCTTTTGCCTGTTCAATCATCCTTTTGTTATTCTCCCTCCACAACTGCCTGTCCTTAGTACAAGACTCCCATTTTCGTATGACTAAAGTGACTAGCAGATTGCAAGCAAAACCACAGATCAAAAAGACAGCATTAACAATAAAATGCAACCCAAGTCAGGAATTTTAAACCTTATCAGCCTAAAATTACGTCTAGTGACTTTTGGCTGTCTCACCTTCTCTCTGAGAAGAAACCTAGGGAATCTCCCTCACCTAAGCAAAAAAAGAATAGGCTCTGCTCTATTATATCATTAGTGGTTCTCAACCAGGGTCCTGTACGAGCCCCTTTAGGGGTGCTTTGAGGCAGGTGTTGTAGCTATGGCATGCACTCTTGCTGCATTAGGGCTCTGATTAGCCGAAAGCAAGCAGGAACTGGCTGGTGCTGTATCCCTTACCAGTTTGGCCACTCCCTATACTTGTCCCAGACAGAGAGGTACAAAGGACAGTTATACCTGCATGGCTCTTTCTGAGAAGAGCATAGAGCAGGGAATTGGACCAAGAGCAGCTACACTGCACAAAACCACTTCTGCCTGTTTCAGGCTGATCAGCAAGCCAAAAGATAGAAGTACTATGCACATATGCTACAGCCCTTTCTGGGATGGCTGTGCAGCAGGCACGTGGGGTACCTGTACCTGGAAGCAGCAGAACTTGGTTGAGAAGAACTGAGGTAAGTTGAAGCAGTACTAACAGCAGTTTTCAACCAGGGATACTGCCACATTCAAAAAGAACAGTGAAGGGGGGCCCTGATCCTGAAAAAGTAAAGAACCACTGTATAAGATATGCTGTGGTTTTTAATGAACTTCATTCCTGGTCTCTCTTTCTACTTCTGCCACAGCACACTCAGATTTAAAAATCCTCAGAAATATGTACACTAAAAATTACTAAAAAACTTCAGGCACATTACAGGGTGGAGAAAAATAAATTAAGACTGGGAACTAACAGCCCAAGATTTTCTACTCCCTGAAATCACACCAGAAGCTGTGTGGGAAGCAGAACCAGCGAATACCTCTAAATGGGAGGAGCGCTGCATACTTAAGGTCACAGGACTAAACTGTTGCCTAAACATGAGATAGGGATAAAGGAGGGAAATATTTGTTCATTACTTCTTTTATACATTTCATATCACATATTAAGAATAAACCCTTGATGCAGGACTTCTGTTGAACTAACATATTTATTCCACAATTTAAGAGAAACTCCTGTTCTCTTGTCCTTACCAGACAAAGAGATTGACATGAGAGAGAGGTACGTGGCACTGTCATGACAAACAACCTTTACAGGACTAGCATATTAAAAAAGACGGAAGAGGTGTTTGGGGGGTGGGATAGTGGGGTACAAGGACAGGTAGGGGCAGGAGTGGGGACAAAAGATTAACAAGAACAATACAGATTTTAAAGAGATTATTTGCCATGACTGAAAGTCACCACTTTCTATCAGTCAACTATATTCATCTGAAATGATGAATTTAAAATTAAGTCACTGGCCCATAGGATTAGTGAACTTTTGGCACTGGTTTGTGCTCTTCTTTCAAAAGTATCCAGAGGCCCCAATTAGCTCATTTAGTGCTGATACAATATTTGAAGACAATCACTGTTCTAGAGAGTTTTACACACTAAAACACATTATACAACAAATCCAAATTTCAGGTAAGCTTCATTTTGGATCTCTAATAAAAGCACATTCTTGAAGAGGTTGTCCGTACGTGTGTTCATACGGTCATGTTGAAACAAACACAAAGAAACAAAAAACACTGATCAGAGCATGCTTTTGGGTAGATCTGTTTATAAATAGGTTTACTGATAAACATGATGCTTCCATTATGTTGAAAACACTTGGACGCTCAAATAATTAAAGAAAACAACACTACATTCACTATTTTTGTTCATATCTTATTGCTTATAGCACTTAACTGCTTACTTTCAAATTTAGAAAACCACCACATTTCTAATCAGTCCTTCAAATTTTTTTTAAATTATTGAAGAGGTGAATATCATTTTGCTGTTGTTTAGAAGAATAATTAAAACATTAAAATGAGTTCTCCCAAATACAGAATCCATACAAAGCAGAATGGGTTTTCTTCGCATTGTAGAAAACAATTCAATACTTAAACTGTCACAGCATACTACTATAATTTAAATGAAAATTTTCTGAACGTATTTCTGACTTACAAAAAATGGAAATTGGAACAAAAATCCCTTTCAACTATAAATACTGAATTACTAGATTGGCCTCAAGCATACTGTATTTGTAATCAACATTAAAAGCTATATATCTACTGGCATACACATACTCATGTCAATATTCACATATTAACCTGAATCACAGATGCAGTTTAAAGGAGAGTCAGTGTTTCTGGTATCAGTCTAACATTTGACCTTACATGAACATAACTTAGCATTTTTCTGTTTCTGGTTTGCAATAGGCTTTAATTAGAGTTTTGCCATACAATTCATTACCTTTCGTAATGGTCCAAATGGTTTCCGGTATTTCTTGTTCCAGGATATCCCTTTTTTCTCTAAAAATTTCTGCCCTAACTGATCCACAGGAATTTGTTTAGATTCTTCCTAAAGAAACAGAAGTAAAAAGACTAAGATAGTGAAGGCAAGCACAAAAAGAAATGTCAAGACCACAAAGAAACATACAAACAGAAATTCCATAAACAGGCAACAAAAGGGTGATTTAAATGAAAAAAACCCAAACTTTTGCAATACCATGTTTTGAGTTTAGTTAAGCTAATTAAATATGTAAACAAATATCCAGATGTCCCCTGGATGCCTATTTTTTTATATTAAAGCCACCTTAACATACACTTTCGTTTATGTTCCTTGATGAATTTCCAAGAAAGCTCTGTAATGTTATTGTAGGCCTGATGGTTTAGGAAATATGGGAGAAGCAGGATTTGTTTCTCATTCTTTTAACAAATCTATCCCCTGTGTACATCAAACCCTTCTTCTAAGACTATTGCTAAAATGGGAAACAAAGATCAGTTTACATACCATACCTGTGATAAGATCTCTTTCAGGTCTGTCAGTGGATTCTCATTTTCTTTGCCACTTTCATTATCTTTCACAAGCTTATCCTTAGTTAGTTTGTTTCCGTCCTCCTAAAAAGAGACCAGTGATAAGCTCCTTACTACACAGGATGGATACAAAGATTGTAAGTTAAATTATTTCCAACAAGACTAGTATCTTACAGGTAAGATTTCTAGCATAGGTTCTTTCCTTTTACAGGTTTATGTACACTTATTATGCTAAGCTGTGTAATTTTTTGTAGAAAAAAAGATTACAAAAATGTTGGCAATGACAAGACTGTAGACCTCACATCTGGCCATGCACACTAAAATGTTATACAGTTTCAAGGCTGCAGTCATGAGTTATATATCAAGATGAGGTATTAAAAAAATATTATTAAAGAAATCATACAGACTGATATTAAATTATGGTATGATATTAAACCATCCATACAGACTGGCCTCTTCATATCAGGTAAATACATCATAAATGCCAATAAAGGGACATTATTTTTAATGATAAAGAAGTGTACATCAGCCTCCAGCAGTAAAACAATTACTGAATTGCATGAAATTCAGAAGTGCAATGCAGCAAAAATAAACCAGACAAAGTGTCTTTTAAAAACTTACTTGCAATTGCCAGTTTCCTAATTCATCAACATCCTTGATAAAAACATGATAATGTCCTCCATAGCAGCCACCTTTGTGTATAATAACAGAAAAGAGGTCGAACATGTACTCCAAATCATCCAACTCGGTCTTAAAAAAACAAAACAATAAATGGAAATTAATATAACCAACACAACGGCAAAACTGGAAGAATTTTATACCATGAACAATGTTTTGTATATTTTAGTAGGAGAATAAATATCAATTAAATGTTGTACTCCAGTATTAGGCATACATAAATATGAACAAAACCAAAAATGCATTTAGCAATGTGGTAAATACCATAACAGTTTGAAGATTCAAAAATAACAAGTAAGGTAGTTGATTACGGCATTGAAATCCTTATGCTTGGAAACAAAAAGAAGTGCTTCCACACATTAGTCCTAAAAATGCATGACATTTTCTAGAAACTTACAAGTAAATAGCCCAGGAGCTGTAACACGTTTAGAGTAGCTCCTTTTGAAATTTTAAGGCTACTTTTTCTGACTCCTTCAAAATTACAAAAAGGTCTCTTAATACCTAAAAATTTTATCTGGATTTAAACAAAACTCTATAAAGTAGGCCGTCTTGTAAAATAATAAGAAATTAAATAAAAGCCTACTCAAGTTTATCAAAAAAGTGTTCTCTCAAATGCAAACATCGGAGGTTATGTAATGTTTTAAGATAAAAAAAACCAGGCTTGATTCAAAGAAGTATGTTTGTGTATGAGGAATATATATTTTTTAAAAACACACATTAAGGACCATATGTGATTATTAAAGACATTATGTAAAGATCCAAGGAGTTTCTTAGAAACCATATTCTAATGACTATTCAAATGTGTTGATTTTAAACATGCATGAATGTAAAATTGGTAGGCATCAGCATAATACTGAATTTCTGTATTATGCTGGTAGATAATACCAACAGAAGAACTAACAATGTGAACATTTTACTTTTTTACATAATCTGATCCTTGTTAGAAATAATATATGTTTTACTAGCCAGCTGCCTGCCAAGAATGACGGATTTCAAAGGAGTGTTTACATGGCCAGCTCCGAAGGGTGAGTGGAGGGCCAACTGGGGTGGCCATGTAGACACTCCCTCCACTGCCGCCACCTCCTCCTCCAGCCTCCAGTGCAGGAGCTCCCTTCCCCTGCCTCCATCCTCCTCAAAGCAGCGGGGCTTCCCCCCACCTCCATGCCTCCCCTCCCTCCTTCCCTGCTGGCTGTTGGTGTTGTAATAAAAGTTGTGGGGTGCATGTGTCTGCCAGGCATGGGGGAGGCATCTGGGCTGGAGGGGTAGGGGGGGAAAACTGTCATGACCTCCCCCGTTCACCTCCCCCCATCCTGCGCCCGCCCAAGCCCACCCAGCCAATCACCGCCCTCTAGGCGTTGCTGGCACAGTTGACAAAGAACACTATGGACAGAGACACACACACAGATTAAGCCCTTTACATATACAGAATGCAATTGACTGATTTTACCATTTTCCAACTAAAAACTCTTCTAAGTAAGAGAGGGTTACAACCCATTTTCAATCACAATTTAAAAAAAGAACTCTTATAGAGGACAACTAGATTGTGGACAGCAGAGAAACCCCAGTTTCTTAAGCATCCAGGCTTATAACTTGCTCCAAAGTAAGAAAAAAAAGAATAGGGTCTATTTTGGAGGAGATTATACAGTCAGAGAAGAGCAAACAACATTTAGAACATGAAAGTGTGCAAACCTGCTCACAAAAAGGCCTGAGGTTTATCCGGAAAGGGAATGTATAGCAGCTCGTTTCCTTGTATCGTTCACACTTCTCGAAATCAAAGTTAAACCTCAGGAGGGAGATAGTGAGAAATGGAGGCAACTTGCGTAGTTTGGCAGACTAACAAAATCAATAAAGAGAATTTTATCAGGAATTTACTAGAGAAACAGCATCTCTATTATTTTATGAGTAACAGGCTGAGACTGTAAAGATAAGACCCCCTGCCCCAATCATACTTAGAAACCAATTACCCATCACATGAACTGGAAAGGGACTTCTCCACTTGGGAGTTCATCACCGTACTTACATATATATTCAGCTTCTCTTATTCACTCTCTCTGGCCCCAAGAATCACATATTCCTTCCTGCATAGTGGCTCAACTTAGAAGGAATAATGGAGAAAGTCTTGCTTCTACCACAGTGATTAGGGTGCACCCGAGTCAGTGATTCTCAACCAGGGTACTTTGGCACCCTGGTGTGCCTTGAAACCTTTTCAAGGCTGCCAGAGGAAACCACACAATGTTAGCACCAGTAGGTATGCCAACATGATTCACAAAATAAACCCAGACATTTCAAATAGGAATCTGTAGGGTTACAAACATTCTGACATGATGTGGGCTTTGAGTTCTTTTCATTAAAAAAATTACTCTATTTTTCATTAGTAAAAAAAAAAAAAAGTGAAAAAACAAAAAACTGGAATTTTCCAAGGGGTGCTCTGAGTCTAAATAGGTTGTGGTGGGGCATGTAGGTCTAAATCTCCTCTGACTGGCAAAAACTTGAACAGCATTTAAAGGATCATTAAGAAGACCATTTAAAGGGCAAGTGCCTTACCCATGGGTGCTTGTACATGTGAAGAAAATTGGCCATTTTTGCGGTTTAATTACGTCATGCTGTACACGTGTGGGGTTTTGTTTTTATGATTTAAATGAGTTTGTTACATTGCAAACTAAACCACAGACACATATAGTTGTTTCCAACATAGCTATTTGTAACACTGCAGCCTTTTGACAGCTCGTTGACCCACCCCCCAAGCCGCAGGAAAGGCAGGCTGAAGGCAAAAACAGCGAGGGGCCCAATTCTTTTTATCTTTCCATCTCACAGAGCCTGCCTGGGTCACCCAAGGCCAAGGTGCGAGCTGTTGGTGGGACAAGTGGTCCCTGGTCCTTTCTTCTGTGGCAGTGGCACCCCCTGGGGTCATCCAGGTGGGCAGCTAGTGGGCAGGTGCTACCCCAGCTTGCGTTTAGGGAACAGTTGGATCAGGCTGGGTGCTGCCTCTAAGCTGGGGCAGCACCCACCCACTAGCTGCCCATACGGGCAGCCCCAGGAAGCACCGCTGCCACAGAGGAAAGAACCGGGACACCCTTGCAGCTCAGGGCCTGCGAGCAACTTGCCCCCCAGCTGCGAGAAAGGTGGGCAGGCTCCACAGGAGGGGAGGATCAGGCCCCTCGCTGCTTTCCCATCCCCGTCCCACCACCCTGCTTCCCAAGCGGAGCCTGCCTGCATGAGCTGATGCTGGGCTATGCAGCCACTGAGCTGCAGGGGGGCCTGATCCTTACCTCTGTGGTTACAGTGACCCCCAGGTGGGGTGCTAGCTGCACAGGTACTGCCCTAGCCAGCAGGCAGCACCTGCTAGATCCAAGTTTTCCCTGAGCCAGCCCAGGGAGCAGCACCCAGCTGGCTTCCAGCGCACAGACTCAGTTAAGAGTTGGATTTGGCAGGTGCTGCCTGACAGAAGGAAGGACTGCCTCCCCTTCAGTTCAGGGGCCACTCAGCCCGCTGGCAGTTCACACCCCACCTGGCGTGGGAGACGTGGGCAGGCTCCATTGGCCGGGGGGGGGGGTGTTGGGTTGGGTTGGGTTGGGAGAGGATCAGGCCCCTCACCATAACAGTGACGGAACCCCCTATATTGAAACAGTGGGTTTTTAATAGTCGCAATTAAAAACCTGCTATTTCAATTTAGGGGACTAAACCCCCATCACGTGTACAAGTGCCTTATTAAGCTATTACATAAAATATCAATACTATTACCAGCCACATGTGAAAAAGAAAACAGAGAGAGTCAGTTTATGCCATGTAAATGAAGGGATGAATCTGGACATCTAAATTTGGACAGGGGTTTCAGGCTTTGAATCCCAGTCTCATAAAAGGTACCTACCTCAGTGTTGCAATTAGATACCAAAATTTGACACAGCACTATGATTTCAGACATATCTTTCTCCTTAGTGTCTCACATTAGCTGAGTTTTAGGTGTGCCAAGAACTATGACTCCTGTCTCACTGCCTAATTCTGACCATGTGAAGTACAGGGAAATTATGTGTCCATTTTCCGTTTGTAAATTTCACTTTTGGATCTAGTGCTCAACAACACCATGCTTAGAGGGCTTTCATGAATCTTGTCCCAAGTGTCAACAGTGATCCCTTGATCACTCGGTTTCTCCAAATGATATTTTACAGTATCAATTGCAACCCATATTCTGTTGTTCTATTCTAATCCCTTCCTCAATAGCTATCAAACTGAACACTATGAACTATGTAACAAATTACCTTTGATGCTTCAACCAGTTTATTGCACGCTCCACATCGATATAAATTATCATTTTCAAAATATTCCTCTTCTACATACATGTTACACAGGGCCTCCTCCAAGCCAGATACATCCTTTACAGCCACTGTTAGGTCTAAGAAATCTTCCTACATAATAGCAGAAAGTTAAGTAAATAAGTTCTGGAAATAAGCACAAATTTAATATCACAGAATACTACAGCACCTTTATATAAAAGGTATAATAGATACAAAGGTAAATCATGAACCTGGATTAAGGAAACTGTAATACTTATAATATAATAATAAAGGAGTAGGATTAAGTATAATCTTATGAAATAGGAATTGACTCTTAAAAGGAAATCCTGGTTATTAAAAAAAGCACACAATCAGAATAGTTAGAATAAATAAAATATAAAATATTTAATAAGGTGCGAGTAAACAGAGATAATTTTACCACTGCAACATAATTACTTATTTCTCTGCTAAACTTATCTACTGTAGGTGATACTGTAGCAATATGGCAGTTTCTATTCGACTCTCAGTGGGTTCTCCCTCTCTCCCCCCCGCCATGACCCATATCCACACTGCAGGCCAGTTAGAAAATGCCAGCTAGGATGCAATGTGAATAGATGTCATGATTTTTCCTCAATTTTCATACTTTTTAAATGTTGCAGAGTCCTAGAAAACCTAAGATCTTCAATAAACTAACCTGCTAAAAAAGTCACCAAATATAGTAAGCTACTAAAAATAAACAACACTATTCTGGAACATGCGTAGGAATTTACCTGTCTCTCGCTAATGTTCTTGCATTCTTTACAAACAATCTGGTTAACAACAGTTCCATGGTACAGGCGATTAATAAGGTCATGGCCAGAAGTACCCACAAGAGAAGTTTCCAAAGCACTGAACAGAATCCGATTTAACTCCTGCACATCATGTTGTCTCACTTCCTGCAAAAAGAGAGGACAAATTTGACAAAACAAAAAAAATAGTGCATTCTAATTTTCCTATTATTATACATGTCACATTCAACTCTAGAACTGAAAACACCCACAACATACAGAGGTATTTGATTTGATTTGGGGTATGTGTCAGGTAGCCAGTAATGCTGATAAAAGAACGATGGAAGAAAAAAAAATGGTGCTTTAGAGCCTTTTCTAAGACTAGACGAAACTGCACTGGACTGGATTTATGGCTAAGAAAACTGTTAAAGAAGGAAAGCAAGTAGCTTACAACCCTTTAAGCGAGATATTCTGTTCAGTGTAACAGTACACACATACTGAGTTTATAAGGCTGACAGGGAGATAAAGAACATGTTAACAACTGAGCTAAGTAAACTCTACTTGTCAGAACCCTCTCTCCAGATATATAGTGGTAGGACCTTTTTATTTCTGTAACAGCTGCCATGCTTATTGCTGTTCCATGCATAAAAAAATGTGGGCATGTCTACATGAGATGCTTAACATGCAGAAGACTAATTCTACTGTGCATTTGTGCGGCAGGCAAAACCCATGCTAATGCGCAGTAGAATAAGACTATTGAGCATTAACATCACCACATTGCTAATGCACAGTAGCGGTGATTACAGCGCACTTACCTGTCATTACAGGTACTAAACTTAATGTGCCATAATTACGGTGCATTAATGAACGTGTAGATGCACCCTGCATTTATTGTTATAAACAATCAAAGGTTAAATAAAACTGGCTCTAGTTTTGTGTCTTCTTCAAATTTCTCCCCCTTAAAACCTACCATAATGCCTTCATCCAAATCTTCTGGGATAACATATCTAACCACTCAAAGAAAGAACAAGATGAAAGCTTTATAAAGGAAGCACACAGGTAGTCAGTCATGTTAACCTGAACTCATGGAGAAAGAATAGACTCAGTCCACTCCTAGCAAAAAATCTTGTACAAGGTACTGCACACTAGTGTTCTGTACCTCATTGCTGTTCCATCCAAAGCTGTCAGTGAGGTCTGTTGTAGATGCAGCTTGCTGATCTAAGAGCAAAAGCTGAGCAAACAACCGTTGCAACTGTAATGGAATTATCCGAACCTAAATGCAAAATAGGGAGAACGGGGAGAGGGAGAGGAGGAATTAGAAGAGAAAAAAAAAAAAAAAAAAAAATCACACAATATAAAATTAATTAGGATTTAGCACACAAATCATAATTCTATAAAACACAAACAAATCTCTTGTAGCTTACAATGGTTAATCTTATTCAGTCAAGCATCTCTGAAAAACATTGGTAAAAACTCATCTACACAGAAGAGAAAAATGATAAGCTTAAATCTAATCTATGTTATAAGCAGTAGCTTTCCATTAGAATTTTTAAGTTTCATTTTTTCCAGTACTGAAACAACCATAAAAATTAAAACAAAGAATTATTATTAGTAACCTTTGTTACAGAAAAGGCTTTTTATGCCCGCACTCTAGAAAACACTATTATTTTTGTTCCAATTTACAAAAAGAGTTCAGTTGATAAGCAGGCTACTTATAGCATTCCTAGGGGAAAACAAATAATAGCAAAATCTCTTTTCCAAAGCTAGTAAGCATTTTCAAAATACAAATCAGACTTAAATCCTGTGACTTCTTATGCGTGGGGAGAGAACTTAATTTTTAAAGAAGCACATTGCAATCAATGGAATATTCTAGTCACTGTCCAGAAGTCATATGTCAAAGCCTCAAATAGACAGTAATACAGGAAATCTGGAAGAGTACAGTAAAACAGTTTGGGCCTGTTTTTACCTGTACTCACGTCAAAAGAAGTTTTGCCAACTGATTCACAAAGATTGGAATCAAATCCCCAAATTTATTTTAAAAGGTATTGTTGCAAGGGTTTAGATCAGAGCATAAAACAGGATATTGGCTAATGAAACTCTTGACTTTTTACAGAAGACATATTTTCCACTAGCAGCTGAAGTGTTATTTCCCCTTAGATCAAACTCCAGCAAACAATAATTAAAAGATCTGAACACCTTTGCATCTGGTTTATTGTTATCTTCCAGAGAACCAAGTTCTTCAGGGCCTAGAGAAAACAGTGCCTCTGTAATTGAAAAGGAAAATGACATAAAAAGTTTTACATATATTTGTCTATTTGTATGAAATGCTAACATGCTGTTCTGCTCAGCAAACAAGACACCAGAAAATTAAGTACATTAAGAAGTTTATTCCTGAATGACATTTATATGTATTTTGTACCAGTAGTTCTCAGCCTTTTTAGACCCAAGGGCCCCATTTGGTAAGTGCCAGCTTTTAGATCTACTCATTTTTTGATTACAGAAAAATAAGAGTACCGTATTTAGCCAAATACCAGATGATCTTGAATGTAAGACAACCCCCATAATTAGATTCTATACACTGAACCTTTTTAAATTGATTATAATTTTCTATGTATGGAATCTAATAATTTCAGAATCATTTTAAATTGGTCCCCCCCCCCACTACTGCAGGCAGTGGGGGGGGGAGGGAGGTGATGAGGGGAGCAATAAGGGGGCAGGCAGTGGAGAGAGAGAGAGTGGGGGGTAGGAAATAGTGGGGCACATAGTAGGGCAGGC
This sequence comes from Alligator mississippiensis, assembly GCF_030867095.1. Taxonomy (NCBI): domain Eukaryota; kingdom Metazoa; phylum Chordata; order Crocodylia; family Alligatoridae; genus Alligator; species Alligator mississippiensis. The sequence continues at coordinate 183,466,800 of NC_081827.1, forward strand.
AGTGGAGGGAATAGTGGGGGACAGGCAGTAGGTGGAAGGGGGGCAGGCAGTGTGAAGTCGGGGTGGCACGCAGTGAGAGGCAGGCAGCTTGCTCCCTGTCACCTGTTCCCCACATTGTGCCTACCACCCAGCAACCTCAGACTGCCCCAATCCTCCTTCCCCTGCTCTCCCACTGCTAGATTACATGCTGCATCTACAGCTTCAGATCTCTACCCCCTCTTCTTCTGGTCTCCTCCCCACCCCCCTCGAAGTCTCTTCCCTAACCTGCCTGCCACCTGCTCCTCCACCCTTCCCCCCCCCCCCCGGCTTACCTTTGCTCTGAGCCAGCAGGCTTGGTCCCTCTTGCAGCCCAGGGAACAGAGCATGGCTCCAGGCTTGTGTGGAGTTGGTACTGCTGCTACAGCACTGGGTTGGAGCATGTGCGCTGTGCTCCATCCTCCAGGCTGCAGCAAGGACGGAGCCTGCTGGCACGAAGCAAAGGTAAGAAGAAGTGCAGCAGAAAGGCAGAAGTGGTGTAGGGGGGAGACTGGGGCCTGTGGAGAGAAAAGGGGTGGGGTGTCCATGGGACAGAAGACAGCTGCAGCTCCTGCCCTGGTTGCAACCCTGAGCTGGGGCCAGACCCACGAGAGTTGCCTGTCCTTCTCCACCGCCTTATACTTAAATGTAAGATAAGAGACTACCCCTCTCCACATCGTGTGTCCATCCTCCCCGCCCAAGTTAAATGGGGAGAAAAGCTCATCTTCTAACTGAGTAGCTATGGTAATTCTTTTGTTGCAAAGAACTCAGAAAGACTAACAGTTCAGAGTGCTTTTAATGGTACGGATTCCTATCTGAAATTTCTGGGTGGAAACAAATTCCCATGTTTGCACAACTAACAGTGCTAATATTGTGGAATCCTTGAAAAGGCCTCAAGACGCCCCAGGGTGCTGCATCACCCTGGCTGAAAATCACTGCTTTTATACCCTTTTTACTTTCACTCCTATACTCCATGCTACATACTAAAAGCATACAGGTATTTAAAAATCTTGAAGAACTTCTACATGAACTCCAGTAGTGATGTGAAAAGTGAATGAGAGAAAACAGACAAGGAAAATATATTATTTAATTATTTAAGTAAGGGCCCTGCTACACCTTGAAATTAAAGCTAGATAGAAACCAGTTATACAGTTGTTATATATTTTCAAGCAAAAGAAATTGGTAACGGTCGTCAGCACTGAATTTCCAGAGTTGCCAGTAAGAACCATCAACTTACCTTTAAGGAGTGACCGTACCTTGCTGACCTTGTGGCAGATGACACAACAAGGAGCAAGGGTCTTAAGTTGCAGCAAGGGAAGCGTAGGTTGGATATTAAGAAAAACTCTCATGAGGAAGGTGGTGAAGGCTATAACAGGACTATAACAGGCTACCCAGAGCAGTGGTGGACTCGCCATCCTTGGAGGTTTTTAAGACCCAGCTAGTCAAAGCCTTGCCTGGGATGATCTTGTTGGGGATGGTCTTGCTTTGAGCAGGGGGTTGGACTTGATGACCTCCTGAGGTCCCCCCCAACCCTCAATTTTCTATGATTCTATTTGGAGGGAAGTCAGTCATTCACTCACTCGCATCAATTTATTTATTGAATGGTGTCGGTCAGTATTTTGTATTCTTTTTAATTTTATGGCATGGGATGGCCCTGTTCAGAGCAGCGGGGTGCCCTAGATGCAACCTCCCAAGGTCCCTTCCAACCCTAGTTTTCCACAACTCTGTACCAAAGAGGAGCCCAACCCCGGTACCTCTAAACTCTGGCGTGAAAAGCAGAGTTTGCAGCAGGGAGTTGAGGTAGCAGGTCCCACCCTGGTTCTTAATCCCGCTTAAATGGGTGACCTCCCTCGGGGCCGGCGGCTCCGCGTCCCGGGGCTTGGCCTTCTTCCCGGAGCCACAAGGGAGGCCAGGCGCAAGGGACGGCTCCTCCTCGAACAGGTCCCCGAACATCGCGACACCGCCTCCGTCCCTGGGAGTCAGGTCAAGAGAAACGGGCGCCCGTGAGAAACGGGCTCCAGCCGACGGGGCCGCCGCGCGCAGCTTGTCCCCGCCGGGAGAACAGGCCCGCGCCTGCCCCCGCCTCCCAGGCCGCGCGGGACAGCCGTGGGGAGAGGCAGTCCTCGCTTCCCTCCACTCACCCCTCACGGCCGAGACCCGACGCCAACCTCGTCCCGGCTCCGGCCCCCCACAGCCGCCGCCGCCATGTTTGTTGTGACGGGACGCGGCCGCGGGGCGCGCTGGGAGCGGTAGTCCTCGACCTCCGGGCTCGCAGCCGCCGCCTGCGCGCTCAGACTACCGCTCCCACAATGCCGCTGGCCCAGGCGGGCGGGAGACGTCACTACATGTCCCGTTTCTTCCTTTCGGCGGGCACGCGCTGGGAGAGAAGCCTGCTGGGAGGGCGCCGCCGCAGGGCTTTCTGGGAGTTGTAGGCTGCTGGCAGGCCCTAGCGCCCCACTTTCCCCGTTGTGGGAGTTGTGGTTGGCTGGGCAGCCCCCTGAGCGTGCTCACTGAACCACTAGGCAGCGCGTTCGGAGAGGCTTAACCCCGCCCCCGGGGGACCAAAAAGTTGAATGGCCCTGGGAGCTGCGCTGGTGCCTGAGTCTTGTGGTGGAGCTGAGGTCACCAGGCTTTCCCGCTGCAGCAGGGGGCGCCTGAGCCTGTGACAAGCGTGGCGAGGCCTCAGTGCCCCCCTAGCCTGTGCCAGCCCCCAGTGCAGGTGTGGGCAACAGCTGGTCATGGTCTCAGCATGTGTTCCCCCCACTGCTGCAAGCAGATGTGGCTGGGGGGGAACCTGACCCTGTGGGGCAGCAATCTGGGGCAGGGCCAAGCAGTGTAAAAAGCAGCCTCCACTTCAACCCCCGCCAGGTGGGGAGGGCCCTGGCATTGAGCAAGCAGACACCCCTTCCCCTAAGCTGTGTTGCCAAGTGCAATGAGTTTGGGTTGTGCCATGTTTAGGGGCAACTGGAGCGTGACGAGGGGAGGGGCGTCTTGACTCGCTGTGGCGGTGTTGTGCACAGTGCGAGCACAGGGAAGGCTTCACAATGCGGGCAGGTGGAAAGGCCTAAGCAACAGGGCGCAAAACGCTTCTGCTACGCCTCTGGGGCTGAGCTCAAGTCTTCCAGACAGTATTTGGAGCCGTTCTGCATTAGGCTTGCGGTGGAAACTTTCCTGGGGACGTAGAGGCCACATTCGCGGAGGAGATCAAATTATGGGGCAAAGCAGATTCAGGCACATTTGGACAAGCTGGAAAAAAAGGGCCAAAAACATTAGAAAGCAGTTTAACAAGGATAAGTGCAGAGTACTGTACCACGGGAGAAGGAATCACCAACACATACAGATTGGGGGATGACTTTCTAAGCAGCACAGCAGCAGAAAGGGATCTTGGAGTCATGGTTGATTGGAAGACGAACATGAGTCGACAACGTGACAAAATGACCAATAGAGCTAACCACAGTCTATCACACGTTAGCACGTGCATCACAAACAGGTCTAGAGAGGTGATACTTCACCTATATGCGGCACTGGTAAGGCAGCTGGAGTACTGTTCAGTTTTGGGTGCCGTACTACAAGAGGGATGTGGATAACCTTGAGAGGGTCCAGAGGAGGGCTACTCGTATAGGGGCCTGCAGGATAGGCCCTATGAGGAGAGGTTGAGGGACCTGGATCTCTTCAGCCTCCGTAAGAGAAGGCTAAGAGGGGATTTGGTGGCCACCTACAAATTTGTTGGGGGAGCAGGAGGGGGTAGTAAGGAATAGGAGATACTCTATTTACCAAGACGCCCCTTGGAGAAACTAGAAACAATGGCCACAAACTGACAGAGATCAGATTTAGATTTAGCAGGAAGAACTTTTTTATGGGAAGGGTTACTAGAATCTGGAATGGGCTTCCAAGGGAGGCGGTGCTCTCCCCTACTTTGGAGATCTTTAAGAAGGGACTGGACAAACACCTGGTTGAGGTCATCTGACCCCAGCGCTCTTTTCTGCCCAGGGCAAGGGGTCAGACTTGATGATCTGCTGAGGTCCCTCTGACCCTGAAAATGAATGAAATCTATGAAATCTGTTAGCACCTCTGCTTCCTCAGACCTATAGGCAAGGGCATAGCAAGGGAGCAGTGGTGCGTGGGGCAGCACAGCTTCTGGTGGCCGGCTACAGCAGCATGGCGGCTGTTATAGTTGTGCCCCGCTCCCTAAGTCGGCGTCTGGGCTCTCCTCTCCCCACTCTTAGTTATGCTACTGCCTGAAGAAGAGTACTTGTTCATGCAAACTTATCTAAAATTCCTCCCAACCATGCACTTGGTCCAATAAAATATATCCCCTGTTCTCCCCCACAAAATATCCTTGCTTCTCACACATTTCTTGGAGTACCACAGCTACGCTATCATTCCAACACAATCAGAAATAATCATGGCAGCCATGACCAATGCCTGAGGGAGGCGTCATGGAGATGGCTTAGGTGTCCCTATGCACGTGTAACCCGGGTACACCCAAGGGTGCATCCCATTCTCAATTGAATGGGATGGGTAGGCAGGAGGGGGTGCTGTGAGAGGGATGCCAGAATTTCAAGCAGATCCCTCTTTCCTCTCTACAGTTAACCTAAGCCCAAAGTTGTTAACTATATACAATTTATTAAGTTATAATATACATAAACATAAAACTAAATATCACATATATATATATTTACACAGTGAACACTAACCAATAAGCAAGGTCAAACCCTAAATAACACTACTTACAACATCACAATACAACATTTCAATTACAAAATATAAGGTGCAAACCTGAACAACCTTAATAACATCTATTCCTTAATATAGTCCCTGACCCATGGCAAGAGATAGTCCTCCTTCCAACCGGGTCCCTTGTGGGGGGTGTCCAGGAAGCACCAGGGGCCCTCCCCTTAGGGCCTTGACTAGGTGGGGGGCTGCTCACCCAGCCCTTTCTCTGGGTTTGCCCGCCCCAAAAGTCTATCCCTTGTGGGACCCAAGGGCCCCATGACTCACGCGTCCTCAGGTGGCGGTGGTCAGGGCACAGCTCGATGGGGTTTCCTCTGCTGGAGTGCCTCTCCAGGCCTCTCCTGTGCTGCTGGGCTCCTCCCCACCCTGTGCCCCGCTCTGAGTACTGAGGGCTCAGCTCCTCTCAGCTGCTGCGCCACTGCTGCTGGCTCCTGGGCCTCACGCTGCAGCAGTACCGTTTCCCCGTGCCCTGTCTCGGCGCTGAGGGCTCTCTTAGCACAGGTCAGGCCCTTCAGGCTCTGGCTGGCCGTCCTCACACTGGGTGGCTAACCCAAGCAGCCTATGCTGCTCCCTGGCTCCCAAGGCTCAGGCCCGTGCACCACCCTGCACACTGTGGGACCTGGCTACTTGCCAGGAGATGGGGCCTGAAATTACTGCAGCACACATCCTTAGTCTTCAGGGTTTGGGAGACTGGTCCCCTTAACAGATTTCACCTACTCCCTGCTGGGTGGATGATGGTTTGTGTTTTTCCAGGCGGAGGGGTACCAGGTACAGGCAGGTCAGGGACAGGATGCCTTGAGATTAGTCATAATATTTTTGGGGCGCAGCCTTCATAATATGGTTGGGTGGTTGTGGGCTTTCATTGGTAATTCTTGCAGAGGGTGTCCTGTTAAAATATTTCAAGAATGACTGTTTTTAAAATGTTTAAAAGTAGCCGAACACCTCATGGGAGCTTTCTTTTTCTCTTGTACACAGCAACCCCTACTACTGCAGCTGTGGTTCCTGGATCATCAAGAGCAGCTGTTAACATTCAATGTCAATGCAATTATAGAACAAATCAAAGAACAACTAAAGAAAATATCCTTCAGATACTGGCAGAAGCGTCCCAAAACATACCTATGTTCACTGACCGAATGACATCCGAAATTCAGGATATCTTCAATAGGTTAATGAGGAGGGACGAAGCAAATTTCTATCTTATGGAAACCAGGACTAATGAAATGTTAGAATGTTTTAAGGAATTCAGTAAGAAGGTTGATCGTAGTTTGCGGCTAGAGCAAAGGTTTAGACAGGAGCTTCTAAACGCAGTTGCACGATTGGAACAGTACTGAGAGAAGCGTTGACAATCGGCCACCCCAACCAACTGTTCATTCTCTTCCAAAAGCGAGCCATGCCTCCTGTAGCCACAAGAGGAGGGCTCCAAGATAGTTCAGGAATGAAGGACAAGAGGATACTGAGCAGCCCCGGGCGCGATCCAAGAGGGGGGCATCTCGTGTGGCACCAGGTTCTTGTGCCTAAAACATGAGCGTACAAAAAGCTGGTTGACATCCTACTAGAATTCCCATTCAACAGGCAGCCCTCAGCGATCAAGTTGTAACTAATGAATGCATGTATTTTTTTCTCAATTTCAGTTAGATAGGCTTTTAAGACACAAGAGGGATGATGGGATGCTCTATTACCCTCTATGGTGGTGTGCTTCTTAGGCAATGCTCCCTCATCTGCTGATTGTGGGGGCACTGAGACAAGGGCCAGCGGCACTTTGGGGTTTGCTGCTGGCACTTCTGCTGGTGGCAGCGATCAGCCACTGGGGGGACCCACTCCCAGTCAGCGACTGGCCACTGGTGCCCCCGCAAATGCAGGAGGCACCAGGCGCCCATGAGGACAGCTCCTTCAATCATTTGCCTTAATAAATGTGCTTTAACCAAAGCAGATAGGTTAAAGTCATAAAACAGCTGAGAAACCCTCCCTAAATGGAGTACAGGCACTCCTCACTTAACGACCGAGTTCCGTTCCTGCGACTAGGTCGTTAAGCGAATTGGTCGATAAGCGAGGAGCCGCCCCTTGATACTGCGTGCCTTGGCTTGAGACGCCGCGCTGCCGTTTCCACAATACGTTTCGTACAATACCGACTGCTCGGAGAGCTGGTCGTAAGTCCGCGCAGTCGTTAAACAGGTAGGTTGTTAAGTGAGGAGTACCTGTATAGAGCAAATTCATTCCTAGTTGAACTCTGCTAAACTCCTAGTTGAACTCTGCTGAACTCCTAGTTGAACTCTGCTGAACTTAACTCAGAAAAAAGCAGTGAGAGCTAGTTTTCTCTAACCATTAGATAAAATGTTGAAATTAGAGCACCCTTACACCTGCAAACTTTAAAATCTTCATTTCAAGAATCTCAGTTTAAACAAAAGTTGTAAACCATTAACTAGAAGATAGTGTAATCTGGCAGCACCCAACTGTTAGACCTTTATACTTGCTTCAAAAGCTCATCTTTAAAAGCTGAAAACAGATCTTTCTTTAGGATTGAAGTTCTAGCAGGAAGATGGCACCTGTCCTTCTACTCCGCTCTCAGCTTGCTGCACTGTTTCTCTTTATGATGGCTGGATTTTTAGAAGGTGGGAAGGTGCTGGTGGTGCCTATGGATGGAAGCCACTGGCTCAGCATGAGGACGCTAGTGGAAAATCTCAGCCAGAGAGGACACCAAGTGGTAGTTGTTATACCAGAAATAAGTTGGCAAATGGGAACAGCATTGGGCTATACCGTGCAAATGTATCCAGTATCTTATACAAAGGAAGAGCTAGATGCTGGCTTACATGAATTTGTTGATGCTCATTTAATAGCACAACCTTTTCCATTGAATATAATATCCAAATATATAACTGGAATATCCTCTTTCAACTTGATATTTTCTCATTGCAAGAGCTTGTTCAACAACAAGGAACTGATGCAGTATCTGAAACAGAATGATTTTGATGTTCTCCTCACTGATCCTGTCAGTGTGTGTGGACCAATAGTTGCTAATTATTTTTCAGTCCCGTTTGTGCTTTTTATGCGAGGATTGCCATGTAGTTTACATTACCAGGTAGCTCAGTGTCCAAATCCCCTGTCTTACATTCCAAGAATTTTTACAGAGAACTCAGACTACATGTCATTTTCTCAGCGACTAAAAAATGTATGGGTTGACTTCTTAGAACTTTTTTACTGTGATGGTTTCTATGCAGAAGCTACCAGCTTTGCCAGTGAAATTCTTCAAAGAAAGGTGACAATGTTGGACCTTCTGAATCCTGCATCCATTTTGTTACTGAGATATGACTTTGTGTTCGAGTATCCCAGACCAGTGATGCCCAACATGGTCTTCATTGGAGGCATAAACTGTGCTGGAAAAAAAGCACTATCTGAGGTATGTTTTGTTTTTCTTTCTCCCCACATTAAACATTGAAATATGAAGCTCTTAAGTGAAAATTCAATGTGTATAAATAGTTCATGACATTTAGTTTCATTGGATGCTTTTTGAGTATTATTTAATTCAACTCATCTTGGGCACAATCCTACCACAGACTGACATGGAATTCATATTTCTCTGGATACAAGCATCTAACTGCCATGTCAATCAATGGGAATTCTCTGTGTAGATTGGGGAGAAAGAAAACTCTGCCCATCTGCAAGCTCAAACACCAGCTTACAGCCCTCAGTATATTCTGTATGTTGTTTGCTAACTCAAATATAGCTCTGATTTAATGTGCAGTATATCTCTGTTTAAAAATAGTCTACACATACCATTTGATAATCCCTTCTTGTTTTCATTCTTGTTCACAAACTTTAAATAGGGTGGATGGGTGAAAAACTCAAAACAGACCCTTGGGTCATTCCAGCTGACATAACAAGTTTATTAATCAATTGACAAAGCAAGATTAATCGCAAAGCATGATCTTACATGATGTGTCTTGGCTACCACCAGGTGAAGCTAGCCTGGCTCTCCGTCTCTGTCACTAGGGGGTCCTCCAGACGGCTCCGCAGGTGTTGCATAAAAGTTCCCCAAACCCTCTCCAGCTGGTGCTCAATATTTATAGATGGCTGATTGTAATATCCTAATGAATTCTCTTGGGTTCTGTTTAAATTAGTTTCATTGAAACTTTTGGAATGGGATTAAACTAGATTTCTTGTGGACCTGGAGGGTGTCATTTAGTTAGGATTTATATCCTAGACAAAGCAAAGGAGCAATAGGGAGGATTTCTTATCTCCTTCCCTTCCTACTGTGGACTGATGTGGCTGCTTTGTTTTTATAGACTCCTTTAGACCTTGTGTTCTATTTGAATATGTCTACTTATGGGGCTCATCTCCACACCCAAAGATGTCTGTTTGCCATAGTGCAAATTGTGCCCCAGGGCATGCTGCTGCATGCGCACTCTGACACATGCCAAACTGTTCCAGGCACACACCAATTGTTCTGTGCTGGCCCCAGCAGTCTTACATGGGGTTCTGGGGGCCTCCCAAGGCAGAAGTGGTGCTGATCTGGCCACACAGAGCCTAGCCGGCAGCTAGAGCATGGCTGTGGATAGCCAGGCTCCATTTCTGGTGACACATGCTGCTGCTATGTGTACCATACCATTTTTTGCAGTGTTTTTTGTTTTTTTTTTCAATACCAGTAGTCTTCTCAGCACCCAAGGGTCACCTTCCTTTGATAAAGGCATTACTGGCAGTGCTGCTGCATGGCCCACATTAAATAAGGTGTTTGGCTACCAGGCTAAAAAAGCCTTGCTGTTATATAGCCCTCATTTGATTTCTCCACCTCCAGACTGACAAGTACAATTCATAAAAGTACCATCCATATCATTACTATAATTTGAACCACCAAAATGATCACGATGGGGTGTATTATAAGATTTAACAGACCTGTTTCAGTTGGAGACCAGCCAAGCTATTCCTCCCACCAATGGTGCTCCCCTGATGTTTTTACTTTTTGAAGTACAGAAATGATGTCTTTGCCATTATGCTGTATCAAGACCATTACCTGGTGTGTACATTCAACATTTCTGGTTAACAGTTTTTGCATGTTTTAGCAGCTGCTATAATAAATGCAAATTCATTCCTGTAGGGACAGATTTAACATAATACAAAGTTGAATTATGCAGCAACAAATTAATAGTAAATGCCAGAGTAGTAAAGTTAAAATTGGGTTCATACATTTGCATTACATTGCATGCGCAGAAGCTACTATTGACAGAAGACACAGAGTAATTCAACTTTTGACTACTAACTACATAACTACACAATGTATATACATAGATATATCTTTAGCCTACATAGACCACCATGAAATGGTTGTGGTGGACCACATCCACTACTACATGTAACAGGCTGGCCTTTCAGGCCCGGGTCTCAGTGCCAGGCACGCGCCTGTTCAGGGCTAACCCCCCACCTCACTCGTCTTCCATGCCTTGATGAAAATAATATGAATGGTATTTCTAAGGTGGGAGGCCGCCTATTGCTCAACATCGTGATAAAAACGGCCTAAGTACATGCTTCAACCTACCCTTATACATGCCCCATGCCTCGCAGCTGTTTCTTTGTCACATCCAGTATTTCCATATTGTCAATTCCAGTATTTTTGTCACATCCAGTATTTCCATATTATCCCATCCAATATTTCTGTTTCTCTAGGTCAGTGGTTCTGCCCCCACTTGGGTCACTCATCTTTACCACTCTTGGAGTAGTGTATCTTTTACTTGCTTGACTGCTTAAGATTGCTCTGGCCCCTATTCTCAAGGCATTCCATTTTTGAGGAATTTATACAATGGAACTGTGTTTTCAGCATATCCCTCTTTAAATTCTCTAGAAACCCAGTTAAGTCAAGGTAAGATCGTAAGGCAGTAATATAACTAGGGGCAGGGAGTTTACACATCAACACCACCCTTTCTTTTTGAGGTGTCCATCCTAATTGACTCAATTCTATCCCCAGCTATCTCACGAGCTTTGCACCAGCTGAGCCTTTTGTGGGTTTATCTTAAACCTAGGCTATTCTTTAATTTTCAACACTTTGTCTGTTCTGTCCCCAAACTCATTTTCTGTGGGACCAGTCACCACATATGATATCACTTGTTTTTTGATCATTGGGATCTAAATGGTCCCACATTTTTATCACATGGTTGTGACATTATTGGGGCTTGATTGATTAAACCCTTGTGGCACCCAAGTAAAGGTATACTATCGACCACGAAAAGTAAAAGCAAATTTATACTAGGTGTGATGATGGAGGTCTTATGTCTGGTGTTACCCGTTGGTGAGGTAGCCCCTCCCCTCGTCCCACCTGCCACAACTTTGCTAGTAAATTCTTATGAGAGGGTTCCAGTGGAGTTCTTCTCAGAGGGGTTCCCCGCCACGGGTGTACTCACAGTTGTTGCGTGCATTGTTCCACAGGGCTCCGCCACCCCTACACCCCGTCCACTCACCAACCAATCCTGTACAGGTGGGATGGTGATCTTTGGCCCTCTGTGGGCGTGCCTGCCATCAGTTTCACAAATGCAGGGGCACGGATGCGGCTGCACCGCTCCACCAGCCCATCCTCTTTTCTCTCTATATCTTTCGTCTCTTCTTGTATTTTTTTCATGTCCTTCCTCCCTAGCTTCTCTAGAAATATTATTCCCTTTGGGCAGAGAGGGTCATGGAGCTGCCTTTCCTTACCCAGTGGCTCCCAGGGGATTCCATACCCGTACCTGGCTCTATTTCCCCTGGGGAAAGTGCTGGTAGCTGCAGGATGCCTCAGTGTTCCCCTTGCTTCCCACCTCCAAAGGGGAGTACTGACCTCTCCTCTTTTGCTCTTTCTCATGAGATAGGAGGTTTCCCCTTGCCTGCCTCCGCTAGAGGCTTAAAGTCTTTCCCTACCTCCTGCGCTGGTACGGCGCAGCCTAGCTTGTGCCTCTCCCCGGCAGGAGCCTCAGCACGCCAGACATGCTGCCTGCTCTCTCTTTCTCCTTCTGGCTCCCTCACCCCCACCGCGCGGGTGCTGTTGGGGTTTTTAAACTTTCCCGCAGTGGCCACGTCGACCGCCACAATTGGCCCGGCTGTCTCCCTCACTGGGAACAGCTGCTTAAATAGCCGGCGTAATGCCGGCTTGTGCGGCTGTAGCTGTGGCTGTGGCTGTCGCTGCAGCTGCAGTCTAGGCTCCTGCACTGCCGGGTCTCCCGGAGGTGTTACCCTCTTCGGGGTTCTGTTCTGGGGTTTTGTATGCCCCGCAGCCTTCTCTCGCCTCTTCTCGTGCCCATGGTGGCGCGCTGCCATCACGCTAGGAATCAGGGTGTAGTGGTATGGCAAATAATGCATTAGATAGATCAGAAACTGAGAACTACTTTGCCCCTCCTGAATAGCTGCCATGACTTCTAGATATTTGGCCATTAATGTAACTGGTTATCAGTGTAACCATATTCAGGGTCTGACAGTCAATAATTAATCTCCAGGTTTTTCTATCAGCCTTTTTCACAAACCATATTGGGCTATTATTAGTACTAGGCATTTCAATTAATACCCCTTACTGTTTCAAAGCCTGAATAGTTTTTGCTATGCTTGCTTCCACTTCCTGCAGAAATTTGTACTATCACTGCAGAGGCAGGTCTGGCCCCTCAATTAAAATCTCCTTGTCAGTTTTTCCACATAATAATTTTATTCTGTGCCCAGCCTGTTGGGCTTCACTTATCTATTTCTATAATTGTGGGGGCCACGGGGACAAGATTAACGCTTCTTTTGCCTTTATAGCAACACACTTGTACCCCACAACAATAACAGTTATCATATTTGAACAAATCACTCTGTCCATGTTCCCCTGCCCCACTTGTATCAATAGCTGTCCATTCACTAGATCCACAATGGCATTTTATTCTTTAAGAGCATCCACTCCTAAAATCCCAGTTCCTCCTCACAACCAAATGACAAATAGCAAACTGGCAATGCAGTAGACTTATGAACCCAAAATCTTAACATCTTACTAGATGTACTCAACTTTCTTTTTTACTAAAACCTTCTAAAATTGTAATCTTCGGGGGGGGGGGGTTCACTACTTATTATTAAAAATGAAGTATCACTATCTAGATGCATATTTTGTTGCTATGGTGTCCCTTTTACTGGTTCCTGAATGACAACTGGGTTTCTCAGCTGTCCCCATTTATCATATGTGATTGTTAGAGGGTGGATTGCTATTCTAAGGCACTCAACAATGCTGTTGGGGTGATAGGTCCATTTTCATCTTCACGTTTAGCCAGTTGCTAATGAATCTTTCTTTGGGACACAGCACTTTTGGATCAGACAAAGAAGGAAAGTATCCTACTTACCAGTGGTGATGCATAGGGGGTACACAGAGGTGCAGGTGCATCCCCTGAGAGCACTGGTGTCCCCCCTGCAAGCACCAGCTGATTGCTGCAGCTACTCACAGAAGTGACCGCAGCCACTCCGGGAAGCAGCTGCAGTGATCAGCTGCAGCGATCAGCCATTGTTTGATCGGCCACAGGGGGACACCCTGCCCCAGACAGCAAGATCGGCTGTGGAGGAACCCCGCCCCCCAGTCAGTGGGACTGGTCTCAAGGGAGGGGGGCATGTGCCCCCCCCCAGAGCGCCTCCCCTGACTAAGGTGGCACCAGTTGCCCATGCTTCTGACACTTCATCTTCTTAGGTCTAAAAGCATGGATCTTTTGAAATTTTGGGTTTGAAGAGGTCCTTCTTTTGCTGAATGACCCCCAATCCAGACCTTTGAGAAGTTACAAATAAGCATTTTTAAGAAAGATTTCAACTTGACTCACAGGACACTTTTACATGTGCTCTGACATGGTCTGATTAGAACATCCATGTTTTGTTGTGCAACACTCCATCACTGACTATTGTGCTTTGCTCTAAAATCCCAATTCAAATGATTTTTTACTCTGTTATATAAATACAGCAGCAAACTAGAAATCATATTCTATTACAAACAACACTTAAATCCCCTGTACCTCTCTATTACCTTCTACTGCAGCAATAATGTCAGTAATTCTGGGGCCTGATATCAGGGGCAGATATGGAGGGGGTGCAACAGTGTGTCTGCACCCCATTTTTGGGCAACTGTATGGGTGCAGCATCAGAGAACCTTTATAAGTCCTGAATCAGGTAAGAATTTCCCCCTCTCTTTCTCTTTCATGCACAGTGGCATGTCCCCTCCCCTCCCACATATATTTTTCATTATATTATTTTTGGAATCCTCTCTTCCAGAGTAAGGAATAGAGTCCAGATTTCCTGATCTCTAACACATACCTGCATGGATTTTTGTCTTGGACACATGAAATTATAAGATAGAGAACACATATTCTGTAGGTTCATGAACTTTGTAGGATCAGTTCAGTTAAGGTAATTAATTAACTATTTCAACTGAAATGAACTCGGGTAGATGATTATGAATGATTAAAAGTTAAAAAACCAATGAACTTTACACAGCAGGGGTTTGGCTTTAATCAATGTTCTCTGCATTTTCAGTTTATTGAAAATTTAAAAATAAACTTATACAGATATTGCAAAATTTGGCCAGAGTAGACTGTAAAACACCATTTCTCAGGAGGAATAAACACCACATTTGCAAAGGGACAATACAGAAATCATATGTTGCAAGTTAAGTAATACAAATTGGCTAAATCCTCAGCTGGTACATTAGAATAGTTCCACTGAAGTCTACAGCAGTGGTTTCCAACCTTTTTTATTCTGTGGACCGGCAAACTCACTCAAAGAATTTTCGTGGATTGGGTATAGAAACAATCTAATTTACACATTTATGTGAGTGGTGCCTTAGGCAGAAGGCAAGAGAGCTACAGGAGGAGATGGCGAGGCTCTGAAGCATCCTCTTACCTGAGGACTTCATTGATTCAGTGCTGAAGAAGACCTCGAGGACTGCAGAGGAAGGACTGCCAGAGGCAGAGGATACCCACAAAAATTATTTATAAGTTAAATATTTGCCAGAGAAGCCAATAAGATTCTTCCAAATAGCGGGGTCCAAAAAACCGAGTCAGATGCACCAGATTAATCAAGTTCACTCTGCATGCGAGCTGGCATGCACAGCTCTGTGTTGCTCACACTTCTATAAGCAGCAAAAAGCATGTCACACTTCCCCACTACCAGACATTCCTTAATTGGAGAATACCTCTGTCTGGAATACCTACTAGACTACCTACTTTGAATAGCTATTTCATCTCAATTAAGGATGTTCATAAAAAGCTAATGCTTCTCTGATTAAGTAGACTACATGCGTTTTACAGGTTTTAATGATTTGGCCCACAAAGTTCATGAGCTGGAAAGTCTTTCTTGTGTTGAGACAAAGAAGCTGTCTCAAGTATGTATATTGTCTGTCCTGTATCAATACTGAGCCAATCATGACATGGGCATGCAGGGGATGTGGGCTCCAGTCAAGCTTCCTGCATCCTGGGGTGGGAAGTTATTTCAGCTATGTACTGCAACAGTATCACCCAACATGCCTGGTGGAGCAGCAAGAACTTCCTGACTAAAAACCTTAAAAACATAAGTGCCATAGTGGTTCAGACCAAGGTCCATCTAGTGAGGCATCCTGTCTCTGACTGGCAGGAGTGGATACTTTAAAGCAGTAGTTCCCACCCCTTTTTTTCTGCACCCCGCTGCTGGGAGTGGATGCGGCGGTGGCAGTGGCCTGATGGTGGGGGCGGTGGAGCTCCCACCATGCAGTGCAGCTCATCTTTTCTGTGTGGTGCCACCGGCATTGCCCACATGACCCTCATTTGGGTCGTGACCCAGGGTTGGGAACCGCTGCTTTACAGGGAAAGCATTGAACTGGACATATCTCAAGCAGGGGTGAGAAATGATTTTGGCTGGAGGGACACTTCAGGGATTTTGGTGAGCTGTTGTAGGCTGCGGTGGAGAGCAAGGTGCTGACCTGGTCCAGCACAGTGCAGTGTGGGTGTGTGTGCGTGGGGGAGGGTGCTCCCCTGGCCCTGGGTGCTGACCTGGCCCAGTGGAGTGGGGTGGAGTGGGGGGAAGGGAACAATTGAAGCTATCTGACCCAAGCTCATCCACCCTGCACCCATCACCAGGGTTGCCACTTGGAGGGGATGACTAGGGTTTCTATGGAGACTGGCTGGGACCCCTGCAGGCAGGGCCTGCTTGGCTGGGCTGATGGGATTGGGTCGCAGGTGGGCGAGGAGCAGTGTCTAGGAATGGGATGGGTGGGTGGGGGCCGGGGTTGGGGCCAGGATCTAAGGGAGGTGAGAGCATGGAGCTGGAGCCTGGAGCAGAGCTGCGATCCACTCCCCACACATCACTGCCCTGTGATCCCAGGCCCAGCCCTGGCCATCCCACTCCCAGACACCGCTCCCTGTCCACCCATGGCCCCTTCCCATCTGCCTGGCCAAGTGTGCCCTACCTGCGGAGGTCGCAGGCCAGTCTCCAAGCAGACACGGCCTGCTCACTTACCTACTTTGTCTGGCACCCCTGGTGGTGAGTGCAGGGTGGACAGGCTGGGGTGCCTGGGCAGTGGGGCTGAGTCCAGCGGTGGTGGAGTCACTGCTGCAGAGACTGACGGGAAGCAGAGTCCAGCCACCTTACCACTCGTGCCCCTCCGCATGCCTTGGGGCAGACCCGGGTTGTCCCCCACGCCTGGGCTGAGCGGGGCTGAGGGACCCAGCGTGGACCGGATAGATTCCCTTGGCAGGTTGATTCTGGCCCGTGGGCCATATTTTTCCCAACCCTGATCTAGAGTGCCCTACATATTACCCTGGCATCCATTGTTATTGGTTTAGAAATGCCAAAGGAAATATCTTCAGCTCTTCTGTCCAACAGTTAGTAATAGGTCTATCATCCATGAATTTTTCTAGTCCCTGTTTGAACCAGGCTATGCTATCTGCCTCTACCATCTCCTGTGGCAACAAATTCCCCAAATTAACAAGAGAAAGTGCTTTTTTATGCATCATGTAGTTAATTTTAAACCTATCTCTTTCAAATTGCATTGGGTGCCCCCTAGTTCAATAATTCTGGGATTTGGTGAATAACTGTTCATTTGCCATTTTTTTGCCCCTCACTTAGCTTGATGAGATTTACTTTGCAGCTCTTCTTCATCAGCTTGGGATCTCACTACCTGGATAAGTCTGGCATCATTTGAAAATTTGGAGATTTCACTGTGCACCTCCAGATCATGGATGAAAATGTTGAACAAAATTGGGAATAGCACAGTTCTCTGCAAGACCCCACTTTTGATCTCCCTCAATCCCGAGGACTGACCATTTAGCGCTACAGTTTGCTTCCTATTTTGCAACCAGATCCCAGTCCCAGAAAAATCTTCCCTCCAATCCTATGACAGCCCAGTTTTTTTAAAAGCCTTTGGTGGAAAACCTTGTTGAAAGCTTTTGGGAAGTCAGAATACACAATGTCAACTAGATCCCCCTTGTCCATGTAGCACCCTCAACAAGCAGATTAATGAGGCAGAATTTCTATGCTGACCATGCTGACTCTTCCCAGCAGACCACATTTGGGCATGTTACTTCTGATTTTATTCTTTATTATAGATTCTACCAATTTGCCAGGGATGAAAGTGACTCACACTGGTATGCAGTTCCTGAAACAGGGGTGGGGAAAATATGGTCTCCAGGCTGGATCTGGCCTGACAACAGATTTTTTCTGGTCCACAGCAGGTCCCTTGCCCCTGCCTGACCCAGGTGCAGGGGGCAGCCTGGGCCATGTTGTGTGCAGCTGGTCCTACCATGCCTGGGTGTGCAGAGGGGCTAGGATGGTGTGGCAGATGGACTTGCTTCTCAACAGCCCCCACAATGGTGGCTTCTTCCAGCTGCTGCTGCTAGTCCCCGCTGCCAGCCCCAGCCCTGTTGCCTGGGAACCCTGACCCAACTGCCCCACACCCATTGCCGGGGGTGCTGGACAGAGTGGTGAACAGGGTTTCCATGGAGACTGGTCCAGGATCTGTATACAGCCGGGTGGATGGGATGGGTCCAGGGCTGGGGCTGGGATTGGGTTTGAGATTGCAGGGTGGTGACAGCATGGGGCCAGGCCATAGGACAGAGCCACAATCTGCTGCCCACATGTCCTTGTGATGTGACAGGCACTGGTTCCATCAATAAGCAGGGGCATGCCAGGAACAGGTCATGGCTTTGCCCTGGGCCCTAGCCCCATGCTCTTTTGGCCCTATGATCCCAAACCTTACCCACCTCTCCTGCTCCCAGATGCCACTCTGTACCTGCTCACAGCTCTAGTCCACCTGCCTGGCCATGAGTTTTGGTGAACTGTTTTTTGGTGGTTTTTTTGGAGGTGGGGGTGATAACCTGGCATAGTGGGGAGGGGGGGGAAAGGGAGGGATGCTGACCCAGCCTGTGACAGCCCACCAAAACTCCTGAAGTGGAGCCCTTTTTGAAGATGGGCATTATGTTGGCAAGCCTCCATTGCTCTCGCACAGAGGTCACCTATAATGATAGGTTCTGTACTATTACCAACAGTTCTGCAAATTTAACCTTTGGGTTACTTCAGAACTTGGGTGAATGGCATCTGGCCCTGGTAACTTATTAGTATTTAGTTAATTGATTTGTTCTAAAACGTCTTCTGTTGTCACTTAAATGAGGTCCAGCTCTTCAGACCTATCTACTGGGATGGATTGATCAGGCATGGGCATTAGGGCTGTGCAAAATTTCACCACTAGTTTTGTTTCAACGCTGTTTCGAGCCGTTTCGAGGCTAAAATAGCAAAATCAAAACGCAACAGATATGGTTGAAACAGCCTCGAAACAAAATGAGGCAAGTCAAAACATTTTGCCATTTCGACACTGTTTCGACGTTTCGCCCGTAAGCTATAATGGGGAAGGTTGAAACAGCCTATAACTTGGTCATTGCAGGAATGGTAGCCTCTTTTGAGGGCATGAAGCGTGCCAAGTTTCAAGAAGATAGGTGCAGGGGGTTCGGAGAAACTGCACCCTGAAGTCCTGAGAGCCAAACTTGTGTCATGTGTATGTGTTAAGCCACAGTGGGGTCAAAACTGAAGACATGCTAGCCCCTGTGGACGCCACAAAGCCTGCTAAGTTTCAAGGAGTTAGGTGCAGAGTTTCAGGGAACTGTACCACAAAATCTTGAAAGCGAAGTTCATGTCGTGTGTATGTGTTACACCACAGCAGGGTCAAAACTGCAGGCATGCTAGCCCCTGCTGAGGCCATGAAGCCTGCCAAGTTTCAAGAAGATAGGTGCAGGGGTTTGGGGGAAACCACACCTCAAGCTGCAGACAAGCAAAACTCGCGACGTGGGTGACACTGTGTGTGTTAAGGCGCAGCCGGGTGAAAGCTGTAGGGACAGTGGCCCCTGCTGCGGCCACAAAGCCTGCCAGATGTTAAGGAGATAGGCGCAGGGAGGTTCTGGGACCCTGCACCCCTAGCTGCTGACAGGCAAAACTCGTGACATGGGTGCTTGTGGACTGAAGATCCATCACTTGCCACCACAGACCTGGGGGTAATACTAGACCTCAGTATGAACATGAGCTAGCAGTGCACTGCTGTAGTCAGCAGGGCCAACAATATGCTGACATGCATCAATTGATGCATCTCCAGCAAAACCATTGCAAAGAAGTGATTCTCGGGCCCTACTCAGCATTGGTGAGACCGCAACTGGAGTACTGCATCCAGTTCTGGGCTCCTCACAAGGACGTGGAAAACTAGGTGTAATGGTCACAGTCTGGACACCCTAGTTGTGAAGTAGTTTTTCCTAATGTTGAGCCTGAAATGATCTTCCCAGAGTTTGTGACCATTACTCCTAGTTTTCCCCAAGGCTGCCCTGGTGAACAGTTGTTCACCGAGCCCTAGATGTACGCTTCTGATGTAGCAGTAAGCTGCTATCAAGTCCCTTCTCAGCCTTCTCTTTTTCAGGCTAAAGAGGCTCTGGTCCCTCAGCCTTTCCTCATATGGCTTGCCATGCAAGTCTCTTATCATATGGGTAGCCCTTCTCTGGACTCTCTCAAGCTTTACCACGTCCTTGTTGAAGTGCAGAGGCCAGAACTGGACACAGTACTCCAGCTGTGGTCTCACCAATGCCGAGTAGAGCCAAGTAGAGCAGAAAAATCACTTCTTTGCAATGGTTTTCCTGGAGATGCATCAATTGATGCATGCCAGGGTATTGTTGGCCCTGCTGGCTACAGCACTGCACTGCTGGCTCATGTTCATACTGTGGCCAATTATTACCCCCAGATCTTGGTGGCAAGTGATGGGGAATCTTCAGTTCTGTTGCCTGATGAGAGGCAGCAGTTGCACAAGCACCCGTCATGAGTTTTGCCTGTGAGCAGCTAGGGATACAGGGCCCCAGGCCCCCCCTGCACCTATCTCCTTAACAGCTGGCAGTCTTTGTGGCTACAGCAAGGCCTAGCAGAGGCCTAGCAGAGGTTATTCAGTGAGACTTCCTTCTCCTCAATTCTGCAAGAAAAAATATCAGATCATAGGTTCCAAAAACATAGATGGAGCTAGGACAGTTTCAAAATCTAGGTTTCTTCTGGTCAAAATTGGACTGTTGCAAAGAATGATCATTTGAATGAACTTTTCAGCACTGGAAGCAGAATATAGGTAGGATGTGAGGAGAGGCACAGTAGGAAACATAAACTATGACCATATAAATAATTGTATTATTATTTAGGATATAGACACAACCAATACTAGGGATCATTACTTGGGATCAAAATCAACACTCTCATTTTCCCTATTTATAAAGTAGCATCAGAACCATTCTCACAGGAAGGTTTTAAGACTTGATCACTGCTTGTTAAACAATCTTTTGAGATTATCTGATTGTCAGAAACACTTAGATGAAGAGTACTGTCAAAGTACCAGTTATTTTTTTAAATCAAAAGCTAGGATAGAAAAGAACACTTCTAGTATTATGATTTTTTGTGAGGGAGTTAAACATTATTTTTCTTTCAAATGCCTGTGGGATTCAAAGCAACTCTGATCTTCCTGGTTGCAAGGTGAAACAGAATGATGTAAATTGCATCTTCCTGTGCTCCAGGGGAGATTTTCCCTGAGAGTAAAACCCAGGCGGGGTTGCCATCTAATATATGCTGCAAATTACAATGAATACAGGTTTTGAACTTTCATTTTTTTTGCTTATAAATCCTTGGAATTGCCAGCTCGGATCAAACCAATTGTTCTTCTAATCCAGTGGCCAGATGAGCCACAACAGACATCATTTTTGGTATTGTATCTCGTTGCCATGTTGTAGTGTTGGCCCAGGGTTGGAGGAACCTTTTGTTTGGGAGCAGATGCTCGTATTTTTGTTTGTGTTGAAGGAGGACCAGATTGTAGGTCTAGGGGTGGAGGAGGCCACTGAGAAGGGTGCCAGGGGTACCCCCAGGTCCTAAACCATTCTAGAAGAAGTGGAGGGAGCACTGCAGTCAGCAGAAGGACTGTGGTCTCAGACAGAAAACACTGGGGCTGAGGGCCTGGAAGCCTATAAAGGATGGGGCTGGGGCTCAGGGGCTCAGGAGCTGAGGGCCCTGGGACAGTGGACCTTGAGCAGAGGAGCCCAGCCAAGTAAAGTGGGCCAAGGCTAGGTATCCTTAGGCCAGACAAGGACCGAAGACCTGAAGCAAGAACCCCCTGCCCTCTAGGGGCAGCCCCCATGTCCAATTATAATACCAAAGTGTGGCAAGTGAGACAACAGGGTGACTGTGTCAAAAGTGCCTCCTAGAGTTTCCTTTCTGAAGTTTGCAGTTCTGTCAGTCAAGTGTTCAGCTGGCAGCAGCACTTTTTCTGGTGGATGGATCTCTGTCTCCATCTTCTGGAGAACACTCTTTTCTCTTGTTTGTACTCCCTGATGTCCAAAAGGAATGACCTTCACTACTGTTTGATCTTTTCCTCATCCAGCAGGTTGGAAAAATTAGAGGGGTTATTTTTTTCTTTTTTTTAAACTGATTTTTCAGCTTCAAAGTCTTAAAATTTTTTCACAACTCTTATGAAATCTTTCAATTACACTCCACATATGTACATAAAAGAAAGATGCCTCATCTTTCTGCTGCTTTCCTATGACGGAAATGGTGCTTTTCCCAAGGGACATCATTACACCCATTTGAAGGGCTTTGTTGAGCCGTTGACAGTCCTTTCTGTGCATGTACTCCATCCTAAGCATGTCCTGTCCCCTTCTAGAGTCTCTGGCCTTTTATATGTAGCAGCATGAGGATGTAAATTGTTCTGTGTATTGAGACTGAAACAGAGGAGTTCTGTTCAGAAACTGGACTCGGATGTCTTGGCCTCAGCCATATGTTCTGGGTCATGGTAAAGATAAAGAATAATAACAGCTGTCAGGTGATGGGATGCAGTGTCTGCTGACTCGAGTGGTTATCATTTTATATATGGCATCTGTACAAGCTTGGCATATTGAAGCCATCCAGAAATTTCACTGGAAACAGCTCAGATTTGATAAATTTTCACTGAACCTAGTTTGTTGCAAGAAACCTTGTCTGAATAGCTGATGGGTCTTTCCCTGGAGTCAGGCCCCCAATAGCCAGCTGTGCATGCCACGCAGAACTGCCCCAGAATCAGGGCTGGATTAACACATTGGCAAACTAGGCATATGCCCGGGGCCCTGAGCTGTGGGGTGTCCAGTCGTTCCCCACTGTGGTGGTGGCGCGAATGGCCCCATCTACATCCCTTGTGTGCCCCTCCCCTCCCCTCTGCTGGCTTCACTGCTGCAGCAGCTGCTTCCTAGCAGTGGCTCCGAGCCCCGCTCCCCGCAGGTGGCAGTGCCAGGATGGGGAGGGGCGTCTTGCTCGACTGGCCTGGGGTCCACTAAGGGGTTAATTGAGCCCTGCCCAGAAATGGTGACACTGGGGCCTTTGGGACACCCTCTCTGATGCAGATACCACTGGAAAATCTGCCTGGGGCCTGGGAATCTGGAAACTGTGAAGCGTTTTGTCCCACAAAACTGCACGTTCCTTGGTACCAGAACAAGCCCCTGACAAATCTGCTCCAGAGCAATGGAGCACACATTTCTCCCAACCCCACCAAACTGCCCAATGAAACCGATCCCCCTGCAGCTATCCAGTAAAATAGACAAGGATGTCTATTGTACCCTCCAGCTTCCCCTTCTCTGGAAAAATGTTCAAAATTTGATAATGGGTGCTGGGTGGGTCTGGACCAAAACCAAAAATGAAATTCCCTGAGAATGAAAATGTGGTTTCCAACCAGCTCTACTCTCAATCTATTCTCATCATCTGCTCCACGCACTGGTGTACTGACCCAGAGTACTTACAGAAGATAGGACACAAGTTTTCCTTTAACCTCTGTGCTCAGTTTCTGTATCTATAAAAGAGTGGTGTTCTTTCCCTGCTTTCTGGAGGTGGCGTGCAAAATAGTATTTGGATCTTAGAGAAGGGTTTGGATGTCAATTCAGTTCAGTTTCAGGGAATGATTTGGGTCAATTCTCCTAAGCCACAAATTGATTTTTGTCTTTCCCTGCTATATATCTTCACCTTTTATTTCTGTTAATGGTAAAAAAAATTCCGAAAAGGTAAATCACTGCATGCTTTGCAAGTCTAATGATTAACATATGTTGCAAGAACAGGAGGGTAATATTCTATGAAGTTCACACAAGTGCAGCAAGCAGCCCAGCTGGTTGGTGATGCGAATGGCTTATAAAAGCATTTGTACATTTAACACAGTCTTATTCTATTCACTGTCATGGCTTTCCCAGTTCATGAACTTTACCTGTTTGGTGCTGGGGTTCTCCTTTTCTTACCTTTGCTCAAGTTTGCAGAAAGTGGGAAGCTGCTGGTGATACCGCAGGATGGAAGTCACTGGCTCAGCATGCATGACGTGGTGGAGAAGCTGAGTGAGAAGGGGCATGAGATAGTAGTCATCGCTCCAGAATCTAATTTGCTCTTGAAAGAATCAAAGCTGTACACAAGGAAAACATATAAAGTGCCTTACAAACAAGAGGATCTTTTCCAGCGTTTCCGTGGGTTTGCTAAAGGGATCTTTCATGAGGTCCATTTTCCATATACGATTCTTCAAGAATACCAGAACAACATGTATATTATTAATATGTTTTTTTACAACTGTAACAACCTCCTGAAGGACAGAGAAATCATACAGTATCTGGAGGAGAGTAAATTTGATGTGCTTTTTACAGACCCAGCATTGCCTTGCGGGGTGATCCTTGCAGAGCATCTGTCCATTCCTTCTGTGTACTTCTTCCGTGGATTCCCATGTAGCTTGGAGCATGCAATCTGTAAAAGTCCCAACCCTGTTTCTTACATCCCAAGGTGTTATACCAGGCACACAGACCACATGACTTTTTCCCAGCGAGTGCTGAATTTGCTTGTTACCTCCCTCGAGACACCACTTTTCCAAGATTTGTATACCAAATACCAAGACATTGCTTCTGAATTTCTCCAGAGAGATGTGCACTTACCAACGCTTTACAGAAATGGCTCAATCTGGCTACTGAGATATGACTTTGTGTTTGAGTATCCCAGGCCAGTGATGCCCAACATGGTCTTCATTGGTGGCATAAATTGTAAGATGGGAAAAAAACTGCCTCAGGTATGTCAAATGAGTTTATTTCACATTTTCTTTCCAATCTAGACTTTTTTTTCTCTGTGAAAAGGCTGCAAATGAATACTGAGTGGTACAGCTTCATTGCAGTGTACTTCATTTATTCTACTCGGGGGACAACAGCCTAAGGTCCATGGGCCAATCTGGGCCAGGGTAGGGGAGAGCACCACCTCCCTTGGGAGCCCGTTCCAGACCTTGGCCACTCGAACTGTGAAGAAGTTCTTCCTAATGTCCAATCTAAATCTGCTGTCTGCTAGCTTGTGGCCATTGTTTCTTGTAACCCCCGGGGGCACCTTGGTGAATAAATACTCACCAATTCCCTTCTGTGCCCCCATGATGAACTGATAGGCAGCCACAAGGTCACCTCTCAACCTTCTCTTGTGGAGGCTGAAAAGGTCCAGTTTCTCTAGTCTCTCCTCGTAGGGCTTGGTCTGCAGGCCCTTGACCATACGAGTTGCCCTTCTCTGGACCCTCTCCAGGTTATCCGCATCCTTCTTGAAGTGTGGCGCCCAGAATTGCACGCAGTACTCCAACTGCGGTCTGACCAGCGCCTGATAGAGGGGAAGTATCATCTCCTTGGACCTATTCGTCATGCATCTGCTGATGCACGATAAAGTGCCACTGGCTTTTTTGATGGCTTCATCACACTGCCGGCTCATGTTCATCTTGGAGTCCACTAGGACTCCAAGATCCCTTTCCACCTCTGTGCCACCCAGCAGGTCATTCCCTAGGCTGTAGGTGTGCTGGACATTTTTCCTCCCTAGGTACAGCACTTTGCATTTCTCCTTGTTGAACTGCATCCTGTTGTTTCCTGCCCACTTGTCCAACCTATCCAGGTCTGCCTGCAGCTGTTCCCTGCCCTCCGGCGTGTCCACTTCTCCCCATAGCTTTGTGTCATCTGCAAACTTGGACAGAGTACATTTGACTCCCTCGTCCAAGTCACTGATGAAGACATTAAAGAGTATCGGTCCAAGGACCGAGCCCTGTGGGACCCCACTGCCCACACCCTTCCAGGTCGAGACCGACCCATCCACCACGACTCTCTGGGTGCAACCCTCTAGCCAATTCGCCACCCACCGGACTGTGTAGTCATCCACATCACAGCCTCTTAACTTGTTCACCAGTATGGGGTGGGATACTGTATCGAAGGCCTTCCTGAAGTCTAAGTATATGACATCCACCCCTCCTCCTGTGTCCAGGCGTTTCGTAACCTGGTCATAGAAAGAGACTAGAATGGTCAGGCACGATCTGCCTGCCACGAACCCGTGCTGGTTTCCCCTCAGCATAATTTGCCCTGCTGGGCTCTCACAAATGTGAGCCTTGATAATTTTTTCAAAGACTTTACCAAGGATGGAGGTGAGCCTGACTGGCCTATAGTTGCCCACATCCTCCTTCCTCCCCTTTTTGAAAATGGGGACCATGTTAGCCCTTTTCCAGTCCTCTGGGACTTGGCCCGTGTGCCACGAGCGTTCGAATATTCCTGCCAGAGGCTCTGCAATGATGTCGGCCAGTGCCTTCAGCACCCTCGGATGGAGCTCATCCGGGCCTGCCAACTTAAAGGCATCCAGTTCTTCCAAGTGACTCTGCACCATCTCAGGATCTATGTATGGAGGTCTGGCGCCTTGCTGCTGCCTCTCTACAACCCCAGTGAGAGACTTGTCGTGCCCCTCACTTAGGAACACTGAGGCAAAGAACTTGTTGAGGAGTTCAGCCTTGTCCCCCCTGTCTGTCACCAATTGTTTCTGCCCATTTAGCAGGGGTCCTATTCCTCCCTGGGCCTTCCTTTTACTCCCTATATATCTAAAAAACAATTTCTTGTTGTCTTTTACTTGGGTTGCCATCCTCAGCTCCATGGTAGCTTTGGCCTGTCTAACTGCCTCCCTACAAGCACGAGCAGAGGAGGTATATTCATCTTTAGTGATCTCACCTTGTTTCCACTTTTTATGTGCTCCCCTTTTGGCCCTTAGGCTGCCCTGGATTTCTCTGGTCAGCCATGGAAGCCTCCTGGCCCCTTTCCCTCTTTTGCCTCGCTCGGGGATCGTCTTGCTTTGTGCCTGAAGGATCGTTTCCTTAAGGCACAGCCACCCTTCTTGGGCTCCCATCCCTTCAAAACTCCTACTCTGCAGTGCGTCCTTGACTAATCGCCTGAGTTCATTGAGATCAGCTTTCCTAAAGTCTAGCACTTTCACCCTACTAGTTTCCTTACCCACTCGCCGTCTTATGTTGAATTCTATTATTAGGTGATCACTGTCTCCCAAATGGCTACATTTACACCCGAAGTTTGCCCAATGTTTGTAAGCTTCGGAAATAAATGAGCATGAACACAACCAACTACCACAGCTACATTCCCTGTTAATCAGTATAAAGGAGTGGTGAGACCTACACCCATTCCCAGTGAGACCGTCTCTGTGGGAGGCACAACCCTTTTATTCCAGTTTTCATCCCTTTCACTTCCTTTTCAGTCCCTGACTTGGTTTGGATCAGCAGCTGATCTAGGATTTAAAAAAAATGGGCCAAAGCAGAGCTGGGGGTGGGCACTGCTGCAAGAAGACATGTTGTTTCCCAGAGCCAGGTTAACCCTTCCCTGGCTCTGCAGCCACTGCAGTTTTATGTGGTGAGTGAAGATCAAAAGCTCTTCATTCAGCGGCTGCTGCAGAGCAGGAAAGTGACTCTTGGCAGTGACATGTTCTCTCACAACAGCATCTTGCCTGCACTCCATTCTGCCCTGCGGTACCCCTCCTCCCTCCAGCCCATCCCTGGCTTAGGTTTCTTGTCTCACAATACAAGCTGCTTTGGCCTGTTCCATCAGTCTCTCACCATCAGGAATGTCACTCCCTGATGGACTCGTTAACCAGGCCACTTCACCTTAGAAGCCAGGCCCACAGAAGCAGGAGAGACAACAGGGGGGCTACAACAACCACCACCATCTTCTTCCCAGGAATGTTCCTCATCACTAGATTAGGCAGTGACACCAATCCCCATTCTGAAGATCAATAACTTTAAAGCTCCCTGTATCAAACTGCAGAGACTCTGGACATTAAGATGCAAGAGAAAGCTCATAAACTTCTGGATATTTTGAGTGTGAAAACTCCAGCCAAGATTGCTTAGTGCAGGGTCCCTGGAGAAAGCATTCTTCCTCCGATTTCGAAATGAGTAGGAAAGAAATGTCATGTGCTTCCAGAGTTTTGAGCAATTTTACATCCGCTCAAACTCCTGGGGGGATTGGCTTCCTCAGCAAGCCAACAAAAAGCAAGTCCAGTAAAAGACACGGCTCCTGAAAAGTTAGACCTTTTTGGACATAAGGCCTATATATATCTAACCTTTATGTATATCTGACCTGAAGTTTTATTTTTTTTCTTTTTCCCTGGTAACAACTTCACCATCTCCTCTGTCTCTCAGGTCTGTAAACTGTCATTTCACATTAGCCCCCTTTCATGCATCTAGGTCACATTCAAATCTTGCTGTCCTATGTTCAAAGTTACATGCTTTCTGTCTACACCTCGAAAATACTCCTCTACCCCCTTAGGATCTCTCCTCTACACTACTGTTACCTCCATCCTCTGCTGTTCTTGATGGCAAACTCATGCTACCAGCCTACACAAGATACTCCTGCCCATTATTTTTTACATCATCCTACTCATCGAGTCCTTGCCCTGACGCTCTTTTTACCATATTAAATAGCATATGCTCTAATAACACTACCTTTAAGGCCTTCATATTTTAGCCTTTTTCTTCCAATAATTCAAATCTCCACTGCTATTTGTCGAATTCTTCCACAAGCACCTATATGCTTTCTTCTATGGTGTCCCTTGTGAACAAATCAGCAAACTAGTTAATAAATACTGATATTTGAGCTAATGACCTGGTTAATGAATCACACAAGAAGGGGGATGATAAATGCTGATTTGGCAAGATTTTAATAAACTTGGAGCAGGAAAAAGTAAATGGGGTTGACATGCAATTTAGGGTTAAGATAATGTAAGATAATGCAGATAGGAAAAAAGCATGAGAGGAGGGAAAATACAGACAACACTCTAGGCTGCATAAGCATGTACTGGGGGTATTTCAGGCACACAAAAGGGAACTTAGATCTTATGAGAAAAGTCAGTAGCCAGATATTATTATGAAAAACAAAGAAGACAGATAAACATTGAGATTACCATTGTTGGTTTCAAGCATCTGTTCTGCAGAAAGAGAAAGGATGCAATATCTAGAGGGTTGTATAGCTAGCTTCAATCTTTCATTCTATGCCTAGAACAAGTGCTGGTTTCTTCTATAGTTGCTCTGAGTGACACTTCATAGTAGTCACTGGCCCAGTGTGAACTCAGTCCTGGCAGAACTCAGTTGGAGTTAGCTCTTGTTATAACAGGCTCCAGTTACCCCTGGGATAAATCTAAATGGTACACAAGGAAAATATGTCTACAGTGCTTTAAACAAAGGAATAATTTGTTCTGTCTCCCTATGGCCTTGTTCCCTTCTCTTTGATGAAATGTCTTTTTCTATAGTAATGATACAAGCAGAAAAGATATCAGGTTTATACTTAATGAGCCCAATTATCAGATGATATCCAGTCCCTCCCCCCATACTGCCCCCTTCTCACCTTATGCCACTTAGTACAAAGGGTTCAGGCTTTGCTGTAGCAGAACTTCCTGCAGCTAAAAAGTTGCTTTCTTGGTCCTGCAGAAAGATGGTGGCATGAGGGATATGCCATCTCTGCTTTGCTCAGCCTCCACCTGAAAAATCATGTTAAGAAGCAAAGTAAATTAGCCAGAGAAATAGTATCATACCTTGGAGAGACTAAATGTGAAGGGCTTTATAAATGCAGTATTACCCTGTAAAGTGATTCTTGCAGCACCTCTCTACTACTTCCTTATTTTGTAGATTTTCATGTGGTTTGAAACAGTCCGGGCATACTCTCTGGTCTCCATTCTCTTCTGCCATCCAGCTCATAGGCTCGTTTTGTCTTGGGCCTTAACTTGTCTCTGTGACAGTCCTCTTCTCTCTGTTATGCTATAACAAAACTCAATATAGCTCGGAAGTCATGAGATGTCAACATCAGCCATACACATATTATACTTACCTAGTGCAGTACTTGTTAATCTGTTCCTAAACAGAAATTCTTCTTAAGGACTCATATGTGAAGCTTGAACAAATGGCTTCTGAAGAAGAGATTTAAGCAGGTTTCATTTGTTTAGCTTGTTGAAATCACTTTGTATTTGAAGACATATCTACACTACCTTTGAACTTTGGGCACTTTGGTGAATCTCTCTCTGTGTATGCTAAGCCTCATAACCAATGCAATGTCTTAGCATAACACTAGGCACATACACATAAGCACACTTAAAACAGATGGCTTAGTGGCATGTGCCCAGCACTGTGATGATAAGGAGCAAAATGTGATCACGTGAAAAGCTTTCATATCATACTTTAACCCTAGCATCCACGAGCATACTACAGACCTTACATAAATCTGCAATTATGAGGTCTTCAAGCTCATTTTGAACATTTTAAGAATTAAAATATATATGTTAAGGAAAAATCAGTTTTGAAACATCCTCCAACATAAATCTGATGTTAAATAAGATATCATACCTGTCAAAGATTTATCTAAAATCTTTCCCAACTGTTCAGTAGATATCAATGATATTGTTCATTATACTAGTCTCTGTGTTGCTTCTTGAAAGATAATTAGGAATTAAGTCAGTGCATTTGGTCTGCAGCAATCAAAGTTATTGGTTTTTTATTGCTCTATCACTAGTGCTTAACAAACAGTATGGGTGTCGGGATCTTTGAAGTTTTGTCCCTGTTGGACATTTTACCTCTTTGGCTGGTGGGAAGAAGATGATAGGGGGACAGATTGAACAAAGGGTATGTTTACACTGCATCTCCAGGGCTCGTTGGTGTGCTACTATGGAGCATGCGTGCCCTACACATAAAACCCAGGAATGCAACAGTGATGCTGCTGGGGGAATGTCCCCATGGCTGCTTTCAAGCATGCTGGAGATAGAGGCTTAGCAAGAAGCTGTGTGGGGCATCCTCAGAGAGGTTTTACCAGTGCTTATTCAGGTTTTGTCCATGGAAGCAGGAGAGGGTGGGTGGGGTATGTTCAAAAGCAGTGCTTTCAAGAGTATGGGAAATACAATAGAGACATACAGAGAGAGGCCTGCCAGATTTCTTAGAGATGCATCTTCTGCAGCCCAGACAGGATGGGAAGACAGGGTCTTCAGAGAAGCAGGCTACAACTCAGTGGCCAGAAAAGCAGGGGTGCAATTGCTAGGTCACACCTAACTAAGATTATGCTTGCATTGGTAGACAAATGTAGACATGCCTGAGCTAGCTTTAAATTAGCTAGCCTTGGTACTGCTAAACAGAGCAGGTACAGTAGCACGGTGCCCATCATGGGATAAGCACCCAAATATTTACTCTGCTTCTTAGGCAGGTTTTGCAGCTCATGCTGAGCTCTATGCTGTTGTAGCTGCACAGATATCAGTATCTGCACCTAGCCTGGTTTGGACAGGTCCACTAGCTGCAGTGGCTGCTGTGTAGACATATCCAAAGTGCAGTCCTGAAAGAAATTCCATGCTTAGATAAGACAATATGTATGGAACCCATTTGGGTATGTGTGTATCATGGCAGCAGTAGGTCCTAGCTGGAAGGACCCTGAGCATGCCCTACCCATATTAGGGCTGTGCAAAGCTTTGGCCCCTGATTTGATTCGGCCTGATTCAGTGGCCAAATCTCCAAATCCGAATCAAATCAGATGACCCTTAATCTCTCCGAATCTAGTCAGAACCCTCTGAATCGATTAGGAGAGATTCAGAGATTTGGACATAGAGACAGCTTTAAATGTTTTTTTTACATACCTCTAGGTAGCAGGGGCAGATGAACACTGTGATGCTAGGGCGTATGGCGCGTCCCACAGAAGCACGGGGGGCTCCCCAGCATGCTCGGCAGCAGACTCAGAAGTGGATTAGAAGCACTTCTGGTCCGCTTCCAAGTCCGCCAGGGAGCATGTGGGGGGGCCCTCCCGCTCCCACTCCTCCGGCTCAGTGACTGGTGCCTCCTGGGTCTGGGGGGGGGGCACCTGAGGTCCCCCTGTGATCAATCGCTGAGCCAGGGGGCTGCGGGGGAGCCCCCAGTGCATTCCCCGGTAGACCCAGAAGTGGACTGCAAGTACTTCTGGTCTACTTTTGGGTTCGCTGCTGAGCACATGGGGGTGCTCCCCACGCTCCTGTGGGACACTCCGTGCACCCCAGCATTGCAGCGTTCACAAGCCGTGCCTGCTACCACAAAATACATAGAAAAAACTTTTAAAGCTGTGTCAATGGCCGAATCACTGATTCTCTGAATCAGCATTGAATCTTCAGATTCGGATTCGGCCAAATCGAATCAGGGACAGTGAACCAAATCAACAAATCAAATCACTGTCCCTGACTCAGGCCAAATCCGACTCTAAATCGAATAGGGCCCGCTTCGCACACCCCTAACCCATATACTCCCAGACACTTGTTCTGAACTCAGAAATATGCCTGGGCTCCAGGGTCATGCCTAACAGCCACTTTGAAGTATGCCACAAACAGAGATCTCAACAGCCACGAGGAGATTTGCTTAATCATGAAGTGTGCTGACTCAGAATGATTTGGAGCAGGGGTGAACATTGGCTTGTGCAATTAAAAAAAAATATTCATGAAGTTAATGAATAATGTCTGTCCCTTGAAGACTAACTATGTCTATATATCCAAGGATAGTACGTGGCCATTGGATTAACAGTTCAATTGTATCAATTTAGCAGTTTGCAAATGCAGAAGAAAACAAAATCAAGGAGCAGTATTAGGTTGGCTGTTCAAAATAGTTTAATCTGTAGAGATTATGGTCTTCTGGCTTTGAGTGCCTCTATTTTCTCCCAGACTTGATCAGTTTGTTGCAAGCTACTTTCTTTTCTTTGGGTGTAGACACATGACATATTTCCTCTGGAGTAATGTGTGTTTACTCCAGTGTACACATAGTGTACCATCATAGGGCCTTGTTACACATGGTATTTGAGCTGCTCAGATGTTGATCAGTGTTAGTGCTAGCTCACATTTGGAACAGTCACACCTTAAGGTTAAAAACCTTTTCCCACTGTCCCTCACCTGCACAACTGTGGGTTGCCACTACATGGCTGGTGAGCCACGGGCAGCTTCTATCCCTGCTCTAGGTGTGGGTGGGTGAGAAATAGGTTGTGGGGGGACAGGAACAGCAGTGGAGAGTTAATGGGACGGGGGTGGGTAATGAAATGGGAAGTGGAAAGGAAATGGGGATGGGGGATAGGTGGTGAAATGAAGTCAGTCAGCCATTGAAGGATAAAATAAAAAGGGGTAACAAGGAAATTAAAAACAAATAAAGAGGAAGTAAATTAAAGAAGGTTTTATGCTTTAAATTGAGATTGGGATTGGGGTGTGGGAGGTGCTCCCGGGGTGGCTGGGAGCGGTGAGAAAAGGCACTTTCAAGGGAGCTACTGCCTGTGCCTCAGGAAGGAAGCCCCAGCTCATTGGGA
The DNA here is from genome assembly GCF_030867095.1 of Alligator mississippiensis. Lineage (NCBI taxonomy): Eukaryota > Metazoa > Chordata > Crocodylia > Alligatoridae > Alligator > Alligator mississippiensis. The sequence goes on from NC_081827.1 coordinate 183,499,634, forward strand.
CGTGAACTAGTCCCCTAACTTGTTCCCTCCACCCGCTCTAGACCTTAGTCTTGGATCCGTCTATCCCCTATGGCTTGGCTAGCTGGCATGTGCTCTGCAGGCTATTTACACAGGGTTGCACCCCTGGGGATCAGAAGGGAGGGGGAGTTGGTTTGGTGCCAGAATCACCCCCTGGGGAACAGAGTTCAGGGGGTGGAAAGTTTGTCCACACAGAACAGGAGGATGGGGGAGGAGACATGGCATCCTGGGATGCTAGAAGTCTGCAATGTAGGCAGCTCATCTGTGGTGAGTGGCCACACATTAATGGAACACAAGTTGGGTAACATGGATCAGATATAAATCTACCCTGAAGTGGTGAAACTTTAAGCCACCTAAAGAGTGCTTAAAACTGGTTTCAGGGGTTAATGTTTGGACAATCCAGGGATTGTCCACTAAGCATCAGAATGGAGAAGTAGCAAGGGCACCAACTGTGGGGCTTAGATGCCTCTGTACTAGTACTAGGAGCATGAAGAACAAACAGGAGGAACTTGCACTCCTGCTTGCAAATAAAGAATTCGACCTGGTTGGGCTAACAGAAACTTGGTGGGATCCTACCCACGACTGGGCAGTGGACATTCAGGGCTACAGGCTGTACAGACAGGACGGAGTGGGGAAAAAGGGGTGGGGCGTTGCTCTCTATGTTAAGGAGCAATATACATCTTCCATAGTTAATTTGGGCCAGGAAGAAGGGCAAATTGAGGAACTATGGGTCAGGTTACAAGGGGGTTTGGGTGAAAGGGACTTGGTAGTGGGGGTCTACTACTAGGGTTCACTATCTGGAGAAAGGTGGGGAAGATAACTAGTAGGGCGGAAGTGCTAGACTTCAGGAAGGCCAACTTCAACAAGCTCAGGAGATTAGTTAGGGAGGGACGGACTGATAGAAGCCTTGAAGAGATCGGAGTACAGGAAGGGTTGGCATTTCTCAAGGGACTAATCCTGCAGGCACAGAAAAGCACCATCTCAGTACACATAAAAGGGGGCAAAAAAGCAAAGAAACCCCCTTGGTGGAGCAGGGAAATCCAGGAGAGCCTGGAGGGAAAAAAAGAGGCCTACAGGCTGTGGAAGCAGGGGGCTGCCACCAAGGAGGAGTATACCTGCTTGGCTCGAGCTTGCAGGGAAGCAGTGAGGAAAGCCAAAGCAGAAATGGATCTTAGGCTGGCAGCAAAAGTTAAGGATAACAAAAAGTACATAGGAAGCAAAAAGAAGGTACAGGGTAACCTACAGCCCAATCAGGATGAACTAGGGCAACTGGTAACAGATAGAATGGCCAAAGTGGAGCTTCTAAATGATTTCTTTGCATCCGTGTTCCTGGACACGAATACAAATACGCATCCCATTGGGACCTTAGGTAGGACCAGTATAGATACCAACCCAATAACTGTTTGAGCTGACCTAGTAAAGGGGCCCCTGGATGGGTTGAATGTATTTAAGTCAACAGGTCCTGATGATTTTCATCATAGGGTGCTTAGAGAATTAGCTGGAGCCATAGCGGAGCCACTGGCACAACTGTCTGAGCTCTCCTGGTGCTCAGGACAGGTCCCAGAGGGTTGGAAAAGGACCAATGTGGTCCCTATTTTGAAGAAGAAGAAGGAGAAACTGGGTAACTATAGGCCGGTTAGTCTCACCTCTATCCTTGGGAAGACCTTTGAAAAAATTGTTAAGGATCACATTTGTGGGGGACCAGTGACTAAACGATGCTAAGGGGCAATCAGCATGGGTTCATAGCAGGCAGATCCTGCCTGACTAACTTGGTTTCATTTTACGACCAGGTTACAAAAAGCTTGGATGAAGGAATAGAGGTAGATGTTATTTACTTAGATTTTAAAAAGGCCTTCGACACAGTGTTGCACCCGATTCTTATAAATAAACTAAACAGTTGCAATGTAGATTATTACACAGTCTGGTGGGTAGAAAATTGGCTTATGGGACACACCCAGGGAGTGGTGGTGGATGGGTCGGTTTCTACCTGGAGAAATGTGGGCAGCGGAGTCCTCCAAGGCTCTGTCCTGGGACCGGTACTATTCAATATCTTCATTAGTGACTTAGACGAAGGAGTAGAAAGCACCCTGTCCAAGTTTGCTGATGACACCAAATTATGCGGGGAGGTACACACACTAGATGGCAGGGAGCGAATCCAGACTGATTTGGACAGGCTAGGAAATGCGCCAAACAGAACAGGATGAAGTTTAACAAGGATAAGTGTCATGTGTTGCATCGGGGAAGGAAGAATCATCAACATGCCTACAGCCTGGGAGGTGCCACTCGAAGTAGAACAACTACGGAAAGGGATCTTGGCGTCGTAGTTGACTCCAAAATGAATTTGAGTCACCAATGTGATGAGGTAATACATAAAGCTAACCGCACTCTTTCTTGCATAAGTAGGTGCATCTCATACAGGTCTAGGGAGGTGATACTTCCCCTCTATATGGCATTGCTTAAGCCGCAGCTGGAGTACTGTGTCCAGTTTTGGGCACCGCACTTCAGGAGGGCTGTGGATGGCCTGGAGAAGGTTCAGAGGAGTGCCGCTCGTCTGGTTAAAGGCCTAGAGAAAAAACCCTATGTGGACTGATTGGGAGACCTGAACCTCTTCAGCCTCTGCAAGAGGAGGCTGAGAGATGATTTTGTGGCCACCAACAAGCTGATTGGGGGGGCCAGCAAGAAATAGGGGGTACAGTGTTTACCAGGGCACCTGTTGGGGTAACTAGAAATAATGGCCACAAACTGGAATAGAGCATATTCAGATTGGACATCAGGAAAAAATTCTTCACAGTGAGAGTTACCAAAATATGGAATACACTTCGAAGGGAGGTGGTGCTGTCCCCTTCCTTGGAGGTGTTTAAAAGGAGATTGGGAAGACACCTGGCTGGGGTCATCTAACCCCAGTACTCATTCCCTCCCAGGGCAAGGGATCGGACTCGTTGATCTAGTAGGTCCCTTCCGACCCTAACTTCTATGAAACTATAAGTTAGCCTTTATTCTGCAACTCTGCTGTTGTTAGCTGCTTCTGGGAATGAAGCTCTTCTTTCACAGCCCAGCAGGTTGTTTTTAACACATTCCAATGAAGTTATATTTGTATTTTGCTATAATTTTAAACTGAATAATATAGCCCTGGGCCCTGAGTGCAGTGGTTTTCAATCTTTTTTCATTTGCAGACTCCTAAAAATTTCAAATGGAGGTGCAGACCCCTTTAGACTTTTGAATGGAAGTGTGGCCTCCCTTGAACTGTAAATGTGGGTGTTCTTTTGATTGATCATAGTAATCTTTTGCAGAGCCCTTAGACCTGGTCTGGATACCCAGGGGTCTGCAGTCCACAGGTTGAAAACCACTGCCCTAGTGTATTAGTAAAGCTTCTAGTCTCTTTTAAACTAGAGAAAAAATATGTGTTGTTTTATATTTGATGATGCATCTCACCATCTGTACCCCCCTTTCAAAATTCTAGTCCCCCCCTGTAGGCACCGACAACTATTCTTCCAAAGAACTGAACAGGGCTTACTCATTTCCTTAAACAGCCCTCCTGCAGTTTAGAAGTGGATCCTGATGTGTTGGCAATAAGGGACACGTATTTGTTTGTAATAAGGGACACTTTGAAAGTGTGGGCTAGTTATTTGCTGTGGTGACTTGAATGTGGATCAAAGCAGATGCTTCTGCATGCATTTGTGAATCTGTAACACACAATATTGAAGTGAGTGATGTGTGGGAGAGTAAGCAGTGCAATAAGTATGGGCGTGCATGCTATGAAGGCCCTGGATGTAAATTCCCCTGGAACATAACAATATGATGAGATGAAGTAATTGGGTTCTTTTATCTCAGCAATTGTGTAATAAATGAATGTAAAGGTTATGCCACCTTTTGTTTTTGAGGCACTGGCGCATAGTTCAAAAGAAAAGATTTACATTAAGCAAGAAATACTGTTGTCAAATTGTAAGACATGGGAGTAATCCACGAGTAAAGTTAACAGACAAAAATCAGTAGTAACCTTAACCTAGGGCTGTCCTTGATCTCCTCCCCAGAACTGTGTTGCGTGCAAACTAGTAACTGTCAGCGCTTGAAAAGCTAACAAAGTTGAAAGTAGAAAGCAGGCAAAATGGATTGTTGCCAAAGGGCATGTTAGTATATAGATAACTTGATTTCAGATGTGAGCACATACTAAGTTCCTCAAGGAAAGAAGACTCATTTGTTTCAGCTTTGTGATTTGCTTACTGCAGTTTACTGCAATGCTGCTGCTTTTCTTGTCCTTATTGGGTTTTGCTGCCGGTGGGAAGCTGCTTGTGGTGCCAATGGATGGAAGTCACTGGCTCAGCATGAAGCCGGTGGTAAATGAGCTGCAGCACAGAGGACATGAAATAACTGTTGTCGTGCCGGAAGTAAGCATGCACATGGGAACAGCGGAGTCATTTACTATAAAAATGTATCCTGTACCTTTCACCAAGGAAGAGCTGGAAAGAATTTTTGTCTCATTTGTTAAGGGTATTTTTCAGGAACAGCATTTTATATTAAGGGTTCTAACAATAAATGAACATCTTAAAGAAACCTCTGCATTTTTCTATAGCACATGCACACACTTGCTGTATAACAAAGAGCTGATGGACTTCATAGAAAGGAGCAATTTTGATGCTGTCTTTACGGATCCCATGTTACCCTGTGGGCAGATAATTGCTTTGCATCTGTCTATTCCTTCTATTTTCTTCTTGCGGGAAGTCCCATGTGGAATAGACTCTAAGGCTACTCAATGTCCAGCTCCACCTTCTTACGTCCCAAGAACACTTTTAGCGTATACAGACCATATGACATTCATCCAGCGAGTGAAAAATCAGTTACTCATCTTGGCAGAGTCTTTTCTTTGTAATTTTGTTTATTCACCATTTGAAAATCTGGCTTCTGAGTTTCTGCAAAGACCAATGACAATGAAGGAGCTTTTAAGTCATGGATCTATTTGGCTGAAAAAATTTGATTTTGCTTTTGAGTATGCTAGGCCAGTGATGCCAAATATGGTCTTTATTGGAGGCATAAACTGTGTACAGAATAAGCCACTGTCTCAGGTTAGTGATTGGTTTGTTAAGACACACTAGATTTACAAGGGGAAATGTTACTGACAATTATTTTATTACATGTTCAATGGTGTTTAGTTGAATATTGATACAGACTCATGCGTTGTTTACATAAAGAATTACTCCTGATATACAGATAGTCTTATTCTAGAATGAGAACACTTGCTTCTGAATAATTGAATTCACTTTTAGTTGTATTAAGATAATCTATAAAGGAACTAACTCTGGAATAGCTATTCTGCTTTAAATTCACACCCTATCTTAATCTGAATTCACTTCCTATGTAAATAGGCCTTTGGCTGTAGAAGTTGTATTGATGAAATGTTAATTTTAAGGACAAAAATTAACATGAGGAAAAGATCTCTTTCCTAGTCCATATTCATTCTCCTGGGACAGCTCTACATAGCAATTTTGCTTTGTGAGAGTTCATAAATATTTATTTTCAATTTGTGCATCTGGGTTTACAAAACCCACTCTTCACCAAGAAATCTCGCTGCCCAAAGCAAAATCCAGCAGAAATTGCCAAAGATGTCTTGCCATTGAGCTAACCTCTTGCCCTTACACCCAGATTTTGAAGCTTCCTGCTTATTTTGTCTTTTTGATGAGACTGCAGGTGGTAGCTGTTATTTCTCCGTACTTTTTTCTCTCTCTGGCTTTGGAGGATTTAAACTACCAATACCAGCCCAACCCATAAGTGCATAGGTACAGCTGTATAAGTACCATCTTGATAAAATCTTTGAAAGTACATAAGGGATAAAGGAAATATTATTATCAGTATTAATAATAATAACAATTTTATTTCACAGTACTAATTAAGAAGTCATAACAATATGAGCTGAAATTCTGCAGTACATGAATATGCCTAGTTGGAAATCCCCCAGAAAGATCATGTGACAGTCTTTAATATTAAGCCAAATATTATTCCAGCAACTTCTCTGCCAGACTCAAATGCCTCTGGGGGTTCTTAAATCTTACATTTCCTAATAGATTATTGCTTATAGCTATAATTCTTGCATGATAGAAGTGTCCATTGGCCCTGAATTTCACTCCTGGAAGGTCATGTTTTTGGCAACATGGGAACCCACTCTGTCAGGGACAGCCACACTGCCACAAATAGGAAATCTTTTCTTGTTTTCATTAAATACTACACACTCGATTTGAGAGCTTCTAGAGAATTATTCCTTGGTATGAGTATGTATCAATTTAGCAGTTTGCAAATGCAGAAGAAAACAAAATCAAGGAGCAGTATTAGTTTAGCTGTACAAAATAGTTTAATCTGTAGAGTTTATGGTCTTCTGGCTTTGAGTGTCTCTATTTTCTCCCAGACTTGATCAGTTTGTTGCAAGCTACTTTCCTTTCTCTGGGTGTAGACACATGACATATTTCCTCTGGAGTAATGTGTGTTTACTCCAGTGTACACATAGTGTACCGTCATAGGGCCTTGTTACACATGGTATTTGAGCTGCTCAGATGTTGATCGGTGTTAGTGCTAGCTCACATTTGAAACAGTCACACCTTAAGGTTAAAAACCTTTTCCCACTGTCCCTCACCTGCACAGCTGTGGGTTGCCACTACACGGCTGGTGAGCCACGGGCAGCTTCTATCCCTGCTCTAGGTGTGGGTGGGTGAGAAATAGGTTGTGGGGGGACAGGAACAGCAGTGGAGAGTTAATGGGACGGGGGTGGGTAATGAAATGGGAAGTGGAAAGGAAATGGGGATGGGGGATAGGTGGTGAAATGAAGTCAGCCATTGAAGGATAAAATAAAAAGGGGTAACAAGGAAATTAAAAAGAAATAAAGAGGAAGTAAATTAAAGAAGGTCTTATTTTTTAAATTGAGATTGGGATTGGGGTGTGGTCCCCTAACTTGTTCCCTCCACCCCCTCTAGACCTTAGTCTTGGACCCGTCTATCCCCTATGGCCTGGCTAGCTGGCATGTGCTCTGCAGGCTATTTACACAGGTTTGCACCCTTGGGGATCAGAAGGGAGGGGGAGTTGGTTTGGTGCCAGAATCACCCCCTGGGGAACAGAGTTCAGGGGGTGGAAAGTTTGTCCACACAGAACAGGAGGATGGGGGAGGAGACATGGCATCCAGGGATGCTAGAAGTCTGCAATGTAGGCAGCTCATCTGTGGCGAGTGGCCACACATTAATGGAACACAAGTTGGGTAACATGGATCAGATATAAATCTGCCCTGAAGTGGTAAAACTTTAAGCCACCTAAAGAGTGCTTAAAACTGGTTTCAGGGGTTAATGTGTGGACAATCCAGGGATTTCAAGCTCCAAGAGATGCCTAAAGTTAATGTGTAACAAGGCCCTTACACCAGATAATGTCACACAAATCCAAGAGTAAAGTTAGCACACAAAAATCAATAGTAACCTTAACTGGGATAAGTTGCAAGACAGTCAGTGTGCATACAGAGCTTGCATCAGTTTCAACTTGAGATAGCCATTTGTTCAACGCAATCAAGCTGTTACCCATTCCTGGTCACTTAGGACCATATAAAGTGATTCTGGCAAGACACAGTTCTGGTCCTTCTGGGTATTGCTTTGTAGATTCCCATACAACTTAGTGCATTCCAGCAAAACTATGTTTCTTACATTCCATATTATACTTAGTAGTTTACCAAATGACAAAAAACTGCTTCACAGCTTCTACAGGGTTGTGCACTTCTTAATATTTTACAGAAATCACTCTATTTGGCTGATAAGATATGGCCTTGTGTTTGCATACCCTAGGTCAGCACTGTCCAAACACAGTCCTTATTGAAGGCAAAAGCAGTAATTAAGGGGAGAAACTAACATACCTTAGTTCACTGTAGGGGGCCAACCTTTCTGATAGGTATGCCTCCTGCCAAAAATTAGCCCCACAACCTCCCTGAGTGCTACTCTCATCCCCTTCCCCTGCCCAAGCAGCGGCTCTGCTTTCTACTCCTTGCCCTATCTGGTACTTTTGCCTGTCCCCTCCCTGGTCTGCCATATGCCATACACATAAGATGCACCTGCCACTTGTAGCACATGCGCTGCAGGTTGGCTACCTCTGTATTAGCATGTGACTACACAGTTTAGATTTTCAGTGCTATGTTTATTATTCCATATTTGGGAACAGTCCCGTGACTCTGAAAACTTGAGTTCCACAAATATTCTATATGACCCTGCACAAGTCACTTAGGACTATATCATCTTCTTTTGTATGAGATTTTAGGATTACAACATTCATAGATTAATATCTAAATTTGATAGCCATTTGACTGCTTCAGGCGTAGCTGCATGGATTGATTTTAGACTGTCATTAAATGATCAATTTAATGGGCAATCACTGACAATATGCTGTACTGTCTGAAAAATTGGACCACAATTGCTACCTGAACTCTCTTTCATTCTCCATTTATGGAGTAGGTGTCGACATCTTCCATGAACTGTCCATCTGCAATTCAGGGAGGACCAAATCTTTCTCAGTAGGTCAAATCCTGGCTGGGGGATTGTAGAGTGGCTGACTATGTATTTCTGTGCCAGCTTGTTATATGCCCAGGTTTCCCTCCACTGTTCGCCGGTGGATATTCAATAGGACATAGGTGCCTACAAGCTGATAATCTAAAACACACAGGTTTTGGCTTCCTGTAAAGTAAAATTAAAGAGTTAGGTTATTCTGAGAACATGCATAGTGAGTGAGGGAGAGGGAGGAGCTGTTCAGTTATATGCCAGATATAGGAATGTGCTTGAACTCCTCCAAAGCTTAGGTAACCTATAAGGGCTTTGGACACCTCTATTTAGTTGGAATCTACAATCTGGAATCTTCTTCTCAACATAGGCACCAAGGGGTGGATTCAGGAGGGGTACATTGGTGTGTTTTCACCCCCTCACTTTGATTCCTGCTCCATCCAATGTTTAAAAACAACTGCCTGGCTGTGGCAGCAGCACTTTTAGTTAGGCACTGCTGAGGGAATCTACTGACTTCAAGTCTTATTACAATCTATTTGATCTCTTCTAAACTCTTCATTCCACAGGTGTTAACAACCCTCTCTGTATTCCAACAGTCTTGAATCAAGTACCAAGGGCCCTGCTAAGCATCAGAATGGAGAAGTAGCAAGGGCACCAACTGTGGGGCTTAGATGCCTCTATACTAGTACTAGGAGCATGAAGAACAAACAGGAAGCACTTGCACTCCTGCTTGCAAATAAAGAATTCGACCTGGTTGGGCTAACAGAAACTTGGTGGGATCCTACCCACGACTGGGCAGTGGACATTCAGGGCTACAGGCTGTACAGACAGGACAGAGTGGGGAAAAAGGGGTGGGGTGTTGCTCTCTATGTTAAGGAGCAATATACATCTTCTGTAGTTAATTTGGGCCAGGAAGAAGGGCAAATTGAGGAACTATGGGTCAGGTTACAGGGGGGTCGGGGTGAAAGGGACTTGGTAGTGGGGGTCTACTACAGACACCCACACCAGGGGGACGAGTTAGACCTAGACTTCTTGAGACAGCTCTCAGAGGCAGCGTGCACAAGGGACCTGGTCATCATGGTGACTTTCAAGTTCCAGACATCTGCTGGGAGAAACAGGCAGCCAGGTGTGCCTGTTCACAAAGGTTTCTAACCTCCTTACAGGACCTTCACCTATTGCAGGAGGTATGCGTTCCCACTAGGGGAAATGGCTTACTAGACTTAGTACTGGCCACAGGGGACGACTCGGTGGGGGATTTGCAGGTGCAAGGTCACCTAGGGGATAGTGACCACCTATTGATAGGGTTCACTATCTGGAGAAAGGTGGGGAAGATAACTAGTCGGGCGGAAGTGCTAGACTTCAGGAAGGCCAACTTCAACAAGCTCAGGAGATTAGTTAGGGAGGGACGGACTGATAGAAGCCTTGAAGAGATCGGAGTACAGGAAGGGTTGGCATTTCTCAAGGGACTAATCCTGCAGGCACAGAAAAGCACCATCTCAGTACACATAAAAGGGGGCAAAAAAGCAAAGAAACCCCCTTGGTGGAGCAGGGAAATCCAGGAGAGCCTGGAGGGAAAAAAAGAGGCCTACAGGCTGTGGAAGCAGGGGGCTGCCACCAAGGAGGAGTATACCTGCTTGGCTCGAGCTTGCAGGGAAGCAGTGAGGAAAGCCAAAGCAGAAATGGATCTTAGGCTGGCAGCAAAAGTTAAGGATAACAAAAAGTACATAGGAAGCAAAAAGAAGGTACGGGGTAACTTAGAGCCCCTCCAGGATGAACTAGGGCAACTGGTAACAGATAGGATGGCCAGAGTGGAGCTTCTAAATGATTTCTTTGCATCCGTGTTCCTGGACACGAATACAAATACGCATCCCATTGGGACCTTAGGTAGGACCAGTATAGATACCAACCCAATAACTGTTTGAGCTGACCTAGTAAAGGGGCCCCTGGATGGGTTGAATGTATTTAAGTCAACAGGTCCTGATGATTTTCATCATAGGGTGCTTAGGGAATTAGCTGGAGCCATAGCGGAGCCACTGGCACAACTGTCTGAGCTCTCCTGGTGCTCAGGACAGGTCCCAGAGGGTTGGAAAAGGACCAATGTGGTCCCTATTTTGAAGAAGAAGAAGGAGAAACTGGGTAACTATAGGCCAGTTAGTCTCACCTCTATCCTTGGGAAGACCTTTGAAAAAATTGTTAAGGATCACATTTGTGGGGGACCAGTGGCTAAACGATGCTAAGGGGCAATCAGCATGGGTTCATAGCAGGCAGATCCTGCCTGACTAACTTGGTTTCATTTTACGACCGGGTCACAAAATGCTTGGATGAAGGAATAGAGGTAGATGTTATTTACTTAGATTTTAAAAAGGCCTTTGACACAGTGTCGCACCCAATTCTTGTAAATAAATTGTGTTCATTATAAATGCTTGTAAAGGTTATGCCACCTTTTGTTTTTGAGGCACTGGAACATAGTTCAAAAGACAAGATTTACATTAAGTAAGAAATACTGTTGTCAAATTGCAAGACACTGGAGTAATCCACGAGTAAAGTTAACAGACAAAAATCAGTAGTAACCTTAACCTAGGGCTGTCCTTGATCTCCTCCCCAGAACTGTGTTGCGTGCAAACTAGTAACTGTCAGCGCTTGAAAAGCTAACAAAGTTGAAAGTAGAAAGCAGGCAAAATGGATTGTTGCCAAAGGGCATGTTAGTATATAGATAACTTGATTTCAGATGTGAGCACATACTAAGTTCCTCAAGGAAAGAAGACTCATTTGTTTCAGCTTTGTGATTTGCTTACTGCAGTTTACTGCAATGCTGCTGCTTTTCTTGTCCTTATTGGGTTTTGCTGCCGGTGGGAAGCTGCTTGTGGTGCCAATGGATGGAAGTCACTGGCTCAGCATGAAGCCGGTGGTAAATGAGCTGCAGCACAGAGGACATGAAATAACTGTTGTCGTGCCGGAAGTAAGCATGCACATGGGAACAGCGGAGTCTTTTACTATAAAAATGTATCCTGTACCTTTCACCAAGGAAGAGCTGGAAAGAATTTTTGTCTCATTTATTAAGGGTATTTTTCAGGAACAGCATTTTATATTAAGGGTTCGAACAATAATTGAACATCTTAAAGAAACCTCTGCATTTTTCCATACCACCTGCACACACTTGCTGTACAACAAAGAGCTGATGGACTTCATAGAAAGGAGCAATTTTGATGCTGTCTTTACGGATCCCATGTTACCCTGTGGGCAGATAATTGCTTTGCATCTGTCTATTCCTTCTATTTTCTTCTTGCGGGAAGTCCCATGTGGAATAGACTCTAAGGCTACTCAATGTCCAACTCCACCTTCTTATGTCCCAAGAACACTTTTAGCGTATACAGACCATATGACATTCATCCAGCGAGTGAAAAATCAGTTACTCATCTTGGCAGAGTCTTTTCTTTGTAATTTTGTTTATTCACCATTTGAAAATCTGGCTTCTGAGTTTCTGCAAAGACCAATGACAATGAAGGAGCTTTTAAGTCATGGATCTATTTGGCTGAAAAGAATTGATTTTGCTTTTGAGTATGCTAGGCCAGTGATGCCAAATATGGTCTTTATTGGAGGCATAAACTGTGTACAGAATAAGCCACTGTCTCAGGTTAGTGATTGGTTTGTTAAGACACACTAGAGTTACAAGGGGAAATGTTACTGACAATTATTTTATTACATGTTCAGTGGTGTTTAGTTGAATATTGATACAGACTAATGTGTTGTCTACATAAAGAATTACTCCTGATATACAGATAGTCTTATTCTAGAATGAGAACACTTGCTTCTGAATAATTGAATAAGCTTTGGAAGTAGTATAAACTTTTAGTTTATATTAGTTTTACACTTTTATCACTTTTAGTTGTGTTAAGATAATCTACAAAGGAACTAACTCTGGAATATCTATCCTGCTTTAAATTCAGACCCTATCTTAATCTGAATTCACTTCCTATGTAAATAGGCCTTTGGCTGTAGAAGTTGTATTGATGAAATGTTAATTTCAAGGACAATAATTAACATGAGGAAAAGATCTCTTTCCTAGTCCATATGCTTTCTCCTGAGACAGCTCTACATAGCAATTTTGCTTTGTGAGAGTTCATAAATATTTACTTTCAATTTGTGCATGTGGGTTTACAAAACCCACTCTTCACCAAGGAATCTCGCTGCCCAAAGCAAAATCCAGCAGAAATTACCAAAGATGTCTTGGCTTTGAGCTAACCTCTTGCCCTTACACCCAGATTTTGAAGCATCCTGCTTATTTTGTCTTTTTGATGAGACTGCAGGCGGTAGCTGTTATTTCTCCGTACTTTTTTCTCTCTCTGGCTTTGGAGGATTTAAACTACCAATACCAGCCCAACCCATAAGTGCATAGGTACAGCTGTATAAGTACCATCTTGATAAAATCTTTGAAAGTACATAAGGGATAAAGGAAATATTATTATCAGTATTAATAATAATAACAATTTTATTTCACAGTACTAATTAAGAAGTCATAACAATATGAGCTGAAATTCTGCAGTACATTAATATGCCTAGTTGGAAATCCCCCAGACAGATTATGCGACTGACTTTAATATTAATCCAAATACTTTCCTAACAGGAACTCTTATAGCCTGCCTTTTCTAGTTTTCTACCCCTTTTCTTCACTAAGTTTTGCTGGGACTTTTAACAATATTAGCTGACTGTGTGTTAGTGATGGGGCTTATGCAGCCTGTTACTTCATGCCCATAAATTAACTGGAAAAGCATAGAAAGCAGGGCACCAGAAACTGTAATAGTTGATGTATTGATTAATTTTAAAGGGGAGTAGTGACACAGATTGTTTCCTCACTTTACTAGTAAGTACAAAATATTCGTTTGTAAAAACTTTTTAGAAATACATCTGACTCTTCTGTGCTGTCCCTCTTCAACTTTCTACCTACTTTGAATCTGGGGCATGTGACTTCCTCTAGGTATCCCCCCACAGCCTGTAGCAACACCATTACTGCATTTGTACAACTCCTATCCTAAGCCTGCAGTTGTGGCTGAGTGGTGTCTGTGGGAAACTCAGGTTCAGTTCCCAGGCACACATGTAACTACAGTCATTGAGGCACTGAATGTCTGGTCTTTGGATTTGTTCTCAATGGTCTAAAGGGAGGATGGAAGTTTTGGACAGCCTTGGCTCCTCCATACTCCTGCCTAGGTGTATGTGTCAAACATCTGGTGACCTCTCAGGCACATACCATGATCCAGAAGGATTAATGCTTGCTTACCAAATCTATCCAAGGCACTCAGAGGCTTTTGCAAACAATGTATGAAAGCTTTCCAACAAACATGCTTGGCAAGTGTTGCTGTCACTTGGTTTTAAAAAGCAGCGGGTCTTTGTCAGAAGCAGGTTCAGCTACCCTCAGGGGTTGCTTTCCCTTGTGCTCAGTTCTTGATCTCGTGACTCCTACCATAAAAATACAGCTTCCAGCTCCATAGCTAACACTGGTCCTGTTTTGTTAATAAGCACTCTCTTTCAGATTTCAGTCAGTGGCTTGCTACATGACCAGTCTTGCAGGGAGAACAGCATGTTTGGCCAAACCATGCGAGACATCCTCTATCATCTATCATACTGATCATAGCTGCCTAATGGCTATATGTAGGGCAAATGCTGGCAGATCTTGTGCAAGCTTGGAGAAGGGGTTCAACCAGTTCCGCTTGCCTGACCAGTTACATTTCAGATTTAGATTAAAATATTCTAAACCCACTTCAGCGAACATTTGATTCATACTAATGTCATGTCATCATGATGCACAAAATTACAGTGAAGTAGAAGGTGCTTAGTAGAAAAAATTACAGATTCTTGGCACAAATAACAGTTCTCCACCCAGGCTGACTTCCAGCTGCACCCCTTCTTTATGTAGGACCACACGCTTCCTCAGTCTACAGTGAGCACAGCCATCTAGTGGCCAAATCAGATATTCCAAGACCATTCCAGTCATCTTTCTATCCTCTTAAGAGATTTTTTCGAAGTACAAGTATGAACTATAGATAACTATAGATAATATCATCATTTCCTATCCTAACACTGTAGTCTACTTGCCTCTTTCCCTTTACTTGGTCTTCAGTGAGACAGCCACATAGAGAGTGAGGCCTGGCTTATTTTTGAGGCAAAGGGTTTATTCCTTAAGCAGGGAGAGGTGGAATGGGAATGGGAGGGGAGTAGCCTGCAACATGCTTCCTAAAGGGGCAGAATCTATACTTCTCGTGTGTGTAAGGGAACGCCAGCTAGGCATATACTTCCAAAGTTTCTACCTCACTCACACGGTCCAAGACTTTTGCAATTACAACTGCATCTTTAATCCTACATCCTTTTAACAATAAGCAGAAACCTCTAGAGGAGACCACCCTATGAGACAGTCACCTGCCCAAAATATGCTTGACTCCAGTCTTTTAAAATCATTACCTCACTTCAGTTTCTGTTGTTCCCCTGAGAGATTGTCTGAGACTGGTTTCACCTGAAAGACTTGATCATTAAGTAGGAATGCAAGTCTGCCAGGGGGCTGGAGTTATGTATAAAACCTGAAATACTTCAGGTTTGTGTGGCAGACAATGGATTTTTAGAAACATGGCCCCTGTGAGTAAATACCATCATCCAGTTTGTGTAAAGTTTCTTTTTCTCCTGTCCTCGTTTCTTTTGGCTGATGGTGGAAAGTTGCTTGTGGTCCCGATGGATGGAAGTCACTGGCTCAGCATGAGGACAGTAGTGGAGAAACTTTCTCAGAAAGGCCATGAAATTGTTGTTCTTGCACCAGAAACAAATTTGAATGTGAGAGGAGCATCAGAATATTATACCCTGAAAACATATCCGGTGCCTTTAACACAGGAAGAGTTGGACGCGCGAATGTATTCATTTGCTCATGAGCTTTTTGAGAAACAACCTTTTCTTGAAACAATTATGAGGCTATATGAAAAAGTAAGAATCATCTCTGCTGCATATTTTTCCTCCTGCATGCATTTATTGTATAACAAAATGCTTATCAGATACCTTGAAGAGAGGAGATTTGATGCTGTTTTTACAGATCCCATTGTGCCCTGTGGACAGATAATTGCTTTGCATCTTTCTATTCCTTCTGTTTTCTTTTTACGAGGGCTTCCCTGCAGTTTTGATCTGCAGGCTGCTCACTGTCCAGACCCACCGTCTTATGTCCCAAGGACACTTTCAGGCAATACAGACCATATGACATTTATCCAGAAAATGAAAAACTTATTACTCAGTTTATCAGAATTCTTTCTCTGTGATTTTGCCTATTCACCATTTGAAAGTCTGGCCTCTGACTTTCTGCAAAGACCAATGACAATGAAGGAACTTTTAAGCCATGGATCCATTTGGCTGAAGAGAATTGATTTTGTCTTTGAGTACCCTATGCCAATGATGCCCAACATGGTCTTTATTGGAGGGATAAACTGTGGACAGAAGAAGCCATTGTCTCAGGTTAGTGCTTTGTTTGGTAGGTTGTATTAAAGTTTTGATGGAAAATACTTCACTTTATTATATGCTGTGTGCATATGCAGTTTGGTCTGTCTGTTACAGATAGTCATTAGAAGTCACATTTTGTCTAAGGTGTCTACTAAAGAAAATGAGAATATATACGTAAAGGAGGAAGGATGCTCTGTCTCTTTTTTGCTCTGACTGCATTTCTAAAAACTCAGTGCTTCTGATTCTACTAGGGCTTGTACACATATATTCTTTGGTTTCAGTGGAATTGGATGTATGCCCTCCATTTTCACTAACAAATCTAAACACATTCAGTGGTTTCTGGTGCATTTAGAGACTATCATCTGGCAGTGATCACTTTGATACAAATAGGAGTTGCACATCCTCAGTCCAGGCCCAGGCAGTACCTTTGAAATACAGCTTTTGAGTGTATAGCAAATTTACACAATTCTTTATTGCAATACTTCTTTCCAGTTTCTAAAAAGCTTTAGTTTATTTAGAATCTGTTCAGAAGCGTTCCAAATCTACTTTGCCTGGCAAGGGGGAGGGGGGAGATAGGGAATTGTTTCATATTTTCAATGATTACATTTCACTGGGAGGGTTTAATTTTTATTTTATGTTTATTAGTATTATTTTTCTCCATGGAGGCATGCAATTATGGAAGTCATGTAGTGTGACTGTAGTCGATTCCTCTGCCTAATCTTACATCCCTTAAGTCCTCATCATGCATGCATTCTAATTGCTGGTAATTGGAACGCCTTGAAAAAAAATCTACTGAGATACAAGCTTATTTGGGAAATTACAGCAAAATATGCATTAATTGACAATATTCTGAATTAGTAACTGAAGATGTCTGAAATTCTCTCATGACTTAAACTGCAGTTCATTCTTTAAAAAAAAAAACCTTAAAAAAATAGTTTTCCAGTTACCCTAGTTATCTGCAATTTGGTGCATTGTGTGTAAAGTCTGTGTGCTTTGAGTCCATGTTCACACTCTAATAGAAATGATTTAGAATTCAATTTTCTAACAGCACTGTTTTGGTCAGACTGCTGCCAGCAGACAGGCATTCACTGCATCTCGCTGCAATTTGCTCAACCGGAAAATAACACTGCCTTCTAAATACTTTCGCTGCACTTGGCTAGATCGAAAACTGGTGTAACTGAAGGTTGTTCCGTTAAAATAAATTGAGCTATGCCACTAGTGTCAATCAGGATATTTTTGTTAAATAAAGATTGCTAGAGTTGTATTTGTCCACATCTTGTCTTACAGCTGTATTTCACAGCTTGTTTTAGGCAGTTGCATAATGTGGGCTGGGCAACCAGGGCACCAGCCCCAGGCACTCACTCGGAAGGGGCACAAGAATGGCACTCTTTGCCCAGCTGCTGCCACTGCTGTAGCCAGCCTAGACCCCTGCCATCATTGCTGCTGCCCAGGGTACAGACCCTGGTAATTACACCTCTGATCTTAGATGCTAATATAATTTTATGCTCAGTCTCTACTTTCAGGCATCCTTGCCAAAATGCTTTCCCCCACACCACTTGAGAGGGGTTTACTTGCTGCGGATCCTGTTTTGAGTAGAACCAGCAGAAAATTTGACATCTCCAATTTTTATTGTATTTTTTAAAATCCAAATTGCCTTTTTCAACAAGAAAGAAATTTCCATTGAAAAGTTTATATTTCATGGAAATTATTTAGGTTTTTTGGTTAAACTGAAAAATCAAAAAAAGGCCAACCTTAAATATTATTCAGGTTTTTTATAGCTAAAATATTTTTTTTTACTTTAACTTGAAAATATCAGGTTTTTGTGTTTACCATTATTCCATAAAAATTTGACCTTTTAAATATTTTTTTTTTGGGCGGCAGTGGTGCAATAATTTGCCAGCTCTACTTTGGACCAAAGTCAGTTCTCTTGCTCAGGATCCCTCACCTCCTTTTCTAAAGCCCTGTATGGAGATCAAAAGGTCAAAGGTCCACTCAGACCTAACAGTCCCCTGTGCTACAATGGTTAAGGCACATACTGGTTTCTGTAGCCAAAGGCATGCAAGGTGGTGGTGTGGCACTTGTTTTCCTTTGACTCCCCAGCCCAAATGACTAAGTGTCCATTTTCCCATGACTAGGGAGAGAGGGAAGGGGGGCTTTAGCCCAAGTTGGGAGTGAAGCCTGAATTCATACATCCGAAGCCGTAGCAGGACATCTTAATCACTCTTGCTCCTCCTGAACAGAGCTGGGGGAGCAAATGGAGGACTCCTCTTTATTCTACAAACTTCTATACTGGAACAGGGGAAACCTGTTCTTCCATCTTCAGAACCCTGCAATAGAGAAGGAGGTGGCTGAAACCTGAACAAGGAATCATGGAGCCCTTATCTTGGCCTCCTACTAAAGAAACCAGCAGTAACATAACTAAGTGGGAGTGGTGACCAGGACAGCATCCTGGGGTGCTCACTTTGGGCACAAAAATAGCAGCCACTGTACTTGCCAGTGAGCTACACTGCCACCATAAGCAGCCCAGCAGCTGCTACTCTCCCATGTGCCGCCACTAACCTATTAAGCTTCTGTGGATCACCTGTCATGGGAACCTGGAAGAGGAAAGAGGACCAGAAGCACAGGGAGATTTGGACTCCTCCACAGGTTTGGGGGAAGAATTTAGAGAGTGGGTGGTTTTACTGTAACTATAAGAACAGTTGTGGTAAAGCTGTTTAGGGAAGTTGTAGAATCTCCTTGATTGAAGTTTTTCAAGATACTAGGTAGACATTGGTCTGGGATGCAGAGATTTGGACTAGATGCCTACCAAAGCTTCTTAAAGCCCTGTGATTTTACTTCAGTGATATGGCTAGAGAGGCCAGCATGTAGAAGTGTGCCCAGGATAAAGATTTTGTGTTTCTTTAACTATAAGCTTAAGTATTGACTTGAAAATGTAACAGAAGTCAGAGCCTGCTCTGATATCAGGAAGGAAGACCTACTTTGCACATCTTCCTATGGAGATGCATCGCCCCAAAAGGGTTTCAGAGCTCTCTGTAGAAGAACACCGTGTAGTGGGTACATTTGTAAATACACTGATGGACCATTATGACCTTTCCTTGTCCCTAATAGTCAACAGGAGAACTCCTTTATGGCCCATCTCTATGTACCATCTTGCATTGAAATGACTCATGACATATGAGAGTTGAACCAAAGAATGCTAGAAATTGTGGTGTAAAAGATTTGTTAAATCTGATGCTACAGCTATGCTTTTTTATTCACCATGGCATTCACTAAGCAACAGCAAGCAGAAGTGCTTGGGGCTGTTTTTTAAAAAAAATATGGAATTGCTACCTCTTAAAATTCACAGATGAGTGCTTCTTGTCCTGTGACATTCTTTAACTCACAGATAAACCCACATGTGAATAGGATTCTTCTATACTTCTGTATTAGCAGTTTTTGGCAGCAGTGAACTACATGCATTTTTCTTACTCTGGTTTTGCAAGTATATGGGAACCTGTTATATGTGAATTGGCATTGTGATCCCATGACACTGAAGTTTTTCCACCAGCTCTCCTATGCAACAGCTATATGAGCCTGCTAGGAGAAAGAGTGAGGTGGTCTCACCTGTAAAGTCATGTACCTGCTAAATGACCGCAGCTCTAAGGGTATGTCTCAACAGTGACTGTAGTATAGTGTAGGGCAATGGTTCTCAACAGTTTTAGACTTGAGGCACTCTTTGAGACTCAAGGCACCTCCCTGAAAATGCCAGCTCTTACTTTTCACTCATTTTTTGACTGTAGAAAAATATTCTTCCGCAATTCTTCTATTGCAAAGAATTCAGAAAGACCATAAAATGTTATACGATTTTTTGATATTATGGATTCCCTTCTGAAATCTCTAGATTTATGTTGTGAATCATGTTGGCATACCTAATAACACATGGTACCCCATGGCAAGAAACTTCAGTGTGCCGTAGCACCCAAGTTGAGAATCACTGGTGTAGGCATTCCTGAGATAATTTAAACTAGCTAATGTGGGTACCAGAAGAAGTCTAATTGAAGCAGCACAGAGCTCAGCCCAGGATAATTTACTTTACTTCGTGGGCAGTATAGGTATATCTAAGCTTCCTTAAACCACAAAGCTATGTGCATTGTGTTTGGGTTTTTTTTCAAACAATAAATTTAATAAATCTCCAGCAGTTTACCAAACAATCTAAAGAACCTCAAACAAGAAAATAATCAATGAAAATTAAAAATGCAATGCACACAAGCTTTTGGATTCTTATGAGTAGCTGCTTAAGTAGTGTGGGGTTTTTTTTTTTGTCTCATTCTGCATCTTCAGGAGAAAAATATATATCATTGGTAGTGAAGAGGAATCACTGCTTAGCAGCATTATTAAGAAAGTTCAAATGCAAATTTGTTACTGAAACTGATGCATTGATCTTGTCTGTCAAAAAGGGTGTTTTGGTTATGCAAACTATTTAGCTCTTGCCCTTGCTTTAACTGACTGTCAATTTTGATTCCCAGTCCCCAGTATTTTTACAGGTATTTGTACAGTGTCTAGTATGCAATCTGAATTTGAGCCCTATATGGCTTATTGTCTGTCACTGATGACTCTGAAACAGAGCCATAGTCCAAGGAGAAGTAAGTGGAACCTCTTCTTCATTGTGATCAGAAGCCATATGGAGGGTATTAGACACCCATGCTTCTCCAAGGACAGGTAGGAGTTCATCCCTACCTTTTCTCTCTACTCATAAGGAGCAATATGGGAGATTGTTACACACATCTGACAGTCCCTGCATGGTAGTTGGCAGCTGGGAGGAAAAGACTAAGCTCTGAAGAGTACTGTCTGTAGGACTGAAGAACTCATCTGAATGAACCCCACAGCTCCCCACAGCTTCATGAAAGATGAAATTTTCCAGATCACTCAGTAGTGGACTAAATCACTGCTACAGGGGTGGCTATTTTTGCATCCCTAACCCCCTCAAAAGCAGTGTCCTGGGCTGCTGCCCTGGTTGCCCTCCTCCTTCCAGTTCTGCTACTATCCTCTGAAATAATTGGTAGTTTTACTAAGCACTGGAAAGAGAGTAGAATTAGGCCCACAGTGAGTGCATCTGAAATCCTACAATAGACGAGGAAGTGACTGAAACTTGGAGAAGGAATCATAGAACCTTCATCTTTGCCTCCTAGTAAAGAGACGAGCAGTAGATGGGCAGTGGATGCTCTAATCTTTCCTGGATTTCATCCTCGTTACTTACTGTGTTAATCAATCCATTCACTTAGAGTGAAGCTACATGTTACACTTAGACCCTAATCCATCTGTGGTACATTAAACAGTGTTAAAGTTAAAACATGCTGTGGGCAGTTGCCTATTAAGAGTTAATAACATTTCTTTCTTGCACAGCTCTGACTCTCTACTAGAGGGCTGGTGAGCAGAGGTGTGGCTAGAAGCCAGGACACCCCGGCTCTATTGCTTTATCCCTGCTCTGGGGGAGTATGGGAGTAAGGGAGCGGTGCATCCCTGGATGCTGGAGGATTGCAAATTCCTTATTTTATCTCCATGGAGCAGGCTAAAGTTACCCTAACATGGGCTAGATAGAATGGCCCAATTAACCCTTGCCTGAAGTGGTGTAACTTTGAGATGCTCAGAGGGCACTTAGATGAGTTAACAAGCTTTAACACATGGATGCTCACATTTTAAGTGCCCTTAATATAGTGTGTGTGTGTATAATGTGTAACCCTAACCCTTAGCCAGAGCAGAGATGCGTTAAGAAACTGTATGGAGTTCATGCATCACAGAATCAAGATTTAGCTCAGAATCATTTCAGCTGAAAAAGATCTAGTTTGTTGCAGGTAGGTCTTGCTTGACCAATCTCATTTCCTTCTACGAACAGGTGACCTATCACCTGGACAAGGGAGAAGAGATTGATGTCATATATCTTGACTTCAAAAAAGCCTTCGATCTGGTGTCCCATGATTGCCTCTTGGAGAAACTGGCCAATTGTCACCTTGGGTCCTCCACGATCCACTGGCTGGAAAATTGGCTCCGGGGTCGGACCCAGAGGGTAGTAATTGATGGAAGTCACTCATCGTGGTGTCCTGTGAACAGTGGGGTCCCCCAGGGCTCTGTCCTTGGACCCATACTGTTCAACATCTTCATTAATGATGTGGACACTGGAGTCAGAAGTGGACTGGCCAAGTTCGCCGATGACACCAAACTTTGGGGCAAAGCATCCACACCAGAAGACAGGCAGGTGATCCAGGCTGACCTGGACAGGCTCAGCAAGTGGGCGGACGAGAATCTGATGGTGTTCAACGCTGATAAATGCAAGGTCCTCCACCTTGGGAAGAAAAACCCGCAGCATCCTTATACGCTCGGCAGTGCTATGTTGGCTAGCACTATGCAAGAAAGAGACTTGGGGGTCATCATTGACCACAAGATGAACATGAGCCTGCAATGCGATGCGGCGGCTAGTAAAGCGACCAAAACGCTGGCTTGCATCCATAGATGCTTCTCAAGCAAATCCCGGGACGTCATTCTCCCCCTGTACTCAGCCTTAGTGAGGCCGCAGCTGGAGTACTGCGTCCAGTTTTGGGCTCCACAATTCAAAAAGGATGTGGAGAAGCTTGAGAGAGTCCAGAGAAGAGCCACGCACATGATCAGAGGTCAGGGAAGCAGACCCTACGATGACAGGCTGAGAGTCCTGGGGCTCTTTAGCCTGGAAAAGCGCAGGCTCAGGGGTGATCTGATGGCCACCTACAAGTTTATCAGGGGTGACCACCAGTATCTGGGGGAACGTTTGTTCACCAGAGCGCCCCAAGGGATGACAAGGTCGAATGGTCACAAACTACTTCAAGATCGTTTCAGGCTGGACATAAGGAAGAATTTCTTTAGTGTCCGAGCCCCCAAGGTCTGGAACAGCCTGCCACCGGAGGTTGTTCAAGCGCCTTCATTGAACACCTTCAAGATGAAACTGGATGCTTATCTTGCTGGGATCCTATGACCCCAGCTGACTTCCTGCCCTTTGGGCAGGGGGCTGGACTCGATGATCTTCCGAGGTCCCTTCCAGCCCTAATGTCTATGAAATAGTTTATTCAAGCTTTTTATGGAGAGTCTGCTGCCAAACTTTTAAATTTTTACTTTTGTTTCACCTCATAATGTACATTTATTTAGCAATAAAACATTTAATTCAATGGCAAATAAGACTGAAAGTCTCAAGAAAGAGACAGGCATAACTAAAAGGAGATTGTTTACCATATGCACCAGATTCCTACATAGACAGCTTGCAGAACTGTATGGGATTTATGTATCCTGTATGACCTCATAAAGCAGGGTTAGAGTGTCATAAGTATCAGAAACCCTTCAGTAGAAAAGGACACGTTCATTAAGTTTATTAATGCCCTAGACCAAAGTGTTTTCAAATCTTTATCACCTCTTAACATGCATTTCATTTCACTGCATGCATTTATTTAGCTATTACATATTTACTTGATAGCAAATAGGGCTGAAGGTCAAAAGATACCAGACTTTTAAAAACTGACATGAAAGCTCATCTGTGCAATACTCACCAGATGTCTGCAGAGATGGCAGAATTTTTCTTTCATTTCTGCATCCAAATTATGGGAGTGCTGTTTCTCTTCCTGCCTCTGCTGAGCTTTGCTGATGGTGGAAGACTGCTTGTGGTGCCAATGGATGGAAGTCACTGGCTGAGCATGCGGGCAGTGCTGGATGAGCTCAGAGGGAGAGGGCACGAAATAGTCATTGTTGCACCTGAAATAAATGTGCACATAAAAGTATCAGAATTATATTATGAAACTGTATCCTGTTCCTTTCACACAGGAGGAGGTGGATGAATATTGTCGAGCAATTTCATATGAGGTTTTTGAGGAACTTCCTTTTCTATTAAGATTTACCAGAACATATGAGAAAATGAAGAAGACCACATCTCTATTTTTATCCACTTGTACATATTTATTGAACAACAAAGAGTTGATCAGATACCTTGAAAAAAATAGATTTGATGTTGTTTTTACAGATCCCTTGATCACTTGTGGGCAGATAATAGCTGAGTATCTATCCCTTCGGTGTTTTTCTCGCGTGGAATTCCATGTGGTTTAGACTATGAGGCCACTCAGTGTCCAAATCCCCCTTTGTATATCCCAAGGCTATTTACAACAAATACAGACCATATGACATTTACCCAGCATATGAAGAATATATTGTTTGGCTTGTCAGAGAATTTCCTCTGCTATTTTTTCTACTCCCCAGAATTTGCAATTCTGGCCTCTGACTATCTTCAACGAGAGGTGACTATGCCAAAGCTGTTAAGCAATGTATCTGTTTGGCTGATGAGATTAGACTTTGTGCTTGATTATCCCAGGCCGCTGATGCCCAATCTTGTTGTCATTGGAGGTATAAACTGTGCTCAAAAGAAATCATTATCTCAGGTTAGTAAAACTTTTATTTTTGTTGCAGTTCCGATCAAATTCTAAGTTCACTAGAGAATTGGCATACATTATGTTAAAGACTTCTAGTTTTACCAAGAACTTTGTCTTGGTATTTTCCATAGTATTTGGGCAGATGATCATAACAAGTTTCAAATGACCTTTCTGTTTAATCAACGAAAATTTTTTTCTACTAGTTAGAATCATGGCTGAGATCCTGAGTTTTCAGTGTGGCTTTGCTGAAATCGGTTTACACCAATGGAGGATCTAGACTAAGCCCCTCACTTTGAAACTTCCCAGAAAGGACTTCAGTTATCAGCCAGAGAACTAAACTGACTAGCTAGAGGTAGACTGAAACACATGTCAGGGACTGGTCCCTGAACCAGCACTTACATATGAAATAGATCATTTGGATCTCTGCTAGGATGTCACCCAAGCATGCTCCTCTGTAGCTGCTTCTTTCGCATCAGGCTCTTGCTACTACACGTTTCACAATGCTCTCTTACTGGCTGTTGGCAGGAAGAGAATCTATTTTATACCTGATAGTGCATCAAGGAAACAAACAGAATCCTCTGAAATCCTCTGAAACGTCTGTTTATTTTATTTATAAATCTTTTCCTCCTTGTCTGTACTGAAACAGTAATGCTTTTAACCCCATTCCAACCGTGTGTGAATACTTATTATTTTAAATTTAATTCTTAGGAATTTGTAGCAAATCCTACTGCAACATCTAATCAAAGTAACTTATTCATTTAAACCTCCTAATTCTAACTAGATACTGCTAGTGCTCAACTGCTGATTAATAATTATTTTTTATGCTTTCTAACCCCTAGTTAATCTTGTCATTGTATGAACATAAGTCAATATTTCTTTCAGAACCAGTAAATATTCATGGCCATAGTTCTCCCAGAAAATCAGTGTTCAGTCCTCATGTAGCAGAAGGTACCTTTTTTCCCCTGGTGCTCAGCAGTGGCTCCCTTCTTGTAGTCTCAGCACCCAGTCATTTCAGGATTTCTCTTTTATCTGGCCTTCTGCAGCCTTGCTGAAGGTAAGAAACTACTGGCGATGCCTGTGCACAGAGGTCATTGGCTCAGCATGTGTCATGTAGTAAAGAAACTCAGCCTGAAGGGACTTGGAATAGTAGTTACTGTGCCAGAAACCAATTTGATCATGAGAATATCATCAGATTACACAGTAAAAATCTAGGAAGTAAAATACACACACAAAGATTTGGATGCACACTTCCAGTTATGAGGCCATCATATATTTTTGATGATTGGCTTTTTCTGAAGAGACTTATAGCAGTACACTAAAAGTTACTTACCTTTCTTGCTATAATATTTGCTACCTGCAAACACTTTTTGCAAAATGAACAATTGGTGAAATACATTGCAGAGACTCATTTTGTTACCTTGAGGATCAATAGTTTCTGAACATCTTGCCATCCCCTCTGTCTTTTTGTGAGGGATTCCTTGCAGTTGGGAATATTACAAGACTATCCAGTACCCAGATCCTCCTTCTTACATCCCTGGACTCTCTACATCCTACACAGACCAAATATTATTCTCGGTAAAAACACGGTTTTCAGATAATTGGAGTTCTTGATTTGCAAATTTGCTTATTCTCAGTTTAATAATCTATCCTCTGAGTTTCTCCAAAGAGAATCAACAGTCCTAGAGGTTTTAAGTCATTCCTCTATTTGGCTCATGAGATATCACTTTGTTTTTTGGATATCCCAGGCTAGTGATGCCCAACATGGTCTCCACTGGAAGCATCAATTATGGTTAGAAGAAAAGCATGGTCTCAGGTAATTTATTTTGACAGGGAAAAATTGATTTATTTTAAACAACCGAGTATGTTTTTCATGTTAATTATATCGTTTATGCTATTGGAAAAAAACCATATGCAGCTTGCATTTTTAAAAGTAACTTCTTTTGGGTCTTTAATTTTTGCACGTCTAATCTGTGACACTTAAAGAGGCCTGATTTTCAGAAAATATTTATCACCCACCCTCTAAAAAGCTGACTAATTTGAGCACATTCAGGATTGACACTCCAGAATTAAAGCACCCAAACCACTTGTCACTCTTCTAAATCAAAACCATGTATCTGCTATATGAAGACTAATTAAAATGGTTCCCTAAAATAGCTTTCGTTCTGATTGAAAATGCTATCAAGAGAGTTTAAGATGTTTATGGAATAGTGATGACTAATACTTTAAAAACATAATGGTCTTAACCTTGACTGATTTTTTTGTGATATTTTCAGAATATGCCTGGCATATTTTCAGGGGGCTGATGCCCAGAGTGTCCATGAATTTCAGTGGGAGTTGCAGATTCTCAGTATCCCTGCGACTGTTTATAATCCATGGTAACTTGTTTAAAAGATATTATAGTGATTTATCTTTGCTCACAAGCTTAATGCTGAGGCATGTGCTTTGCTAGTTCATACATTTTTTATTCTTTTTCTCAAGGAGATCAACGTGATTGATTAACTTGCTGGATGATAGGCTGTCATTCTTGATTCTCCTTTTTAAAACCTACTTGGACTAAAAATCCCTTCTTTCATTTCTTTCACCAGTTAAAGACTGCCTTTTTCCCATACTCAAAGAATGTAAATAGTTTATTTGATTTATTAGATTTATGCGTGTGATAATTTGGGGGTAATATATGTGTTTGTGGAAGTTAGGGCATTCTGACACCAATGAAGACTATATAAAAACCTAGATAGATACAGTATATCCCTGATTTTAGCTGAGAAAGAAGTTGTGGCATTTTTCTTTTTGATTTAGCAAAACAGGTTGCAATGTCCAGAATGTTGGAATCCAGTTAGTCATTAATGACACTAATTATCCAAGTTCATAACACTATGATTACTTACACAACATGTGTCCTTTGAACAGACTTGTCTAACCTTGTCCAACCGTTGCTTTGCTTTTTCCTGATAGTTAGATATTTTTGATGTACCTTGGGAGAAACATAAAAGAGCTGAATTTCATCATGCCACATAATGAACTTTAATCTGCTGAGTCACTCTACACAAGTGAAATAGTTGGAATTGTTGTTACTATATTACTTAAACTCCAGTGACACCATTTTTAAACTCTAGAGTAAGGAAATTTATCAATTGATTATTATTTGACTTTCTCCCTTTTATTCCAGTTTTTTACATTATTAAGTAAATTAATCCAAGTAAAAATGTAACTAGAATGTTTATAGAGATTAGACATTTATAGAGATTTAGAGATTATGGAGATATTACTAGAATCCTAGCAATTTCTGATATAAAACACAGCTACTGCCTTTTCTTCCTTAAACTTCTATTCCCTTCTGGTCCTTCAGGATCTGTTCATTGTACCCACCAGAAAAGTAGTTTTGCTTAGAAAAAAACATTTGGCAGAGAATTGCTTTAGCTTGTGCCTTTCTGACCAAGAACCCAAGTGGAAATGAAGTCTGATAACTTCTTCATTTCCTGAGGTGCTGAGGGCTTTCACTGTCTGCAGAGTAGGCCATGCAAATTGATCCAATATGAACTACAAGCTATAGCTCTTCTGATCTTATTAACATAAGACATTTTAAAAATAGAGAGCAAATCATGGTAAAGGAAGCTTTGTAGAACATATCCAGGAGTAAACTGGATAAAGTAACCAAAGCCTGGTACCTTTGGCTTAGTTACTTATTTCTTACATAAAATCTCTTCCTGCTCTCCTTCCTCCCCATCCGTCTCAAAAGTCAGTTCCTCCAGATCCCTGTTCCACGTGGGGTTTATAATTAATATTAGGGTAGAAGTTATGTTAACATTTTCCGAAAATGCTATTTTATCAGGTGCATTGCCTTGGGAAATCAAATAGTCTTTCTTCTCCATGCAATGATTATTCACCTCTGAAATGTTCAGCCAACATTTTCATGCCTAGTTCTAGATGGGCCGCCAAACTTTCTGTCAGGATTTTGAAGCTCATTTTTATCTTCCCAGTTTCTTATCCATTCTCACAAGTCAAAGGGGCTGAATATCAGCTAGGATGTCCATTTTTCTTGCTTACTAAAGTTTCCTATGCTTGTTAAAGTTTGTTGCAACAACCAGGTTACTCTGTCTTGAGTCATATAAGTACTTCAGTTTTCTATGTATGTGTCCTCTGATATTGTCTCCTTCAAAACCTACTCCTGGGAGGGCAGCACCACTTAGAAATGACTTTAGTAGCTTGCTCTGTACATTTTCCCCTTTTTGGATGTAGTGTTCCTATTCTGCCCTACTATAGACATGATAGCAATTATCATGAGTAGTGCTGGTGAAATAAGCTACAAGTACGTAGGACAGGAAACTGTGCTATAATCATCTTCGAATAAACCTGAGCCACAGCTATCCTGCTATGATATTCCATGACCTTGTTGAGCAAAGACCTCTGTGTACTGTGCCATTTTACACAGATGAAATGTTGCTGGAGGAGCTTGTTTAATAAGTTATTTAAACTCCAAGACACCAATGTTAACAGTTCCCTAATATTTAATATTCCCAACTTTTATCACAGTTTATACCTTAACACATGAACTCCAGCAACATTTCTTCAGAGTATTGCATTGAGAACAATCAGGCATAAAGGTCTGCTTTTTGACATTTGCTCCTTTGCTTTTAAATGCTGTTCAGAAGGTTTATTAGAGAGCTGGTTCTTACCCCTGCTAGAACGACAGCATCCATGTCAGGGTTTCAAATAACTGCTGGCAATAGCAGAACTGAAGAGGGAGAGGAAGGGGCTGGGGGGCCGGGCATCCAGGGCAGGGGGCCTGACCACTGCTTTTGTTGTGGGGGTGAGGAGCACAAAAATAGCCATAACCATAATGGTGGCCAACTGCAGTGCTGGAATCGATGCCGCAGCAACTGGTGCATTGTGCTGCTATATCTCTGACAGCTGGTATAGGTCTTTCTGTCTCTATCTCTTTATGGAGGTTTGGTGAAGGCAGGAAGTTGATGGTTGTATCTCAGGAAGGACATCACTGGCTTAGCATGTATCTGATTGTGGTGGGCAAAGGAAATATGATGCCATGGGAACACTGGATTATTATAACATACGAATGCATCCAGTGCCTTACACGCAGGAAACTTTGGATAAATATTACATTCCAAAGTGCAGTGTGGGGTTTTTTTTTATCCTCTTCTGATAGAATAAAATTGTGATGATACATGGAAACATGTCAGAAGTTATTACCGTATTTTTTCGCCTGTTGGAAATTGTTGTATAACAAAGAGTTAAACAGTTACTTTGAGGAAAACAAGTTTGATGCCATCCTAATGGATCCTGTGCTACCCTGTGGACCAATAATAGCTGAATATCTGTGCCCCACCCCTCCCCCTTCTGTTTACTTCATGCGTGGACTTCCATGTGGTTTAGACTTCAAAGCTACTCAGTGTCCAAATCCTCTTTCTTATGTCTCTGCAAACCTTTCATACCCAATTCAGGCCACGTTATTTACCCAGTGTGTGAAGCCTGCAAAGTTGTTATTTTTTCACCTGTTATATTTGGAATATAGGGAGCTAGCTTCTGAGTTTCTTCAAAGACAGGTAACAGTCCTTTTCAACAACACTGCCCTTTGACTGATATAGCTATGTGTATCCCAGACCACTCAGGCCAAATACGGTCTTCATTCGAAGCATAAACTTTGAACGAAGAAACTGTTATCAGGCCTTGGTATGTTTAATCTTAAGAAAATATGGTATGGTTTCCCAGGGGTTATTTAAATAATTTTTCACTTTTTTTTTGTGCTTTAGATAATGCAGATCCTAATATTGGATCAGATCCTTAGCCTCTGTACACTGATCTAGTCCCATTGACTGTGTTCACATACATCTTAACTAATGACTCAAAAAGTATATCTGCCATGTTTTCAAAAAAACCCCAAACCAACAAAAAAAACAATAAAGGCACTTCTATCCAGACATTAAAACTATTTTGGCCCTTCCATACCAAGCTTGGGATCCACAAAAAATTAAAGCGCATGAACCAGTGAGAGTTTAAGTAACCTTCTCCTTGGGGAGCAAGCTTTGGAGCTTTCTGGAGAGGGCAAGGGTTTGTATCCCCAAATTGTATGACCCTATGGACTTTGGGAGGGACACAATACCCCTGCAGATCTAAGGCCCCAGAAAAAGTCCATCCTGGCAGCATTCTCATGATGAGAGACACTGCCAACGTGTGTGGGGGGGCGGAGGGGGAGGTGTCAACGCACACACACATGCTAAGTACACATTACCTGTGCTCCTTTTTTAAGGGGAGAGGACAGTGCAGAAAACGTTTTGCTGCTGCTTTCTGAACTACATCTGAGAAATGCAATAAAGCCCTGATAAAGCCCTGTCAGGGGTGCTTTACTGCGCCTATTTAATAGAATTTCTATGGAGAAATTTGGGAAAGAATTGTACCTAGGCACTGTTTGGTCAACATTATCATGAACACTGTGAAGAACTGAATGGTTTTGAGAATTCTAAAGACATTTCAGGGAGGGGAAATCTTTTTTTTTTAAAAGAAGTCTGTATTTTTTATTTTATCGACTATACTGGCGTGTCCAGTGCCAGTGAGGAGCAGAAAGTATTGCTCTATACTCAGTTCAAGCCAGGAGTAATCAAGAGCAACGTGAACTTCAAACAACCCTGACCCAGAGCTATGAACTTCTGTGACCCAACTCCACTAAAGAACTAAGGTTGTCCTGCTGAATCACTATAAATAGAATATGTGGAAGTGCTTATTAGTTAGTCCAGCAACATTAACTGATATCGATTCAGTATTAACAGTCTCACTTTTATCACCGTTTATAACAATAAATATGAACTCTGCCAACTCTAATAAATATTTTACTTTAGAATCGGTAAGGAGTAAAGGTCACATAGATGCATGCTTTTAAATGCTGCTCAGAAGGCTTACTAGAAGAAAGTTGATTTTTTAAGCCTATTGGCATGATGGCAACTGTATCAATATTCCAGGTAACTGCTAGGTTGGCTCTTTTTTTTTCTCTGTGGAGTTTTGCGGAGGGCGGGAAGCTGTTGGTTATGCCTCAAGATGGAAGTCACTGGCTCAGCATGCGTGTAGCAGTAGAAAAACTTGGACAGCGGGGACATGACATCGTTGTTGTAATACCAGAAGCCACGCTGCTCCTGGGAACATCGGAATATTATACGACACGAACGCATCCAGTGCCTTACACACAGGAAACATTAGATAAACATTACCAGTCCATAGGTCAAAATGTTTTTCTTCAATCTCCATTTCTAGAAAAAATTGCAA
Organism: Alligator mississippiensis; assembly: GCF_030867095.1. NCBI lineage: Eukaryota > Metazoa > Chordata > Crocodylia > Alligatoridae > Alligator > Alligator mississippiensis. Next base: position 183,531,312 of record NC_081827.1, read on the forward strand.
CAATATACAGAAACATGTCAACAGTTACCACCATGTTCTCTTCTGCCTGTCGGCAATTTTTATATAACAAAGAATTAATCAAATACCTTGAGGACAGCAAGTTTGATGCCATCCTAATGGATCCTGTGTTACCCTGTGGACCAATAATAGCTGAATATTTGTCCCTCCCTTCTGTTTACTTCATGCGTGGTCTTCCATGTGGTTTAGACTTCAAAGCTACTCAATGTCCAAATCCTGTCTCTTACATCCCAAGAATTTTTACAACCTATTCAGACCACATGACATTTACCGAGCGTGTGAAGAACCTATTAATTGATTCTTCAGAAAATTTATTTTGTTACCTATTTTATTCAAAACATGAGGAACTGGCTTCAGAGTTTCTTCAAAGAGAGGTAACCGTCCTGGAACTGTTCAGCAAGGCATCAGTTTGGCTGATGAGATATGATTTTGTGTTTGAGTATCCCAGACCACTCATGCCAAATATGATCTTCATTGGAGGCATAAACTGTGAGCAGAAGAAACCATTATCAGAGGTTTGTATTTTTTACTTAAAGTTTAAAAAAACACAGGTTTTACTAAAGATTGTTTAAAGGTTTTGTATTATTATTATTTATTGCCATACTATATTTGTTCTTGAGAGCTTACCTGGTTCAAGATTGTCCCAGATGCCAGATCTCTGTACCTCAACCTATTTCCAATGACTGTTCAGATGAATCTTGGCTATGGACTCACAATGTTTATGTCTACATGGTGCAATGCACTACATTCTACTCAAAGTAGCTCATTTTTAATATTATAAAGTTGAAAAGTCTATGGCATTTACCATTCAGTGGATCTTTTGTAGGTTTTATTACTGTATTTCGTGTGTTATTGATATCTTGTGTGGTCCAGTGGAAGTGTAAATTTTATGCAAGTTTATCTACATGTGCAAAGGTCTTGATGACATCACAAACATCAGATTCAAGTAAAAGTATTGGGTGATGCATGAAAAAGTTGGGATAGTATTTGTTTTTAAATAAGCTTCTGGTGCAGTGGGGATTTATATTGTCCAGATGACAGTTCTACAGAATGGCAGAGGCCCTCTTGGGTCATGCTTGAAAAATTGCTATATCCAACCCACATTTCTTAAATCTTGTACTTTGTCTTTATTGTTCTGTTCTATATAGCATCTGGTTTGGGTGAAACAGAGTCTACTAAAGTGACATGCTTCAGGTAGCATGGAATGAGTTTCATAGATTTCATAGACATTAGGGATGGAAGGGATCTCAGAATATCATCGTAGCACTGCCAAATCTATAAGCGTGCTGCGGGTTTTTCTTCCCAAGGTGGAGTACCTTGCATTTTTTGGAGTTGAAGGCCATCAGGTTTTTGCCCGTCCATTTTCCGAGCCTGTCAAGGTTGGCCTGGATCACCACCCTGTCCTCGGGTGTGGATGCTGTATCCCAAAGTTTGGTGTCATCAGCAGACTTGGCCAGTCCACTCCTGACACCAATGTCCACATCATTAATGAAGACATTGAAAAGGATAGGTCCAAGGACAGAGCCTAGTTGGACCCCACTGGTCACGGCGCACTACAATGATTGACTTCCATCAGCTACCACTCTCTGGGTCCAACCTCAAAGTCAATTCCCCAGCCAGCGGACTGTCATGTAGCCGAGGCCACAGTTGGCCAGTTTTTCTATAAGACAATCGTGGGATACCAGATTGAAAGCTTTTTTAAAGTTGAGATATATGACGTCGATCTCTTCTCCCTTGTCCAGGTGATATGTCACCTGGTCATAGAAGGAGATGAGATTGGTCAGGCAAGACCTACCCCCAACAAACCCATACTGGCTATCCCTCAGGATGTTGCCCTCAGCCAGTTTGTCAAGAATGGTTTCTTTGATAATTTTTTCCAAGATCTTACCCGGGATAGAGGTCAGGCTGATAGGCCTGTAGTTCCCCAGATCTACTTTCCTCCCTTTCTTGAAGATAGGCACCACATTGACCTTCTTCCAATCCTCAGGCACTTCACCTGAGCGCCATGAGTTCTCGAAGATCTGTGCCAGTGGCCAAGCTATGATGCTTGCCAGCTCTTAAGTACCCTGGGGTGTAGACTGTCTGGGCTGGCTGACTTGAAGGTGTCCAACCTCTTAAGGTGTTCCTTCACATGGTCAACATTGATGTGGGGTAATAGGTCTCCCTTGCCCTGGCTGTCCCATACTTTATTGGGCAGGGCCGTCCCTTGGGGCTGGTAAAAAACTGACACAAAATACCCGTTGAGCAGGTTGGCTTTTTCCTGGGTGTTGATTGTCAGTTGATCCATATGGTTTAGCAGGGGTCCAATGTTACCCTTGCTTTTCCTCCAGCTCCCCTCATATTTAAAAAGGACTTTTTATTGTCCTTGATATGTGTAGCCAGTTGGAGTTCAGTCGCATCCTTGGCTTTCCTGGTTTACTCCCTACAGGTCTGGACCAGTGCATAATACTCCTCCTGTGGGGTGGATCCAGCCTTCCATCCATTATAGGCCTTTCTTTTTAAATGCAGGAGGTCAGCTAGTTCCCTGCAGAGCCAAGGGGGCTGCTGTACTCTTTTGCTTCCTTTCCTCCGAGATGGGATAGACATTGCTTGTGCTTTCAGGATTGCTCCCTTGAGGAGCAACCACTCTTCCTGAACACCCCTCCCCTTCGGGTCATGGTCCCTTAGGGCCTTGCCAACAAGCCTCCTGAACTTGTCCAAGTCAGCTTTCCTGAAGTTCAGAACTTCTGCTTTGCTGACTGACTTGCCAGCTTTACGGCAGATGGTGAAGGTGATCAGCTCATGGTCGCTGTCTCCCAGCTTCCCTTCGATCCTTAGGTCACTGATTAAGTCACCCCCCATTCCCAGTACTAGGTTGAGCAGTACTTTGCCGCTTGTCAATCCATAGACTTTGTGAGTCCACACACATGAGGAAGCTTTGCGACCATTCGGATGTGGCCAAATGCTTTTCCCACAAGATGTCAGGGAAGTTGAAATCTCCCATGACAACCATGCACTGGGAGCATGCAGCTTCAGCTAGTTTCCTGGCAAATTCCTGAGCAAGCTCTTGATCCTGGCTAGGAAGTCTGTAATAGACCCCCACCATTGTGTCCCCTGTGCCTTGTTCACCATGGATTTTTGACCCAGAGAGTCTCCAATCGTCTCCCCTGGGACACTATGTCAGCTTGCAGGGATGTGTAGATTTATGCGTGTGATCTCCCTATAAGATCGTAATCCTTTTAGTTTAGCAGGAGGACCAGTTCCTCCTGTTTGTTCCCCAGGCTCCTGGCATTGGTGTACAGGCAAGTAAGAGTCCCATTGCGGGTCCTTCCCTTTCCTACAGATTGCTCTGGGGCTGGGGTAGGGGTGAATTCCCTTGAGTGCCTTAGCCTGCTGGGTTTATAAAAATGGCCCAGTGGGCTTGCAGTGGCGGTACTCCCCCCATCCCCTGGCGGGCTCAGTTTAAAGCCCGGACGAGCAGATCAGCAAGTCTGGCTGAGAAGAGCCTCTTCCCCAGTGCAGAGAGACGGAGGCTGTCTCTTCCCAGCAGCCCACTGCCTCCCTCACCAAAAAGCAGGCTGTGATCATGGAAGCCAAAGCCTTTACAATGACATCAGTGCTGCCGTCTCTGGATGACTATCTCAACCAATCTCTCCCTCTTCAGTCCATGTGCCCCCACCCCCCTAAGCTCCACTCCCAGAGCCCTGTAATCTCTCATGACCCAGCTGGGATTGTTCAGAACCATGTCATTTGTGCAATGAGTTGGGCTATTTTGACAAGTTGCTCCAACAGCCAGGTGTGTTGGGGATGCCTTGAACATACTGTACTCTGAGCCTGCAGAACATAAGTTACAGCAATCCTGTGGATGCTCTGATTTATGGTAGGGGCCAGTCTAGACTGAGGAATTTGAAGGGAATATTGGAAAGTAGCAAAATGCTGAGTGCATTACGAGTGCACCTGAAAATCCAATCAAGTAAATATAGTTAACTAGCACAATAGAATCATCTATCCAGAAAAGAGATGTTTTTATGAACTTCTGATTACAGCTATGGCCACAGAGCTAGACAGTTATTGGAGATGAATGGTAGTCACCAGAGCTAGATTATAGAGGAAATATAGTTCAGTTTTGACTAAAACAAAACTACGATTAATCTATACTGAAAATATGTGAAAATACTGGAACTCTCCCTAGCAATAGTGCAGTTGTCTTGTTGAAACAATATGGGGAAGGAAGCATATTACAAGCATAATATGATAATACCACAGGTGGTAAAATCCAGACAATTCAAAGTCCAACAGATAACACTTATCTCTCGTTCCATTGTTACCAAAATACTTCATGAAGAGTTCAGTCTGACAGTTACATATGATACCAAATAATGAACAAATGAATCGCAATGATTTTCAGTATCTTTTTATTTAAAGTAGGGACTGAAAGCATCAGATCAATATTTTGGTCATCACTCTAGGTTTTCTGTGCCTCCACTGTCCAATGAACTATACAAAATCAACTCAATCAGTTCATTTTTAATCAAAGGTTTATAAGTACATACATTGTTGATAAGGTACGATCTTTCATATTCGATTCCATTAGATCTTGAAATGAAACATAACTTCCATACCTCCCATGAATCGCGTGGCATCTTCTAATTTTTACATAGACATTATTATTATATGTTAAAGCTAGTTGAATGATAGGAACTGGAACCAGTTAGGAAACAGTTAACTGGATAATTTGCCACTACCCAATCAAGATACAAGCCTTGCCAGGACTGCAGATGAAAGAGGTGGAAAAACTATCAGGATTTGTTAGGATGGGAGCCAGCCAGACTGGAACACTTGCTAGCTGGAGGGATTAGCTGAAGGTGACCGAAATGTGGCCAGAGTTCTGAGTTTCCCCATGGATTTAGGACTGACAGTCTGAGGATGAACTTAAATCAGCTGGACAGAAACTGGGAGGACACATGCTGACTGACAAAGGACTGACATGAGTCGGAGTCTTTTTGCAGAATTGACTGATCCATTCAACTTCAAACAGACTCAAGACTGACAGTACTGGGAAGTACTGAGAAGAGGAAAGGGAGTGAGTAATGATGCTCTGAGGAGGTACACATTCAGGAAACAGACATTTTGTGCATTGCCAGTTTCATAAATCCCATGTTAAGTCAGATTGCAGAATCAATCTTTAACCAGTTGAAGTTAAAAAATAGCTTGTTTAAGACCATGTAGACATTGGAAATTAAATATTTACTTTAGGATTGAAGGAATGAAAGGGGCAAAGTCACACAGCAAAATAATTCCAGCATTCCCTGCAATAGTTTAGTGTGCATCTAAAACCTGGCTGAGTGATTCTGTGGCACAAGGCTTCTTGGTTAATGATATGACTTCTTTTCTACAAGGGGTTTATCATCTAGCTGCATGGCTCCTATTTTTCCTGCCCGTCTGGACGCTTTCTGAAGGGCGGAAGTTACTGGTGATACCTATTGATGGCAGTCACTGGCTCAGCATGCAACCAGTTTTGGAGCAACTTAACCAGAGAGGACAGGAAATAGTAGTTGTTGCACCAGAAATAAATTTGTGGATAAATCCATCAGCACATTACACAATGAAAACATACTCTGTACCCTACACAAAGGAATTTTTGGAAGAACAGCATAAGACAATGGGCCATAAAGTTTTTTCACAACAACCTTTCCTGGAAAAAATCACTTCAGCAGTCTCAAAAATGAGAAACATTACAATGATATTATTTCATTCCTGCGAACAGTTTCTAGCCAACAAACAGCTGATCAAATACCTAGAAGAAAGTAAATTTGATGCTGTCTTTATGGATCCTCTGTTTCCATGTGGGCAAATAGTAGCTGAACATTTGTCCCTACCCTCCGTTTACTTCATACGAGGAATCCCATGTGGTGTAGAGTTTCATGCTACCATGTGTCCAAATCCTCCTTCTTACCTTCCAAGATTCTTCACGGGCTATACAGACCACATGACATTTATCCAACGTGTGAGAAACCTCTTGGTCAGCTCCATCGAATTCTTGGTTTGTTATCTTTTTTACTCACCATATGAACACCTGATCAAGGAGTTCCTTCATCAAGATATGACAGTGCCTGAGCTGTTTAGTCATGCATCTATTTGGCTGATGAAATATGACTTTGTGTTCGAGTATCCTAGGCCTATGATGCCCAACATGGTCTGCATTGGAGGTACAATCTGTGGTCAGCAAAAACCATTATCTCAGGTTAGTTTTATTTATTGGCCAAGTAAAGTTTAACTATGTAATAAGACCAAGTTTAAATCAGTTAAAAATTCAAAGTAAGGCAAGTGCATCATAGAAATCCTTGGGGAAAGATGTTGCACCTATTTTTATTATCATCTATAAGTAGACATTTATGCAGTCAGAAAGCCTCAGTTATCTACAAAAACCCAACCCATGAAAGCTTATGTTTTAGTGCATAGAATAATTTCATTTCATAGCACTGCTTATAAGACTTGTGGGATAATCCAAATAACAATGCCAAATGCTAATATTTTGCAGTGTACCTGTACCACATCTTTCATAATGGAATTCCAAACATGATAATTAAATGACTGCACACAGCCATTTAATAGATATATACCAGAGTTATTTTTACAGAGCAGCAACTTGAAATTCAGAGAGATTAAGTGCCTGACAAAATTAATTTGGATACAGCATTTAGAGGTTCCTACTGTGGACTTTTGACCTGTTATGTCACAAAGTTCTACAGATCTCCTGATCATAATCTTGATTGTAGTATCAACATAATTTAAATATGCAACAAAAAGATACATGGCAATGAATTGCACTGCTAGACCCCATGTGGCATTTGTAGTACAGACAAGGTTCTTTGGGTAAATCTGACATCTTTTATTAGACCTACTCTAATAGTTGGAAAAATTCTTCTTAACAAGGTTTTGGGCACAAACACCCTTCATCAGGCTGAGGAAGTGTCTACAGATGGTCTGTGCTCTTCCTGGATGGAATAGTAAAGCAGTCAGAGGCCAGTACATATGCAAGAAAGCCAGTCAGTCAGAATGTAAATTGAGGTGGTCAGCAGGAGAGAGAATGGTGGGAGCAGGGAAGGGAGTGAGAATAGCTTGTAAAAAGTGGAGTGTTTACCTGGGGAGCCAGATGTTAGGCAGGTTATAATGTGTCATAAATCTAATGTCTATATTTAATCCATGAGTTTTTGTATCCAGTAGATTTATGAAGGGAAGTTCATGGGCTCATCTGTGAAAGGTGTTTTGTAAATTCCCTTTGAGGAATAGAACGGAGAGATTGGAGAGAGTTTTTCTTGTGAGAAATGGGCCCCCACAGGTAGTTGGATATTCTTGACTTTGATAGATTTTTGCTGTGTGTTCATTCTGGTGCACAACTGCTGTTTGGTTTCTCCTACATATTTTCCATCTTTCTTTTGGTATTAGGTCATCCTGACCTAATCTTTGCTGATTACTCTTGACATACTGAGAAAAACCTCTTTAAAAGATTGGCTGAGAAGTCCCCTATTGAAGGTGGTCTTGGTTACCAGGAGGACAGATTCTGACCAAGGTTTACATAGGCACTTGAGTGTCCTGGGCGGCATCTGTGCACAGTGCAGTATCAGTGGCTGTACTGCTGCTGTCATGGCAGTGCTTTTAATGCCCCACCAGAGTTAGTACCCAGAGCTGGTGGCCTGGGCAGCCCCACTTAGTTACACTACTGGACCCTGATTCACCTAAGGACTTAAACAGGGAAGTAGCATTAGTGTGTGATGTCTAAGTGAAATAAATGGGACCATGCAATTGCCTAAAAAAGTGACTGTGTGTATAGACCAGATTGGCAAAGACTACTTAGTTTCATTTTACTTCCTCTGTATGTTGGACATGGTCCATTTCTTACTATCATCTGGACATATTTAATTTAACCAATTCCCAACCATATTGTAGTGGGCTAGGCACTGGTGGTACTACGGTGTTTTCTGCTGATATACTGAAGATTGTTTATGCTTTGTGGCTATGTTGTGCAGGAGGGGATGGAGCAGATATCACATGAGACATCATCCACTCATGTTGCAGTTTAGCCAAACATTTTTCTGGGATATTTAAAACAGATACAATCTCACCTTTAGCAGGGGATTGGACTACATGATTCTGGAAATCTAAATTTGGACTTTCATCCCTTGGACTAAATTTGGACTTTATATGGTTGGCTGCAAATGCAGGAGAGTGAACTCTGCAACCCAAAAGGACCTGTCCAATCCTATGTTCATATTTGTATAGTAAAGTGTATCTGTACTTTTTGAGGAAATTTGGGTCTTATTCCAAAGGGCACTGATCTAATCAAATAGTTAAACCTGTGCTTTAGAGTTTATACCATTGGCTAGCTCTCATGTGGATGTATCATGTGTTGAAATAAAAGAGCTATGTAACCTTGTTTGCTCCCACAAAAAAATCAATTCAGAGGTTGAACTCTCAGCAGGCCTTGGGTCATCCCATTCATGAACTATTCTTTAAGAAAGGTCACGGTTGTCTCAATAGTGAACAAAATGTATAATAGCCATGTTAGACAAGAATAAAAAGAATCAATCAGAGTTGTGCCTTAGAACACAAAAGATAATTTTGTCAAGTTCACAATTTATAGGGATATATTAACTAGGCATATTTAACAAGTTTTCCTTCTAAATCCCATCCCATGCATATTATTTCCTATTTTCTCTTTCCACCATAATTTATTGATATTGCTTGCATGACATAAGTTCTTTGTTCTTTATCAATTTACTTGCCCTTAATGCTGTTTTTCTGTTTGCTCCAAAATCTTTGGGTTGCTGGGTTCTAGTCACGTGTGTTTTATAGGCCTTTTCATGCAATACGAGTCTCACTATTTTCTGCTTCCTGTGGCTATGGCAATTTTGAAAGAAGCATAACTTTTCTTTACTTTAAAAAAAAACAAAAAAACAAGAAGAAAATTGGAAACATTTCAGAAAATATTCTAGTACCTGATTTGCTTCAAAGCAAGATAATGCTGGTTTAGTGCCTAGAAATGGTTGACCTTTTCATAGATTTACTTGATTTGTACTGTGTTATTTTTTACTGCATAGATCGTGATTTCCTTCACCTACCCTCATTTAATACACCGAAGCTCTTACAATTTCCATATTGAGTCTTGATTGAGACCTTAGTCCTGGCAACTTCGGCATACATGAATAACTTTTTTTTGCAGGGGGAGGTGGGGGTAGGTAATAATCCAATTAGTTTACATGGGACAGTTTTTAATTGCTGCAGATGTTTGCACAATAAGATCAGCAGTTTAATTATTTTGCATGTCCTTTTGATTTCCTTTGCAGGTACTTTTCATTGTGGGTTCCCATTGACTGCAAAGTACTAGGAATTATGGATTTGTGATGCGTGTTTTATGAAAAAATATTGACTGGCAGTTTCTTTGTATTTGCAGCAATTTGAAGCCATTGTGAATGCCTCTGGAGAACATGGCATTGTTGTCTTTTCTTTGGGCTCAATGGTCTCAGAGATTCCAATGAAGAAAGCCATGGAAATTGCCGAAGCCTTGGGGAAAGTACCTCAAACAGTAAGGGACAACTCTTTCTAGACTAGCCATTAAATACTATCTTAAAATATAGTATTTGATTATTACTTGATTGGTTTTGGTATATAAACAAGTATCATGAATCATGCCACATTTGAGGGGAAGCTCTGCCTTAGGACTCCCCAAAAGAAAGACTCATTTGGTCTCCTTCTCCTGAAGGACCCCCTAAAACCAGCCCTGGACTCTGGGTTTGAGACCGTCACTCTTCTCTGTCCCTGGCTGCCCTAGCAAACCATAGCACCCCTTGAAGAGTTTCTTTCTGGTCAGCTCCCAGGAAGGGCAGTGTTTTCTTCTTCAAAGTGGAAAGGCAAGTATGGCAACACCCCAAACAGCACAGCTGACTACTCGGCTCCAAACAAAGAGTCTTTATTGTGCCCCCTGTCCTTCCTGGGACTCCATTCTTTTCTCTCCACTCCATCCTCCCTAGGAATCCTTCTTTTCTTTCTACCTTGTTCCTCCTGGAACTGCCCCTTCTCTTTCCAGCTCCTAGAGTCTCACTCTTTCTCCTCGGGCAGTCGGCCATATTCCCAACCATACTGTTACAAAACTGTAGTAATTAACACAGGGACTAACAGTCACCTGATAAAATGAAACATAATGTCATGGGGAACTAATCAGGGAGATTCTCTTAGAGAGAAAAGGTGTCCTGCTTATGTAACTAATTATAAGAACTATTTCCAGCAAAGCCTGTACTGGGTCCCACCCCCACCAAACATCCCCAACCAGAACTGCAGGCTAGAAATCAGCCATATTTTTAGCTTCTTGGGTCACAACATACCTCGTCACAAAAAGTTACATTCAACATTTAACACAACAGATACCTTTAAAAACCTGCCCCTCGTTTCCTTTATAGAAAAACAAAACTCATCGTCATGGCTCTCCAGAAATCCTGATGAACTGCATTTGTCCATTATGAATTCTGGTGCACAACACATTTTATAGCAGGATACAACAGCAGGAATGGTGCAGGCTCTTAATGCTGTATTAATGTTGCCTTTATTTATTCCAAAAGGTTATCTGGAGGTACACTGGAGAAGCACCACCCAACCTTTCAAAGAACACAAAACTAGTCAAGTGGCTGCCACAGAATGATCTACTTGGTATGCCTGAGCAAGGGGGGGAGGGTACTGCTATAAATTGTTAAATATATTTCTTTTCATTTGAAAATGCTATATGATAACAGTTATAAACACAGGCCTGTAAGGCCAGAAAGGACTGCTGCAATGCTTCAAGCTTCAGTTTGCTGGAGATCACAGCATTTCCCTGAATTAGTTTTTAGTTGAACTAGAGCACATCAGATCCAGGAACAGGGCAGGAGGGGGTGTGCCCTCCTCCTGCACTTTGGCTGTGTAGCAGGCTTGCTGCTTGGGTTGAGTCTCAGGCTTGAAATCTTGCTGTTTAGATTGGTGGAGCTCACCCCAATCAGGAGGCAGCAAGAGTTCAGTCATGCCCCTTTCCTGAGGGGAGGGGGAGAAGAGTTCCCTCCGCCCCCCGTGGACTTGATTGAAGACTGCAACACTCAGGTCCAGAAGACTTCAGGGGTGGAGCCCTGCAGCGTATAAAAGCAGCTGCGTGCCCAGCATGAGGGGAACACATCCGGGACAGAGAAGAGAGAAGAGCTGGGCTTAGAAGAGCTGAGGAGAGCTGCTTAGTAGGGCAAAGCAGTAGCCCGGAAGCACCTCTAAAGACTTCCATCAGTGGGGAACAGCAGATGGCTCCAGCAGCTGGGCTCTTGGTGTGCAGCACGGCGCACGGCATCCAGACCCTGGGAGCTGAAAGGTGATGAAGCTCAGGTCTGCAACATCTGGTGTGCGGCCAGAGACACAGTGCACAGGACGGTGCATGGAGAAGGACCTTTGGAGCGCCTGGGCGGCTCAGATCCCCAACCTCTGGAACAAGGGTGGGAGCTCGGTGCAGGAGACGCTACACGGAGGGTCCAGGAGTGGACTGAGCCTGGTGCTGCACGAGGCAGCCCAGGCCCCTGACCCATAGCAAAAGGTTGAGTCCAGGGAGCCAAATGATGCTTGGGCTACTGAGCCAGCAGACAGGGCAGAGCCAGAGGCCCCAGAAGCCCTGCATAGAGGTGCCCTGTTCCAGGGGACAGCGGCCCTCCCCCCAAAGCTTGCTGCAGACAAGAGAGCAGCCTGGTGCAGAGGATGAGGAGCACCCTCCAGGCCCGGGAGCCATGAGTTGCAGGGAAAAGACGATTCCCACAGGGGAGGGGGAGTCCTCCCCCGGTTAGTTAAGGGATCCTGAAAGTGGAGGTCCCACTGAGAGAGCCCCCCTAAAGTTACCAGCTTCTTTGTAGGGCTTGGGAAAAGCCCAAGGGCATTGGGGTTTCCCCTCGCAATTAAGTTTATCTTTGGGGTTTATCTGTTTCAGATCAGATACTTACCTGTGACTTACCTGTATCTGGAGCACTGGTATAAGGTTTTATGTCATTTACCCAGAGGGCATTGTTTATGTTACTGGTTTAGATATCCTATAAATATATATACATTGTACATATGTTTATATTCATGTTCCTTTCCCTTGTGATAAGTTAATGTAAATAAATGTGTATGTAAAGTGCCCTGACTGTCCTGGCCTGGTTCTATAGGGATGGAGGGAAACTGAGCAGTCTGCAGTCCCCACCCCACAGCACACCTGCCAGCTAACAATCCCCTTCAATTGGAGAAGGGGAGTATATACCCAAGTTACCTGTGCTACAGCTGTGTTGCCTAATGCCTATGTGCAGTGAGCTTTGAGCTCACTTGCTGATCAGGGGAGGGTCTGGTCAAAAGCCCTGCTTTTGCATGGCTCTGGAGCTGAGAGGGTGAAGAGGAGAAGCCTTCACCCCTTCTCCCCCTCGCCCTCCCTACTGAACGCATTAGCAGGAAAAAGAGAGGACAAGTGGTGGTGACAATACTCACCTCCCAGTGTCTGAAGCACAATGAAAATGGGCTCTGGCCAGACACCTCCCTGAGAGTTTACAGCCAAAGAGGCAAGCGACTATGCTGTCACATCCCATCTGGATCTGCCCCTGAAGAACATCTTTTAGAAAAAACATTGAGTCTTGATTTTTAAAAGTTCCTGCAGCAAGGAATTCACTACAGCTCTTGAAGAGTTAGTGCAATTGTTAATTGCACTCTCCATTAAATTTTGTGCCTTATTTTTTAGGTGAATAAGGCTAGCTTCACTTTGAAGCTTTCTGAGATCTTGGGGTGATATCCTGGCCACCCAATGAGAGTTTTGCCCTAGTTAACAGAGGAGAATCTAGGTTTTTACAGATATTATTTAAACCAGGCTGAGTTCTGAAATCTTCATGGTTCAATCTGTCATAAGTACTTTCATTTTAATTATAATCATGAAGATGCCAAGAAATAATGTCCACATGACCTATGCTTCCATGTCATGGCGTACCTTTATAATTAGCACTGTCATGTTGGTTTAAAACCTTCTCTTATAACGTGCCCACTGCAATTTAAAGAATTAAATGCCTGAGCAAGCAGTTGACTATATATTATTATATCTGTTTTATCCCCACAGCTCATCCGAAAACCCGTGCCTTTATCACTCATGGAGGCTCACACGGGGTCTATGAGGGAATATGTAATGGCGTGCCAATGGTGCTAATGCCCCTGTTTGGAGACCAGATGGATAATGCTATGCGGGTGGAATCACGGGGTGCAGGAGTGACACTGAATATTCTTGAAATGACTTCTAAGGACATAGCTGATGCACTGAATACAGTAATTAATGATATAAGGTTAGTAACAGCGGATACAAATATGTCATCTTCATTTCAGGACTACTGACAAAAATGCCGGCACACTGGATTCTAGATTAATTGAACACTAATTACTATCCTTGTCATATTAACAATGTTACATCACTCAAAAATCAGGAATAATAGATTCTAAATTAGCATTTCAATACTGAAGGAGGTCTGGCCTTCTTGCTGTCTGCAGTAATAGGCATCAGCTAACTAGAACTGAATTTGCTATGATAGTGTGGGTGTGGCATAAATATGACAAACAAAAATGGTTTTTTAAAGTTATGTCACATACTTACAGTCAAGCGTCCAGCTTTTTGAGGGCAGCAAGACAATGATAACGATGCTGTTCTACATACAGTACAGGGGGTGAGTGGTGGAATAATTTTTTCTTGCCTGTTTTGCATTCCCCTCCTTTTCTTATGGGAAAAGGGGAGGGAAGAATACCCAAAATCCAAACATCAAAACTAAATAAAAAATTTAAATGGATTTTTGCTATATTTGTAAATGTTTTTAGCCCAAACCTACATTTATCCATGTCAAGTTTCAGACAAAAGAAATGCACCATTCTAATTTTTTTTTCATGGGGGAGAGGGGAAGTAATTTTTGACTACTAATGTACAGTAATGACAGATAAACCTGCTTCACAATGGCAAAGATTAAAAAGCTTTGATGGCTGGGTCACTCCCATACTAACATTTTATTTTAATATGTATATGCCCTTCCATACCTTGTACTTTGCCTAATAATGCTATGGTTCTGTTGCAGAATGCCCTTATAGGGTTGTTTCCTAGCATCAAACATGTATAACCTTCAAGCTGAGGTGGCTTAGAGTGGGTAACTATTATCATTTTTTAGTTATATAGATTTAATAGATTAATAGGGTCGGAAGGGACCTATTAGATCGTTGAGCCCAACCCCCTGCTCTGGGCAGGAAAGAGTACTGGGGTTAAATAACCCCAGCCAGGTGCTTGTCTAATCTCCTTTTAAGTGCTTCTAAGGTAGGGGAAATCACCACCTCCTTTGGAAACCCATTCCATAATTTGGCAACCCTCACCATAAAGAATTTTTTCCTGATGTTCAATCTAAATTTGCTGTCCTTCAGCTTATGGCTGTTGTTTCTAGTAACCCCGAGGGGTGCCCTGGTAAACAGAGTATCCCCTATTCCCTGCTGACCCCCCCGATAAGTTTGTAGTCAGCCACAAGATCACCTCTCAGCCTTCTCTTGCGGAGGCTGAAGAGATTCAGGTCCCTCAATCTGTCTTCATAGGATCTTACGTGCAGGCCCTCAACTATACAAGTAGCTGTCCTCCAAACCCTTTCCAGGTTATCCACATCCCTCTTGAAGTGCAGTGCCCAAAACTGGATGCAGTACTCCAGCTGTGGCCTCACCAATGCCACATAGAGGAGAAGTATCACCTCCCTAAACCTGCTCGTGATGCACCTACTAATGCAAGAAAGAGTGCGGTTAGCTTTACTTATTACCTCATCACATTGGCAACTCATGTTCATTTTTGCAACGACTATGATCTGAGATCCTTTTCCGCTGCTGTGCTACTTAGGATGGTACTTCCCAGTCTGTAGGTGTATTGGTGATTCTTTCATCCCAGGTGCAGCGCTTTGCACTTACCTTTGTTAAATTGCATCCTATTCTGATCTGTCCACTTCCCCAGTCTGTCCAAATCCTCCTGAATTCGCTCCCTACCCTCTAGTGTGTTTACTATACCCCATAGTTCGGTGTCGTCTTAGAATTTGGACAGAGTGCTTTCTACACCCTCATCCAAATCACTGCTGAAGATATTGAACAGTACTGGTCTAAGGACAGAGCCTTGGGGGACACCACTGCCCACATCTCTCCAGGTAGAAACTGACCCATACACTACCACTCTCTGGGTGCTTCCCATAAGCCAGTTTTCCACTTGCCTGCCTCTGAAAAAATCCACACCACAGCTACTTAGTTTAGTTATAATAACTGGGTGTGACACTGCATCGAAAGCCTCTTTAAAATCCAAGTGAATAACATCTACCTCTACTCCTGCATCTAAGCACTTTGTGACCTGGTCATAAAAAGAGACCAGGTTAATCAGGCAGGATCTGCCTGCTATAAACGCATGCTGGTTGCCCCTTAGCATTGTGTTACCCGCTGGCCCCCCCCCCCCCAAATGTGATCCTTAATGATTTTTTCTAAGGTCTTGCCAAGAATAATGGTGAGGCTAACCAGCCTATAATCACCCGGGTCCTCCTTCCTCCCCTTCTTGAAAATAGGGATGACACTGGCCCTTTTCCAGTCCTCTGGGACCTGTCCTGAGTGCCACAAGCGCTCAAACAGTTGCGCCAATGGTTTCACTATGGCACCAGCCAATTCCTTTAGTACCTCTGGGTGAAGATCATCGGGGCCTGCCGACTTAAATATGCTCAACCCCTCCAAGTGTCCCTTCACTAGGTCAGTGCTAACTGCTGGTGGACTGGTATCTCTCTCATGCCAGGCTAAAGTCTTATTGGGAAGCATGTTTGTATCTGTGTTTAAGAAGGACTTTTTATTACCTTTAATCTTTGTTGCCAGCCTGAGTTCTGTATCTGCTTTGGGCCTCCTCACTGCTTCCCTGCAAGCACGAGCCAAGCAGGTATACTCTTCCTTAGTGGCTGCCCCCTGCTTCTACAGCCTGTAAGCCTCTCTTTTCCCCTCTAGGCTCTCCTGGATTTCCCTGCTCAGCCAAGAGGGTTTCTTGGCTCTTTTGCCTCCCTTTATGTGTACTGGGATGATACCCCTCTGTGCCTGCAGGATCAGTCCCTTGAGGAACTCCCACCCTTCCTGGACTCCTAACTCACTGATGTTATTACCCCTCAGTCCCACTCTAATCTCCTGGGCTCGTTGAAGTTGGCCTTCTGGAAGTCTAGCACTTCTGCCCTACTAGATATCTTTCCCACCTTTCGCCAGATAGTGAATCCTATCAACAGGTGGTCACTATCCCCTAGGTTACGTTGTACCTGCAGATCCCCCGCCAAGTCCTCCCCTGTAGCCAGCACCAAGTCAAGTAAGGCATTTCCCCTAGTGGGACTGCATACCTCCTGTGTTAGATGCAGGTCCTGTATGCAGGTTAGGAACCTATGTGAACGGGCAGACCTGGCTGACTGCTCCTCCCAGCAGATGTCCAGGTAATTTAGGTCACCCATGACGACCAGGTCCTATGAGCATACTGCCTCTGAGAGCTGTCTCAAGAATTCCAGGTCTAACTCTTTCTCCTGGTGTGGGGGTCTGTAGTAGACCCCCACTACCAAGTCCCTTTCACCTCTACCCCCTTGTAATCTGACCCATAGGTCTTCAATCTGCCCTTCTTCTGTCCCCATCTTTATTACAGAAAATGTATAATGTTCCTTAACATATAAAGCAACACTCCCCCACCTTTTTTCCCCCAATCTATCTTGCCTGTAAAGCCTGTAGCCCTCAATGCTCAACTGCCCAATTGTAGATAGAGTCTCACCAGGTTTCTGTTAGCCCAACCAGGTCAAAATCTTTGTCTGGAAGCAGGAGTGCAAGTTCCTCCTGCTTATTCCCCATACTCCTAGCATTAGTTTAGAGACACCTAAGCCCCCTGATAGGTGCCCTTAGTACTCCCCTATCCTGATGCTTAGTGGGCCCCTTAGTACTTACCTGGTCTATTCCAGCGTGCGGGTCATGGCTTGCCTTTCCTGGTTTCACCCTGTCTTGGACATCCCCGTCCCCCAACAAATCTAGTTTAAAGCTCTTCGTAGGAGGTCTGCCAAACTGTAGGAGGACATATAAAACAGCTGTTTCTATCTGTTTATAGAAAGCTGCCGCAGCACAATCTAAAACTGCCTGGCTCAGCATTACTTGCTTCATACTAACACAAAGACAGATCAGGTCACTGATATCTCTTCATACTTTTCATGGCTGCTGAAATGGAAGATTCCTCATGATTTTTCTGTTGTTGCAGTAAAATAGGCTGTCCCCTTCTACTTGTTGCATTGTCCTAATTTGGCTTTTTTGGTTCTGTTTTCTCTTGACCAAGTGCATCCTATTTGTTTGTGCTGCCATTGCACCCTAGAGGTCTCCCTATGGACTATGCATTCTACAGCACAAAAACTGGCCTCTTGCCCCAGAAAGCTAAAAATAAGAGACAAGACAGCAGGTGGATGCTGGCATGGGGTGCACAGAGAAATACTGAAGTGATACTGGTCACCATGAAAGACAGTGCCCTAATTAGCCATTTTTAAGTGTGATGTGGGTATTACAGCAAAGGAGAGTTTTAAGGAGACTCCTTCAGTGTCTCCTTCTGTTTCCCTCACTCTCTATGAAAACCTCTAGAGCGTGATTCATGGCCTTCTCTTTCACATCCTCTCTCTAGGGAACCTCATCTGCTTGCATCATTTCAGCTACCATCTAGAAAGCTTTAGGGAAGACCCTGATGGATCTTCCCCAACCCAAACTTGAATTCCAGTCTGTTTCTTTCATCTCCTTTCTGAGAGAGCTAAATGACAAGTTAATCCTAACAAAGCCCAAGCTCAACTCTTTATTTATCCTTGTATCTTTTCTACTTCCCTTGATGTTGATATCCCCAGCATCCTAGGCTTGTAACATTGATGTTACTTAAACTATCTCTTTTCGTACATTAAAAATGCAGATGAGAAAGATCTTCAGTATCTATTTGAATGGACAGTCATGTAATTTATTTCTACAGACATGCATTTTATAACTTTCTAAATATAAAACTATAAAAATATTAGCAAATTGCCTGTCAAGAATGATAGGTGGGCAGGGACACAGGCCTGTGTCTGGTTCCACACCTTTGGGTCTGGGTCCATCTGTCCCCTCCCCACTGGGTCTGGGCCTGTTCCTCCTCCCTCCCCATGCCAGTTCGGGTCTAGGCCCACTCTTCCTCTCCCTCCTGCAGTTTTGGGTCCAGGCCCGCTCCCCCCATCTGGTTTGGGTCTGGAACTGCACCCCTCTTGCCCCCGGGTCCAGACTCATTCCCCTCCCCCACACACCTCTGAAGGAATTGCTGGACTCTGACTGTCCCATGACCTGCCCCAGCCAGGGCCCAGTCACCATGAATGGGGCCCTGGCTGGGCCAGGTCATGGGGCAATCAGAGCCTCACGGCTCATCCAGGGGCATGGCCTGTGTCCCCCTGATTTGTTCGTGGGGCAAGGGCGGGCTGCAGCTGCGGGCTGTGTTCAGCCTCTACTCTGTGCCTTGCTGCTGCTGTTTTGACAGCGGTGATATGTGCCTCGTTGCCCGGCCCCCCCAGCAGTGGGACTCACATGGCACCGCACCTCTACCAATGCAGTGGCAGCGAGGCACGGAGCAGAGGCTGAGCACAGCCTGCAGCTGCAGCCTGCCCTTCTCCCATGCACAGCCCAGAAGGCCATGGCCCCCACTTTGGCTCCCCGCCACCATGCCTCTAGAGGAGCTGCCAGGCTCCGATTGCCCCATGACCCAGCCTGGCCAGGGCCCCAGTCACTGTGAACTGGGTCCCAGCTGGGCCAGATCATGGGGCAATCAGAGCCCTGTGGCTCGTCCAGGGGAGCAGTGCGGGGGGGGCCAAAAGCAGGGCACATGCCCCTCTCCCCCAGCTCTTCCTGCATCTAGGCCTGTGTGCCCCCCTCGCCACTTCCTGCTGCTCCACCTCACACTGCCTCCCAAGAAGGGGAGGGAAGCTTGCACACTGCAGCCATAGCTGCCACCCTGTGCCCTGCGCTGCCCCCACTCACTTTCCGGCCATGTGCAACCACCCCACCAGCATCCCTCCCTGTTCCCCCCCCCGGGTGGAGGTGGTTGGGGGCCAGGGAGCAGGGCAGGCAGTTGGGGGAGCGGTGCGTTGGGGTGGGGTGTGAGGCTGTGTGGTTCAGGGCTATGTGATGCATCGTGCCCACTCCCCTCCTCTCCTTCCCCACCGCTCCCTGCTGGCTGTTGTCTGGGGGCACGCTGTGCTGTGCCATGCCTCCCAACAACAGGTGGCAGGAAGTAGAAGGCGGCAGGGAGGGGAGCAGGCACTATGGCAAGCAGCATGTCTTGTGGCCATGGCCCGCAGCAGCTGGCGCCGTGGCAGGCAGTGCCTTGTGCCCCTGACTGCCTGACCCATTCCATGTCCCCCGACTGCCTCTGCCTTCTCTTGTCTGTCTGTCTGTCTGTAATGCTCTGGGCCAGCCAATTGTCACCCGCCCTGTAGGCGGCACACGCACAGCTGGCCTGAAGCATTACAGACAGACAGACAGACTATGGCTTTTATCAAATTAGAATGCTTAGGAAGTTTAAACAATGTAATCCATTTAACCATGTAATCTGTTTTTCTTTGCAGATACAAGGAAAATATCATGCGTCTTTCTGCCCTTCATCTAGACAGGCCTGTGCACCCTCTTGACTTGGCAGTGCACTGGGTTGAATTTGTGATGAGACACAAGGGGGCACCACATTTGCGGCCTGCAGCCCACGACCTCAACTGGATTCAGTACCACTCTCTGGATGTTATTGCTTTCCTCCTGGCAGTGGTGCTCATTACCACATTCATATCTTTCGAATGTTGCCTATTCTGCTGTAGGAAATGTTTCTGTAAAAAAGGAAGAGACAAGTCAAGCAAATCAAAGATGCAGTAATACATGAGGTCAGAAGCAGGGGATGGGGTCTGCTCCAGAGCTTAGAGACTGGAAAGCATCCTAGATCTCATTCTCAGGATATCCATTTCTGACTACCAGCTCAGTGATAATTTGGAACATCCATGTTTAAATAAGCCACGGTGTTTGTTGTTTACTCTTGATTGTCTCAATTAATTCAGATTTTTTTTTAAAGCATTGAACATATCATTAAAGATAATTCATACAATAATGTTCTTGTTTAGTGGGTAGGTTATTAAGGGGAAGACAGAATTTCTGGGCTCCATTTCCTACTATGCTGATGACTAACTAGGTGACTTTGGGCAAGTGTCTGCTTTGTGCCTCAGTTTTCTTATCTGGGCAATGGACACAAACAGGGAAAGTGCAACTTCTATTAGCCACATATATGGTACCAATCACTTTCCTGTGTGGGTATCTGAGCCCATATATTAACCAAACAAACAATGATTTTTGGATTAAAGTTATTACATACGAATGACAAGTATACGTCAGTGATATATTTCATCCGAACTGAGCTGGCAGCTCTAGTTCTTGGAGGAAGGGAATGGCATCGATTCTCAAGCAACCACTATGTGAATAATATTTACAATATTCTGAGCATGAACAAAGCTTCCATTTGAAAGTGCTATTGAGCCCCCACTGTCCCAGTGAAGCTTCACACCACATGGAGTACTCTGCCTGGAGTGTTGATGTCAGCTGATTTGCTCTTTGTAAATGATATTCTCTTAAAGATGAAAAATGACAAATAAATCCCAAATTATAGTAATAAGTATTGACTTTTTTTTTTCTAACAGGAGAAGTACAAGCATGCTCATTGTCTCCTTTGGACTAACTGTTGGGCCAGAGAACTAAAATGACAGAAACATGCTCAGATGTGGAATATAACAGAACCACATCCTCAAACTCATCTAAACATATAAAAGTACTGTGATTGATGTTAAATGTGTGCACATTTACCAGAAACAAACACACATTTGTAACATGGATACAGACTCCAGTCTGCCCTTTCTTGGCAGCGCAGCTATATCAATCAACATAACCCTCTAGTCCTCATATGCTTGCCTGCTTTGCGTGTGGCCCCGGTACAGATAAATTAACTAGAGTAGTTTAGCGCTTTGTTCACCGAGAAACACTTCATTTGAATTAACTTTTAAAGTGGATTATTCGATTAGTCCATGTTCAATCTTTCCTGTGTAAAGAATCTCAAAGTGAATTAGGCTAAAACCAATTAAGTCTCTTTAATTCTGAATAAGGGTGCTCAAACAATGATTAGTTATAGTTTGTCTTACCCATTTAACGCTCACACCTTTAGTTTGTTTGAATTAATTTTTTCAAGAATACCCAGAAAGCCAAAAAACATCTCATTTCCCTGTGTTTATCCATTTCTCCTATGTCAAAAACACATTCCTCAAAACATCACAGATCTCTTCTTTTTGCAAAGCCATGTCAATGCCTCAAGCATCACCACCTGCTGATGCATCGTATGTCTTTATTATTATTGAGTCATTTAATTGATTTTACTGACAAGCTGGAAGTTAGAACACCTTTTTTTCTGATTTTCAGAGCAGCGTTGTTAAGACCTACTATTTGTGAACCAACCCTGTATTCTTTCACCTGATCAGGCCTGCCTTGAAGGGTCCCCAGAGAATGGCTGTGCTGGAGCTGACATTTTGGAGAAGCAGGAATCTGTACAGTCTGCAGGAAGGTGCATCAAAGCTTAGGAAAAGTAGGTCAGTTCCTGTGCACCAGAAGGGCTTTTCCCATCACTATAGTACAGATATTTTTGGACATTTACCAGGGGAGCAGGGAAAAGACAGATGATTAAAGCCTTTGAACACTGACACTTTCCAGACTGCTCATCACACGCTTGCTGAAAAGGAGTATAGACCACATATCTACCAGTGTCTCTAGGGGGAAAAACAGAACCAGTGACTGCGGGCCTACATGTTGTCCCTTCCTCTGCAGGTAGTCTCACTAAAACCAGCAGGACTACTTGCAGTGAGAGACTTCCAGAGTGAGTAAGAGTGGCAAATGAATGCATATTACAAATCTGCACCTTCTGCCTGAACAATTTATGTATTTCAGCCTTGAATGACCCCTTGCCTACTCAGATTCAAAGGCTGAGTCACATTTTATTTGAGAAGCAATAGGATTTGCAGTAATGGGTTTGAGTTGACATGGATAGGTCAATGGGCTTTGATTTGACCTTCACAGCATAAGTTGGACCTACATATGATACCCATCACAGATACCGCCCCTCTTTATCTGGGAGAAGGTTAGACCTAACTATTATGTATTTTTCACAGTGGAGAACGCTGTAAATATGGGCTGAAAATACCAGTTCTAAAAAGTGACTTTAACCAAACTCCTCAAATAATAGAACGCTGGAGGCAAAAGCAGACACTCAAGAGCAGGAGCAAAATGCATTAAATATATTGTTTTTGCTTAAATATAAGACAATGTTTCCCCTCTCCCCTGCCCCGCTCCCCTTGCCAATTAGCATGAGGGGAAAAAAACTCCTTGTCCTACATTTGCATACAAGGAAACCTCATTAAACACATTTGCCTATCATTAAACTGCTGCCAAAAGCAGCATGTACTCAGCAATGGAAACCAACTATGAAGCTGACACATGGCCTGTAATGAGCAAACATACTGATGGGAACTTCTTATTTTATTTTATTAAAAACACACATCACTGTACACCTACAAAGCTACACATATTGTGCATCCTTGTTTTACCAAAAACAACGACATATCCAAAAACATACAACTACATCTATTAAACCAGGAGCGGGCAATTATTTTGCACAGAGGGCCGCTTACTGAGTTTTGGAAAGCCATCGAGGGCCACATGACAGGCAGCCCAGGGCAGATTAGTATTCATTTTCTAAATATTTTTAGGGGCCCTGTGGGCTGGATAGAATGGCCTGGTGGGCCGCATCCAGCCCCCAGGTCACATTTTGCCCACCCCTGTATTAAACCCTTAAATAACATGCATCAACTTCTCTCCAAAAACCCAGACACATAACTCTTTTTCTTTATACAGACCCCCATGAAAAACTGTTACCTCAGTAATTATCTGAAACTCTCTGCCCCTCCCATCAGTTCTTTCTGTTGATTTAGTGAAACGTGTATCCAGTCCTTTTTCCTCCACTTCTCCACTTCTTCCTCTTTGATCTCTTCCTTGTCACGATCAATTAAGTATTTTAGTTTATGCAACCCTAGCTTAAGGGACTCTTTCAGTGAAAGTCAACTCTTTGAAACCCAGGGATTTCTTACTTTCCATAAACTAGTTTTAATACATGCTAATAAAGTCTTTAATAACCTTTCCTCTGGTCCCTTTGGTACGAATCCATATACAGTAAAATCCATTATCCAGGATTTTACTAACTGGCACACTCTATTAACCAGAATTTCTGGCTGCCCAGTTGGACGCGCGGGGAAAGCTTGCACAGGGCAGCTGCCGCAGCGAGTCACTACCTTGCATTGCTGCTGCCACCCCCGCTCCGCATGCAGCTGCCGCTGCCACCTACTACCCTGCACTACCACTGCTCAGCGTGCAGTTGCCGCCCTCCCCCTCCACAGCTCTGTATTATCTGAAAACCCTTGCCAGGTTATTTCAGATAACCGGAATTTTTACATAACTGGCAATCCCCTTACCCTGGGGATGCTGGATAACAAATTTTACTGTAGTTAGCACGGGAGATGGTACAACAGGCTTATTTTGGTGATACTCGGAGAGCAGCAGATCCTTTCCCACACCCACTTTGCATATGCACATTCCCAAAACATATATCCCACTATTTCTTCTTCCCTGTACCACTCCCTTGGGCACCCTGATGAGCTTGTCAAGCCCCATCTGTGTTGCACTTCTCTCACTGGCAATATATTTCTTACAACCATCCATGCCAGGTCAGCATGTTCCCTTTTTAATTGTTTACCTGCCACCTCTCCCCACACTTACACTTGCCCTTCTCTGGAGGTTCCCACCATCCTGTCTTTGTCTCCTGTGCCATCCTGTCTCTCTCCTTTACCACTTTCAGCAATTTCTTATGATCCTTCAGGACCTCCAGCCCTACCTTCCCTATTTTATACCTCCACATGAAGCCTTCCATCCTGATGTGAATTGGCAGTTGCCCTGTCCATGGATACATCAAAGAGGTCTGATATACTCCCCATTTCCTCAAAATTGCAGCTGTGAAAAATCAGGTGATACATGCTGTTTTCCCCCTCTTCCCTCGTCACTGTCTTGCATACCGCACTTACTTATTTTGCATAGGCAAACAATCCCAAGTCCAGCAGCCCCTATCCCCCATCTCTTGCTTCATACAGTTCAGCTCTAGCCATCCTTTCTCTTCTGGCATTCCAGAAGAACGTACATATTTCCCTCTGTACTTTTGCTATCCTTTGGGGAAGGGGAGGAAGGAGAAGGGTATCTGGAGTAAACCCACGTACTGAACAGGGCTGATCTATGTCATCACCAAGGCTTGAAATGCTGTTGAATTTTCTGGGACCCAGCCAGGTGAACTCTACGGTAAATCATAAATCTTTTGGCTTTGGACTAATTTCGCATATGGTTTGTACTCTATATAAGTACGTACAAAAGTGCTGCTTAAAAGTCTGTGGAGTACATGTGCTAAAACTTGCATCAGTTAAAAATAAAATAAAATAAAATGCATCAATTAATCCACCAGTGTTTTTAAATTTGCCCCTCACTTCCATCTGCTAAGGGAAAGCAGGGTCTGACAGTAGGAGGGAGGGGAAAGGGACAGCAGGGGGATAGACATGGGGGGGGGGGGAGGCAAGGAGGTCACCAGACCACCCTCCAGATTTATTTCCCTTCTGAAGCTGTAGGAGGGGGACTAAATCAAGGTAAATCTCCAATAATTAGATTCTATACCTGGAAAATTATATCAAATTTATACATTTTCCATATATACAATCTAATTGTTGGGGGGTCATAAATACTTGCAGGCTGGATTCAGCACTGCCTGGTGCCTTATGTAATCCTTTACTTGGGTACAGTGGGTGCCATACACAACCATGCTGATTTGACATCATTATGCTAATGTAAAGTAACATGCCTCAGGCAAGGCAAGGGGACTAGACCTTTCTTCGAAAACAATCAAAGAACTTTAATTGGCTAAGTAGGAAATTTAATTTGCAACTCTTACAACCGCATTGCAAGAAATGAGGTGTGCAGAGATGCAGGTGTTCACACAGGCTGGTGATGGTCAATCTGAAAAATAGACACGTCAGTTAAATGTTAACTACTATGATCCCAATCCTGAAGTTGAGCACATTGAGATGAAGGCAGTGGGGCTCCATGTACACCCAGGACACCCACCTGTAGAGATCCATCTGGTACCTGTCAAGGACCTATATAATTGACTCAGATAGCGTGAATTTCCTTCTCTCTTTTTTTTTACCTGCTATCAGTGGAATTCATCAGGCAGAGATCATGAATACACCAAAATAATAAAATCTATCATTCACACAGATAAGGCAAAGAAGCGTGGAAATTAAAGAGAAAAAAAATCCACCGCTAATGGAATCTGTGAATCCCACACAGAGCATATTAGATGGAATAAACCAGAGGTGTGAAGGGGTGACATTAGTCTGGTAAAGAATGATTCACGTACGTCCAGTTGAGGGCAGTATTGTCATTGCAAATACCTTTCAGTGAGCAAGGAAAGTAGGATGTGCTTTGGAAATATTAGACCTTTTCCTCAAAATAAAGGCAACAGTATTGGAAATCAAAGGGTAGCTCTATGAATTTTAAATGATGAAGCTGGCAAAAAGGATTGTAACTGAGGGCTGGCGTGCACAGGGAAGTTAATTTGGTTTAGGTAAGAAGTGCTATAGCTATTCCTGATTAACTTCCCTGGTGGGCACTCTGATTCCAGAATAAAAATGCCTTATTCCAAATTAGCTTAATCTACTTTACAACTAAATTAAACTTATTCACAATAAAATTCTGTATAAACAAACCCTCCACCTTGTAACTGGCTACAACTAAGCATTAGGTTTCTATAAAGAAAGGAAATGGCTAATTATTAGTAGAACTAACTACGTAGGCAAAGTATACCAGTAGCATGTCTGAGACTGAGATTCCACCCTGTGCCTGAGTTCTGTGCAGTGCTGAATGACAGGCCTGTAGGTGCCCCTGTGCCTCATCCATTTGGGGCTGGTAGGAATCATTTCAGCCTCTAGCGTAGAAGCTCTAACTTACACCTAGCTGCCAACATCACTGATGGGCACTTCAGGCAACTAGAAACACCCAGGTATAGAAGTGCTCCAGCTATAAAACCTCATTTCTTCGACATAACCAGCAAGACCACATGTTCTGGAATTGCATACACCTAAATTCCTGGCAGAGTCTGCTGCGGGGTTAGACTGCTGTAACCTGGGAAGAATTCAGCCCTGAACTGAGCAGAGAAAGGCAAAGCTCAAGGCACAACTGCAGTGTTGCCTGCTTTTGCAGTTTCACTGTAACTCTTGTGATGGGGAAAAAAGCTAGGGAATCTGCTTTCTTTTCTAAGGGCTCAGAAACTAGAAGGCAAGGAAAAATAGTTAAAGGCATAAGATTTTAAAGTCAATCTTACAATATTTCAAGACTGATTCTGTATTTTCAAACACTGGCTGAATGGCATCAGCCATCTTGGGGCATACATACTCAGCAGACCGCAAAGCAGTAGCAGGAACCTTATTCCATTTCTGATGAACGGATCAAATCTGTTGGCGGAACAGGAAGGTTCTGCCACCTTAGATGAGCTGTGGTTGTCTTGACCTTATATTCTCTGGACTCTAAAGCCAGGGCCTGTCTAAGCTTTCAAATGTACTGATGTAGTTATTTAATATCTTCCCTCATTTTTGCTGTTCTGATTCTTGACTGTGCATAAGGGCTTATAAAATAATTATTTCTGAAAAATGAATCCAGAACAGCTGGATTAGAAAAGCCCTGAAGCCCTGACTGGGCTTTGAAGGTGTGGGGTGGAATGGGAGAGTTGTAGCCTGCTGCTGACTAAGCACCAGTGGAGTGACTGCAGTGTCCACAGGAACATTAAGCTAAATCCCAAGGCTTTGAGAGTCAAACTCTTATCTCACAAATAATTCATTGCATACGCACTGAAAACCAACTATGTGAGGGAGGAGAAATGGCACAACTTTGTACAAACACCAGAGAAGCCTGGTCCTGCTTGCTTTTGCAACTCACACAGAAGAGACACAATCCATTAACGGAATAAACCTGATGACTTGAGAAATACCGATACTCACCTTCCCTCCTGCGTTGGGCATGGCCTCCAGACACTGAGTGGTGCAGTAAAAGTTTGCTCATATACACTATGGCTAGGGACAGAAGTTACACATAAACAAGTTTAATTAATCAAAAACTGGCTTACACGTGTAACAGAACATAAGTTCAGTGCACTCAAACCAGTTTCAAAATGGCTGAAACTGGTTAAAGATAAACCTGGTTGGATGTAGTATCAGACTTAACTGATTTGGGTCAAACCGGTTTATGACTTCTGTCCTAGGCCCCTTCCTGGTTTAAGTTAAACCAGAGTCCCCCCACATCCCAGCATGCTTTCCAGCCCTGGGCTGGCCCCACCCCTCTGCTTTCTAGCTGGAGCAGGGGCAGGGGCATGGACAGACATAGGCCTAGCATGGCCCCCAGAGGTGAAGGGGGCAGAGAGGGGGTTTATTCTCCCTTCTCCCTCTCCCACCAGAGGACCACAGTTGGGGTCTTCCTGGCCAGGGTTAGTAGCCCCTTTCTGGTATTCCCCCCCTCGCTGCTTGAGTGGTGGTAGGGGGATAGCCAGCCCCTTCTGTCCACAGCCTGAAGCAAACTGGGAGAGGGAGGTACATTTAATCTCCCCTCCATCCCCTGTCCCACCAGCAGCCCAGGTCCACCTGTCCGGGGTGGAGCAGCCTCTGTCAGCCATTCCCCCCCTCCCCACTCCAGCAGCAGGGGAGGGAGTGTAACCAGAGCCCACCAGCATGGCCCCACCACCCACCTGCCTTGCCTGCAGCTGGGGCAGGGCTGTGGGGTTGAGATGGGCCAGCCTGCAGGTGCTGCTGAGGGTGGCCACAGATGGGCCAGCCCAGGCTGGGCCATGGGGACTGAGCCCTTCCCAGTGCTGGAGGCAAGGGGAAGCTGGCTTGGTCCAGCAGAGCTGTTGTGCTTCCCTCACCTCCAGCTGTGGCTCCTCCTGCAATGTGCAGCGCCGCTCAGGGCAGGTGGATGCTTCAGCTCGGCAGCTCCAGCTCAGTGCATGAAGCTCTGGCTCCAGCTCCGACTGCCTTCCATCTGCTTCACCCACTCGGTGTGATGAGCAGCCATTGAGGGCAGAGTGGATGAAAAGCATCTGGGAGCTGGAGCCTGAGCCCCATACACTGGGCAGAAGCCATGGGGCTGAAACTTCCTGCTTGCCCACCAAGAGTGGTATGGCATGGCAGGGGCAGGGGGCAGCAGCAGCAGCTGGAGGCAAGGGGGGCAGAATACCCTGCCCAGCCCCGGCCAGCCCACAGCATGTGATGCGGCTGCAGCCACCAGGTGCTGCACAGGATAGTGGGTGGCAGCAGCTGCAGTGGACACCTGCTGGGCTTGAGGCCTGCTGGCATCTCTGAGCTGGCCCAGGCAGCCTGCTCCCCGGCCAGCCCCCACCCATGCTGCCAGGCTGGGCTGTCAGAGCCACAGCCAGCTGGGAAGGGACCTGCCCCGACTGGCCTCACCGGGCCCTTCCCAACTGGCTGTGACTCCATGACAGCCCCACCTGACCTGGGCTTGGGGAGCCAGAAGCAATCTGGCAATGCAGCCTCCATGGCCCCAGCCCAAGCTGCAACCTTCTGGGAAGGGCCCAGCCCCTTTCCCCCAGCCTGGGCTGACCCCTCTCCATCCACCCTCAGCACCACCTGCAGACTGGCCCAGCTCAGCCCCACTGCCCCAGCTGCAGCCACAGCCCTAGCCCTGGGCAGATAGCAGGGCCATGCCAGTTGGCTGTAGCTAGGCCCCTGCTGCCCGAGCAGGAGCAGGGGGGAAAGCTGGGCAGACCTCGCCTGGGGTCCCATGCCCGCCCAGAGACAGGGGAGTTTAATCTCCCCCCACCCCTTCATCTGACACACTGCCCTGGCTGGTGTCTGGCCTCGGGACAAGCCTGGTGAGGGCTGCTTCCCCACTTCCAGGTTGCTTCCTCCAGGCTGCTTCCCCCCTGTCCTCCTCCCTGGCTGGACTCCCTACAGGCCAGGGTGGGGTTTTAAACCCCTCTGCAATCATACTTAGCCCGTGCCCGGGGCCTGGCCACACCTCCCAGGTCAGCTTCCCTCCAGACTTGCAGCTGCAGAGAAAAGGAAGGGAGGATTGCTCTAGCACCCCCCAGCTTCTGGCCTGAGTCACTGCAGGCATGTGACTGCATTTCCAGAATCAAAAGTGGATGTCTATTTACTTGCAAAATTGGTTCAACCTTTGCAGGTTAGACTAAGCTGCAAACAGCGTTTCCTCTAAGCTGTGTGGCGTGTGCAGCCTGGCAGTGCGGCATGAGCGTGCCTGTGCGGCCATGCTTGCCGCGCAGCTTAGTTGGAATGCTGCCTGCAAAGACTGAATCAATTCAGGCTCAGGTTTTTTGAACATCTGTCCCTAGCCTACATGGTAACTGAATACCATTCATTTACAGCAGGAGGAACATGGACCATGACTCCATTTTACATTCCCTGTCCTTTCCTTCATTAACACTCTTTAAAAGTTTAATTTCTCTGGGCCATGGACCTGCTTTGGTGGATAGCTAACTGCTTTATACAGCCCAGAGCCCAAAGTGAGACCCTAGCCCTGTTCTGCCAGGCAATGCACAAAACCCTCTGATAATATCCTGACTCCACTCATGTCAATTGGATTGTCCATTAATCTCACTGGGGCTGGAATTTCAACCATTGCATAAGATTATCAGAAATGAGACCAACAAAAGGTGGGATGAACGTGAGGGGCACCAGCAAGCTCCTTGTCCCCCACAAACCTTAAACTCAATCAGTTTAGCCTGTGCTAAATTACAATAGCTTTGTCTTGACTGGGGTCTTAGGGCTGTTAATGACACCACACTCAGGGTAGATCTGATCCTAGGCTATCAGATCCTAGGCCTGAGCTGCACTTAGGGTATTGCCAGCATGAGTTACTGTGATCTGTTTCTTTATCTTTCACCAACATAGTTATGGAAGTAAAAGCCCTACAGTAGATGTGGTTACACTAGCAGAAAAGTCCTGTTGCCACTAAGCAAAACTTACATTTATTGGCAGAAGCTGCATCTGCACTATTTGGGTTTGCTGGTATAGCTCTATTGTAGACTTATATGTGAAAACTTCTGTAAGTACAGATAAGGCACTTATTTTGATTTTCTACTGAAACTACTTAGACTAAGTCTATGCTACAGACTACTGTTAACATGGGCTTTGTCAGTCAGAGAGATGAAATATATGTGGTCCCTGACTGGCCTGGCTTTCACCTAGGAAGCTTTTGTATGCATTAATATTGGCAAAATGGTGCTTTTATCAGTGTAGCTTTGTTTCAGCAATGGGCAGTAAGGAAGAGGGTGATCCTACCAATAGGAAGACCAGCTTTGCCAGGATAGTTGTTTCTACAGTAGGAATGTTTTGCAAGTACCAGTAATCCTGTACTTGTAGTCATCCCTAGTATAGACACAGATTTAGTTAAAACTCAGAGGAAATCCCAGCCTGCTCAGCTTGCCAGCCCTGTAACTAAGTTGGGGCTCAAAATGGGGTCGTCCCTTCATTTGTGCCATCATGATGGAGGAAGTATAAGACATGGGTTCAAGCCCCTGCTTTGCCATATATTTCCTGTGAGACCTTGGGCAAGTTATTTTATGCTTCAATTCTCTATGTGTCATAATAGCTATGTCTTATCTCAGAGGGGATATTATGAGGATAAACATCATAAAGAGTGTAAGATGCTCAGATCCCAGAGTAATCAGGACCAGATTAAGTATATCAGCTAGATAACCATATATAGGACTGTAGGCCAAATTCTCTTCTCAGCTACAACTGTACATCTCTTGAAGGTGCAATATGAGGACACTGAAGCTATAGCTCATGCAGTGACTGAGGAAAAGTGGGAAGTGCCTGGCAAGTTGGGAAGTGCAGGGAGAGTTTCCGAATTAACTTCCTGATTTCTCATTTTTCTAGTGCCCAGCATCCAACACGCACTATAAAATGCATCCTTACTTTTCTACAGCTATTTACTGTTAGGGGGCTAGTTTTACATCCCATTTGGAGGACAGAGGCCACAGCTGCATCAAATTCCCTAATAACAGGCAGGGACAAAGGTTCGGTTCTGACTCTGAAGACAGCACCTCCTATTGTGCCATCATCCCTTCCTGAAACAGCTTTCTTTTCTCCTTCCATCTAGTTCCTGACTGGCTGGATCCAGTAGCCACAGGATCAGATGAGATCACTAACCAGATTGTGGTGACGGGGACACTGCATTTGTAGAAAGAGGATCTCTCTGGAGGGAAGAGAACTTCAATAAAGGATGCTTAAAGAAGAAATCTACCACTCCAGCGATTTCCTCCCCAACCCCTGGAGAATACTTGAAATCCTACAGAAATCAGCCAGATCAGTCTTATTATTTGAAAGCCCCTCAGGACCATGATGTAGACTATCTCAGGGGGAAGCTTTCATAATGAGAGAAACTTGGAAAAGATTCAGCAAGCCAATACTTTTTGCTATATTACTTGTGCCACTAATGATCACCTCTGTTTTAATAAATACTTCCTCTCCCATACCAGACTCTCTGGCAGCTCGCTATTACATTAATGTTTATTTCTCTGATCCTGATCTCAGGCTGAAATACCTAGCAGTAAATAGTGATTTTAGGGTACAGCTGCTGCCTGTTTTGTAGAAAGCAGGTGCTCAGTCTTCTATGACTGTTGGCTTCCTTACTGTCTCTCACACGCAGGGCTTCCAAAATTTAGACAAATGAATAGAACAAGTCACTTTGGAAAATTTAGATTTTAGTCTTTAGCCACAGAAAGGACATTGAGCTAACAACATTCAGTGATATAACATCAACACCAAGTGATGGAAGAAGGAAAGATAGGGAGGAGCAACATGATGGTAGGGAGGAGCAAACATGATGGAAAAGTTATAATAAATTAACTAAAGAAATGGATTTATATTGAACTTTGACATTAAGAAATTCTCAAATCCAGCAATCTCTTCTTTTCCTGTGATGTGCAACCCACTGGGAGCCAGGGTAAAAAGAGACACACAATGTTTTCATCCAGCACTACTGAAGATACTAAACAAATATTGGACTAAACAACTCCCCATTCAGTCACTCTGTTTCTTATCTGTCAAATAAGGTTTCTAATCCTTTTCTCCCATTCTTAGTCTGTCTCATCTATTTAGGCTGCAAGATCTTCTGGAGAATGACTGTCTTTTGCTGTGTGTATGTAAGATGTCTATTACAATGGGGCCACGATCCTGGCTGAGACCTCCTGGGTCTACTAAAAAATAAATAGCATTGTTCTAGTGCAGGGATTCTCAACCTTTTTTGGATTTGAGACACTCCTCATTGGACTCGAGTCACTGCTCCATAGCTTTTTTGAATTGGGTGGCACCCAATTTCAAAAACTAATTTATATATGACAGTGCTTACTTCCTTGTGAAAGTACTGGGTAGCGGGGGAGGGGAATCACCCAGGCAGAGGAAATTCTGAACCTGTGTTTATCTGCTTAATTTATCTTCTTATCTCCTCACATCTTGTATCCTGGTTGAGAAAAGGCATCCTGGTTGAGAAACCCTGTTGTAATGTAAGTCTTTAGACACTTTTCACTGACTATTGAAAAAATCACTAATCAAAAGCAGCTCTTCACTACTGAACTTAGAGAGATTTTCAGAACATGATGGCTAGGGACAAACATTACACATAAATTGGTTTAAGTGATCAGAAACTGGTTTAAACCTGTAACAGAACAGATGTTCAGTGCACATAAACCAGTTTGAGAATGGCTGAAACCAGTTTGAGATAAACTTGGTTGAATGTAGTATCAGACTTAACTGATTTGGCTCAAACTGGTTTATGCAATGTCTGTCCCAGACCCCTACTGGTTCAAGATAAACCAAACTCCCCCAGCATCCCAGCATGCTCTCTGGGCTGGATGGGACTCTCTGCTCCACAGCACAGGTGGTCCCTCCCCTCTGCTCCCTGGCTGGAGCTCGGCAGACACTTGCAGGCACAGAGTGTCTGCCTGCCTTCTCCCTGGTAAGGAGGGATTATTCCCTCTGCCTTACACAGACACCTCAGCATTACCTAGCAGACTACACGCTGGCTACAATTCCTGCTGTGGCAGATGGGACAAAGGCAGACAGGTGTTTTGGAGCTAATCAACAGGTAGCTTAATGTCCTTCCTTGAAAGAGCTGTTTAAGAGCTCTCCATTGAAGAGCTCCATTAGTTAATGGAAAGAGGCTTCGTTTTCTTAATGGGCTGATAAACACTGAGTTAAGGGTGATAAACAGTCGCTGCTGGGCAGCTCAGGAGGGAGGGTAGGAGAATAATCAGAGCATCCTGCCAGGGCCTGGCCACGCCTCCCCCTCAGTTTAGTACTATAGAAGAGAAGGGAGGGCTGCTCTAGTGCTCCCAGACTTCTAGCCTGAGCCACTGCAGGCATATGCCTGAATTTTTTCAGTCCAGAGGGGATGTCGGTGCAGTTACAATGTTATTTAGCCTAGCCAGGCTTAATATAAAGTGCTTGTTATGCATATTGTGGTAGCAGCTGGGGAGTGGAGAGGGAGATTTCTTGAACAATACAATCCCATTGTAAAGGGAAGTTAAGATTTTCAAAAGGGCCTACACTGCTGAGCTCTACTACAAAGTTTTGCTGACATAACTATGTCAGCTGGGGGCGTGAAAAGATCCTTCCCATAGTTTATGTTGTTATGATGGCAAACCTTGTGTGTGGATGCCAATAGAAGAGGGGTTGTGCAGAGAGGTGGGGTGAGAGTAGCAGCAGAAAACCCCTTCTGTTAACATAAGCTGTGTCTGTGCCAGGGGCTCTGCCACCTTGGCTAGGCCAGCACAGCACAGCTCTGGAGCAGACATAAGAACATAATATAAGAGCATAAGAACTGCCAATTAATGATTTATCTAACCTTACACAGTGGCAGAGAGTGGATGCTGCAGGGGACAATAAACAGGGGATATACAGCATTTTCTACCCTTTGCTCCTCTCTCACTGCAGATTCCAGCATTAGACAATTCCTAAGAGGAATTAGCCACTCGCATGATCAGGGGGCAGCAGGGCAGGCCCTACGAGGAGAGGCTAAGGGACCTGAACCTGTTCAGCCTCCACAAGAGAAGCCTGAGGCGGGATCTAGTGGCCGTTTACAAACTAGTCAGGGGGGACCAGCAGGCATTGGGAGAGTCCCTGCTCCCCCGAGCACTCCCAGGAGTGACTAGAAATAACAGCCACAAGCTGGCAGAGAGTAGATTTAGACTAGATATCTGGAGGCGCTACTTCACTGTCAGGGCAGCTAGGATCTGGAACCAACTTCCAAGAGAAGTGGGGCTGGCTCCTACCTTGGGGGTCTTTAAAAGGAGTCTGGATGAACACTTTGCCAGGGTCGTTTGACCCCAGTACTCTTTCCTGCCATGGCAGGGGTTTGGACTTGATGATCTGCTCAGGTCCCTTCCGACCCTACCAACTATGAAACTAAGTGACTCAAGAACCAAATTTTCATCTTAAAAGGTGCTTAGCTGCTTCAGAATTTCAGCCTCATTGAAAACATGTGTGCCTCTAAATCATTTATTGAAAATGGGACTTAGCCTATGTGTATACTAGGAATACTATATTGGTATAAGAACACAACTGCCCTAGCAAAGGGGTTTGTCTCCTAGCACAGTGTGGATGCAGCTATCCCTAAGAATGTCTGTATGGCACAATGCAGTGCTGCATAAATATATGCAAGTCCACTCAGCTGCCTCTACACAGGATTGGGCGGTGTGGACATATCCCCAGATTGGCATAGATATACCAGCCAAATGAAATTTAATGTCAGACAACCTGAACCTTCAAAGTCACTTGGGGAATCTTGAAAATTTTGCCCAGGGCCCCATACAGTCATTTCATTACCTTCCTTCCACCCTGTCCCAAGCACTGTGCTGCTTAGAGATATTCAAATACACTGGAGTGCAAAAGAAGCTAAAACAATATGGTTAGACTCACATTAAAAGCCTCAGGCCTGATGAAGAAGGCCTTGCCTTTGACAGCTTGTCTAACTTTATTCCAGTCAAGCAGTTGGTCTGATAAAAGATATCATCACCCCCAAAGAATCCTTGCCTCTCAGATTCAACGAGCACTCAATGCTTCCATTTCCTCAGCCAGGTTACAGGAAATTTCTGGCATATTTCTGAAATACCAGTGACAGCAAGGCAGTCCTCATCGGTGCAGTAACCCATCTGTCCCTAAGTATCGGCAGAATTACAAATGGAAACATTAGGAAACACTCAGGGGAGAGAATCTCTACTTTAAAATTCTTGCAAACAGCAAAACAAAAAAAC
Organism: Alligator mississippiensis; assembly: GCF_030867095.1. Taxonomy (NCBI): domain Eukaryota; kingdom Metazoa; phylum Chordata; order Crocodylia; family Alligatoridae; genus Alligator; species Alligator mississippiensis. Next base: position 183,566,866 of record NC_081827.1, read on the forward strand.
CGCTATATAATGCAGGAAGGTAACATTCAGTCCCTACCTGAACAGGAAGCTGAAACAGCAAGACTCTTTCACGTGAGCAACTGACATTTATAAGGTGACTCCTTGCAAAGGGAAAAGGACTACAATACTCAAAGGAGAAAGCCTGCATTACCCCAAAAGTCAGCACCTTCCAGTCCACCCCTAGTATAAAGCAGTATGGAGCTGTACTGCACCAGAAGCACAGCAAAGACTGAGCTGGGACTCGGAGCAATGTTTCACTCCTTGCTGTCTCTTTGCAACACTAGGAGAGGGTATCACTACCTTTTCCTGACACATATGGCTTGCAGGGTAGTATACCGCTCCCTCCTCCGTTGCTAGCACACTGTGTGGAAGAGAGTAATAATAATAATAAGCATCATCTATTGCTGTGTATCAGTAGATCTTAGGGTGTTTTAATGGGGAGATAGGTAGCATTACCCCTGTTTGATAAAGAAGGAAAACTGAGGAACAAAGTAGGAATATGACTTGCTCAAGGTCACCCAGAAATGGTGGGAAAGGTGGTCACAAGAATGTAGATCCTGAGTCACAGTCTGGTGCCCACAGGGCAACTCTGCCTAGTGGCAATGAGTCTCCTTCCTATTTCCTACACCTGAAGCAGCAGTGCAGGTAAGCCTGGGAAAAATAAGATAGTTCCTAACTGCCAGCTCCTTCCCTCCCTCCCCCCTCAACCTTTGCCCTCAGTTCAAGGGATCAGGCTGATTTTTGTGGTTTTTTAATTTGGTTTCTTGCAAAAGTGCTGCAGTTAATATGTGAAAAATGAGATCCTTGCTATCCAGGCTGGTCTCTGAGGGGGAAGACCGCAAAAGCCAACTTCACTAATCTGCCAGGACCTCTATTCTGCATTCTGTTTCCTGGTAACAATTAATAACATGACAAACATCTGAAACAAGCATTTCCCACTTGCGGTGTCATCTGCTGTTGCTGCGGAAACCCAGAACCCTGGATTCAGGCCTTGGCAGGAATAGGAGGAAAAAACTGAATTTCAATTCTTGAACTCAAACTGCATGGATTTGGGAATAGAACCTTCTTCTCTACTTTAAAGCAATGCTTCCCAATCATTCACCTCCAGGAAAGTAAACTCTCAGGTAACAGAAGAGGAACAATTGTACACCAAATGCCAAAATGATGACACCCGAGAAAGACAGGAAGGGAAGTGGTGACACCTATAATTGTGCTTTATTATGCCCAGGCCTGATCTTGCACTGCAAGACTATAACACAATGTTAAAAGTCATTTCTACTCCTCCTCTACTTTGGCTCTAAGCCATGCCCCTGACCTGTTAATGAGTTCTGTGGAAACTTCAGAATAAATACTTCTAAACACTGGCAGCAAACCTCCTGTGACTCTGTTGTTAGAGAATGGGGGGGGGGGAGGTGTTAGCTACGTGATTTCTGTGCACCTTAATGAGCTCTTTACAGCTAAAATTCCATCACAACCCTCAGAAAATTTACAGGTTCAAATATTTTTCACTCAAAATAGACCTAAACTTTGCAAAACTCTCACCATTTCCATCACATATTTAACACTTCTCTAAATTTGTTCTTCCCTTATTTAAGAAGGTTCTTTTAAAAAATACAAAACAGAACAAAACATCCAGTCATAATTATAAAGATAAAAAGCAGAATTACCAAGGGTTTTGGAAAGATTGTAAGTCAGGGGTGGGCAAAATATCGCCTGCCAGGCCATTCTATCTGGCCTGCAGGGCCCATAAAAAAATTTAGTAAATTAATACTAAATTTAGTATAGCATACTAAATTTAACATAGCAGTGCTATGTTGGCTAGCACTATGGAAGAAAGAGACTTGGGGGTCATCATTGACCACAAGATGAACATGAGCCTGCAATGCGATGCTGCGGCTAGTAAAGTGACCAAAACGCTGGCTTGCATCCATAGATGCTTCTCAAGCAAATCCCAGGACGTCATTCTCCCCTTGTACTCGGCCTTAGTGAGGCCGCAGCTGGAGTACTGCGTCCAATTTTGGGCTCCACAATTCAAAAAGGATGTGGAGAAGCTTGAGAGAGTCCAGAGAAGAGCCACGCGCATGATCAGAGGTCAGGGAAGCAGACCCTACGATGACAGGCTGAGAGACCTGGGGCTCTTTAGCCTGGAAAAGCGCAGGCTCAAGGGTGATCTGATGGCCACCTATAAGTTTATCAGGGGTGACCACCAGTATCTGGGGGAACGTTTGTTCACCAGAGCGCCCCAAGGGATGACGACTAGGTCAAATGGTCATAAACTACTGCAAGACCGTTTCAGGCTGGACATAAGGAAGAATTTCTTTACTGTCCAAGCCCCCAAGGTCTGGAACATCCTGCCATCGGAGGTGGTTCAAGTGCCTACATTGAACACCTTCAAGAGCAAACTGGATGCTTATCTTGCTGGGATCCTATGACCCCAGCTGACTTCCTGCCCTTTGGGCAGGAGGCTGGACTTGATGATCTTCCGAGGTCTCTTCCAGCCCTAATGTCTAGGAAATCTATGAAATATTTATCTGCCCCTGGCTCTCTGTCAAAGATAACAGGAGCCAGGGGCAGTAGGACCCAGGAGGAGCCGGTGGCAGGACTAAACAGCTACAGCAGCAAGTCCAGCCCGGCCCCCGCCCCCCCGCGTGCCTCCAGCCCTCACCACCCCGAGCCCCAGCCAGAAGCCTCTGCCTAGCAGGGGCTGCTGGAGGCTTCTGGTCTGGGACTGTTCCTGTCTCCTTGTGCTGAGGGAAATACAGATACAAAGGAGCAGGGGAGGGAGGCAGGGGAGGACCATGGTGATTGCCCCAGTCCTCAGGGCCCGCTGGGCCAGCTCCTGCCATCCCAGCACTGCAGCTGGGAACCATGCGGTGCTGAAGCACTGCAGGTGAGGGGGCAAAGAGGAAAATGGCTGCAGCAGGCACGGGGAAGGGGCAGCGAGCGGGCACAGGGAGCACAGCAATAGTCGGGAGGAAGAGAGTGCAGGGCCAGCATCAGTGCACCGGGGCCAGCACCAGGAGGGCCCAGAGCTTATTCCACTCCATGTTGTGCTTGTCTCCTATTGCTACCTGATGTAATGGTTAAGGAGTTAAGCCTTTTTCTTTATACAATAATCATAGCCTTGCAGCTCTCTTTCTGATGTTACTGGGACAAACAACCCTTGCCATCTTCAAAAGATGTCCTCTCAGTCCAGTGATAATCATCTTTCACTGGAGACAAGTTTGCTCTTTTTTTCCTCTCAGTATGTATTAGTAGTGGCAGCCATTAGGGTCATTGGCACCTATACACATGCAGCAAGGCTGCTCTGATGCACTGTAATTAATCAAGTCTGCAATTAATCAAGTCTGCAGGAGCATGGTAATTACTGTGCTCCAGCAGACTCCAGCATCGAATGCATCAGCATCCCCACGCTGAAAAATGGTGGTGAGGATGCTTTAACTAAAGCTAATTCAATGAGCTTTGGTTAAAGTGTCCCCAGCACCATTTAGTGCTGAGGTCACAGGAGCCCTTTCCCCCAGAAAGGATCATTTATTTCAGCTTGGAAGCCCCTAGGATTCAAATAAAGTCCTAGTGCTAAGGGCTCAAGCACTGCACTGTCCTGCACGCACACCCTCTGCACCAAGAGAAACAAAACCCTGAGTGAGACAAGCTGGAGAAAGCACAATGAATGAAGCAGCCGTCCAGTATTTCTTTTTATCCCTGCTGATTACTGTGTGACCCCACTGTATACTATCCCACGCCTACTCTCAGTGAGGCAGGAGTCAGATGGTAAAAATAGCATGTGATCACATAATTACAAACCGAATGTATACCCAGGACACAGCTTCTGCCTGGAATAAAGAAAGGATCCTCAAGAAAAAAAGTAGCCTGGGCTGTAGAACAAAAAAGAGGCTGTGATACATGTGGACTCTCACAAAACTCTCCTCACTACCAAACCCTGGAGCCCACACAGAGCTCCACTGCAATCAGTGTAGGAGCTAACCACACACAGTTCAAGGCAGAAGCCATGCTCCTGAATCTCAGCTTCTGCTCCAAATGACTGAAATGATAGAATAGCTCAAAATCGGACTGACTTCTTCACAAAATGGCAAGAATATATTCCCCCTTCCTCCCTGCTGTTTCTGTGTTGTGTCCTTACCAAAACAGCTGTATCCTCTCTGTTCAGCTGTTCCATACTTACCGTTGTGCTGAGAACAAGCATAGGGAATTTCAGTTGGACGGAGTTACGTGCATCTGGACAAGGTCTTTATGAAGCAACTTTTTCTATGGGGATTACTATAATACTCTCTTAGGAAACTAGCACCATGTATTTCATTATCTGAAAGACTGCAACACAGGTCTCTAGGGAACACAGGAAATGCAGGTTGTTTTCAGTCGGCCAGTGCTTGCATGGAAATCTCTGCACAAGGGGTCACCAGTCACTGTACAATCCTTTGCGGGGCGGTGGGGGGAACATCAAACTGTGCCATTAAAAAAAGAAAGAAAAACCCTTTTATTAAAGGAAACAAATTGCCTTGGATTAGATTGATCTAAACCCTTTCATGGTGCTAACGACTGAAGTCTGGATCAAAGCATCCTTGCCAGACGGGCCCTCCAGCTCAACAGTGGAAAATGGATGCAGAGGGGGACAGGTTTGCTAGAAAAGAGTATATACTGAGCAATCCCTCTGAGCTGGCTGAGCTTATCTGACGTTTTTTTGTAGTGTGGAAAACTAAAATCAAAGCACATTTTAACTTCTGTATAGCATCTAAAATAAAACATCACTGTACAGCAATCTATTTCAGAGGCATACACCACTGCCCAGCAGGGTCGGCAGCTCTGGCTGTGATATTTCCTACAAACATCAGCAGTTTTTATCTGCAAAAGGAAGGAAGTCAGAGCCTAACATTCCTATTGCAGACAGCAGGGCTGGTTTTGTGACTGCTTGCAATTGGGAGAGATTGGGATCTGAACATCTGGCCCAGACCCAAGCCATCTCCTTCCCAGCAAAATTGACATGATCCCAAAGGTATCAGCTTTGCCAGCAGGAGAGGTTTTCCTACCAATGAAGAGATGTGAAAGGCCCTTTGTTGAGTGGGTATTCTGAGGTCTGTCGGGATCTCAACACATCTGTGCACAAGTTGGAGGGAGGTTTTGTGGAGCTCCTCTCCACAGCGGCTTGATCCAAGGCCCACTGAAATCGGTGAAAATCTTTCCACCTTTTTCAAAGGGCTTTAAACCAAGCCCTCTGCTTGGGCCTTATCACACTGACCTCAGTCTCTGAGAAGGAGACATTGCCAATATATTAATTCAGTCCCACTAGGGTGTCTGAGTTTGATGGGAGATGATCTCCACAGCTTACACAAAAGACTGAGCTTCGTGTCTCAGGGTGGCTCCCCTGGGATAACAAGGGGAGAAGACTCATAATCAGTCTACTGTAACTTATATTGCTGCATAGTTACTTCACACTTCGAGGAGTAAGTTTACCTTAGAGTGGAGTGACTTACACTGGTATGAGGCTTCGCGTGCGTGTCCCCTCCACTTTCCCCCAAAGACAAATTACCCCAGAATAGACATGTTGTATGTCCTTCAAGCAGCAGCCAGTCCCCAGTGTGCATTAACACTGTCCAGCTATCACTCCATGCACCGGTCTGGTGAGGAATGCATTACACTGCTTGACGTCAAAGTGGTGCAAGTGACCCTGTTCTGGCACTTCTTTAGACCCCTTGAGAAAGCAGTGTGGAAGCAGGGATGGATTAAACATTCTTGGGGTCCTGAGCCCAAACAGCATGGGGTCTAAAGGTGATGGCTTTAACCAATACCCACAAGAGACAATTGCCAATATTAAACATATAACCAAATAGGAAATAGGCACAAATATATGGGAAAGAAAAGAGTTAGGGGCACAATCCTACAGGTTTGTGGCCATGGTGGCACATGCCCTCTGCAACCAATGCAATAGTGTCACTGCTGCCTGCTCTTGAGCTGTGCCTGTGGAAAATAGCAACAGAGAAAGCTTCCCACTTGGTGGGGCCGCCTTTTTAGGGGTCCCTGGGCCTGGGTCCTGTGGGCCTGTTCATTAATCCACCCTGAGTAGAGGGTGTGCTTTTTGTGGGTTCAGCAGTCAGCTTTCAGGAACAGAATTTATTAATACAATAAAGTAAAGGAGAGGGAAATAACTGGGAGATGATTCTCTCTCACAGCTGCTTGTAGCTCATGCTTCTAACCAAATTGCCCACAGCCAGCTCTGTACTACCAACATGGTTACATTAGCAAAGAACCTCTTAATGGGCAGTCTCCTTACAGACAGGTGACATCCAGCTCTGGACTTCTGGACTGTCTTTTGTCTGGGGAGGCAGAAAGAGAATGGTATGAACCTAATACATTTCTGAAGCTTATGCAGTGTTTAAAAAGCATAAAATCAGAATAATTTGTCACGTTTTGAGAAGGGGGGGTGTGGAGTGATGGGAAGAAATCACTGCAAATGAGAAACTTTTCTCTCCTATCCCTGTATAGAAATGTACTCTCCAGGGAAAGCCAGAGGCAGGACGGTGTTCTAGACTGAGGCACTGCCACAAACCATGTGTCTCAGTTCATTTGGATGCTCTATTTTTTACTTATGGGATCTTAAAAAAACCCAATAGCAATGGCTTTTAATACCACTGGACAGGAACAAGACCCTGACGCAATAATCAAAATCAAGAGGTGCTCACTTTTTCTTGTGCCAAGATTGCTGCAAAATTAGGGCCTGGAAGACTGTAGATGAAAAATACATGCGGTTTATGTGCAATTCCTTAATGGGATCCAAAGGGAGAAGAGAAAAGTGAGGGGAGAAAGCCACAGATGAATCACGGGCAGTATGATGCCATGAGAGGCATGTGACTTCACAGAGCTCTGGCACGTGGTTTCTGAACGTGGGACCTAACCAGCACTGCTTGAACTGTGCTGAGAACACAACCACTTTGAGCAAGCTGTGCAGCTGCATGAGGGCAGCTCTAAACCTCCCCTCTTCAATTGAAAGACCTGGGCTTCTGCAGGGGGAAAAAAGTCCCCTATAAACTAATGTCTTTTTCTTACTCCCCACACACCTAGAAGCCCCAACTGTTTCAGCACCATTGAAGTTACAATGGTGTATTTGCCTGTACTATGAAAATCCATGCAGCCACCTGCTGAACAAGTATAACAAAAATACTAATTTTGATTAAAAAGAGCACAGCTGTTTACTTGACTCTGTGCAAATTTAAAAATCTGAGCCCTGATGAGTGATGACATACAAATCAGCATAATTACTGGCTCTGGGCAAATCATTTATTTGCTGAATTTTGCCTATTTTCTATGTGAATTATCAAAGCAGAGAACTGGCTTCACTCAGATATATCCATTATTCAAAATAATGTACCCAGGAACTTCAGAGAATAAGGCTGGCCCTGCAGACTGTCCTCAAATGGCTTGCTTGTATTGTGAAGAGTCAACACTTGAAATCCCCAGGGAGCAGGTAGGCGGTTCTAGCTGAACAAAGATGTCACACAGTGAGTATAACAGTCTACCAGCACCATATACGTCATCACCTGCTTTGCAGTGCTCCCCTGCTGCCTAGATTCGACAGACAGGGTGATCCCTATGGAACAAGAAATCATCTGCAGACTGGACTGTGTTAAGTATGGTCTAAACCAAGACTATGGATTCTTATCCCATTACTTGGATTAACTTTTATAAATCCTATGTCTCTCTGTGGATTAACTGCTTAGTTTTTTCTCTCCTGCTCACCTTGCCTCCCTCAGCAGTGCTCCCTCTTTTTTCTTCCCTGCTTCCCTACCCTTTGTATTCCCATCACGGCTTTCTATTTAGCAGCTCTGCTTCCTGCATTCCCTCCACAGCATCTGATGAAGTAAGCCCTCTGCTTATAAAACCTTGTGCTATATATCTGATTGAATTAGTCTATTGGGTGCAAATGTTCCCTGCCTTCTATAACACTTATAGTCAGTTTCTCAGCATTTGTGCTAGTGAATGGGGAAATTCACCTTCTGCAGATGTTCATGGTTTCCACCAGACTTGATCACCTGGATAAGACCCTGATCCTGTAAGGATTGGCATATACTTAGCTGCTTGTACTGTGAGCAACCCCATTGAAATCAAACTGAAATATTAACTTCTTTTCTACCAAAGAACATGGGCACACCACACCAATCCATCCACCAGTGGAGAACATGCCTTTGTTTTGCATTTTAAAGCCTTCTACAATAATAATATATGCTTGGCATTTCCAACATTACTGGGGCCCTCTGTTTCTTCCCAGAACTATTTGCAACATCTGCATTCAAACATCTGGATCTCAGATTGGCCTCCTCAGCCATCTCCAGACTCACTGATGATTCCCTTGTTTACTGGGAGTAAGTACAGACATTCAGAAAGCCCACACCTGGATTGATTCTATCTTTGCAGGTTAGTCTAACCTCCATAGATTGAACCAGCAAGCAAGTGAATAGACATTCACTTCTGATTCTAGAAATGCAGCCACATACCTGCACTGGCTCGGGCTAGAAGCTGAAGGGCTCTATAAAGAGCCCTCCCTTCCCTTCTGCAGTGGCCAAAAAGCTGGGGGGAACCTGACCCGGGGGGGCGTGTGGCCAAGCCCTGGCAGGCTGAGTATGCTTGGGGAGGGGTTTAACCCCCCCACCCTGACCTGCAGGGTCCCCAGCCCAGGTGTGCCTGGAGGGGGAAGCAGCCCTTGCCGGGCTTCTCCCTGAGTGGCGGGGTGTGTGGCCAGCCAGTGGCCCAGGCAGCACCTCAGGAGAAGTTGGGGGAGAGGAAGGGGGATTAAACCCCACTGCTTTCCCTCTTCCACCAGCACACAACCCCAGCTGGGGTCTGCCCAGCTTTTCCTCCCTGTTGGCAGCCTGGCACCCCTAGAAGCCCCCTCCCAGCTAGAAGGCGATCCTGCTGTGCCTTCCCCGCTGCCAGGGTGGGGGTTTCACTTGGGGCAGCCCAGGAGCAAAGGCCAGATTGGGGGGTGGGAGTGGAGAGAAACTGGCCCCAAGCCCAGGTGGCGACACACACAGCAGAGCACAGAGGGATCATGGCAGCTCCATACTGGATGTGAGCCCTGCCAAGCAGAGGGACCCAGGCTGGGGGCGGGGCGGGGGATCGGAGAAGGGACTCGAGTGTGTGTCCACGCTAGCCGGGAGCAGAGCTGAGCCAAGCCATGCCAAGTCAAGCTTGCAGCTGGGGGAAGAGCTCCTGCCTGGCAGCCCCTTCTACCTGCTGGAAAGTAGCACCTGGCCTGGCCCTGGCCCTGGCCCCAGCCCCTGCAGCAGCACACACAGAGCGGGCTTGCCCCAGCAGCACCTGTAGCTGGGCAAGGGTACCAAGAAGCTGGGTGGCGCGATGCTGGAGGCTGAGCTGGGGCAGGCACTGGGCTCCAAGACAGATTGGCAGCCAGCCCTCACTGAAAGCAGAGGGGCAGGGCCAACCCTGCTCTGCTTGAGCAGACAGCACAGCACAGCCCAGGGCTGGAAAGCATGCTGGGATGCTGGGGGACTCTGATTTCACTTGAACCAGGAAAGGATCTGGGACAGAAGTTCCATAAACTGGTCTGACCTAAGTCAGTTAAGTCTGATATTACATTCAACCAGGTTTATCTTAAATCAGTCTCAGTCATTTTGAAACTGCTTTATGTGCACTGAATTTCTGCTCTGTTACAAGTTTAAACCCGTTTCTGATCACTTAAACCTGTTTATGTGTAACTTCTGTCCCTACCCTGGAAAACTGTCATCCTTGTATTGAGGGACTGCTGCTGCTGCTGACAATTTCCATAGCACTGTACGCATTGCATTCAAAGACTTGAGCAGTCATTAACTCAATCTTCAAATAACATGCCTCCAAAAAAGGTAGGTAAATATCATAATCCCCATTTTACAAACAGGGAAATAAAAGACTTTTCTAAGGCCACACAGTGAGTCAGTGGCACCTGACTCCAATCACAGATCCATTCCTCCACACTGCACTGCCTTTTCACAATCACAGTGGTACCTGGTTTAATTGTAGGGCAACACTAGCACATCAGATAGGATAACACCAACATAAAACCTTTATGTAATTTGCACCAAAGTTTAAAATACATTATTGAGAAAGCCCAGCTAGTGTCAGGCAAATCACCCACAAAGGCTTCCACTGATAACAATTTAAGTTTTCCATGGCGTTTTTCACATTTTGTGATTTCCAACTGCAGAACCTGCACCTGCCGTCTTATCAAACTCTCGATCACAAGTACAAAACCAAAGCTAGAGATGTTGGGAAAGTGGACTTTAAATCTCTTTAATGGACATGCCACAGAATAGCTCTTTGAGACTGCAGCTATGACTCACTGCCTGGAAGGGTGACAAGGCGTCTGACAGTAAGAGTGAGATACTCTTAACCAGAGTGACTGCTACAGGACTTAGAACAGGAGATTATTTATCACCTGCAGATGCATTTTTAGACATGAAAGTTATTTATAGTTGCATGAGGGAAGCTGGAGAAACCAATGGTCTGAAATGAGTCATGCACAAAGTTGCTTTTCCAAGGAAAAGTAATACCAAAATGCAAGTGTAGTGAACACAGAAAAGGCTATGGGGTTTCAGAGATTGCAAGCACCCATCCTCAACTTCAGGATGTTGGTTTGCATGCAACTTAGGCTGCAACAACAGTTTCATAGTAGCTAGGGTCAGGAGGGACCTGATCAGATCATCTAGCTGCTGCAGGCTTGTCCAACATACAGCCCACGGGCTGCCACACAGCCCGCCAAGCCATTTTATCTGGCCCGTGGTGGCAGCAGTGCCGCCACTGCGGAGCGCGGGGCTGCGGAGGCGGTTAAATGTGGGGCCGCCGCTGCGGGGTGGTGGCGCAAAGTGCGGAGCCGCCACAGAGCGTGGAGCCGCTGCAGAGCATGGAGCCGCAGTGGTGGTGACGGCAGGGCCGCGGTGAGGCAAGCAGGCCGGGGCCATGGCAAGGCAGGCAGGGCCAGCCTGCAGGCCCCAGCCGGCAGGGAGGGAAGGGAAGGGGAGCTGCTTACCCCCACGAAGCCCGGAGGAGCGGCCCCACGCGGGAGGGCAAGCAGCTGCCGCTGGCACTGCCGGCCCATGCCTGCCTCGTCACCCGCCTGCTTCAAGCCAGCCCCCTGCCCTGCCCTGCCCTGTCCTGCCTGGCCCTACAGCAAGGCGGCACCTGCTCCCCCGGTCAGTCTCCCCCCGGGCGCAGCGGCTTTCTGGGCCCGGTCTCAAAGCCCCGAGGGGGCTGCTTCTCATGTGCTGCTGGGGACAGGAGGAGGAGCAGCCCGGCCAGGTCTGCACCAGCCAGCAGAAGCGGCGGCGGAGCCGTGTGCCGCTCAGGACGGGACAAGCCTGCGCCAGTCAGTCCCGAGCGGCACATGGCTCCACCGCCGCTTCTGCTGGCCAGTGCACACCTGGCCGGCCTCCTCCCATCCCCAGCAGCACATGGGAAGCCAGCTTCGGCTGCATGCTGCTTTTCCTGGCCGGTGCTGACCCGGTTCTGCCCAGGCGGGTCCTGCAGCACCATGTCAACCCGGGCATGGCACCGGCAGGCCGGGCAGGCTCCAGGTTAACCCCGGCCTGATCCCGCGGCTTCTCCAGCACCAGGTCAACCTGGTTGTAGCCAAGCGGCTCCTGCAGCACCACGTCATCCCAGGCATGTATGCCATGTCAACCAGGACCATGTCAACCCTACAACTTCATTGGTGTCAAAGGTCACGTGACATCACTTCTTGATATGATACCACTACCTGTGATGTCTTTGAATATGGCTCGCCGGCCCACTGGGTTATAAAAAGTTCGTGATCCAGCCCCACATTCAAAAAGGTTGGACACCCCTGATCTAGCCCAACCCCCTGCCACAGGCAGGAATGAATGCTGGGTTCACAAGACTCCAGACAGGAGATCATCCAACCTCCTCTTGAATTTGCCCAAGGCAGGGGCGAGGACCACTTCCCTGGGAAGTTGGTTCCAGATTTTGGCCACCCTAACTGTAAAATATTGCCTTCTGATCTCCAACCTAAACCTATTCTCCATCAGCTTACTACCATTGTTCCTCGTCACCCCAGGTGGTGCTGGGGAGAAAAGGGCTCTTCCTATTTGCTGATGATCTCCCCTGATGAGCCTGTAGGCAGCCACCGGGTCCCCTCTTCAGCCTCCTCTTACCGAGGCTGAGGGCTATATGAGAATTAACCGAACAAAGTTAGGATTGCTAGCTGAGAAGACTTTTTCTGCACTTGAAATCAAAGTCTTTGTTTTTCTACTGTATCAAAACCAGTAATAGCATAGGGAATCAGAGACTCAACTCCTATTGACTTTAAAAGAATAAGCATAGGCAAGAGTTGGGGGTGGGGATTACCAGAATAGCTTTTATAACATGGTGGCAAAAATGGCTGAGAGCCCAGTTCATATTTGTGCTTGGTATCATTTTTGGACTCTGTGAATTCATATCACCACAAGTCACTTTCTCATGCATAGCTGTTTTCCAAATCTCTTCCTCGCACATGCCATCACATTCAGCATCCTCACAAGAACCGAAAGCATATGGAAAAGTCTTACCTCTGCAGGTCATCTCCATAGGTCAGCTCTGAGGCATACTGGCAGGGTACTGAAGTAACAGTGAAGACTGCTGTGGTTTGTGCTGCATCAGGCACACAGCTAAAGCTTCAGGTCTCTAGATCATACAGGACTGACAGGCAGGACACTTGGCTTCTACTCCTGGCTCTGCTTTGTGTTCCGCATCTGTAGAACAGGAATACTGATGGTGACCGTCTTTGTAAAATTATTGGAGATCTGACAATGAAAGGGCTACGTAATAGCCAGGCATTATGCCCACCAGTCTAGTGCCATTCAGAAGCTCTAATACTGGTTTTGCACAATGAACAAAAGGTGCATTTTACAAAAAGAAAAATCTATGGGTGCCTATACACAAGCAGCAAGGCTGCTCCAATGTGCTGTAATCGCAGCATGTCTGAGCTGACTCAATTAATCAAGTCGGCTGGAGCCTGGTAATTACCGCACGCCAGCAGCCTCTACTGTCTCACGTATCAGTGTCCCCACACTTCAAAATGGCGGCAGAGGCGTTTTATCTAAAGATCGTTTGACATGCTTTAGATAAATCGCCCTCACTGCCATTTTGAAATGCAGGGATGCTGATACACATGACGCTCTGGGCACTTTAATTAGAGCAGCTCTCAGAGCCACTCTAATTAAGGTGCCCCCCATCACTCGAAAAGCACATGTAAAAATGCCCTATGAGCTGTACGGGAACTAAAATCTATGGGTTTCATTTCTTTCTTTCTTTTTTTTTTTTGTTTTACCTTGTTTGGAGTATTTTATACAGTATTGTACAGTGTGGTCAAGCCTGGGATGTCTTGCACAGCACCCCAATGTAGATCTTCAAGAAAGAAACTACCTGGTATTTCCAGGGTGATGGCATGGGGCAGATGAAAAATAAAGAACACCTCACACAGATTCTACTAGCAGACACAAATCCTGCTGCCAGGCAAGGAGATGGGGGAGGTACAGGCTTAGTTCAGGGAAGCTGGATGCTGACCAGAGGGTCCAGCCTGACGTCACATTCTTGGATTAGTGTTAGATGATATCAGGTATTCACTGGACACTGAAATACATCCTAGAAATCCACAAGTGCAGGGGCAGGAGCAGGCTATTTCAGTGCCTGGTCCTTGCAGAGAATGACCTCTGAGCAGCAGCAGCCTTAAGGGAGGGCAAACAGGGTGGACTGCTAGGGGCCCCACACTTTAGGGGGCCCCGATATTTTGAACCTAGAATGACCCTAGAATATAGCTCAATGTTAAAAAACTCTTTCTTTATATTATCAACTTTGTATTAAGATACTTTCATTGCAGTTTCATGGATAGAGCAAGTGAAATTGAAATAAAAAATGTCCGACTTGCTTATAAGGTCATCAAAATTAAGCCTCTTCGGGGCCCCAAATGCCTCTCTTGCCCAGAGCCCCAACAACCCTAAGGCCACCACTGCTCTGAGCCATATATTTCATCTAGCTGGACTCAGCAACATCATTTCTTGACTGCTTTGCCATGGCTAGGTAAAAACCATAAGGGGCACATAGAGGCTGGGGGAAAGAATGGAGCAGTGCAATAGCCTTTCAGGTCTAGTAGGTCAAAGGCCCTATGAGAGTTTACTGACCCATCAGACTATGATTGGCTGCTTTAGACTGCCCCATCCAAACCTTGGATATAAGCACTGCCTTCATCATCAGGGGGAAATGAGTTTAGCATGTTTTCTCCTGTTGCAAGCTCAACACTGGATCTAGATGGCAAAACTGGCTGTGTGTGCATAAACTATATGAGGCTTGAAACTGGTCAGGGCTGAAGACCATCAGCAAACCTACAGAGCTGAATGCAGAACTCTCCCATGGCCAGCCTGGTCCAGACTTGACTCCCACATTTCCTTGTATAGGCTCAGAGTGGAAATGGGTGAGAAACTTTGGGCCTGCTGAGAACATGCTTATCTCTGCAGGACAAGCTCAGAGAAAATAAATAACCACTGACCTGTGCAACCAATAAATATTTTACTTGATATTTTTAGCACAGGAATGAAGATTGCAAAAAAGTCCTTCAAAGTCAATTTATAAACCCATTGCATTAACTTTAGTTATCAGAGGCAGCTACTGAGCTGATGCACCGTGCACTAAGGAAAACCCAGTGACATGCACAGGTTAAAGAAAGCAGCATCTATTGCTAAGCAACCGTCTATGGTTCATTTATTTTACCCAGCAAGAGACCAGAACGTGTTCCGGTGACTTAGTTTGTACCAGACACTACTTCACAAAGCAATTGCGGGAAGCTTTAATTAATGTTCAGCAGGGGGTAATCCAAATGGGGCAGAAACCCAAGGTTAATTATACTTTAGATGCTGCAGAAAAGAAGATGGAGATGCTCTTTCAGCGTAGCAGGTTCTTGCCATAAATGATCAGTCATTGCTATTTGGATGGGTCAGTGCAAGACAATCTTATTTCCCCATGTTTTAGACTCACACAGAACAAGATCAATTTAATAATGGGAGACAGACTGAAAAGGAGACAGACGAGTGGCTTGCTGCTTCAAACTAGTTCCAATTTTGGCAAAGTGTAAATAGCTTTATGGAAAATCTTATTCATATGAAACACCGAAAAATGTTTTCCTACAGTTTGCTCTTTGGCTTCCTTTCCTTCAACATGTTGAGTCTAAAATACAATCAGCCAATTTATTCCTTTCTTTGTCTTTTTCTCCATTGCCTTTCTGGGTAACATTAAAAAATTTAAGCCCTATTTATTACCATTACATATTTTACTTATAATTATTGTATCATTAACCAGTCATGGCTAATTGTTCCTTATAGTGGTGCAACTTTAAAGGCTTGCTGCTTTTCTGTGCCTCAAAGAGCATATATAATTATGTTCTCCCCCATTTACAGTTTATAACTCCCTGATTCTTTCACTGAATTGCACAGGCAGATTAAATCAGGCACTGCAAAGATGCCAGCCATCAGAAACCTTCATATAAAACCTGTTATCAAAAAAGAGTCTTTGATGACTCAAAATATAAAATGGAAGGTAGCCATTTATATGCTGTGTGGTTTGTACTTCAAAAGAAGGTGACTGTCTGTTAATTTATAGTCACCAGAGACCATATTTTATAAAGGATCAGGACTGATTATGTTGATTTAGGTCACAAGGGGCCAGAAAAAAATGGGATTCCCTGAACCAGAGATGACAGGACTGCTTGAGAAGTAGGGGGCTGGATGGTCCATTAATTACCTGCCATCTGTGCCATGCTGCAATCAGGAATGAAAAACAATTAGATAGCTGGAGATATTCTGTGCAATCACTTTAGTATGTGAGCACTGGCTGCAGCATTCATAGAGTGTGGGGGTTTTAAGCAGCTGTGTTACTTTGGTGTAAAAATCCAAGTGAGTGGTCTCATACTTCTAGGTGACTGAGATCTGTGAAGGTCTATATGCATCTAACTCCTATTTAGATATCTAACTTCCTATAGAAATTAGTGGAGAGACAGATGGCTAAATATGTTTATAGACCTAGGTTTTAGTGCCATAAACATACACAGCACTGTGTTTCTTCCTTAACTACATCTCTCCTATAGCTAGGGAAATTGGGTAGATCTACCCCTGCTCATATTTCTGTGGATGCTGCTGCTCACACACTTCAGAACAGAGAAATGTGGTGGCAGCAATAGTGCAATGTCTTATATCATGAATTGCTTTTCATCCAGGGGGATACTAAAATGCTTTTCATGAAGCACAGTTAAATACAGATAGAACTATAGTACAAAGGTAAAAATTCCTGTTCCTTTCACTAAGCAGCCAAAGGCCCAAACACCTGCAGAAAAAGCTACCATGTCTACCAAGAACAGATGGGAATGGGATATTGTACATCACCCACTCCTCCACACATGCTTAGCTTCAGAGTACTTAATGAAAGGGTTCTTGTTTGGGACCCACCAGTCTTCCCACGGTCTCCGAGTACACATTGAAGCCAGCCCCAGGCATAGGTTCCTATGGGGGTGAGGCATAAAGATTTTACAATACATTACCATAGCCTACCACAACTGGACACATGAAAGACTGATTGGTCTTTGCTGGTTCCAGTATGCTGTTTAGACCCCTTGCAGTATCCCACTTATATCAAAGCTAAAAATCACCCAGATCAGTAGTCCATCTCTGACCTTTATTAAATCACACAGGTGCAAATTTATCATAGAATCATAGAAGTAGGGTCGGAAGGGACCTTGTAGATCTTCAAGTCCGACCCCCTGCCTGGGCAGGAGGGAAACTGGGCTCAAATGACCCCATCCAGGTAGGCATCAAGCCACTTCTTAAAGACCCCCAGGGTAGGAGCCAGCACCACTTCCCTTGGAAGTTGGTTCCAGATCCTAGCCGCCCTGACTGTGAAGTAGTTCTTACGGATGTCTAATCTAAACCTACTCTCCAACAACTTGTGGCCATTATTCCTTGTTATCCCGGGGGGCGCTAGGGGAAACAAGGTCTCCCCCAAACCCTTCTGGTCCCCCCTAGTTTAGTTCGGCTGAGACCTCTCCAGTCAGGACCTTGTAAATTCCATCCCTTTGGTTACAGAAAATCAATCTTTCTGGCCTTTTGTAGCTCTGCCACCCCACCCACACACCAACAGCAATTTGAATGAAGGGCAAAACCAGCTTCCTCCAAAGCTGGTGACAATATGCCACAGCATGAACCGCCTGTCAGAAGCACTTCCATGAATAGCAGCCAAAAACGCTTTTTCTGACAGCTCTTGGAAATCACTAACGTAACCCACATGGAACCAACAGGAGCTTGGTTTAATACAAAACTATACAAGCAACCTGTGCTGCCTTCTAATTTGTTGGTGTCCTATCCTTTCTCCCCTTGTTGGAATATGAAGGGTGAGAACCAAGTCCTTTCAAGGTAACTGCAGCATCCAACTTCCTTGTGCTGCCTCAGAAAACAAAACCTTTATACTTTTGGCCCCACTTCCAGATGATGATGCCAGTTCAGCATCAGAGGAGCTAATGGGCTAGATCATCAACTGGTGCAAAACACCATGGGGTTATTATTTATATCAGCCAAGGATCTGGAACCTGGTCCTTTAGGTCTGACTGAGCAAATCTTATCAAGCAGGTGACTTGTAAGGAAAGGCTGAAAGAACGAGGGCTATTTAGGCTTAGAGAAGAGAAGACTGAGGAGGGGATTTGATAACGGTCTTCAAATACCTGAAGGGTGAAGAGGATAGAGATAGACTAATCTCAGTGGCTGTAGGAGAGGACATGACTAGGAGCAATGGCCTCAAACTGCAGCAGAGAAAATTTAGGTTGGAGGTTAGGAGGAACTTTCTGACCATGTGGGTGGTCAAGCACTGGAACAGGTTACCTAGAGAAATCATTGAATCTCCATCCCTGGACATTTTGAAGAGCAGGTTAGACAGGCATTTGGCTGGGGTGGTTTAATATTGAGCGGGGGGCTGGAATAGATGACCCCACAAGGTCCCTTCTAACTCTACTTTCCTGTGATCCTATGGACACGTGTGTTAGGGCCAATTCATGTTTATTTAACTGAAGTCTTTTGCTCAGTCACTTACAAAATAGGATTATGTTTCAATTTACAGTCCCCAAGGGAATCGTGCTGTGACGAGGTTGGGGACAGCCTTGAAACCAAGTCCCTCAGTTCATTGATACAGGAATGATAAACCAAACTCACACAAAGTCCGAGTCAGCTGGTTGGGCAGTGAGGAATAACAGGTGCTGTGTTTGAAGTGACCTGCAAGAGAAAAAATATGCCTTAATCCTTTTTCTTCTTCTGTGGGATGTTTCATCTCCTCCTCGCCTCTGGCTTTTACCTAACATTGGAGCTATAAAGAAGCTTGTGATCTCAGTCTTGTCTGCTGGAGGGTCTGGTGAACGAAAGGTAAAAACAGTAGAAGGATGAGGTCACAAGAAAATGAACACAAAGCAGCTGAGAGGAAAAAGGTGTTGTATTTAAAACACCATGGCTTGTTCACAATGTAAGCTTTTCACTTGTGTAAGTGCTCGAATTAATAAATAAATAAATAAAGCATTGACTGCTCAGCAAAACAAGGAAAGCAAGACCGGATATTCAATGCTGGACAAAGTACAGCCACAAATAATCCACAGCAAGGGCCAGCTGAATCAAATGGTACAAGGGGTAAGGAGAGAAAACATGATTGACCTGCAAGTTATTTCAAACAGCAGTAACTGCGGAGTTGGAAACACACACTCAAGGATGGACTCCTGTGATATTTTTTTGCCCATTATTTCAGAGCTTCATTTAAAACTGTAATGGGAATCTAGACATTTAGAGGGCAGGGCAGAACAAATCAAGGTTTTCAAACAGTGAGGCTGTTCTGAGAATATCCTGATAACCTAATAGGGACCATTTTTTCCTCCCTGATGTATGTTTCTACTGTCATTTAGCAGAGAGCTATAACGATGCAAGAAGATCATTTGATTTTTGATGGTTTAAGTACAGGGTAGAATTGTGAGAATGCATTTCCAAGGTGACCTTAACTGTAGCATTTCATTCCTCTGACTGGTCTGGAGAAAGAAAAAAAGAACTGCATAATTCCTTTGAAGATGTTAGCTTCAGTCATCAGAGAAACTTCTAACAGGAGACTGGTCACATTAAAATAGACAGTGTTTTTTCTGTCAGCCTGTATAACAGGAATTTACACTATGGACATAGGTTGAAATGATTAGGCGGCAATTTCGAGACAGAAAAATACAAACTGGAAATGAAGATCAGTTGCAGCCAGTAACAGAACCAAAGAAAATGCACCAAAACTCTTCTCCCCACTAGCTTTGGGTCACCTGTGAGAACTGCTTCTGAATGGACCATATACAATGCTCCCCCCTGTTATAATGTATTCAGCTTATAAAGGATGTGGCCATTAGGGACAAGGAGCACCTCTGATTCCCATGATGCCTTGGTGCCAGTTTCAACTCCTGGACAACATTTAACACAGATACAGCATTGCTGTAATTCAAAAGATAGCACTTGTCCAGTTGTAAATGAGTTTGGTACAGGCTTGGCCTCAGACCAACACTCCTGTATGCCGTGATGGGGAAGAGCAGTTGATGTAGGAGACACCATCACCACTTCACACCAGGGGAGAGGCTCTACTATGCCATGGGAAAACTCCCACCTGATTGAATGCCCACCTGCCAAGTGGTCAGCCCAGGAGAAAAGGCGCTGGAATAGTGTTTTCAGCATTCTAGAAAGTAAAACTGCCTTGCTTTTCTTAGCTGCTTGTTTATTCATGGATAATAAGACTGCAAAGAAGCCTTGCAATTATCTTGTCTGGTCTCCTGTGCATCACAGCTCAGAGAATTGTACCCAGCAATTCCTGCATCAGGACAGGTGATTTAGCAAAATCATGTTTTTCAGGAAGACCAGCTCAAATGGGTTTCCATCAATGGCCACATTAAAGAGGTGTTTTTAAAGAACTCCTCTCACCTTTACATACCTATCCAGCATGCATGTGCTTGTACACACACACACACACACACACACACACACACACACACACACGGTTCCCTGGGTCTTTCTGTCAGAGACAGGTGCCCATCTTCAGTCCTGTGTTCCCCATGCACTTACTTTTGCTTTTCTATTTGAATCACTACAGGCTTTTCTACAGGCACAGTTGGTCACCCACTGACTGAGATGATCCCCCTAAGAAAAGGGGGATATGCCTGTTATACATTGTTACTTTTCAATAAACCCAGTCTCCTTTGTGTAGCTGCCTGCCAATACATGATTACATATGCACACAGAGCTATGCACACCTGTACATAATTCTCACTCAAATTGTCCTTGTAGCTCCTTGACTCTATAACATTTCCCTTTTACTACTCTCTACAGGTAACACTGTTAGCATTTCTCTTTCTTCATCCAAGCTAGTTGTTGGGTTAGTTGCTAAATGCCTCAAGTGACGAAAGTTAGTTAATTAGAATCATAGAAAATTAGGGTTGGAAGGGACCTCAGGAAGTCATCTAGTCCAACCTCCTGCTCAAAGCAAGATCATCCCCAACTAGATCATCCCAGACAAGGTTTTATCAAGCCGGGTCTTAAAAACCTCTGAGGACGGAGATTCCACCACCTCTCTGGGTAACCTGTTAATGGTTTTACTACCCTCCTAGTGAGAAAATTCTTCCTAATATACAACCTAAACTTCCCTTGCTGCAACTTGAGACCATTGCCACTTGTTTTGTCATCTGTCACCAGGGACGATGCGTAGGGAGTGGATATGGCTGCACATGCACCCCCTGAGCATGGCAGTGCACCCCCTACAAAAAGGTCCCCGCTGGCTGCTGCCAATGGCATCTGCGGGTGGTCACCGACCCCTGGTTGGAACTCACTATCCCTCCCGACAGTGCTGGCGGTGTCTGCAGGAGCTCCCGCTTACTGCTGCCATGCTCCCACCACCGCCGTGCCCCCCCAGCCACTGGGGACACACATCGTTCATGTCTGTCACTACTAAGAACGGTTTAGCTTCACCCTCTTTTGAACTCCCCTTCAGGTAGTTGAATGTTGCTATTAAATCCTCTCTCAGTCTCCTCTTTTCTAAATTAAATAAGCCCAGCTCCTTCAGTCTGTCCTCATAAGTCATGTGCTCCACCCCCTCACCATTTTGCCCTCTGCTGGGCTCTCCAATTTTTCCGCATCCTTTCTGTAGTGGGGGGCCCAAAACTGAAGACAGTTCTCCAGATGTGGCATCACCAGTGCCGAATAGAGGGGGAGAATCATTTCCCTTAGCCCGCTGCCAACACTCCTACCAATGCAGCCCAGTGTGCTGTTAGCCTTCATTGCAACAAGGGCACACTGCTGGCTCATATTCAGCTTATTGTCTTCTGTAACTGCCAGGTCCTTTTCTGCAGGGCTGCTGTTCAGCCAGTTAGCCCTCAGCCTGTACTGGTGCATGGGACTGTTTTGTCCTAAGTGCAGGACTTTGCACTTGTCCTTGTTGGACCACATGATACTTCTTTTGCCCCAAACCTCCAATGAGTTTAGGTCACTCTGAATCCTAGCCCCACCCTCCAGGGTACCTACTGCTCCCCCCAGCTTGGCGTCATCTGCAAACTTGCTGACGGTGCACTCTATGCCATTTTCCAGGTTGCTGATGAAGACATTGAACAAAACCAGCCACAGGAATTTCCTCTGGGGTACTCCACATGATACTGGCTGCCAACTAGGCATCAAGCCATTGATCACTACTCCCTGAGCCCAATGCTCCAGCCAGTTTTCTGTTCACCTTACATTATATTCATCTCACCTTCACCTACACCTTCATGTACACCTCACCTTATATTCATCCTGCCTGTACTTCCTTAGCTTGCCTGAGAGAATGTTGTGGGAGACTGTATCAAAAGCCTTGCTAAAATCAAGGTAATACCACTTCCACTGGTCTCCCCACATCCATATAGTGCCAGTCACCTCATCATAGAAGGTAACCAGGTTGGTCAGGCATGACTTGCCTGTGGTGAATCCATGCCGACTGTTCCTGATCACCTTCTTCTCCTCCAAGTGCTTTGAAATGGATTCCTTGAGGATGTGCTCCATGATTTTTCCAGGGACTGAGGTGAGGCTGACTGATCTGTAGTTCCCTGGATCCTCCTTTTTCTCTTTCTTAAATATGGGCACTATATTTGCCCTTTTCCAGTCACCCAGGACCTCTTCTGATCACCATGAGTTTTCAAAGATGATGGCCAGTGGCTGTGCAATTTCATCTGCCAGCTCACTCAGCACCCATCTGGCCCCATGGACTTGTATATGTCCAGCTTTTCTAAACAGTCCCTAACCTTTTCTTTCACCCTTGTTGGCTGCTCACCTCCTCCCCAAACTGTGCTGCCAGATACAGTAGTCTGGGAGCTGACCTTGCCTGTGAAAACTGAGGTGAAGAAGGCATTGAGCACTTCAGCCTTTTCTGCATCCTCTGCCACAAAATTGCCTCCCACATTCAGTAAGGGTCCCACACTTTCCCTGATTCTCCTTTTCCTACCAACATATTTGTAGAAACCCTTCTTGTTACCCTTCACATTCCTTGCTAGCAGCAACTCCAATTGCACTTTGGCCTTCCTGACTTCACCCCTGCATGCCTGAGCAATGCTCTTATACGCCTACCTAGTTATTTGTCCAAGTTTCCACTCCTTATAAGCTTCCTTTTTGTGATGTAGTTTACTGAAGAGATCCCCGCTAAGCCAAGCTGGTCTTCTGCCATACTTGCTAGTCTTCCTGCACATTGGGAAGGTTTGTTCCTGCACTCTCAGTAAGGCTTCTTTCAAGTACAGCCAGCTCTCCTGGACTGGCTTCCCTTCATACTGGCTTACCAGGGGATCCTGCTCATGAGTTTTCTGAGGTGAGTTGAAGTCTGCTTTTTGAAATCCAGAGTCTTTACTCTGCTGCACTCCATCCTTCCTTCCCTCAGGATCCTGGACTCAATGACCTTGTGGTCACTGCTACCCAAGTTGCCATCCATTACTACCTTCCCCACCAATTCTTCCCTGTTTGAGAGCAGCAGGTCAAGAGCATGGCCCCTAGTTGGCCACTCTAGCACTTGTACCAGGAAGTTGTCCACAATACTCTCTAAAAGCTTCCTGGATTGCCAGTGCACTGCTGTGTTGCCCTCCCAGCAAATGTCCAGGTGATTGAAGTCCCCCATGAGAACCAGGACTTGAGATTGGGAAACTTCTGGTAGCTGTTTGAAGAAAGCCTCCTCCACCACTTTCTCCTGGTTTGGTGGTCTGTAGCAGATACCCACTACGTCATCCTGGTTGCTCTCACTTCTTACTTTAATCGAAAGACTTTCAACAGGCATATCTTGTTTCATACTGGAGCTCTGAGCATAAAGTGCAACTCCTCCTCTTCTCCCCTGCCTGTCCTTCCTGAACAGTTTGTACCCATCCCTGACAGTGCTCCAGTCATGCGCTATCCCACCAAGTCTGTTAGTCTGATCACGTCATAGTACTGTGACTGCGCGAGGACTTCCAATTCTTCCTGCTAGTCGATTGCCCTGATTTTTCAGGAAGTATGAGAACACCTCCCTTGTTGCCCCCTCCTGCTTGCTCTTCTTCCAGGTCTCCCACTTCCCCACTTACCTCAGGGCTTTGGTCTCCATCCCCTGGCGAACCTAGTTTAAAGCCCTCCTCACTAGGTTAATGAGTCTGTCTGTGAATTCAGCACTTCAGTGGTACTTCTCACTCATCAGAAAAAATGCAGTAGGGCAGAGGGAGCAATCAAATACTGAAGAAGGTAGGGCCATGAGATCCAGAAAGGTGGGGAACCCTGCTGCAAATGCTTACCCACAGCTGGCGCGATTGCTCTTCTCAGTAGTTCAGAGACCTTAGTAGTCTCTGAACCTAAGTAATTCAGAGAATTCATACAGCAGATAGATGACATGCATGAACCTCAGGGGCAGACAGAAATCCATGTGCAATGTTTCCACCACTTCAGGGGAATGTTGCATTCACACTCTTGGCTTCTACTTTAACTAAGCAACGAGGTCAACATTTCAAGCTTACTCGAATAGGTGGCGCTTGGAAGTCGGTAACATTTTCACAGAATCAAAACATGGGGAATACAGATGCCACTTTCAGCCACGTAGTGTCCTTTGGATCATCCCGTTTGAAAAGACAGACCTGAAAATGCTCATACGCACTTGTTGAAGGAGCTCATGGCACACTTTAGGAAACTGCTCTGCAGTAACTTGGCAAGTCTCTGATTTAACCGGAATTGCACAGTGCCCATTTATGGAAAATAGAACGTAGAGTAAGTACCACTCTACCCATTTCCAGACTGACCCATATGATGGTATTTATGCTGGACACACTGACTTGATTCCTCCAAAATGCCACATTCCTGCAAAGACTTTGGCACCCAGAAGCTGGGAGGCATCAAGGCTGCCAAGGAGACCTCATTCAGCAGTGCTTGTGGTATCCTAATATATGGAGTGCTATTATGTATGTGACAGGGTGTTTTGATTGCGAGGCACGGGAAAGAGCAGAAAGCAGAACTGGGAGACAGACATATAATTCAGAGTAAGTGGAAAGGGTGGGAAAGTCAAGACATGGAGGATGAAGAAGGGAAGCTAAATCAAGGAAGGAAGAAAGCCTTGGTTAAGAGAATTAGCCTGTGACACTGGCAAACCACAGGTCAATTCCTTGCTCTGCCAAAGTCCTTGAGTGACCATAAGTAAGATACTTAACTTATGTACCTCAGCTGCCCATCTACAGATAAGGGAAACCAGTGTTCCCTTAAACTTGCAGGGGTGTTATGCAGATTAAAAACTTTAAAGACTGTGAGATGCTAATTGGGTCCCAGATGTATTAGAGATGGTGGAGCATGAACACATTAGTGAGGAAAACACAGCTTGGAAAATATTCACATTTTAGGAACACATGAATCCTGAAGGAAAACTAAAAATCAATTAACTAAACCCTGAAACAGTTCTTCAGTGGAAGATTTTCCTGCAACCTCTTCTCCTCTGTTCATTACTAAGGTTATTTGCATGAAAATTACTCCTTCACTCAGTGCTTATTTCCCTAGCTCAGAACACCCTCTCTCTCTTACATCAATTATTGTTACGGCCAAGAATTGTAGCCACAGACGATTTTAATTTCAGAAGGGGGTGGTGGAAACAGGAGCAAATGAATTCAAGGATCCCATTTTTAATGCAAAGTTTCTTAGAAATTATGAACCAGAAGAAAGAAGTTAAGGTGATAATAAAAGCTATAAGCATCTTTTAAAAGAAACACTCCAATTTATTATTGTTATAATAGCAGAGACTTTTGTGTTGTGAAAGATCTAATCTCATGTAATTATTTCATGTTTTCTCTTTTCCACTGGCACACATCTTACAGTAATCACATCTGCATGAAAGCCAGCTCCAGGGAGGATTCTGGGTAGGGAACAATCGTAAAGAATCTTGATGGTCAGAAGGAGAAGCTACCCATCCCAGCATGACTCTGGTTAGTGTGTGTCAAGTTCTCTTCTGCCCTTCATCCAGAGGACATGGATATTATACCTGTTTATTCAAGAGACTGGCTCATTGGCTCAGTGATTATTTAAACTTCAGCTCTGGAGGGGTCCCCATTTCAGTCCCAAGCATTGGTTGAAATGGTAGCCAGCATATAAGTTAAGGATCAGTGCATTAGAGCAGTGATCCTCAACCAGGGTGTCATGAGATTCTTTTAAGGATGACACGGGGTGACACTCAATATTAACATGGTTAGGTATGCAGACACCTACATGATTCACAAGATAAACCCTAAGAATTCAAACAGGAATCTGTGGGCACTTTTACACATGCTTCTACATGTTCTGATTAGAATATATTGCAGCAAACTTGATTAATCAATTAACTGAGTCAGCTGAAATGCTCCAGTGTGCTGCAGCATTTTATTTATTCAGCATCCCGCATTTCAAAATGACAGTGGGGGCACTTTAACTAAAACTTGTTCAACAAGCTGTAGTTGATCAAGCTTTAGTTAAAATGCCCCCGCTGTCATTTTGACATTGAATACACGAGATGCTGCAGATGTTTTAGTTAGAGCTGTTCCTGAGAGCCACTCTAATTAAAATGCCCCCACCCTGGAACATGTATATATGCACCCCATAATATTAAAAACATTCTGATCTGTTGTGGCCTTTCTGAATTCTTTGCAAAAGAAGAATTATGCCATTATTTTTCTGTGGTCAGAAAGAAATGAAAACTAAGAACTGGTATATTTTCCAAGGGGTGCCTTGAGTCCAACAAGATTGACAATCACTGTGTAAGAGCTATAATAGCACTGCTGCATTCATAATTAGGATTTACATCAAGTGTTCTACCATTCAGGTTATTCTTTAGTGTTTGTAATGAACAATTCACCTTTACATACTCAGAAATCCAGACTTTTTTTTTGTAACTAGGGATTGGGGATTCTAGGAGAGCAGGAGCCAGTATGGTTGCATGAACACAGAAAGCACAGGCATGCTTACCAAATTTCTCCAAGTAGTCTGCCGTCCAACACCGAGATTAGTGGAGTAGTTCTCTGTCTGGGAAGACCATTAATATCAAACAGTATGAGAAGCCCTGGAGAAACTACATCATTAGAGACCTATCAAAAGCAATCTGTCCACTTTCAGAATTAGCGAACTAGCTACTTGGTTTACTGTAACAGAGCCAAACTTAACAACAAAGAAATGAAAGCGGAAAGATGATCCCAAATCCTATTGTGATGTATACTGTGATAGTGCTTAGAAGTTCAAATCATAGTCTGTAGTAAAACAGCAAAACAGAACAAAGAAGCTGTCCTGGCCCCAGTGTTTATAACTTAAAGAGTATATATAACAGATGGATGTTTTCCCGACTCCTGAATCATGATTCAGGAATTTAATATTTCATTGGCAAGAACCCACACCTAAGGTGTAATGTATATACAAGGTACCTTTTGTCCTGGTCCCAGAGGCAAACAATCTTTTGGAATGAGGGACTAGGAAATCACCTTTCCATCATCTTGTGTATGACACTTTTTTGGAACAGGTCCCAAAGAGGTAGATAATATGATTAGAAAAGGAAGGAAACACCCCCCAAACCAGAAGCCTGGTTCCTGAAACATTGGCCTGCTACAGATTCAAGGAATCGTGGCAACACACGAACTCATGGTTCTACTCACACCCTTTGACAGCACAAACAGTCCCCACCTTAGTTAGCTTCTGCACTGTGGTAGACTGTCTTGCATGCTGGTGAGTTGGTTTCACTCCTTTCTCCCCTTTTGTTAATCTTTATATCTTAGTTTTGTTCTTGATTTTGAAGAGAAACCTCCCAAGCCTCTCACATGAAGCTAACGGACAGAGATCTGGACCTCTCGGAGTACTTGGTGAAATCAGCATCTCAACACAAGCGACTGGCTGAGGTCAGTAGAGATGTTTAGGAAGCTGGTGACCATGATGAGTGACAGGAAAGGAAGGAAGCGGAATTGACAGGAGACTTGTCCATCCAAGCTGCGGGTTCCAGATGCAGACGGCACCGCAGGGCTTGCTCCATCTGTTGCGGTCAGTTTATGAAGGTGAAATGCAACATTTTGAGACATTTAAGACATACAGAAGTAAATAACCTCCCCTGTCCCAAGTCGCAAACAAAGCCATCATTCTGCATTCACAGTAGCTGAGAAATTCCAGCACTCCTCCCAACTGTGAAGGACTGTCCTTTGACAATAGAGGTGAAATGGTAATGAAAGAAAGCACTGTAAACAGAGCTGACAGCCATCATCTGAATAGAGCAGCCTTCCCATAGGACTTTCAAAGGGGACAGCAAACAAACAGTTCCAAGGGGGAAGTAATAACCCCAAGTCAGATTCTGATCTTGGACACAAAGCATACAGCACCATACACCTTGGAAGTGCACTTCTTTGTGTCAGCACTCAGCACAAGTAGTAGCCATTACAAAGTATGCAGCAATGCATGTGGGTGGTCTAACGCTAGCTGTTTGAAAGCACAAGTTCCTTTTCTGTCCAACCTTGATATAGTGCTCTCTACTCACCAGGACATTAAAAAGGTATTACTGACAATTAAAGTGCCACTAAGCTCAGGAAAGCAGCTTTGGAGACATGGGGCAGTGATCATCTCACATTTATACCAAATATGCTCAAGTTTATACAAAGCAGGGGGAGGTCCAAGAATTAAGCCAGTTGCTTCTCTCTTCATAACACCACTATGATAGATTATAGCTTCTGCAACATCTTTACAATTGCATGGCCTTCAGAGTACACCATCACTAACACCCGTGCAAATACTTGGCCTTCCCTAAGTTTCCAGCAATAAGTGACTGAACTCAGCAAACACTTCTGTGTAGGCACATGGAGAACATTAATTTAGCCCTCTCTGCTAGCTGTCCAGCCTTTGCAAGGAGAGTCAGTAAAACCAGGGGCTACAAATATGTCTGTCTAATACAAATCAGCAGATTTGGTGAATACGTAGGTGGAGGAGGTCTGCTGAAGCAGGCATCTCTTTTCCAAGTAGATCTGCACACTACCTATCTACATAGCATCACACTGTGGAGCCTGGTCAGTGTATTTACCATAGGTGGTGCTTGATTTCCCAAGATCTTACTGCCCAAGATCTCACCAGAGCTCAGAAATGATGTGCCTTTTAGAACAAGCTCAGAGATAGATTCAGAAAAGCAGGGCTAGTTACAACCGGCACAATTTTATCAGACATGTCTGCTGGTTCCTGGCTTTGTAAAACCTTGTATTTGAAGCATCTGTTAGGGTAATAGCATGACCCTGACAGATTACAGTCACCGTTTCTATTGCAAAATCCAACTATCCTCCAGTCATGAGGTACAGCTGTGCCCAGCCCCTATAATTTATGAAGCTTAAATATTAACAAAAGTGGGGAGTTCTTTATTTGCTGTCTGCTTTGTGAATACGCAGGGACTGTGGTTTCAGGCTGTTCTTCACAATCACAAGAGCTAGATACTTGCATTTCAAAAATTAAACTTACTTCCTGGCCTCAACAGACACACAACAACTTCACACCACTTTCTTGGTACTCATTTTAAAGTACTGGGATCAGATGCCCTTCTCAGTCTTCTCTAAATCAAATAACTGCACTTTGTCCACCCTTTCCTCCTATATCATTTCCTGGACCTCTAAGCAATATTGTTGCTCTCTTCTGGACTTTTTTCAGGTTTTCCACATCTTTCCTGAAGTGCAGTGCCCAAAGTGGACACTGTATTCCAGGTGGGTCTTCAGTGCTGAAGAGAAGAACAACCCTCCCTTGTACTCTGCATCCAGCATACCTGTTAATACTATGCAACTGTCTTTTATTATTATTTTTTAAAAGAACATTGTTGACTCCTATTGCAGTTGCGATCCATTAAAATCCCAGATCCTTTTTCTACAGTAGAGTGACCTAGCCAGTTATTCCTTATTTCATTTCTGGGCATTTGATAATAGTTCTTTGCATGCATCATTGAATTTCATCTCATTTATTTCAGTCCATTTCTCTAAATTATCAAAGATGTTTTGAATCCTAATCCTGTCCTCTAAAGTAGATAGGGAAGCACTAAATACGGCATAATAATAATAAGCATAATATGGATGGGAAGCCAATTAAAGCTTAAAACTTAGAGGTGAGTTTACTAACCACTGATCTGTGTAGGAAAGGCTTGAGACTCAACAGTTGCAGTAAGAAAGGACTATTGGATAGAAATGCACAAAAAGGCTTTCACACATCCAACTTTTCCTATGATTGAGAAGAAACTTCCCAGGAAATAAGATGAGCTTCAGACTGTCCAGGAGTGTTCAAACAACAGCTTTAATCATAATATTTTTTTCCATATAATTTTTTTTAAAAAAAAGGAACATTAAAACACTGTTAAGTACAATAACCAGTTACTGTACATACTGTAGTAATGCAAATCCAGACCAAGGTTCCATAGCAGGGCCTGACATTTCTTGGGCGAAAGGCATTTGGAGGGACACACACCCAGATTGTGGTGAATAAAAAGACACTGAATTTCTAATGGAGGGAGAGGGGAAGGCTGAATCACGTAGTGATAGCACCCACTAATCCAGAACTTGACAGTTGTGCTCAAAGGATTCTCAAGAATAGAAGAGTCTGGTTTAGCAAGGTGGTTTTAGGCTTCCGTTGAAATGTGTTAAGCTGGGTGTACAGTTCCTGAGGTAGTTAGGAAAACTGGGAAAAAAAACAACTCCAAAACTATCCAGTTATTTCCCATCTTATAAGAATCCCAGGAAGCTAAACATGTTTGTCCTCTAGGCTAAACATTGCTTGTAAGATCACTAAGGCCACTACTGCCTCCACTGTCTTGATCCAAACCATGCTCATTGCTTGCCATGTGCTATATTGATGCTTCTTACAGACCCACAGCCTTTGACTGGATCTCTGCACCAAACCCTAAAGAAGCTACTCAACAGACGTCTGCACCGACAGAAGGGTTTGCTTACAGAGATCCGTTGGTAGGATCATGGATTTAAATAGAAGTTATTAGAAACAGAGAAACCAATGTTCAGATAAAGCACAAAAACATGTCCGTTTAACAGCTGCTTAAGACAACTCTGCTGCTGTACGTGGCATTTTGAAGAGCTGCTCCTTTAACAAACTTGCTCTCTGCTGGGTTAGATGCTTTTAATTAGTGTGTTGAGCTTCAGCTTCCCTCTCACGCAAGATATTCCTGTTTCCATATCAGTTTTGGTTCAGAGCATGAAGAGCTTATGCTTTTAAGGTGGCTGCTTCTTTAAAAAGAAAAAAAAGTATCTGTGGGGTTTAATGGATTTTAAGTCTGTGATACATTGCATAGGACACTCCTTAAGGCCCCTGAGGATAAAATCCATGGTTAAGGTGCTGTTCATTCTTGTGAGGACAGGTAAGAGAGAAAAAGAAAAATGCTGTTACTAATAATATTTTGGGGATGAACTTTGGAAGGGCTAGAAGAGAACGTGACTACATCCAGTAATCCAAACAAGGATGTAGTTGCAATAAACCATATATGTCTAGCTACTCACACTAGCTTGGCAGTATTTGCCTTAACAGGTCAACTTTTGGGGTAGCAAAAGTGTCAAATGTTAGTGTAACAGAAGGCTCAGGCAGACTGTGTATAAGCCATAATTTTAGACAGCAGGTGAAGGGGCCCTGTGATGGAAGCCAGCTGAACTTTTCAGAGCAAACCTACAGGTGGATGGTTGAGACCATTTGTAACCTCCTATGCTACCAACTTTACAATAGAGGTGGCAGAAGTGGTTTGGGAGAAAGTGTCATTATCTTCCTGCAACTTTCAATCACAAATCAGTCAGTAAAAAACAGCTTTCTATACAGCATGGTTAGGTGAATCCCTACACCTGAAAAAAAAAAAATGATACAAATATGCTTCTAAAACCTTTCTAGTCAGCTTGAAAGATATTTCTTTAATAGACCATGTTTTTCCCAGCTTTTCATTATGTGTGGCATCATTGCTATGTTATAAATGGGACTTTACACTCAAAATAAACTTCATTCTGTGCAAAAATATTTTTCCCCACATTAAGTGTTTCAAAAGGAGGGAAGGAGAGGGTAATTTAAAAGAGGCAGCTATTAAAAAAGGGTAGCATATGTGGCACAGGATGCTACAGAGGTGTTTCAGGTTTAGTTCTGTGGAACCCCTTATATGGCAGAGGACTCTTTAAATCATAGATTGGAGGTCAGTAACCTTGAAAAAAACTCAGTCCAAAAGCCAGTAAAATCAAAGACCATTTAATTCTAAGTAACAGCTTCCACTGACTCCAAGGTGCTTTGGATCAGATCCAAACAGATCCTAAAAATCAGTAAAAACTGATTTTTTAAAGGTTTTATAATACAGCTGTTCTGTCCTCTTCTGAGCACTTTCATCAAGTATAAATTTTAGAGAAGAGTTTACTGAGGAGGCAAAGCATGAAGTAGTTAGGCAAGGTTCTACCATAAAGAAGACTGGCATCTTTTTAGTGAATGTCCATAGTGGGGCAGGAAGGGGAAGGAAAAAGGAGAGCAATCCACTGAATCAGAAATCGTTTCAGCTTCTTTCCCAACATTTCTTGTAGCAGCAGGCTGGTATGAAGCACTCCTTTGCCTGATGCTAATGACAGCATTAACTTTTCCAGTTAAAAACTTGTTCTTGAACATTTGAAAACAGACAATGTATTTCTCCATGTAGAATTAAAAAAACGTGTATAACAAAAAGGGAAAGAGGGAATTATGAACAAGGAAGCATAAAACTCTTTTTTTTTTTGTAACATTCTCAGAGTTGCAGGCCATTTCATCTTAATGCAATAGTTTATAAACATAGTCACACGCTGTAAAAAGTAAAAAACTTTGTAAAGGGTGTGGCAACAGGGGAGACCGAGACACACATTGTGGTCTGTCCTAAACACATTATTTACATGGTTCGAGGCTAATTTCAAAGTGATAATTTAAAAGAGAAGTTTCTACACAACATAAAAAATGGCAACAACTCCCCTAAAGTGGTTTCAACCTTTAGTCTTCATTAAAAAAAAGTTAGATATTTATTTGTAAATGCCTAAAAATAGTAGTCTCTTCCACCTCCCCCACCCCAATTTAAACTTAACAAGTAAAAATGGTTTAATTGATATCAACCAGATCAAATAGAAAATAAACTTTTCTGGACTTTTTCCCCCCACAAGGAGGAGAGTGCTGAAGGAGGTCCAGCTTTACTGCTGAACTGCAGTCCTAGAGAGGACTTCCAAACTTTGGCCTTTCAGAACTGTGCAAGGAGCCTTCCTTTTTGGAGCCATCTGCTAAAAACACAAGGAATTAGGCATGCCAATATTTCCCACTGTTAGATGGCAAAATCTTCATGGTCCTGAGGACTGAAGGCCGCTGCACGAAGTATGTCCAAGGAATTGACTAGGATCAAGGTTCCTGTGAGATGTTTCCAG
This sequence comes from Alligator mississippiensis, assembly GCF_030867095.1. Lineage (NCBI taxonomy): Eukaryota > Metazoa > Chordata > Crocodylia > Alligatoridae > Alligator > Alligator mississippiensis. The sequence goes on from NC_081827.1 coordinate 183,599,831, forward strand.
CGTTTTGTGATGGGGCTTTTCATTTTGTCCAGCCCTGTGTGAAGTTCCTGGATAACATCACGATAGCTGTCCCCGATTTGGTTGCTCCAGGTTAGCAGGAAATCATATGCTGGTTTCCACATGGCCTATGTTCACACCAGAGAGAAAAAAGAAGGAAAGACAATCATTAAAACACAGAATTTAAGGATCTGTCCTTGTGCCTTAGACCGGTCGTTTTTTTTACCTTTTAGAAACCATTAGCAATTGGTTAGTAGACTGTGAGGCTGCTGAGGGGCACAGGACTTGCAAGATCAAATCATGCCACAGTGCACCAGAATGCCCTGAAGAACATCCCAGACTGGATCAAGCCCATTCACACTTCAGTTCAACAAGGCACTTTACTAAGTTTCAATCCCTACTCAGCAAGGCATGCCAGCACATACTCATGTGCTTTCCTGATTTGGGATCCACAGCAAGGTAACCCTACATGTGTCAGCTTGCCTAAATCTGAACACTGAGCAATGCTGTGAATGTGGGGGGAACCTATTGGCTATTTCTCCTTGAAATACAGATTGTTTAAATGTGATAAAAAGGGAAGCAATGTATGCTACAGTAGTTACTGGTTTGGAAGTAATAACACAAAGCGATTTGGCAGTGTCAGAGGGTGATCTTAAACCAAATTTATGCCATGTGGAAATGCTCCAGAATATTATTCCCTGCATTGGAGTCCCATTTCATTTTCAAAAGTTACAGCAAAGAGAGGGGTTAACCACTGCTGCACTGTCTATCCCAACCCCAAACAAAAAGCAAGAAAGATGGAACAATCCTCCAACTGCAGACATCTTATTTCTGTATTCCTGTAAGGCAATGCATGTGACGCAGGGTTCACTGAGAAAGAGGTGCAACGTTAGCCATCAGATGAACACATGCCATCTTCAAACCATTGTACCAGGAATTATTTACTCACCTGAAAGAAAAGAAAGATCTGAGGATGCTGCTAGCTTCTTCAGTAAAATGCAGCTGGTGACAAGACTGTTCTAGCCCTGCTAATATTTCTGTGTTGGTACAGTTCTCAGTACATAAATGGTCACCAAGAAAGAAATCCAAATCCTTAGGCTCAGGGATGAACACCTGAACTAAGGCCAGTTCATCCACTTAGCAATGCAGTGATCAGAACAAAACATAGCCACAGCTTGAATCTCAGAAGGAGCACTGTTCATTTGTGGATGTACCCAAAACTGAAAAGGCAGCCAAAGCCTATGCTTGAGCATTTGTATTCCAGCCCATCGTAAAAAGCCACTTGTCCAACACCCACTGACTGCATTATCTGATCCAGTCTCACCTCATTGTCCACCACTCCATTCTTGTCCCGGTGGGGAGCTTCATAGGCATCCATCTGTTGCTTGGAGACTTTGGCTAACTTCTCTGCCAGTTCCCTCCAGCGTTGAGCCACTTCCACCGCTGTGGTGAGGAGCACAAAGTCCTGAATGAGCCTGACAACAAGCCCTTGGCAGTCCATCTTCAGCAAGGCCTGAGAGAGGGCACAGCAAACCAAGCCAACATCAGGTGTAGTCATAGGTTTTTACTTTCTAGAGGCAATCAGTCATTTCCTACTTAGTCAAACTGTGGCCCAGCAGCTGAGGGCATGTTACTACAGTGACAACAAAACTTCACCGCTTTTGAATTTGATAGAAAAGAATGAAATTGTGGAAGAAGAAAGTCAAGTCCGCAATGTCAAAAATGTGGTTCAATCTCCCTGCTTTTGAAAAAGGCCACTCAAAACACATCAGGAAAGCACACACAGATAGATAACCGTCCCTATTTGCACAGGAAAGTCTCTTCAGTCAATCTTTATCAACCCCTGATGCAGCAGGTAGCAAAATAAAGTCAGAGCCACAGAAAGAATAATCCCATTAACCAAATAAAGCATTCTACACCCATTTTGTACTGGTTTATAGAGTTAGGGAACTAGTGGCTTTCCAAGATACTTAACAGTTGAAGCCCATTAAGACTGGACTAATAACAGTGTATAATAAAAACCAATTAATTCAACTTGGTCAATACACCTCTGTGCATTAATGACCAGGGAAGAACAGTACTTTTGCTACAGAAAGCAAGATGATATCAGAAAGAAACACAAACTGCTTCTAGGGAACTCATTACTTCAAAAGTGCAAATACAAAGCACTAGGCCAGGTATAGGGAAAGCTAGTGTTGGGCCTGCTTTTAGTGAAACTCAGCTGACCAGCTGAGTTCAGAGCACTAGGCAGCATGAATGAAGCAATTATAATTATTAAAGCTTCAGGACAACATGAAATCTAAAGATCATTACAATGGTTTTTAACTGGATGGCTTACTGATCTCAAAATGGCAATTATTTTTTTTTTTTCCAAAGCACTTCATGAAGGACTTCAACCAGGGAATCTGGAGCAGAAATTATATATCTAGCACACATCTACCTAGTCATTCTTTGGCCAACAAAAGCAGACAGAGAATTTTGAAAAAAAAAAAAAAAAAGGGAAGACTCGTCTCTGTAAACCACAACCAGTCTAGGGCCTTGGCAAGAAGAACACAGTTAACAGAATCTGAATGATAGGTGTGAGGCGAGGGGAAAAAAAACAAACAAACAAACAAAAAACCTATTTTATCACATATAACCCCCTCTATCTGCCCTCATAACATGCACCTTGTTTGGGGAATGCAGAATGAAGAAAAAGATTTTTCCTTGAAAACACTAATAAGTAATTTAACCGAACAAATGATAAAATGCAATACACCATAAAAAGAACAAGTTACAAAACTAAAAAATCCACAGAAGAGGTTTGCAGGTACCTCACATCCCACGTTGGAATATTGCAGCATGTACCCAGCTGCAAACCACTTGGGGAGCCTGTTCCTGCCCCATTAACCCCTGGCTGCTGCTACTCACTCAGCAGCAAGAGTAGCAATATAAGTGAAAAGACAGGGGATGGGGGTGGGAAAGAATCAGAGGCAATCTCTTCTAGTGCCCTGAGCAGACTGGGAGGAAGGAGGGGAAGGGGGAATACATATTATGTGACTGCTTGAGGGAGGTGTCACAGCAGAGTCCTACAGGAGGGCCGTGATCTCCTTGAGGCCCCTTCCTCCGTGCCAAGTCAGCTCAAGGGCACCTTCTATTTCTTGCCCGCCACGTCTTTGCTGTTATATAAAGTTGGGAGGCTGCCTTACATCTGCTTGGGCACGGCTCTACGTTGACTCAGACCCCGTGGTTTTCCAGACTCTCCGGGGGTCTCCCTGTATGATGGGTGCTCCCCTGGCACCCTAGCCTTATGGGCTACGCATGGCTCCAACCACCCCTGATACCACGCCCCAAGCCTCGCAGATGGGATAGACGTTGGTCTGTCTCTCTGTCTATATTCATGCCCGTCTCTCGGGCCTTCTCTGTTGTGCTGCCCCCTCCTGGGCTCTCCAAGCCCACTCGGGGCCTGCCCTGTAATGTCGCCCCTTTCCTGGGGACTTCTGTGCCCCCTCTGGGACTCCTCAGCTACGCCACCTGACTCCCGGGCCCACCGCACTGCTACCCCCTTTCTCCCGGGCTCACCGCACCACTACCCCCTCTCGCCGGGGTTTACCGCAGTACTTTGCCCTTTCCAGGGTTTACCACAGTACTCTGCCTTCCACAGGGGCTCGCCATGTCTGCCCTGGGGCTTCTCAGTAGTACCCCCTCTCTGGGGCTTGCTGGGCCCACACTGGGGCTTCCTAATAATACTGCCCCCTCTCCGGGGCTCGCTGTGCCCACGCTGGGCTTCCTCAAATGCCCCTCTCTGGGGCTGGGGTCTAAGCACCCTGCAAGCTGCGCCCTTCCTGGCACCGGGGTTCCCCCACCGCTGGGGGTTCCCCAAGGCCTCCTCCAACCCCTTATAGCCTCGCCCTAGCCACCGGTGTAATAAACAACCACAAAACAAACACAAGCCTCTTGGCCACAACTTAACTCATTGCTCAAGCCTCCGGAGCTGCTGTCTATAACTCTGCTCCAGCAGCACCTGCGGGTCTCGCTGCTTCTCGCATCCCTACTCCGGGAGCTCCTGCCTCTCTGGCTGCTGGCGGGGAACTGCCAGCCTGACCTCAGCCCTGGGCTTTATAAGGGCCAGGCCTTGCCCCTTCCAGCCAGCTAACCACTGTCAGGTGTGGGTCATTCGCTGCCTCCAGTTGCCCTGGCAACCTGCAGGTGGGCTCTTATTCCCTGCTAGGACTCTTTTCCCCAGCAGTTTCCCCTCTCTAGGAGCAGAGCACCGAGGTGCCCTGCGACAGGAGGCAAGGGGCATAGTCTTCTTACCTGCGTCAGCCTGGGCTCCCTGCTCTCTGACTACAGGTGCCGTGAGAGAGAAGCAAGTTAGCTAGAGACAGGGTGCCTGCTCTCTGATCCAGCATACTGGAACTCCAGCTGGGGACAGACCGGCAATGCAGGCTCGCCAGGGAGTACCCAGGGCTAGTTCCTTGCTCACTGCTCTCTGCCTTGGATGGCATACCACATACACCAGGGGTTGTCAACCAGGGGTACGCAACCCCTGGGGGGCACTTGGGAAGGCCCCAGGGGGTATGCGGCAGCAGAGTGGAGAAGTGGGAGCATTTTCTGGTTTCACCGGTGGCACTTCTGGTTTCACCACTGCACAAGGGGGACCCCTCCCTGCTCTCTGTTCGTCGGCTGCCAGGGGTACACCAACCAAAAAAGGTTGAAAACACTTGACATAAACGATAAAATGAGGAACCAGATTTCCAGCAGCTTGTTTTTGGAAAAAAAAAGTGCGAGTTATATACAAGAAAACGTGGTATAAAAAAATTCCTAAATGGATTATTAGAACCTACACAGAGCCACTACTATGGGGGCAGCCAGCAACCTGCAGAGCCTTTGGATGTGGCTGAGGAGCTGTGGCTTTGGTGGCATTCAGGTGCAGGGTGTTTTGTCAGCACCATGCTGCAACTGGATGGTAGAGGCTTGACTGGAAGGGGGAAGAGGTTTTACTGCAGCCAGGTCATGGGAAGAAATAGTGGTTGGGTGTAAATGCTGGCTTGCCTCAGATCCATGTTGGGTTATTCTGGCCCACAGCCAAATAGCTATTGAGCCTGGGAGTTAGGGATACAGCCTCTGAATTAGAGCTTCCTAGACCTTAAATGCTGGAGGCTGCAAGTGAGAAAGATATGGTAGAAAAAATACTGCTTATACCCAATTCACTCTGCCACTGCGCAATACAGGAGCAATTAAGCAGGGGAGTGAGGGGGGTGGCCTTTGAATCGGGCCCTCCAGATGCTGGACTAGATAGGCCTACGGTCTGAACCAGTAAGAGCTCTTATGCTCTTATGTTCTACTGTTGCTAACCCCTGTACTATCAAACCCTCCCCCCTCCCCAATCTTCAACACTGGCTGGGCTCTGGAAGCTAATGCAGGAAACCCGCTAATGGATAACAACTGATCTACGGGAAAAGTTTTTTTCCTAGTTGCAAGTAGCTAAATCAGTGATTTGTGCTCCAAAACATGAGACCAGCATCCTTCTTATTTTTTAATCTTATGCAAACCGTGAATATCATCCCCTAAATATCTAATCATTCTTTAGCTCCTTCCCAGCCATGTGCCTCCTGAATATCCTATGGCATGCATTCCTTTAGATAATTAAGTGCTGCGTAGAACTTGTTTCCATTAAAACTTTTAAAGTGGTTTCAAAATGGACTGCCTTTCACTTTAACTGGGGTCTGTTTTGTTTTTGCATTACAGAAAACTGGTAGTTCTCAAGGGATCCAGAGTTATGGTGGCAGTTCCAGATATGCCAAAGGATACGAAACATGTGACAGAGAATTTTATAAGGCATTTCATTTCAACAAGGAATAGACACATGCTGTGCACAGAGTGAACTGGTGTGGTGGGGACAATATCACAAAGCATTTTCACATTAACATGCCTGGATGTGAATTCATTGGGAGTCATAAAGATGGCCCAATGGCCTAAAACATTTGTTCACATGGAAAAATACCACCACCATAGCTTCCTCAGGAGGAGAACATTATATGGTTTACATGAAAAGAAAAAGCAGAAAAGGATAAATGTCAGCCTCAAACACAGCAGTGAGGTCAGAGGAAGAGCTGGTGTGAAACAATCAGCAAGGACCCTCACCGAACCATTTCAGGAGAGCAGGTACAGGAGAACCAGGGTGGAGCAGTCCAGGGTGGAGTAGGGAGAGGAGTTCAATCCATTTGCTACAGATGTCCTCTGAGAGGTGGGGAAGAAGAGGGGTAGGGTGGTCTCAGGACAAGCAGGTGTGGTCAAGGGATGGCCTCTGAGCATAGGTGAGGCTGGAGTTTGCTGGTACCTTTTAAGGGTGTTGGAGGCAGGGGAGGCAGCTAGGGAAGGGACTGGTATTGGGGCAATGGAGAGACGGGTAGGTTTATATGAAGATATGCCCTTGTTCCTTGACCTGCATGGCACCTCATCCTAGTCTCTATGTTTTTCATGTTTTTCTTCTGCTTGCTTGGCAAGCCACTGCTCATCCATCTCCACAGCAACTGCTATCACTAGGACATAGTGAGGCTCCAAATCCTTTGCCATCATATGTCCATGTCAGCCTCAACCACCCCATTGACAAGCTGGCACACTTGGTTTTACAGAGCTCGTGGTGTGGTGGTGAGGCACATGAGAAGACTGTCATCTGGGAGATCCTTGGGAGCCAATGAAATTGTAGACTGCCTCAAATCACAACTTGGACCGTGATAGTTTACATTAGGCCCAGGATTATGGAAGTGGAGAATTGGATTAGAACCCCCTGTAACCACCCACTGTTGTCCTCTTTTTGGCCACAGTGCAGTCCATGTGGTCCCCACCTCATCTACCACACTTTGATATCTACAAGGGACGAGTTTTGAGGGGGTGGGGAAAAGCCTTGCTCTTGGGGTGTAGCACCTCTCATGACCAAGACCCCTCAGCGTCCCTTTGCACCTACTGCAGGCACTGATGGGCAAAACAGAAGAGAATCTATCTTGCTCTTATTTCACAGTGCAGTGTTAACAGTAAAATATCAACTCACCAGATATGATAACTTGGGAAGATGACACAAAGCTGAGCAACTATAAAACCATGGAGTGCTACTACCCTAATTGTACAAATGCTGATCTTTTTCTTATTGGGTTGAGGAAGACTTTTCTCTAATGTCACTATGGCACAGTGTGTACTTGCAAAACAGGGTTTTCAGCAAATAGAGAAGTTTGTTAAAACTGACATTGTAGCTTTAACTACCTGGAGTTAAACTTCACTTTAGAAGACAAGAAACTAGCTTTGCTGGGGGAAGGGGCCACTTCGAGTGGAGAGGATGTTTCACCAGCACGCAGGGTAACAAGAGGAAGGGAAGCCCAGGTAAGCATCAATGTCTGGGGAGCAGGGGGCCACAACTGCCCTGGGAGTGGGAGGGAGGCACGTGCACCCTCAGGAGGCCTCAGGTGCCTCTACACTAATGCTCGTAGTATGGGGTGTAAGCAGGAGGAACTGTGTCTCCTGATTGCGAGTAGGAACCCAGACTTAGTAGGGCTAACAGAAACCTGGTGGGACCCTACCTACGATTGGGTGGTGGGCATTTGGGGGTACACCCTATATAGAAGAGACAGGACAGAGAAGAAAGGGGGGCGGTGTTGCGCTCTATGTCAAAGAGCACCTCACATCATCAAGGATTAGCTTTGGGTTAGAGGAGGTTCAGACAGAGACACTATGGGTCAAACTACAAGGGGGGTGTGTGGCGAAAGGGACCTTACGGTGGGTGTCTATTACAGACCACCCAACCAGGGGGAAGAGCTAGACCAGGACTTCTCCAGTCAGCTTATGGAGGCGGTTAGGTCAAGCGATGTTATTGTCATGGGTGACCTAAACTACCCAGACATTTGCTGGGAGGAGCAGACAACCAGGTCTGACCGCTCGTGTAGGTTCCTGGCTGTATTACAGGACCTTCACCTTATCCAGGAAGTGCACAGCTCCACTAGGGGTAACGCCTTGCTGGACCTGGTCCTGGCCACGGGGGATGACCTGGTGAGGAAACTGCAGGTCCTTGACCACCTGGGCAATAGTGATCATCACCTGCTGGATTTCATTATACAACACAGGGCGCCTAGGGCTCACACCAAGGCTAAAGCCCTTGACTTCAGAAGGGCCAACTTCAATGAGCTTTGGAGACTAGCAGGAGAGGCACTAAGGGCCCAGAAGGTAGAGGAGATGGGAGTCCACGGGGGATGGTCGTACCTTAAGGGGGCAATCCTCTAGGCCCAAAGGATAACAGTCCCTGAGAGAACCAAGTGGGGTAAGAGTGCTCAAAAACCCCCTTGGCTCAGCAAGGGCATTCAGGAATGCCTGAGGACTAAAAGCGGGGCGTACAACCAGTGGAAGGGAGGGGCTGTCACCAAGGAGGAGTACTCCTCCTCGGCCCGGGAGTGTAGGAGGGCTATTAGGAAGGCCAAGGTAGAGATGGAACTCAGGCTAGCGTCCACAATTAAGGACAACAAAAAATCCTTTTTCAAGTACATTGGGAACAAGAAGAGGACACCAGGCAATGTAGGGCCCCTGCAAGATGCAAACAGTAATCTTGTGGCCATGCCAGACAAGAAAGCTGATATTTTTAACAGTTTCTTTGCCTCTGTTTTCTTGAACAGGGACCGGGACATCCCACCTACCAGAGATAGGGACAATCTTAGGGATAGCTCTGTCAGGCCTTCAGTCAACACAGATGTGGTTAGGGATCTTCTGAAAGGGCTAGACATTTTTAAATCTGCAGGTCCAGATGCCCTCCACCCAAGGGTTTTGAGGGAGCTGGCAGGGGTCATCGTGGAGCCTTTGGCCTGGTTGTATGAGCATTCGTGGTCATCTGGCCAGGTACCGGGGGACTGGAAACTGGCTAATGTGGTCCCTATTTTCAAGAAGGGGAGGAAGGAGGACCCAAGTAACTATAGGCCTGTAAGCCTCACCTCGGTGCTTGGGAAGATCTTGGAGAGGATCATCAAGGAGCACATCTGTGGGGGGCCTGCAGGGGAGATCATGCTCAGGGGCAATCAGCATGGGTTCATCAGAGGCAAGTCCTGCCAGATCAACCTGACTGCCTTTTATGACCAAGTCTTGGATAAAGCCTTGGATGATGGTGTTGCTGTGGACATAGTCTTTCTAGACTTTAAGAAGGCCTTTGACACTGTCTCTCGCCCTATCCTCATCAATAAATTAAGTGACTGCGGCACTGATGCCTGCACAGTTGGATGGGTAAAAAATTGGCTGATGGGGCGCACCCAGAGAGTAGTGGTGGACGGATTGTACTCAACCTGGCGAGATGTGAGCAGTGGGGTACCCCAGGGCTCGGTCCTCGGGCCTGCACTGTTTAACATTTTCATCAGCGACTTGGATGAGGGGGTGGAAAGCACACTGTCCAAATCTGCTGATGACACTAAGATGTGGGGTGAGGCGGACACACTTGAAGGGAGAGACAGACTGAAACTAGATTTAAACAGGCTACAAAAGTGGGCAGATGAGAATAGGAGGGGGTTCAATGTAGACAAATGCAGGGTGCTGCACCTTGGGAGAAGGAATCCACAGCATACATACAGGCTGGGGAGTTCCCCTCTTGAAAGCACAGAGGTGGAAAGGGATCTCGAAGTCATTATTGACTCCAAGATGAACATGAGCAGCCAATGCCAGACCGCAGCCAGCAAGGCCAGCCATACCTTGTCATGCATCTCAAGCCGGCCCAGAGAGATGATACTCCCCCTCTATGCGACTTTGGTCAGGCTGCAGTTCGAGTACTGCGTCCAGTACTGGGTGCCGCACTTCGAAAGGGATGAGGCCAGCTGGGAGAGGGTTCAGAGGAGGGCTACCCGCTTGGTGAGAGGGCTGCAGGACAGGCCCTACGAGGAGAGACCTGAACCTGTTCAGCCTCAGCAAGATCTGGTGGCTGCCTACAAGCTCATCAGGGGAGATCAACAGCAAATAAGCAGAGCCCTTTTCTCCCCAGCACCACCTGGGGTGACGAGGAACAATGGTAATAAGCTGATGGAGAATAGGTTTAGGTTAGAGATCAGAAGGCAATATTTTACAGTTAGGGTGGCCAAAGTCTGGAACCAACTTCCCAGGGAAGTGGTCCTCGCCCCTACCTTGGGCAAATTCAAGAGAAGGTTGGATGATCACCTGTCTGGGGTCTTGTGAACCCAGCATTCATTCCTGCCTGTGGCAGGGGGTCAGGCTAGATGATCTGTTCAGGTCCCTAGCTACTATGAAACCACACTTCACTTTTTTTTTTGAACAAGCCCCATGCAAGATACAAATATAAAGAGCAAGTCAAACATAAAGAAAGTGGGGGGGGGGGTGTCTTCAAACTAATAATATGAAATCTTTAGTTCCTCTAAAAATGGTTTCCAATTAGGAGATGCTAAGATTATGAGCAAGTCTTATCTTCCCTGTTTTTGCTGGAGGTTTCCCAGGAGACCCAGAGCAAAGGAGCAGGAGAGAAGTAGCAGGTGTTTTAATCTTTAATAGACACCTTTCTCCCAGCTTCAGGCACAATGGCAGAACAGCTAAGACACCACATCACAGAGGCATGAGTTTAAAGTCTTATTCCAGACTTGCAAAGGCCACTCTCAGTCAATCCAGCAGCAAATACGTCCCTGGTCATTCAGGATATGAAGTCTAAGGCAACAGGCCAGGATGCTACTCACACATCACCCCCTTACGTGCCCTGGCTGCAGAAACTATTGAACCCGATAGGTTTAAGGATTGGAACAGGTATGGGATCCTGACTTTCCAGGTATTTAACTCTCCATCCATGCTATATTGCCAAAACTGCAGCAAATTGACACAACTGAGTTGGATACCCTTTGTTCTAAAAAAAGGGGGCAGCTGGCAGGATCTCTCTCTCAGAGGGCTCTAGGATGCTGGAACTTGCTGCTTGCTCTTCCCCTTCACAATCAGTGGAATTGGGAAGTAGATGACCACTGGAAAGCCCCCTCACAGGAGGTTTCTTAAAAATGCAAAGAAGGTGCTTCCCAAGGGAGACATTTTTGCATGGTTCCTGTAGGCAGAGCTCCTGTATAAAGGCTGCTGGCATTTTATCACATCAGTAATTCTGGGAGGTACCTAGTGTCACATCTTTGATCATTTAAATACAAAACCAGTATTACCAAGCATTTTAAAGCAGGTCTATTGTACCTTTCAACTTTCCTGTTTTCAGTACTTCCTGCTAGCTCTCCAGCTTTCCACACAGTCTTCCAAGGAGACTAGATCAGATTAAATTTCTAAAGAAAAAAATCTGAGCAGAACACACAGAGACCTGCCCCTTTAGGCTCTCCTTATGCATACAGAGAAGTGACCAAAAAAACAGATTACCCGTTCTTCCCAATCTGCAGGTAACTTTTAAGGATGGGCATCACAGATTTCCTGGGTTTCAGGCATTTATATTACTTCTCATTATTTAAGTTTGAAATACCCTTAAATATAGCTCAAATGAGTCCACAGACATAGAATTTGATGGTAAAAAAGGTAAGTATGTCTAGTTTGGAACCTGCTAAAAATTGTTTTGAAAAGAAATACTGCACAAAGCAGAAAACTTCAACCCAAACCTTTCCTAGTCTACTATGTGCCCTTCTTTATTAAACGTTCTCTTTCTAGATCTGTGGGCAGAGAGCTGTTTATAAAAGCCGTCAACCACCTCCATTAAAATAAAATGTGAGATTTTGATCCTGAAAAATGGAAACAGGTGAAGATAGGAAAGGAAAAAATAAAACCTAGTAGGTTGGGGGGGGGGGGGGGGGGAGATAAATCACAGAGGATGCTGTTGCCATAACAGCTGTCTACAATACAATCACAGACAAGGAAGAGGAGAGATACTCAAAGAGCATTTGGCTTCCTTAATTTTGGAAAGACAAGTCTGAAGTGGAAGATGGATTTACAACTTAATTACAATGCAGGAAGAGCAGTGTTCTAAAAGCAAGGTTATGTCTCGCTTGGGACAGCACTTTTATTTAAACTGTATTGTGGACATTATAGATGTAGGTAACTTGTTGCAATAACTATATCTAAAATCTGGGGCCAAAGGCTAAGATGTCTATTACTCCACTGTAGGAAGAGCTGTCAGCCCTTCCTTTCCTTCAGCTCCTCAAGTGGCTGGCAGATGAGGGGATGTGCTGCGGTTTGAGGCACATATTCTAAATCTACTTCCCTGACCTTCACAGCTGCTGCTGCAAGAACATCCACATTGTGACCCCCCTACCCAATGCCAGTCTCAGAGCCACAAGATGCACTTCATGCTGAGCAGATTAACAAGTGCGCTCAGCCTCCATGTTTTCGGGAGGGCTTTGGAAATATGCATTTGACATCTTTCCATCATACAACTAGCTTCTCTCTGCGTTTGCTGTATCAATGAGCTGGTCTAAGCAGGTCAGGGAGGGTCACTAGCTTGATGCATACCCCAAACTCATGAGACCTGCTATTCAGAAAAGCATGGGGGGTTCTTTCCACAGACCTGCTACCTATCCATTTTAGTCCGGACAATACGGTGTTAATGAGAAGTAACGCTCCGTGCTCATCCATGCTGTGCATCAACCAGAAGACAGAAACGCAGATTGCTTTGTTGAAGCAAGGCTGTGTCCCTGATTGCACTCCACTGCAAACATTTTGCAGCATTCTACAGACAGACAATCTCAGTTAATTGCTTCTGTACAAACACAGAAACTACCCAGTAGTTAACAAATCCTACAGCAAGCCATTCTTATCTCTGCCATAAGATGCGTGGGGGCTGGTAAGGAGAAAACACGCCCAGAGGAGGCACTGCCTCTGCGTATTTTGGTAATTTGAATGGATTGTTAAATCAAAGTAGTACCAAACAAGCGGTGTAAGTTAAGTGGAGGAGTGACACAGGAAGATGCTGAAAATTACCTGAGGATTAGTTTACAGAGGAATTGTATTACAAGAAATGTTTGTGAACTTCAAATTTGTATAAAGCTCTGAAAGAAAATGGCTCCTTACTACATCACCATACCTGTAGGTCAGTGGCTTTCACTCTTTTTAGATTCAAAGTGCCCCTCCGTAACTTGTGAATCAAATAGCAGCCCATTTCAAAAACTAATTTATTAATTACAGTACTCATTTCCTTGAGAAGGGTCAGGTAGGATGGGCAGGCAAATAGCCAGGCAGGAACCAAGCCTGAGCTTACCTGCTTATTTCCTCGCATCTCGTGGCACCCTACAAAGGATCTTGCAGCACCCCTGGATGCCCTGACACCCTGGTTTAAAAAATTCACTGCTATAGGAAATAATGGTAAACCCGGAAATGCTATCTAATACATACATGCGTGTGCACACACTGACAGTTTCAAAATGATTCTGTGAAACAACAGTCACAGTCTAATTAACTTTTTCAATTAAAAGTTTTGTTTTAAGATGACCTGAAAAGCCACTTAGAACTGTAGAGCTGAATGCAGATTTCAAATAAAATATGTATTATTTTCAGGGCTTTGTGGACTGATCCCACAGAACTGGCTCAGTGATATACCCTTCTTGCTGTAGGACAGCACTATAGAAACCAAAATCAGCCAAATCTTTTCAGCCTTCATGACGGGCACAAAAAGTTTATCAACTAACCTGAGAGTAAAGTGATGCAACTTAAAGTTATAAGACCCATCCAAAACAAAGGAACTGAAAGGCATGAACTGCCCCAGTAAATTCAATGAGTTAACTTTGAAACATCATAATGATAATACCATAGCTATGCAACTCATTGTTTGTGTCTCATGATTTCAGCAGAAGCCACCAGCTGCTGTGTTCATTCTACGGCCTTAAACTGTCCCCATAGTACTAAAAATTCTGGTTATTTTGCATTAGCTGCCATAACCTCCTGCTACGTCCCCTGACAACATCTAAGATGAGGTTATGGGTTGTCAATACAAAAACTTATTGAAATCGGAAAGAGGAGGACAGTATGAAATCAAATGCAAGGCAGGAGAAACAGCATGCCTGCTATTGTATAAAATGCATTATTCATGAACCTTGTGATCTTAGTGCTCTGGGATGTAAAGATGAACAAAAAACATAGCCAAGAGAACGCAGTGAAGTGTGACAAAGGAGAGTCAAGACTGCGAGAGATCAGTGTTAGCAGAGGGCCGAAGGTAAAGACAGAGCAGGCAAGATGACTAACAGAGCAAACCAGTCACAGCCAAAAGGTGATCTTATAAAGCTGAACAAATAGAACAATGTTTCTCTAGAAAACTGAAAGAAATGATGCAATAAATGAAAGCACTTAATCAGTTAGAAAGCAGAAAACTAACAAGGACAAACTTTTCCAGTGTCTGCCTAGTGCCACAATCAGGCCAGGCCCCATCAAGGCAGAGCCTTGGTACTTCAGGAAAGTGCCCCAAAAAGGAAGGTTGGGAATTCAGAACCCAGAAGATCAGAAGTGCTGAGTTTTACCCATGGCTCAGCTACAAGCACCTAGTTTAATGTTATGAGCTCTGTTCATAGCTCACTGCCATGGGCAGCTCCCCTGCTTTGTATGCCCCAGGACCAACAAAGAGTCAAGAGGAGCAAAGTTTTTTTCGTTGTTGCAAAGAAGAGAACAGCCAAACCATGGGGCTGGTGTCAATAGGGAGACTGAGGCGTGAGGGATGGGAATGAGCAAGGAGAAAGGAGGAAGTATGGAAGGTAAAAGAAAAGCAACGGGATACTGCAGATATTAGACGAGTAACCAGCCAACTGTACAGAGAAAAATGATGGGAGGGGAGCTGGAAGTGAACAGATCTAGAACAAGGTCAGTCAAAGAGACAGGGCAATAGGGACATTTCCAGAGATGCAACTGGGTAGTTTTGCACCCTGGGCAGCAGCAGTGCATGGGGAAGCAGCAACACTGAGGGCTGATGCCTCACTTACACCCCGTTAGCTCAACTCCTGGACATTTCATCCTACTTCTCCTTCAGGAAAGGTCCATTGTTAGGAACATTAAAATATTCTCTCTCTCTCTCTCTCTGAAACACTCTCTTCTCTCTCTACCTCCACAAAAGCCTTGCCTCTGGTTGTTTTACCACTCCATCCTGGAAGAGCACAGATGGTCTGCAGATGCTTCTTCAGCCTTATGAAGGATGTTTGTGCCCAAAAACTTATTAGGAAGAATTGTTCCAACTATCTGAGTTGGTCAACAAAAGCTACCAGATTTACCCAAAATACCTTGTCAGGATACAGTGGGGTCTTTCAAGGGCAGGAATAATTGAAGCAAATTTTCCAAATCATCTCTGGCCTTTAGACAACCCACCTCTTTGCTGCAAGAACACACAGACTACAAACACTTTTGCTTTGAAATAAATGACTGCTTCAACTGGGATTAGCCTTGTTCACAATGGACTTTTTATCCTGCCTCAGGCTCTTGTAGTTACAGTGCACCCCCTTCCTCCTTCCCACTCCCCACAGTAAGCCCAAAATGGCCAAAACACACAGTTCAACCACTTAAATAAAACACGTTCCAAATATTCAGGTTTTCATTGGCGTCCAGCTGCATTTATTTCTGGGGCCCGACTCTGGCTGTACTATTATTGCCACTTGTTTAAAACAGCGCACTGCCAATGAACTTTAAAGTATTTATTAACCTCAGAGAACCCCTGAGCCTGCTCTCCCGGAAACTAGCACACAGCACAGCAAAGAAAAGGTTTTGATATTCAAATTATATTTCAAAGCAGCGCAGAACACTACACACTTAAACAGCATCTGGGGAGGCAGTATTTGCATTCCAGATCTGAAAGGCAGAATCCTATTTCCAATCCTCTAATCATGGAAAATAACATTGAAGCAGGAGGGGAGTAGAGTGCCTGGAGGGGGTGTCAGTACAAAGCTCAGGAAGCTGTTGAGTGACAGGTGCATTGCAGTCACTTGCAAAAACATGTAAATCCTACTCTCTGTCCTGCCCCCTGAAATTTAGCCCATTTACCCCAAAAATGTCAAGCACATGGCCCATGGGCTAAACCTGGCCTTCTGACCCAGGTCATCCAGCCCGCAGACTTTTGTCCTGCTTTTGGCCATTGTGGTGGGGCTTCCTGCAGAGGCAGCAGGCACCCCAGAGACAACAGCATGACAGTGCCAGAGGCAGAAGCCCCTTTACCACAGCCAAAGCTGGAGCAAAAGACTCGTTCAATGGGCAGTGTGGTTGCAGGACAGAGCTTCTGATCCACCCACTGGATCTGCCTGTGCCCCCAGCTCACCAGCATGCAGCCTGTCACCGTGGAAATCTCTGGCCATGGTGGCAGGTCCTTGGCCTGCAGTACTGCTGCAGCTATTTGTGTCCTGGTGAAAGCCAGGGTGCTGGCAGCTGCCACGAAGCCCCACCATCACAGCCAGAACTGGGGCTCTGCCTGGGTTTGCCTCCAGTGCTGCTGGGTCTGCCAGTGACCCGACTCCCACGGGGATGCGAGCTGCTGCTGTGGGAAGTCCTGCCACTGTGGCCAGAGCCCTGACTCCGGTCACAGCAAAGGGGCTTCTGCCTGTGGTGCCAGTGGAGCTGCCCATATCATGGCAGAAGTCAGGGCTCTGGCTGCCTGTGTGGGAAAGAGCCATCACAGCCAGAGCTGCAGCTCTGGCCACAGTTTCAGAGTTTCAGCTCTCTGTGCTGCTCAAGCTGCCAGAGCCCCAGCTGCCACCAGGGTGCAATCTATCACTACAGGAAGCCCAGCAGTTGCAGGGCTTTGCCCACTGTGTCACAGCAGCTACCAGTGCTCTGGTTATCATTGTGGTGTGGGTTGCCACTGTGGGATGCCCTGATGCTGTGGCCAGTGCCCAGGCTCCATCTGTGGTGGTATAGGGTCACACACAGTGTCCTGGCAGGGTCTGTCTGTATCTCTCACCCACACACTCCATATCTCTGCAGGGTCTGGGTGTTGGTTGCTATCACAAGAAGCCCCACCACTAATTGAGGAGCTTCCGCCTGTGGCACTGCTGGGGCTGCTAGCATGAGTGCCAGAGTGTGGACATCTGAAAAAAAGAGCTTGCAGCCCTCTTAACAAATTTCATTTTGACATCCCTGCTCTACCCTATAGATTCGAGTGGGGGTGGGAAGGACAAGGGGAAACAAGAAAAATAAATCAATAGATATCTACAAGGAAAAATGGAAAAAGGCCACAGGCTGGATTCTCTACTGTCTCTGTGTTGGGTGAGATCAGACCAGCTGAATTCTCCCACATCTGACTCTTATAGAAAGTAAGTGAGTGACTTGGTTTGCAAAGTGGTAAGAATTAAGTTCTGTTCATTTACATAGGGGCTAAAGGGCTTGGACATCCACATGCTGAGGGAACCTGGGTGAAGGTAACTCAGTCTTCCTTTGCCTCACTTTCCCCCTTTGTGGAACAGGGGAATGCTTTTCCCTCTACCTCTCTGCTGTGCAGCCGCAATGGTGAATTCATTAGCATCTACCAAAGTGCTTTGCAAACCTCAGAAGGAAGTCATTATGGAAAAGCAGAGTATTTTTATTAATGATTCCTAACTGCATTTAAGCCATAAAGCACTCTAGAGGTTCTCAGCATTATTACATATTAGTGGGGCTGAACCTTTTGTGAGGCCACAGATTAAAGATAACCAGCGGTGGTAGCATTTAACTTAATATAAGCTATTCCTAGAGCTATAAAGTGACGCTATTATCAAATCACGAGGGGAAAGACACAGACTTTGGGAACAGCCTATTTAGCTATCCAGGAAGATGGGTGTAACAGCAGCACCTAACTCCTGTTACTTTTGAGAATGAGAGAGCAGCAGTATAAGGCTGCTCTTTGTTGCATGCAGAAATGAGGAGCCAGCTGCAGGGAAGCAAGCAGCCAAGGGAAGGACAAATTCCACAAAACAAGGTGATTGCATGCACAGCAACGTCAAGAGAGGTTTACTTGAACTGAACAAAGCAGCATTAGCTAAGCTGCATATTCTGGGAAATGTAACAGGCTGCCATGTAACAAGGTACAGAAACCCAATTAGCAGCTATTGGTTATATCACTTTCTCTGTAGGTTGGTAACACCACTGTAGGACCATGTGGCTATAAAAAGCTCTGCAAAACAGATTTCCTTTGCCAAAAACAGGTGCCTTTTCATACGCTGTGTTTGAGGGGAACCTGCCTATTTATGATAATCTTATTAATTTCACCTTGTTCAAATGTTTTTTAAAAAGAAAAACTGTAGCATCATTTTTTGCCTAACTGAGGAATATAAATATCCTCCAGCAATTAAAGTGCTAATAACCTTGCAGTCAAAGGCATGTCTGCAGTTGCTCTATGTCCCCATTAACAGAAACATTGCAGCTTTTTTTTTATGTTGCTGCTCTGGAACTTTCTGCTGTTTAAACTGAGTAGAAGTCAGCCAAAGTAGAGGTAACCCTGCTAGAATGCACTCAGGCTGAGAGCATGTAAGCTATTCCTTTTCCTTCTACACTTGTAAGCATGCTTGATACATACGGACCCGTCGTCTTATCCATCGCTGGCTGAAGCCCATTGAAAGATTCCCTTTAACTTCAGCATGTACCCGAGATCAGGCCCCATACAGAGTGATTCTTAGGAGTTCTACCAAAACGTAAAAATTCAGGCTTCCAGAGCAGGTTAGAGTTTCTAGAATCCACTATCCTGACCACTGTCTGACATTACCATCCACATCCATGGGCCACGAGAATTCCCACGCTGAAGGAGCCGTATAGGGCCCATACAATCAATTCCGGGCTGCCCCCTAAAAGTGTCCCAAGCACAGGGAGCAAGCAAAGCAAAAAGTACTCAGCACATAGCACTTTGGGGAGCCACCACTGCTTGAGGCACTGCTGGCTTGGTCCTGTAGATGCCCACAAACTAGGTGCCACACCACTTCTGTGCTGTTCCTACCACATTTACTCAAATATAAGATAAGGTTGCTCCCCCTGCCCCCCAATCTTACATTCACATACAAGGAAACCTCATTAAATACACTGCTTATTTTTGAACTGCTCAGTAATGGAAACCAACTATGAAGTTGACTAAATGCAGCCAACACTGAGCATGACTAAAAAGTATATGGTGCATATATGGCAAACATATGGATGGGAACATTTTTTTGTGTGTGTGTGTGGTCCTTAAAAAA
This sequence comes from Alligator mississippiensis, assembly GCF_030867095.1. Taxonomy (NCBI): domain Eukaryota; kingdom Metazoa; phylum Chordata; order Crocodylia; family Alligatoridae; genus Alligator; species Alligator mississippiensis. Next base: position 183,618,907 of record NC_081827.1, read on the forward strand.
AGCATGCAATTGCTATACCAGGAAGGAATGGGCACTAGGCTTAAAGGAATACCAGGCTGGCACCGCAAGGGCTAGAGACAGTCCTAACACCCTCCTCTTGGTGCCAAAAACTGCTTGATCTTAGCCAAGACTGACATGCTGATGCAAAGCTACCGTAAAGATTCGTTAGTCAAGCCTACCTGAATAAGACATATGGTAGCGCCCATTGCATGCAGTTCCCCTCAGTATCGACGCTTAAAAGCATGGTGACCCACAACCGTGAATACATTTTAACTTCCTCTTCACTTCCACACTTGATGTGCGCCTTTCTTTTCCATTTCTAATGATTCCCGTTTCTTCACCAGCCGTACATGTCTGGCAAACATCACCCAACAGGGTCCTAAGCAGTTCACCCAGAATCCCTGTCGCCCCCTCTCTCAGCCTGTTGCATTTGATTAGTGTGGCGCCACCCTCCATGAGGTGAAGCCAAAGCAGGTTGCTGGGAGCATTTCTACATACGTTTTTGGAGGATCCCAGGACTCGTGACAAGAACACACAGTTCCAGTCATAAGTGGGGGCTCTCTGGAGTACACACACACACAAACTGAGGAGTGCTGAGCTGTGGGATCTCCATGGGTTGACATGCTGTTAACTCTGCTGGGGCCCAACCAATGAACAATGTGGTAAGTCATGAGCTTTCTAGTGTTGGACTGATATCCTGCATTGTTTGTACACTATCATTTGGCCTTTTGGCTCAGATCAAGTGGGAGCATCCAAATCCCCCAAGATCTCCAGGCTTGGGCCTGCATGTAGGATGCCTGCCAATGGATTTGGGAGCATCTGAAATCCCAGGGTGAGCGCCTGGGATGGAGAGTGCTTGCCAGCTGTAGCTCCAGATATCGTGTTTAGAATGATCGAGTTTTGCCTGCTCAATTGATCTGTTTTTAGAATGACTGAGTTCAGTTCAATTGGTAAGATTTGGAACTGATTTGACCTGGAACACAAAATATATTAATAAAAAAAAGAGTATGTACACCATTTCAGTAGGTGCTAAAGGTGTTTATGGAGTACCTGTGCTAAAATTTGCAGCAGTTTCAAAAAAAGGCATAATTTCTGGGTGAATTAAGTCTATGGTACTATATGCAAATTGCTACAGCTGTGTTTCTTTCAAAGTCAACTTTTCCCTCGCTTCCACATGCTCAGGGAGAGCAAGGTTTGACAATAAGAAGGGGAAAGGGGCTTCAGGGGCAATAAATTGGTGGGGAGGGGGGCAGAGGGGAAAGGGACTACTTGACCCTACAGGTTTATTTTCCCTGCTGTAGCAGTGGGAGGTTGACAAATTTAAAGACAAACCTCCAATAATTAGATTCTATACTAAACTGATGGAAAATGTATACATTTTCCATAAATAGAATCTAATTATTGGGGGGTTGCCTTATGAGGGGATCATCTTATATTAAATACAGTATTTTATCAGGGGTCAGCAGGGGTGCATAATTGCAACAGATTTAGCAGTCGCCTAGAACACAAATGAGTTACCGAAGCTTGTCTATGACTCCTTGTCTTGCACTCTCATCTGGTTCACATGCCTCAAGCCCCAGAAAAGAGGCAAATATCACCCAGGGCTGCTGGTAGACAGCTATCCAACCTTCTTGTGGGGAGTTGCCATGCACAGTTGAAACAAGTGGGTAGGGTCTGATTCCTGGCAGTGGTCCCACACATGGTACAGCCTGCATAGGAAAGTTCAACCCCTCTGTTAGAAATATAGGAACATAGGACTGAGCCAAAAGGCCCCTTTCATTAAGTCCAGTTCCCTGTGTTCACAGGTAATCATTTATCCAAGGAATCACCCATGTCATTTCAAATCCTTTTGATCATCTGCCAGAGATGATTTCTGAAACACCAAGAGCACCCTATAACCATGCCACTGGCAAAAGTAGAGGGCGTAAGAGAACTGCCAAGTGCAGCAACAAGGAAATAATTGATTAGTATATGATCAGCAGATCCTAGGAAATGGGTTATGCCCCACACTAGAGGGAAAGATAGTCTTCAACAGTCTATGCCAAAACTGCCGAAGGGAAACAATTCCTTCCTGACCCCAAAATTAGCCATCAGTGTGACCCAGGGCAGAAAAGCGAATCGTCTAGCCAGGAACCTTTTGGTTTTCTAAGTACAAGTGGGTGCAGCAGTTCATTCCAATAAACAAAACTCCAAAACCCTCTTCTAGCTCTGCACAATACCAGGATGGCTTGAAGGCAGGCAACACTGCTCCCCTCCCATCCAGATGTACTCAAGATATTTGGAGGGGGGGACCCTTCAAGGCTCCAGTAAATGTTGAGGTGTGCAATTACCAGACACCTTCCACATTACAAACACTAGTCCCCCAGCCTGGGGATTGCAAAACATGACACACTGATTGCTAATGCAGAACTCTGTTCTACCATACCATTCCTTTCATAAAATTACCCAGTTCACTCTTGAAAGTAACTGAAATCCTTTTCTCCCGCCACTTGGCTTGGGAGACTTTTCCAAAACTGTACCCCTCTGAATGCTGGAAATATTCTAATTTTTAATCTAAATGCATCCATACATAGCCAGTTTGTAGCTGTTTGATCTTGCGCCAGTGTTGTTGTTCAGCCTACAAAGCCCTTCACTTCCCCTATTATTCACCTCATGAAGGTACTTGTAAAGAGTGATCATACCACATTTTCAGAGATCAAAGCAGCACTTAAGAGAAAACAAATTCTTAAAAAGAAATTTAAAACAGGATCAACTTTCTGCCTCCAGACCAGTATTACAATTAAAAAAAATAAGTTAATGTGCCGTAGTTTCTCTAACATAATAACATCTCCAGAACCCCACTATTTTTCAGAACAGCAACATATGCTTGAAAGGCTTAGAAGGTCAAGACTCTAATTAAAATACTATGTTGAAATTCCAAAGGAAAATTACGTACATCTTATGACAAGTGTAGCTCACTGGTACTGCCAAGAGCTTGGCAGTGCCATTATTAGCGGGAGCAGAGTTCTTCCAGTGAAAGTTGTCACTCCCTTGGCAGCAACTTGAACTTCAAAAAAAATGCAGCACAACTGGGTAACAATTTAAAAGTACTCAAAGCCCTTTTCAGGAGTGACATAACCCTGGGAAACTCAGAACCTGTGGACTTTCAAGTTGTTTTTTGAAACTGAAACTGTAAAGCTTTTGAAAACCCTTACCCCTTTGCATAACATGCAAAGTCATAAAATGCTTTCAACGCAAGGAAAATAATCCTCCTGGATGCCCTAAAATATAAAGAACCAGAATAGCCCTGTTATTCTGAATAGGTTCTCAAGACCATTTTTTACCTAATATGAACTAGCACATCACATACAGAGGTCCCACTAAGTAAAGCACTTAAGCATAAGCCCAAAATGCTTCCCTGAGCAGGGATGGATACAGACAAATAGAGCCCTAAGAAATACAGGGCTTGAAGAGACTTCATGACCATCTAGTTCAACAACCCTATACTCAAGCATAAATGCATTGCTAATTTGGGACCTTATTTCCCTGCTCATTCTAGCAAGGTACGCCAGTGTCCCGACTGATTTACTTCCAGGAGGACAGTCTCGATTTACCTTTTATTACTGACTAACCCAGGTTTGGGGGCGGGCACTCTTTACTTTTAGATATCGCTGATAATACTAGGTGGAAAATTTGATTATTTATTAACCAGTTGCCTAGTTGTGGCGTGACATGCACCCCCAGTGATCAGCTTCACTCTAACACCTTTGAGAAGCACTCCCAATACAAAATACAAAAAAATACATAAAATGTAACTATGTGGCAAGTTCTGTGCTTTCTCTTATGGAAAAAGGTATATCTGAGTATTTCTTCATATTAAGGTTAAACAAACATTATTTATACCTTTTCCAAATCATCTGATTTTTAGAAACTCAACTTGAACATGAAAGGACCAGATCAGTACTTCATGCCAAACCAACAAATGCTGGATAGTAAAAGACCAACTGTTACAAAAGAAAAGAAAGCCTTTAAAAAAATAAATAAAAAAAATGATTGCCCCTCACAGTTATTATGCCTCAAGTCACTTCGTTAATGTCAACCGACATCAATATTGCCATTAGCAAACAGGTTTTCAATAGGTGTTAACTTCTTCCAGGAAATGAATTTACCTTTAAGTAACAGCACCTTTAAAAGATGTACATGGAACTGAAGCTTTTGAACAAAACACTGTTAGGGAGAAAATGTTCAGGGTTAATTCCCACTCGAATTTGATTTTAGCCTCCCTGTAAGACTGACCTCTTTGGAAGGAAAATACTGTCAGGTCACTGACAAGCCTCCCATTAACTCTGTTATCTTGTGAATATGCAGACAGTGTGAACTGTATCTGGTTTTCCTCCTCCCTTAGATGAGACGCAGGTGTGTCAAGACCCACAAATTAAACTATTTTTGACCTTCAGAGGCAAAGAGACCAGATTAAAAACAGTGGTATGCCCATAGTATTTAATTCAGTAAGGCAGACAGTGAAGAGCCCTTGAAACACTTAGCAGTATATGAGAAAATATTTTATTTCCAACAGTCCCGGAGCCTTTCAAACAGAACATATTTCAATTAAACTGTGCTGAAAATACCACCCCCACCCAAACAAAAATCCCAAGCTGGAGAGAATCTTGTATGTAAACAGTTTCCCAGCCCTATCCCCACTTAAAAGCTTGTGGATGCAGCTGATTTATGCAGAACATCCCAAATGTCAAGATATACGGGTTTCAAGAAACCACCTAGAGGAAAAAACACGTTCCAAGCCTGGAACCCAGACTGGTGAGAATGTCTCCACCTTATCTACAGCAAGAGGGGCTGTTAACTTACACACCTGAGATGACCACAACTGCTGCAATACCAAACTATTAACTTTGAGGTTAAGTAAAAGATTCATCACTAAAATTATAGAAAGGCTGGAGCTCACGTTTTTAAAACCTTCACTCTTCCATTTTCAGATGTAACTTGTCTGAAAATTACCACTCAATGTTGCATTATATTTTTACTTACAAAGAAAGAATGGAGGTAACAAAAAAAACAAAAACCAATACAACAAAACACCCAAATGAAGTCTATTTGCTTTTGAGGGAGAATATAATTTAGATGACTCAACAGGCAATGTCACAGGTCCCAAAAAATTGGCAAAAAATTAGCTGACTTTTCCTAGGGGAAAAAGTCTCTCTGTTCAGAGGTTCATCCATGTCCAGGGAGAAAGAAATGCAAAACTCTAAAATTCCTGGTTCAGAAATGATACCTTTTGTTAAGCCAATTAAGAAATCGCAACAAAATTATCTTTCTTTGCAAGCTTTCAGGCGCACACACCCTTCTTCAGCCTGAGGGAAAATTAATGAGGGAAAATCCATGTACTTGGGGCACTTAGAAGGCATCTTGGTTTCTTCCCCGTCCTAAAATAGTCTCTCAAAACGCTCCCTTTCCCCAATAACTTACCATATTTATCGAAATACAAGATGTCCCTAACTACAAGATGATCTCCCAATAATTAGATTCTTTACAAAGAAAATTTATAAATTTATTATAATTTTCCATGCATGGAACCTAATTATTGGAAGGGCATCTTAATTTTGTTCCTTCCCTACTGCAGGCAGTGAGAGGAGAGGTGATTGGGGGGCAGTAAAAGGGTAGGCACTGGGGGGAGGGAGGGATAGTAATGGGGCAGGTAGTGGGGGGTAGTAGGAGGCAGGCAGTATGGGGGGCAGGAAGTAGGACAGGTAGTGGGAGAGCAGTCAGGTGCTGGGCAGTGGGTTGCAAGCAATGTAGAGGCAGGCAGAGAGAAGCAGGCGGCTTACCTCCTGCTGCTCCCCCCAACACTTACCCCTCAGTGTGCTCGTCCCCCACCTTCCTATCCCCCCTGCTTCCTCCACCATGCCACTTCTGTCCCCACACCCTCAGTCCCCGGCTGCTACTTCCTCCTGCTAACTAAGATCTCTATTCCTTGATTGTCTCTCCATATACCCCCTTAACCTTTGCTCCATGCTGGCAGACTCCAACCCTGCTGCAGCCTGGGACACTGAGCATGGGTCCAGCCTCCCTTGTAGCAGTAGCGCAGAACTGGCACATGGGGGCAAAGATAGGGAGTGCAGCAGAAAGGGAAAAGTGGCCTGGTGGAAGGGGGGTGTAAAACTGGGGGCAGTGGAGCTTGATGCTATGGGGGAGGGGAGGCAGGGGGTGCAGGGGCAGTAGGGAGCAGGCAGCAGCGCTGGCTCTAGAGCACCAGCAGCTGCCTGCCCCCACCACCATGTACTGAATTGTAAGGCAAGAGGCTCCCCTACCCCATGTTAAATGGGGGGGGGGGGGGAAACCTCATCTAATCAAGTAAATACAATAAACCAAATAGCTCTTGGAATCTGCCCTAGTTTGCCTGAATTCCTTTCTACCCACCCATTCCTTAGGGCTGGCTTTGTGTCTCTTTATTAGATATCCCTTTGTACTGCCCCTACTCTTGGTTTCCTTTGGTTTCTTTCCGTTACAGAAAAATCCCTTTGGAAGTACTGCTTTTCTTCTGAACTCAGGGCTTGAATGTTGAAGATTCAAAAAAACCTCTTCAGACTCTTCAAGCTTCTTGGTCTGCTTCTCAGTCCCATGAACGCCCTTCTGCACAAAGGAGATGGGAACTTTATGTTCACAGGCCTATTCCCCAACCCCTGCTCCTGAGCAGAACTGACTGCTGCCCACACATAGGGGTAGGGAGGCATATCCTTCAGAACAGCAACAGAAACTACTGTTTAAATAAACACCTTTATGGAAGAGAGGGAATAACCTATTTAAAAAGGAGGCAAAAAAAAATAAATAAACACACCTACTTGAGAGCAGTAGGTGCCTGGACTTGAGCTAACTACAAGTTGACATAAGGTGGACCTGACAGGGGGACACAAAATACATATGATGCTCTGGATGCAAAAAAACCTGGGAGTTTTATAACCTGAGAAGCCCTAACTTGTGGAAGTGACAAGAGAGAGAAAGAAGACAGTGAGAAAAAGCCACCTCTCTTTGGCTAAGGGGATGTATTTCCTGCATGAAGGAAAATTCTCTCTTGGATACCCCCCTTCCCCCCCTCCCCCCCCCCCCAGTCATTCTCATCCACTTAAAAAAGTGGTACTTTGCCACCAATATGTAGCCTGACTTCTGAGCAGTCGGAGACCTCAGGCTGTGCAGACTCCTCAGGCACTTCCCACCATATGGGCTCTATCTCTGCAAACCAGAGACTTCCTGGGCTTTGCACCCGAGGGTAGGGGCAAGAAGTGGACATTGCAGGAGGGAAGGGGAGCTCAGAGACCCCAGCAGCAGCAGGAGCAGTGGGAGGAGCAGTACACAGGCAGGAGCCACATTGGCCACACTTTGGACAGCCCTGATGGAGTCAGCGCTAGGAGCAGTACAACTGAGCAATGAGACTGAACTCCAAACTTCCCTTGGGTCAAGTGGCTGATAGTGGAGAGCCTTTAAAATGACCTGTGGACAGCTGAGCTGAGCAGGTTCCCAAGTGAAGCCTCCAACAGCATAGTTTGCATCCCTGCAAGACTTCATACATCAAAGTAGCAGTGGTGGCTGCTAATTCTACAACTTAAGGCTGCTTTAGTTAAAACAATGCTCCTGTCAGCTACAAATTTCACCCACAAGTACACAATTTTGGTAGGAGCTGCCACACTGGCCAAGGGGCAGGGTTGCAATGTGCACAGCAAAATGGAAAGGGGTGTTTACTGAATCAAGATGTAACCTCACTCCCAAGGTCCCTGCATCTTGCTCTGATCTCAGCCAGCCCCAAGCCCCACTCCTGAATAAAACACAGAACATGTTACATTCTCACTTGGTTCTTTTTACACTTGAACGTTTTCAGTCCACCCACTTCTTTTCCTCTGGCTTCTATACTGACTCTGCAGGCCTGCTCAAGTTACTGGGGTCTTGGTCATGCAGAGGTTTGATTCTTTGCAAAGAAGGGAATGATTCGCAATGGTACCATTTAAAAATGCAGGGCATTTATAGACATGTTCTGGGAGGCAGGGGTAGGGGGCGCTTTAATTAGAGCAGCTCTGATCAATGTCCCCATGCTGAAATATGGTGGCAGCAGTGCTTTAACTAAAGCTTGTTGAACCAGCTTTAATTTAAATTAAATGCATCAGAGCAGTCTCTGCATGTCTATAAATTCCCATAAGCTCTGCCTGTTTGATAACACTGTTGCTTTTTAATGTGCCCCTCAGGCCAGCATTTTAACTTTACTGGAAAACTGCTAAACTAAAGAAAAAGTACTTGACTTTGAGGAAACCTTGACTAGGTTTTTACAAAACTGTGCATATACATCACTAGATGTGGTCAGTCATTGCATCTGATGAAGTAAACTCAAGATCACAAAAGCTTATGCATCTCTTATTTGGTCAGTTTTTAAAGGTGCATCTCTACCCTGCCTTCTAGATGTAGATACATCTCAGCCAGTGTTTCTAAATCCTCTAGGCAGGTTAAACCTTAAGTTTTTAATGAAGACCTTGTTACACAGCTTCTGTGATTGGGTAAATTCTAGTAAAACAGAAAAGGAGAGAATTGGCACCTCTTTTGGTTCTAACGGCTTCCTTGTCTCTACAGAGGATATCAAAGTGTAAGTAGGAGATTTCAAAGAGCTTCCCTCCCCCAATACTGCTGTGTTATTAAATAGACAGAACACCCAAAAATAAAGCTCTGAACACACTAGAGAGGATTTCATTGAGTTATGGCACCCCTTTCTTCAATGTACTGAACACACCTGATGCCTAAATCAGCAAAACATACTATTCCTATTAAAAGAAGGCAAAAATATGAATGGCTTTGTTAAGCTTGTTTTTTTTTCACATATATTTTACCTACAATGGATGTTCTCACCCTACTGCCAAGGCATAAAGCCACCCAGAGAAAATTTTGCTGTTCAATAATTAAGCTGACATTTTGAAAACAGAGTGTGAATAACCTAGTTATCTGGGTTCACAAAAAAAAAAAGACTATTAGAGAACAATGATGCTACAAATCTCTGCTAGAAAACAAGTATTGAATTCCTTTGGCTCATTTCCTATGAAATATAGAGATCAGCTTTGCAGTGATTTCCAGCAAGAAACACAGGACTCCCATTTCCCTTAAATGCACACATTAGTTGGATGCATATAGTTGCATACTGGAAGTTCCTCTCCTGCATAAGTCCTCTTTGGATCAAACTGTGTACAGAATTCACTGTTCAGGATGTGCCTTCTAAAAACTAACTGCTCTAATCTGAAGAGAAGATACTTAGGGAAAGGAAATAAGGGGAAGAAAAAAACAGATTTCTTTTTCTAAAAACAGGCCTAATTTTAGGTACTATATTACGGATGCTATGTATTTTTTCCTCAGTATAGAATCACAAGGTTGGAAAAGATCTTGAGGTCTTCTCGTCCAACGTTCCTCAACCCGTGGGTTGCAAGACTATAGGAAAGAGGTGCGAACAAACTTTAAAAATGAATCAATGAACTTAAAAAATGGATTCTCCTTTAAAGGAGAAAAACCTGGGAAACTGTGGCTTTTCCCTTAAAGGCTGTCAGAGTTCCAGCCTGCAAAAGGCTGCTTAGGGCCCCCTATGCCCCACACATACCCACCCCCTGCCCCACACACTGGGGTCTGGGGGGGAGCAGTGGGTTGGGACTGGCCATTGACGTTTAGAAATGGGTCCTGGTACAAAAAGGTTGAGAACCACTGATCTAGTCCATCTCCCTGCACAAAATGTAAAATGTACCATTCTAAAAGCAGGTGCTTATCCAGCCTCTTTTTGAACACCTGTGATGAAGGAGGTATTGCAACTTCTTTATGCTGCTTGTTTCAATGTCCTACAGATCTTAGTTTTGGAAGTTACCCCTGGGACTTGATCTAAATCGTTGCTGCTGTTTAACCACACTGCCTTTTGTCCCATCCCCTATGGCAAGGGAGAATAGTATTTCTCCATCCTTATGCACCTGTAAAAAATTTGAAAAATACTAAAATCAGGTCCCCCACTTTAATCCCCTTTTCTCCAAACTAAACATACCTAGTTCCTTCAAGCTTTCTTCATACAACTTGCTTTCAACCCCCCTGTCTTCACCCTTGACCTTTGGACCCTCTCCAGTTTCTCTACATCCTTCTTAAAACTGAACAAGATACTGTTGTTGAAGTCTAAGTAGCACTGAATACAGTAGGACTTGTCAACAAACCTTTGGTCTATGTGCATTAAAAAGGGTATTGAATCGCGAAGCAAGCAGAGCAATCCTGTACAAAAGTAATTTAAAAATGTTTACCCTGTACCAGTTTCCTACCAGTTTAACACAGGAAAGAGTTTCCTACTTAGAATGTCCTGCTTAGCCAGCATAAAATATTAAAGACTAGTTTATGAATAACCCAACTCTTATTTTCTACCACTGACTTAGAGCTGAATTCACAAGGCATTAAGATCCTTCTGACAAGCTGAGTACTCACCGCCATTAGCTCCTTCTGGAAAGATTTCCTATCCTTGTTCTCTGTATTATTGCAGTCCTCTTTCAGCTTCTCCAACACAGAGGCCACTCGCTCCGGCTCACTGTCCAGCTCTGCCCGGCAGAAGAAAGTGAGCGGCAAGTTCAAGTACCCCAAAGCATCTGCAAACACCCGCCAATTGTTGAGATTTTCCATGAGCAGAGTCCTTACTGAGGCATAGATGTAGGTCAGAAATTTACAGGGTCTCAGGATTTGCTCAAGCAATGCAATGGTGCTGAGGTCAGGTCCAGAAAAATAGCTCGGCTTGACCTTCCCAAGCACTAGCACATTTTTGGTGTGAACAAGGCCAATTTTCCCCTGATAGTAGCCAATGTACCACTCCTTTGTCCATAGCTGCCCTTTCAATTTGATCTTCTCTTCACTGAGGAGAGCTATGACATCTCCTTTTTTATACTCCAGTAAATAATGATTCTTATTTTGCCGCACCACCGTCTTGAGTAGTTTGCCATACTTCAGGCTTGCCACTGGCCGATCCTGAAAGGTGGGATATTTGCTGGTTGCAGCTAGAGGGGACAGAATGATCTTCCCAACCTCATTCTTCTTGAGAAATCTTCTCTGACCAATGGGCTTGATGGCACTTTTAGGAGGTGGCTGTGGTGTCTGTACACAGAACTGAGTCAATATGGCGTCTTTGTCATCTTTGACTTGTATCCTCAATGTGAAGTCTGAGAGTTCATTGGGGTCATGTGACATGATGGGGAAGATAAGGCGGCTAACTCTACCCAGCTTCATCTGGAACCCTCTGACAATTTTAGCCTGCTCGCTAGCCTTCACCTCATAGTTAGTCATATTGGAAAACATGCAGAGTTTTAGATCTTGTGGCCTGGACAAAGCAAACTGATGCTTTCCCCACAACTGCAGTGCTACGGGTGCTGTGCCATGGACTTGCCTTGTAACCTCATTCACTAAGAGAGTCTTTGGTGCACAGTCATGTCCAAAAATAGCCACCACAGTTTTAAAAGAAGGATGGATGTGCTTGGGGCCATAGACACCAACTGTCACCTTTTTACTGATGTAGTCCCAAACAGTATAAGGGTATAGGATGTTTTGTCCTTGGGCTACCACAGCTATATACATGCAAGGCTCCAGGTTCTCCAACTGCACTTGTAGTGTGTCTCCATAGCAATAGTTTAGCTGCATGGGTGTGTATGGACCTTCTTTTGTGTCACTCCGCAAGCACTGCAATTCCACCAAGCTTTTGCTCATGATGTCATTCTTAACTTCCGCCGATACTTTCATCTCCAATATAATGAATGTTTTAACCTCCATGTTGCTCAGTTTAATTTCCAGCACAGGGCTTATGGTGCTACACTTGTCACTGCTGAGTTCCAGAGGTGGATCTAACATGGCTTTCATAGAGATCTGCTGTGTTTCTCCTGGAGAGACATGCCCTTCAGGCACATGGATACTGATGTTCGTATCTGGAAGCTGAACTGCTCCCCCGGAACTATCCAACTTACAGACAATATTGGTCTCTATAGGTTGCGTCTGACCCCACCCAGGGTTCTGGCCTAGCAAATCCAGGTCATGGCAAGACCTAGCCAGCTTCCTGTGGTTCAGCCATGCTGTTCTAAAATCTTCCCTGCTTTGGAATTGCTCAGGCATAGGAGATTTCAACCCACTAAAAAATCCTGATGATGCTGGGGTTTCAGATTTTGCTTGAAGGACAGATAACTCTGAAAGACTGTAGGAGCGTTTGCTTCTGAAGAAGGGATTATCCCGCTTCACTGGGTGTTCTGACTCAAATCTGTTCATGGAAGAAAGTTCATCAAAAGTGTTACCTGTGGTGCTAGTAGCTGCAGAACTGGACCCTGTAAACACAGAAGGCCCCGTGTCAAACAGCAGTAAGTCAATGGTGGTTTTGGGCGCACACACTTCCTCTGTGTTGGGCATTATTTGTGAGTTCCCATTCAGAAATGGATTTGTCTGGACCCCATTCAAGAAAGGGTTGTTGCTACAGGTTTTGGCAGAGTTTCTCTTTATGTCAGTCCATTCTCCAAGCAGATCTAGCTCTTTGACCCCTTCATCAGGGCTCTCAAGTAGATTGTCTATCATTCCACTATCACTTAAGGAAGAGTTACGATAGTTTACAGGCTGGACATAAGAGGAAGGTATGTAACCCATTTCTGTGGTATTGTGAGCATACCACCACTCGCCTCCTGAGGTATCCAAGACATAGAGATGATCACCCTTGGAGAACTTTAAGGTGGTAAAGTTAGTTGGACAATAGTCTTTGATTGCTACAACTTCTTTCGCATTTCCAAATGACGTGGGATTGTCAACCAGCAAGGCACTAGGAGAAGGCACTGCAGAGAGAAAAAAAAACATGTGCTTGAAGTAATTGACAAATCATAAGTGGTAATTTGTTAACATCATTTTAGCAAAGCAATTAGTTACTTTTGATCAGTATGGTCAAGACACAACTTTTATCATATCTTGTAATCCTATTTCCTGCAGTACTTTTTTTATTTTTTAAAAGGATTCCACTCCCCACTCCCAAGAGCTCAATTTCATATAGAAGGACAGTCCAACCATTGTGTGGGGAGGAGGCAGGGGCCCAGAAACCCAGAGAAAAGTAGTAATCTGTCCAATGTAACAAAGCCACTCAGGGGCAAAGTCAGGGGATCTTGGTTCCATTCCCAACTCTCAATCCTGTAGTGCATCAGCATGATCACACCATGTCTCCAACAGATACACGGAACAGGCTGTCGTTCCTATAGAGTTCAGCGGTCCACACTCTTAAAATATTATGCATATTAATACAGATAAAGGTTTGACAGATGACATTTAAAAGTGTTTAAATGGTCAAAAGCTGGCCTATAGGCTGGCAACAGCATTTACATATAGACATTTCTTACTTCTCATAATTTAGTTTCTTAATTTGACACCAGTTACTTTACTGAGGAACTCGGATCCAAATGAGTGCTGCACAAGCATCATTTTAGTCCTACAGTTATTCTAAGAAACTCTAATTCAAACAAAAGTCCATTCAGATATGTCTTACAGCCTGCGTTATAAAAATGGTGAGACTAGATCAGGGGTCGGCAACCCCCGGCATGCGTGCCGAGCATGGCATGAGGCCATTTTCCTTGGCATGCGCTGGGGGGGCCAGGGAGGCAGCAGCTGTTTGCAGCCTCCTGGCTGCAGCTGCCCCAGCTCTGGGTAACTCAGGAGTGGGCAAAATACGTCCTGCAGACCAGATATGGCCTGTGAGGCTATTCTATCTGGCCCATGGTGTCCCTAAAAAATTTGGAAAATTAATATTTATCTGTCTTTGGTTCCTGTCAAAAATGAAAGCCTGGGCTCTGCACCATCAAGGCTGCGCACGGTGGCAGCAACTGCAACCCCCCTAGCTTGTTGCGCTGGGCAGTGTTTGCTGCTGCTGTCCGCCCGGAGCTTGCATGCTGGGCAGCCCAGAGGCGGCGGTGGCAAACACCGCCCAGTGTGGCAAGTCGGGGGGGCCACAGCTGCTCCCGCCTCCGAGCAGCCCCGATGGGTGAGCCCAGAGCTGGCATAGGGCCCAGGCTGGCAGCCGGGATGGGTTACATGCTGGTGCTGAGTGTGGGAAAAGAGGCCCATCCCCTGCCCGGCACCCCACACTGCAGCCACTCGCAGCCCACATGGGGCTGCTTGCACCTGCTCAGGACAGCCCCCGAGCAGCTGCAGCAGGGAGCGTCGGCCACGCGGTGGTGAAGGGGCCACTTTTCCCTGCGCTCAGTACCAGCTCGTTACCTGTCGGGGAGCAGGGGGTCGGGGCTGCACATTGCCCCCTGCCTGTACCGCGGGGCTGAGGGGGGCACTGGGAGTAAATTGGTGCACGGAGCCCACACTGGTGTCCTGGGGCCAGCGCTGGTGAGGCCCAGAGCAGGGCGGCAGGAGTACAGGGGTCCCGGCCAGCAGGGGCTCTATGGAGCTGGGTCAGCTCCCCACTCTCCCTGCTGGTGCAGCCCAGCCCGGCTACACAGGCCCCTGCCACCGGTGCTGGCCCTGAGACATTGGTCCCAACACATTGGGACACTGGTCCTAAGATGGTGACCAGGGGGCGGGGCACCTGTCAAGGGTGTTCACGGTGCTCTTGTACACACAGGGGAAGTGTGACAGGGCAGCGGAGAGCTCAGACCAAGAGGCAGGGCTACTGATGTGGCCCTTGACAGCTTGCCAAAACTGGGTAAGCAGCCCTCTGCCTGAAATAACTGCCCACCCCTGGGGTAGCTGCTGCCAGCCGGGAGCCTGGGCTGCTCCCAGCACGCAGCTGCGACACTGCAAGCCCTGCTGGGAGCAGCCTGGGGTCCATGGCTATCAGCAGCTGCCCAGAGCTGGGATACTACAAACACTTGCTGCCTCCCAGCCCTGGCCCCAATGGGCACAGTGCTGGCACCTGCCGCCTTCCCAGAGCCTGGAGCCAGGGCAGGAGGGCAGCAGCTGTTTGTAGCCAGCCCCAGCTCTGGGTAGCTGCTGATAGCCACAGAACCCAGGCTGCTCCCATGGAAGCCCTGCTGCAAGCAGCCTGGGCTCTGTGGCTATCCGCAGCTACCCAGAACCTGGGCCAGCTGCAAACATATGCTGCCTCTCTGTCCCGGCCCCGGCCCCAGCTGCCTCCCAGCCCCAGCTGCCTCGGCCCCAGGCTTGAGGGAGGCAGCACATACTGGTGATGCTCCCTGATGTGCTGCCCTCACTGCTTCTGCAAAGCAGCGCTGGAATCCAGTATGGCAAGGCACAGTGGGGGGGGGCGCAGAAAGCTGCCTACTCCCAGCTCCCCGCTGCCCTGACCACACTTCCCCTGCAGGTGGAGGCAACATCGAGGGACACAGCCCAGTCCTGCTGCCCATGCTGCTCCTGTGCACACAGGGGAAGTGTAGGAGGGCAGCGGGGAGCTCGGAGCAGGAAGCTTTCTGCACCCCCCTGCTGTGCTCTGCCACGCTGGGTTCCAGCACTGCTTTGCAGAAGCAGTGAGGGCAACACAGTGGGGAGCACTGCCAGTATGTGCTGCCTCCCCGGAGCTGGGTCTAGGAGGCAGCAGATGTTTGCAGCTGGCCCAGGTTCTGGATAGCTGCTGACAGCCACAGAACCCAGGCTGGGGGGCAGGGGCAGCAGGGTTGGGGGGCAAGGGTCATGAGTAGGATGGGGGGGCAGGGGCTTTGGGTGGGGGGCACAGGGGCACAAGCAGGGCATCCTGACATGTACCCCCTGCCCTCATTTTGTTTTTCTGTCATGCCGGCACTCCAGCACCTTCCAAGGTACGCATTGTGGGGTTTTTCGGCACTCTGGCCAAAAAATGTTGCCTACCCCTAGACTAGATGATCCCACTGGTCCTCTCGGGCCCTTTAGCCTACAAAATCTACGTGACAGCATCTTATAATTTCAGCTTATAATTCTTTATTGTCATCACAGACTGCATCTTGTGATTGACTAAACTATAAGTAGAGGTGCACCAATACATCAGTCCGATATCGGATCAGTACCAATATAATGAAAACTGGCTGCATCAGAAATGGGCCCGATGCAGCCAATAATTTGGCTGATAAATGCCCGAATGTGAGCGCGGCTGCAGTGCGGCAAATAGGTGACGAGGAGCACAACCTGGCAGTGGGAAGCTGCTAGGTCCATTGTGGTGGAAGGGAAGGGGGGAGGGACAAGCCATGGAAGGCAGATCAACACCTCCGTGGTGAGGGAGGGAGTGGGGCAGGGTGAGGGATGGAGCGCTGCCAGGGGTACATTTACTAAAAAGAGGGCCACCAGTGGTACACTTATTAAAAAAGGTTGAAAAGGAATGGGGGGGGGGGGGGAGCTCCCACTGCTGCTTGTACCCGGGGAGGTCATGCGGGGGGGGTGGGCTGTGCCCCAGGATATGCGTGGGGTGGGGAGGGTGGGCTGCAGCTACGGGCGGGGCTGCACCAGGCTCTTCTTGGCAGGGGATGGGCTCGAAGTGGGCAGTGGTGCTGGGAGGGGGGGAGTGACAGCCAACCAAAATTTCACTGTAGTCCCCCCATCCCCTTCATCCCAGCACTGCCGCTGCCCACCCCAAACCCAGCCCCCACACAGAAGAGCCTGGCGCAGCTCTTCTAAATCAAAACAATAGTTACTTTATAGCTAGAGTAATTAGAGTTCCAGGATTTAATGACTGTACTCTGGCCAAAATCAGCATACTGGAAGCTTCCCTTTTTTCTTAACATTTGCAGTTTGAAGCTATTAAAAAAGTGATTAACTTGACATTCAAAGAAATTCAAGCATCTTGAGCCATCAAAATACATGCAACACCTTGATGCTATCCTACAGCTAAGAACCAGACTTTCAAGACTCATTTCCAGTCATAGCTTTCAGCAACAAGTCAACACACATGTGATTCTGCTCACAATAACAGATACCCCAATTACAGATCAAAGAAGTGCAATAAAGCATACAGAAAGCTAATGTGTCTCCATTTTTGCTATCAGTATTAGAATCTGTTTGCTTTAATAGATGTTAAAGAAGAATGTGAATTTGTTCAAACATTTGTCATACTTTTAGACAAACCAAAGTGAATCATATCTAGGAGAAAAAGTTAACTCCCACCAATACACACAGACAACAACAGAATAGGGGCAAATATTCCTAATTAAATAAAGAATTCAGTTCAAACAAACGATCTCAGTATTGAGGTAAGGCAGAGGTAGGCAATTATTTGGGCCCAAGGGCCACGTAAGGAGTTTTAATGAGGTGTTGAGAGCCGGATCAGCACTCCCCTCCCCCAAAACTCACTAAAACTCCCTATGGGGATTTGGGTGGGTGGGAAACAGTTTGGGAGTGGGACAGGCGTGATCTGCTCCCTGCATGCCCTGCCCTGTGGGGGGGCATGTATGTGTCTGCATGGGGGGGTCTACCTGGGGACTAGGTGGGGGGTGAGGGGGGTGCATGGGGCACATGCAGCACAGCTTGCTCAGTCAGCAACTGTCCCTCCAGCGCTCCAAGTGGGGCCGAGCCAAATCTTCCAAAAGATTACAGAAGGAAGCCCCAAATTCTAGAAACAATCAATTAATCAATATCTATCTATCTCTCTCTCTCTCTCTCTCTCAGGGGTAGGCAACATTTTTTGGCTGGAGTGCCGAAAAAACCACAACATCTACCTTGGAAGGTGCCGGAGCGCCAACATGACAGAGCCTGGAGCAGCTGTTTGCAGCCTCCCGGCAGCAGCCGGTCCATGGAGCCGTCTGCTTGCAGCAGGGCTTGCAGCCTCCCAGCAACCTGCTGGGAGCAGCCTGGGTCCTGTCGCTGGCAGCAGCTGCTGGTGGTGGTGTGCCACGCAAAATAGCCTTGTGTGCCATGCTCAGCATGCGTGCTGGGGGTTGCTTACCCCTGATCTATATATATATATCTATATAGATATAGATAGCCATTCATCCAAATATAATTCTATAATACTAGAATGAACAGCTGTGATATAAAGGAAGACAGTTGTTGGGAAGTTAATGAATTTACTCAAACTACAAAAAAAGAATAAAAAATCCATGTACTAACTTTGTACTAACTGTACTAACTAACTGGATTTTGATAAGCCATGTGCTATAGCCTGGTAGAGGTATGTATACCAGCACAGAAATGAAAAAAATGAAAGCTCTCAATCTTTAAACACTTTCTGTAACTTAGGAGTGTTATAGCCTAGATGGTACAAAATGTTATGCACTGATTTAACACTCTCCAAAGTAATCAAGATTTGTGGTAGAGTGTCCAAAATATAAATCCTAAGGGGGGGGGAAAAAAAAAAAAAAAAAAAAAAATCAGACACCAAGGGGTCACTTACCTTCTTAGCTTTACCTTGCGCTACCTCAAAGCAAGTAAACTATGCTTTAGATGTAGAATACTTGGAGAACAGTCATCACTAATTGAAAGTTCAATGTATAGACTCAACACCTGCAAAAAGGATCTTGACTGTATGAACCTTCTACAATGTACAGCTTCAATTGTTGCATACAATTCCAGATAGCTAACCATTAACAACCTAAAAATCCTTTGAAATGTAATGGCCAGGGAAGCCAAAGGGGATCTTTTTCCTAAAGCAGAGTTTTAAATAAAACTTTAAAGAAACAAACAAGAAAAGGATACTTTTAAACTAGGACTAATTTCCAACCAGGCATTACGTAATTGTGAGCTTTAGGGTTTGTGGCACTGTGAGGGGTGAGGAGAGGAGGAGTAGGCTTCCTTAGCAATAAGTATATTCTGTCAATATACTTTAATTATATTGTATTGTATTTGAACTTGTATTTGTGTCTTTGCTTTTTAGATTCAACATATGTTGAATCCAGGAAAAGGAAAAGTGGAAACAACAGCTAGATCTATCCAGCACGTGCATCTAGATTACCAGGGGTTAACCTTTTTGGCAGGTGTGCCACAAGATAAGCCCCGGGACCTCCCCGCGTGCTTCGCTGACCTCCTTTTCCCCTGCACAATCTGCTGCTCTGCTTTCTACTCCCTGGCCTGTGCTCTCCGCCCAATTTGCTGCTCCATTTTCTTCTTGCTGACTTACCTGTCACTGTTCTCCCTGTTCCCTCCTCTTTCTGCTGTGTGCCACACAGAGAATGTGTCTGTCACTTTTGGCACATGTGCTCCTAGTTGGCTACCCCTGCCCTAGAGGTTTTGAATTGCCCCAGAAATTTTCCATTGCCTTGGAAATGGGATGTGTGTGTTGGAGGCCAGGGGAGGAAGGAGAATCAAATCATCCCCAAACTAAATTAATTCAGAGTAGATATATACATAAACTCTTCTCAGCATGCTGGTGTGAAGCGGCTGTTAATTCAATTACATACTCTGATCCCTGCGTGAGATATAGCAGTCTCCTTGAGTTACTGGCAGCTTCTCTCCCTGACACCAATCTCCTTGTTCTGCTTTTGCTGCACTGTCTTAGACAGTTAAATTGAGGTCCCATTATTTTGGGCATTTATACTCTGTTAAAAATCATGGTTTATTCTTAATCCCTGAACAGGTTCCTTGGCTTCGGCCCAAAGGGAGGTGGGTGGTAAGAAGAACTTGGTTGGAATTTGATTATCCCTACTAAATGCAAGAATGCCAGAGTTGTTACAAGAGAGGTGGCCAGAGTTGTTCCAATGAGTTCTTGGTATCTCTTTTTTCTAGGATTAGTTATTACTATGAAAGAATAGCTGATCTATCTATAGGAGAGGAAGTTTAAATTGCCTCCTACCCTAGCCAAAGCACTTAAGCATGTTTAATTTTCAGTATACAAGCCACCCCTGAATGAGGCCTCACCTCCAGTTCTTTTATTCCAGTGACAACTAGACCATCTGCAGTTCTAACCTAAGTTAACAGGTAAGGTAAACGTACAGCTCCTAAGTACAGCATCATAACCTCCTAATTTATGTTAAAAGTAGCCTACAATTCCCTCCCTGCCACCAAGTTTTAACCTTGTGTTAGCTAAGGTGGTTTAACTACCTTCCATCATAGTCAAGCCATATTACCATACTGACATGTTTAGGAATAAGTACGTTAAGTGCTTTTGCAGGACTGAAACAGAAAATGTAGTGGTCTGCAGGAGGATCAAACCCTCTGAGATCCACTCAAATTCCCACTGAGATCAAAGGAAGGACATATGTTGACTGTAAAGAGGTCTTCAATGAGGGGCTCCTAACCTTTCAGAAGGCAGATTAAGATTTCTATAGATGATTTCCTGGGAATCAGAGTGAATTAACTTTCCAAGCATCATCACCACCACTTAGGTTCACATAATATCATGCTCTCTCTCTCTGTGTTTTATTTAGTTAATCTATAAAGGTGCATATCTACCCTGCCTTCCAACTGACTTCAGACTAACATGTCTATCTATCTCACTCTGCTCATGATAAATAAGTGCCACGTTAGCTGTGTCTTGCAAATTCAAGCATTCCCTCATAATTAGTTTCATACAATGGTGTTGACAGTCATACAAATATTTGAGCAGATCAACAATTATTTTAAAGTCTCTTGCCTGTCAGATGCATAGACAATCCCATTGTTCACAGTTTAAAAGAAAGACACTTATTTACAGTCCCTGTTATTTAACATTCTCCCTCACTCAAGTGGCATCTTACTTGTCTCCTCACTAAAATTATACCCATTTTTTGAGGTCTCCTTCCATTCAATTGCATCTCTGCACTGCTAATTGTGCTCCGATTCATACTTTCTATATGAACTCCCTGGAGAAATGCACAGTAGCACCAATAAGCATAAAACACAAATGTGCAATGGGCAAGATGCTGTATGCAGGTATTGGCAACATTTTGCAGCTTTAGTAGAGCCTAGCTCTGAGTTGCAGACACAGTTACTACTTCTCCCGACTGTCCAGGCAAAGCCCCTTAAATGCCACAGAAGCTCACCTGGCTCTGCAAGCTGGATAAAATGATGCTCCCAGCTGGATCTAGCCCAAGGGCTGACTCCTACTGTATACTCACAAATATGTGCCATTCCCAGGTTTTCAAGTTGCCTACCCATTATGGCTAGGGACAGAAGATACACACAAACCAGTTTAAGTCATCAGAAACTGGTTTAAACCTGTAACAGAACAGAAGTTCAGTACAAATAAACTAATTTTAAAAGGTCTGAAACTGGTTTAAGATAAACCTGGTTGGATGTAGTATCAGACCTAACTGATTTGGTTCAAACCAGTTTATGAAACTTCCATCCCAGACCCCTTCCTTGTTCAAGTTAAATCACAGTTCCCCAGCATGCCAGCATGCTTTCTAGCCTTTGGCTGGGCTGTGCTATCTGCTCCAGCAGGGAAGGATTGTGGGGGATAGGGAGGGTCCCTGCCACCCTCCCAGCAAACCTCAGCTGGGGTATGGGGCTAGGAAGAGGGGATTAAACTCCCCCCCCCCCAAGTACAGAGCTGCTCCTACCCTGCTTAAAAACTTACTGCTGGCTCCGACTGTGGACTACAAATCCCAGAGGCACCTAGAAGCAGGAAGAGGAAGTGATAAGTAACCCTGCAGAATCCTACTGTTGTGATTCTGGACCGCAAATCCCAGAGAACTCAGGGACAGGAGGAAGAGGAAATGAACAGAAAGCCCATTCTGGCTATGTGCCAGAGAGCCGTGCTGTAGCACTTCCCCCACCAGCTTCTGGCCCGAGCCACTGCAGGCATGGGGCTGCATTTCCTGAATCAACAGTGAATGCCTGTCTAGTTGTTTCTCTGTTTAATCTCTGCAGTTTAGATTAACTTCCAAAGACTGAATCGATTCAGCCATGGACTTTTTGATTGTCTGTACTTAGCCTCCTGGTCTTCCTTTACAAAGCACAGAGCATATGGGCTAGTCATGCCTCTTCCTTCACTCACCTCAGAGACAGGTAGCACAGTGGAAAAGAGCAGAACCCTCTTGGGATGGGCAGAGGTCTGCTTGCTATGTACCATCTAAGAAGACTTGCACTGCAAAGAAACAGTGTTCTGCTCTCACAGGACTCAGCAGCTATGCCTGCTTGTTACCTCCTGCCACCGCACAATTCAATTCCTATGCAAAGGAGAAAGGTATCTGTCAGCAGCTGGGTACCAGGATTGGCTGAACACAGGAAGATAAGGTATCATGAATAAGTTATATATTTTGATTGAAATCTCACTCTTCTACCTCCATCATGATGCAAACACAACTTTCTATCCTGAACCATACTAAGCATGCCTTCTCTGCAACAATGGAAATCCACTGCAGTTACATGTCTTATGGGTACCTTGAGAATGATTCAGACGATGGCCATAATTCCCAGGATGCTTCCAGCAACCCTCACCATGTACTTCTGACTTAACGTGCCACATAGCAAGCTGGGCCTCAACCACAAGTCAATGTGTGAATGCAAACTGAAGCCAATGGTCTAACCAGAGTTGGGCAACTGCCCTGGGTGCCAACTTGTGGGGGAAACTAGAGGGTTTAAAAACAATAGCTGCTAGGGCTGTGCGAAATTTCACTGGCTGTTTCGATCTGACACTTTTTCCGACTCATTTCGAGCTCGAAACAGCGAAATCGAATTGAAACAAAGGGCTTCAAAACAGCCTAGAAACAAAACGAGGCTAGTGGAAACGTTTTGAACTAAAGCAGAGTTCCTACTCCCTCTAAAATGCTGTAATTTCTCCATTTCCCAAAGAGACACATTTTTTTCCCCTGAAAGTAACCTTTTCAGAGCATAAACCAGAAACTGTGAATACCATAAGAGTTGAGACAAGGCAAAACAACAGTTACAAAAGCTTCCTAGATGATAGCAATTTTTACTTAAAAATTAAAAATGCAAAAGTAAAGAGCACTTCCTGAGCCTAGCTGTACAGGTTAGAGTGCCCCAGGTATTGTTCTGCAATGCATGAAAATATCATCTACTCTGGGAAAACACCAGTGCCATGAGCCTGCAAACCACCTCTTTGTTCTCCCCTCAGCAGGCCCGCTTGGCTTGGATCCACAAACAAGAGAGCTCCAAATGCCTTAACAAGCCTAGCCCACACTGTGCTCAGTGGACTCTATTTCAGCAAGGCTAAAATGCTGCTTAACTGATATTTAATCTGAAATCTGGCGGCGCCTGCATGGATACAGACTTGCTGAACAATTCAAGAACTGCTGCTCCACAAGTGCACCAAAGCCTAGGTTACTTCCAAAAATGATATGCTTTACAGACACATATCTAGAAGACACTGTAACAACTGAAAGGGTTTAAAAATCAACCTAGTGTCCATGTAAGGTCTTAATACAACTCCACGCAGTTAGCCTGGATGCACTACACATACTAAAGTAAAATTCCATTTTAAAAATCCCAATTTACTAAGATTTTTATGTCTATGTTTTCCGACTTCTGCAAAAAGTGTGTGTGTATATATATTCCATGTTTCAGGGGCATAGGTTGCAGCCGTATTGGTTTAAGAACATAGGCAGACAAGGTTCATTGGTTAAATCTGGTATCTTTTATATTTAAATTGGTCTAATAAAAGATTCACTCAAAGAACCTTGTCTGCCTATCTATATATATTATATTTATTAGCTCTTACTTTTTAAAGTTACATTTTTGGGCATTCATTTTTTTTTTTTTTAAAGAAATATCCCAACATCCATTCTAATTCCAGTTTCCTTCAGCCGTACTTTGTTGGGATAAAGAAAACCTCTCCACCCTCACGCAGCATCTTCCCCTGGGAAAGCCACTTTAACATTCTTTGCTTTTATGTGATAACAGGTAAAGAAATCATGTTGATAGCATATCCCTTCCCTAATTAGACATTAGCCAGTCCTTATCTTCCTCATCTTAATAGAATCGGAGGACTTGCAAACTGGGTTTGAAGTTGCTGCAGTGCAAAGATAAATTGTCTTTTCATAAATGAAATTGGTTACATTAAGTATGTCAACTGAAGCAGGCACTAAAGGTAGTGAAACATCACTTTGCCTTTACAAAGTTCAACCAAAGAAAGCGATGAACCTAAGACAAAAAAATGAAGCAATCAGCTTCCAATTGCAAACAAGCAATTTTAATGTTAAGATTTATCTAGTGCCTTAATAGTGTATTAGACAAAGGTTCTTTACCCGAGGATGGGGTGCACGTACATAGAAAGGAGGACGGGAAAGGAGAAGATGCAAAGCAACATCATACTGGGAGTTTAAAAACAGAGTCAAGAGTGCTAAACAAATCAGCACTGCATAATTACTCTTCAGCCTAAAAGAGGAGCTCTTTGAATTAGAGCTAAAGTGCTAATTTGTACAGGCATGTCCCCACTGTTGATAAGACTTCACTGACTAATCTCCAAATAGATACTGGTAGCAGGAGCTGTAGCAGGGAGCCTGAAAGGGCTACATTAGCATTGGGCTAATCTACATGTAGAAGAAGTCAATGGTCATAATCATTCTGGAATGAGAGTGTCCCCATGGGGAGCTCTAATGTTTTAAAGTCACACCCAACCCCATGCTGGAACAACTTCCTCCCCATCAGACAATATGCCTATGCTTAAATCTGATAAACTGCTGCTGCTTCTTTTTTTTGGAGGTGGGGGGGGGGGGATGGGAAAGGGGAGAAAGAAACTGATTAATTAAATGGAGCATTAACTCCAGTGCAATGGTATATTCATGACATGTGACTTTGGATATGAACCCTGTAGTCCAGCTCCAGCCTGGAGGGGTGGGAGTGGCTGAGAAAATTTGATACCCCTGGCCCATATGATTCTTTAAATAAATAAAACACCTGATTTCCTGTGACCCAGACCACGATGTTTGAATGACTGTGGTTCTAGTTCTACTCATGCTGTACACATTATATGGTCTGTACTGCACCAAGCATCAAACTGCATGTCAGAACTGCTCAAATCACTGCTCAAATCATTCAAGTGCAGCCTATCTTTAGGATTTCTGGTCCTTAAGCATGTGGGGAAAGGGAAGGAAAGAGTCGATTGAAGATGGGAAATAGTTATCTCCTCATCCTCTGCATGTGGATGCTAAGGAATAACACCACTTTTTCTAGTGATTTTTTCTGCCTCTGCTTCCATCACCTTCAACTTTCATGTGCTTCAGCAGTTTCATAGCAGCCAGCTGTATGAGGCCAGCAAAGAACAGCATTGGTGTGTAAGTCAGTCTGTATGAAAATGCAGAGCTGTTTGTGTAAGCAGCAGCTGATGCATCACAAGAACTCTTGTTTTCACCTGATACTAACTACAAAGGAGGCAATTATTAGAGTTTGGCAAAGGACCACATGTCCCATGCAGGCAAAGTAGAGAAAGGAGAAGGTTTATTCTGCTGATGGAGCAGAATAAATTAATATTGAGCTTGGGGACTTCATTATAAATTGGTCCCGCCTTAATGAGGTGCATTTGGCAAGGTGTTCCAGAGTTAGGGTTCCAAAGTTCCCATTATTTCTTCTCACGTGTCAAAATGTTTCAGTTACCACTATTTGTACAACACCAAACCTCTCCCCAGGCTCTCAGAAATACCATTACTGAAGTTAAGACCCTGAACAAGCACTCAGGAGATCTGGGTTCAGTTCCCAGTTGTACTATACCCTCTACAAGAGCTTAGAAAGCTATTTCACCTTTTAGGTCTCCACTCAGGAAAGAGAAAAAAGTCACGTCACCACCAGCCTTGCTGCTCCCACACCTTCCATCTGTCTTTTCTGAGATGGTCTTCACTATGTATGCATGCAGCACCTAAGACCATGGGCCCCATATTTAGAACACAAACCTTGTCACCAAATACAGAATAATGCCCCTCACCTTTGACATCACTTAAGCTGGTTTCTGAAAACCCTTCACTGAGGTCAATCAGTGTTCCCTCAGACTTGCACCGTGGGAGGCCGCTGGAATTGGCTGCGCGAATCCTTTGGGCTGCCATCTTGAAACCCTTGCGCTGTCCTGGGAAATGCTAATGGGTCATATTTTGTCCTGGGAGGGGCTCTTTCAGCAGTCGCTGTGCCATCCAGTGTGGGCAATGCTGGCTGTCAAGAGGATGGTGTTGAGATGCAACTTTCAGAAAAATCTGAAAGGAATAGAGAATAAAACATTATTACTATGGGCTCTGACTCTCCAAAGTGTTGACAACTTGTTTCTACAAAATAATCCTCTAATTGTGGAAAGGATGGGATTTTGTCAGCATAGTGCTGAACTGCAAAAGAAATTCGGATTCAGCTGACAGCACGGGTATAAACTCTACAGACAACCATGGCTTGGTACTTAACCCTCTCCCTACTGTAAAATAAGAGGTTGTTAGCCATGTCAGTCTGAAGTGGGAATAGCAGCAGCTTTGCCATCATCATTTTCTGTCTCATCTGTTTGGCTGCTAAGCTCCCCTGGTTAGGCACTGTCTATTTCTATGTCATCTACATGTTCCAGTGACTAGCACAGTGGGTCCCCACAATGTTCCCAAAACAAACATAAATTAAAAATGGTTCCAAAGTTCTCTGTCAGAGGTGAACACTTGTACCAGACTAACATTTGCATTGCTCCCAGCAGGTATTTGTGCCCTCCTTTGTATTTAATGGAACTCGCAGTTTTTTATAGGACTGTAAGATGTCTTGAACCTGAATCAAAATGTAGGAAGTCCTCAGAGATGGGGCCAGCATCTTGGGACACCAATTAGGCAAGATGACTCAGAGTTCCCACAGCTACTTTCTGCATGTTCAACCATGCTCCCTCTGCCATCTACTAAGTACCAGGATGTTCTTGACACTGAAGTTGCTTCTTGATGAAAATTAACACCGGAGTGCTCCAGTGCTTTGTGGAATATTTATAAGCTTTCCAGCACCCCCCTGTTTTTGTATTTAATTTCATGCATCTAGCAGGCTAAAGTGCTGGGCAGTCCCACTGACAAACAAACAGCCCATGGAAAGGCAGCACAGGATGTGATCTCAGGGACAGCAAACAAACAGACCACACTTTATAGCTGTATTTGAAGTTAGAGCAGGGGGAGCAACTGTGCTTTCACATTAGCAGTCAATAAGCAACTGGCTGCAAACAACAGGTACAAGCTGAAACTGTTTTATAAGAAATAGAAGCTGGTTGGCACAAAAACCATTGGCATTCTTTACACTGTCAGGTAGAAAAATGCAAGGGAGGAGAGTGTGAATGCATGTTCATATCTGCTGTCTCCTCATGGGGAACAAGCAGTACACAATGGCTTATTTACTAATTTGCCAAGGTCATAGAAAGCAGCTATTGAGGAGACAGTACTATGTGCTAGCTTCCTCCCATTGCTTTGCCAACAGATCTTGCCTCCGATCTGAAAACCGAACTGCTTTTCCAGCCTTTTCCAGACCCTGCCAAGTGGCCTGTCAAGAAGAGATGCAACAGTTCTAAAGAGAGGAGTTTTCCAGCGTATTCCTGAGGACACCACTTGGTGCCAATCTCTGCTTTTTCATTTGCACCCTCCCGAATTTTTCATTAAGTTTAAAATTTTAAAACTGTAGAAAAAAAACAAAGACTTCCAGGTTCTCCTAACAGCCGTGTTCAGAGTGCCTAACTCTGCATGTGCATGGGACTTCTCTGTTCACAATGTATTGTTAGAAAAACAAAACAAGGAAAACAGGCAACCCTGCCCTCTTCCCTTACAAAGCTGTAACAGAGGGGACCTAAGCCTTCTTTTTCCCCATGGCAACCAGACTAAATGCTATGGCAACAAACAATATTTTTTTCTGTTGAAGAAGGGAAGGGGGCTCATCTCAAAGAACCCGTCTACATGTCAGTTAACTGTGCAAGCAGAAGGTGAAGAGAAGAACAATGACATCAGGCTTTCATTTCCTGCATCAACTTTTTTTTGTTTAAAAATTGAATAAAACCCCATTCCCTACCCAGAGGCACATACTGAAATGCATGGACACTTGCTTTCCCAATTATTCAGTCTGATGTTCATTTTAAGAGAGACAATTACCTGAACATCCACACCAGGCACTATACTTGCCTCTTCATCTGCTTCTATATTCACCTAGCAGCCAAAAAGTGTAAGTAACTTTATATTCTTGTGAGCTTCAGGGATGCAATTCAAAACTTTTTTGAAAACAGAGAAAAACACAGAGAGAGAAGAACTCCAGTAAAAATCCCAGCCCTTTCTCCCTTGTAGCAGGAAGATTAGGCTAGTGATGGCTAGTTTTCCACTAAATCTTTTACTTAACAATTCAAGCCGTAAGTCCATTTTGCAGTGAATAAAAGGAGACAGCTATCTTTTTAATGGCAGAGCAAGAACAGAAACCCATATCTTGACTTCCCCCGGTCATGCATAAAACTGTCTATCGTCCCACATTCATGATCAGAGCAAAAAAGTTTCACTTGTTCACTGTCCTCAAAGAAATAGTGAGAAGCACAACACAAGCTCCTTGTGCCTCTGATGTCTCTCCAGCTTGCCCTTTCTGTCATCTCCAGCCAGGACTGGACACCTCCCGATTTACTGTCAGCTAGATAAGAAGAACAATTAGGAAAGCATCCAAACTTCAACTAAGGTCTTAAGTTATACTAATTAGGACAAACAAGACCATCTCACTGGTAATACCTATCCTGCAAGCAGGATGACCTCAGGTGCCCCAAAAGTTTACTTGTGGAGGAGCCCAGACATCAAAGGAAGGGAATAGAGGCTCATGGAAAACTGCAGTTCTTAGAATTCTCTAAATGGGTAATAGCAATAGAGTAAAATAAAATTAAAAAAAAAAAAAACTGTTGCAAGGAAGGAGGAAGAGTTAATACTTACAACTGATTCGAGAGAGGTCTCATCTAGATCTCCCTCTCACCATTGATCTCAGTGCAGAACAGCATGACAGAAAAGCATCCCCTTCTTTTGTTTGGCCTTATATAGACTTAAGCTTTCTTTTTTCCTTTCCCTTCTCTTGGAGACTCCAACCAAATCAGGTGAAGCCATTCTGATTAGTCATCTTAAAAGTACCCTCTCTTGGGTTCTGGCCCTGTGGTGCCAAATGGATGCTAACTGGATTTAAAGCCAGTTCTCCGCTCTGCCGGGGCCCCTGCAAGGATCTGATCCCTCATTTGTCTGCTTAGTGCACGCTGAAAAGCTCTGGTGCTCACTTGATTGAAAGAGTCCTCTTGCAACTCACCTGAGCTGAAGTAGCCCATCCTAGGTTTAATCAGCCTTGAAACTCTCAGAGGCAAATGGTTAACCCTTGCTGCCTTGGTTTTGTCTGAAGGGTTCAAGCTCAGAAGTTACAGCTTGCCACAGATGGATAGTTTTTTAGTTTGGAACTATCCCCACTGGGCTCTTAGGTTAATTAACAGCACAATCCCATTCAAGGGTTTTTTCTTTCCTTGCTAACAGCTTTTCATTTCAATCTCTGCAGCATTCTCCTCCCCTTCTTGTTTTTTCCTCAGCAAGACACCACTGAATTAACCCTTAAATAGACAGGAACATATAGTCTAACACCTAAGAGCAATTATCTGCCGAAAATGTCCCTCCACACAATCCTAGGAACCAGAAGGTGGGGAGGATTTCACAAGGGAATCTGGGATGTCCTCTGGCAAGACCTTTAAATGCAGGTACCAGCAGAATTAGGAACAAGGAAAGGAAAAAGGAGACAGCAGCCTTCCCCTTCTAGAGGCATAAGGACTGATCATCGATTCAACTAGCCTGCTGGGCAGAGTAGTTTTGAGTATCCAGAGCCACTGGGAGGGGAGGAAGGAGTTTCCTACAACACTCTTGGAGAAAGTGGTGCCTCTCACAAGTAGACTCTAGGAAAGCATCAGGCACAAGAAACACATCTCTACGCAAGAGTCACTTCATTCAGTACTAGTCAAGATAAAGGTTCCAAAACCAGGAGGACAGAACTAACTCAGTCTGGGATGCTTGCAGAATGAGCAGTAAGTACCCTTTTCAAGTCACCCTCCAAGTGGTCCCATTTGCAACACTTATGTTCAGGAATCCAGGTTTTCCGTTCACAATGGAAAAATGTGGTAAACCCCAGATTTTCTAATTTTAAGGAGAAAAATCTGGATTTTTCTCCTTTAAAGGAGAAAAACACAGGAAACAGTGGGCTTCCCCTTGCTAGCTGGCAGAGTTCCAGCCTGCAAGGGGCTGGGGGCAGCGGGAGGAGGGCAACTGGCAGGGCGTGCCACGTGCACGTGTGTGCGTACACATGCACATGGCCACCAGGCAGCCTGGAAAGCAGATCCCTATAGGTAAGGCTGGCGGGAAGGGGATTGAGGCACCCATAGTGAGGGAAGGAGGGAGTTGGTCAGGGCTCGGGCTAGGGGTGCTGCCCAGCCCAGGCAGTACATGAGGCTTGGGGACCGGGGCTGGAATGTGTGGCCACGTGGCCTGGGCAGGGAGCAGGACTGGGCTGCGGGTGGCTCAACCAGGGGATAGCAGGGGGCTGGCTCCCCATAGCTGCGTGCATGCCTGGCGGGGCATGGGAGGCACGTGCCACCCAAATTTGTGTGTGGCGTGCGTGCAGGCTACCTGCTGCAAGGCTCAGGCTTCTCACCATGCTGCCCTTCCCCAGGGGCTCCACGGCCCAACAGACAAAAACCAGCACAGCAGGGCAGAGCAGGGTGGGGAAGATTGGTACTGCTGTGAGCCCCATGCCGCCATGGTGAAGCAACCCCTGTCTGCCTGGCACTGCAAGGGGCACAACTCTGCGTTGCCACCCCTGCTGCTGCTGGGAAAGCAGGGTCACTTTGCCATTGCACATATCAAGGCTGCTCAGCACCACAAAGCACTGGCTGGGGGGAGGGGGGACAGCTGCAGCTAGACCCATGTCCTGGTGAGCAAAGGGGGCAAGGGGAGCTCTGATTTTTCCATGATAAAAAACCCCAAATCAAATGTCAACATTTATAAGTATTTAGAATTAATTTTATAATTGTGATTGAGGTATTGGCAGGCTTCCTAATTGCTTTGGAATCAGAAAAATTATGATTTTTAAACTCAGAAAACCAGGATCCCTGCTGATGATGCACAGAGGACCAAGAACCACTCCTGCTCAACTGGTCAAAGCATCTTCTGGAGCACATATAGACATGAACACTTAGAAACCAGGGCCACACAAGCCCTTAGACAAGAAGGCAGACAAAGCCCTTGCTAAGCATGCAGGCTGCAAACAGGAATTCAGCCAGGCTTCCAGCCTGCTGCAGATAGCAGTGCTGTGTGGAAGAGGGGAAGCAGCAGCACAAGTGCTCCTTGCCCGAGCCAAATTTCTTCTTGAGACTTCACACTGGATAGCAAACCAAAGTGTAATTCCACTGCAGAGAAAAATCCTTAGCACTGGTTCTCCACCTACCCTGTAGCCCGGAAGAAATTATTTTTGCTTAGGGTAATTTTAACCAGTCTCTTGCTGAAGAAGAATGAAATGTTTTTACAAGAAACTTAGCAACATCCCATCCTCCCACAGATTAAATTCCTTCCCATTGTAGCCAGCTGTCCCTGGTATAATTTGTAATTTTCCTTGGGAAGCACCCAACAGCTTCTCCAACCCTGGAGTCCTATTATGCTGGGGGCTGTGTGTGGATATCTAGCAGGACAGCTCCTGCCCCCACAGAGCTTCTGACAAAAGAGCAATGGGAAGCAGAGCAGAAAGACTTAAGGTAACGGAGCAGAAATAGAACTGGACCCCACACTTCCTGGAGGCCAGGCAAGGGCCAGCACTGCCTTTCTAACAGCTTCCACAGCACTCTCATTAATTGCACTATTTCAGGCAGAAGATGAGTTATACCAAAATTAGAAATTCTCTTCACATTGTGCGAATCAGCAGGGAAGGCAATTCTTACACTGCTATTTTCTTTTTTCACAAGTAGGGAAAAAAAGGCATGTAGGGGACGGGACATGCAGGAATCAAATTCCCGAGATGGCTGGGCTTTGATAGGAAAGACAAGATGATAGCAAACATGAAAAGCTTTTGACTGGACTGTCAAAAAGCTTTTTATCCCGGCTGCAGCCGATTGCTAACCTGAGCAGTATCCATCATGGCAGAGGGAGGAGAAGAGTGCCCTGAAGGATTACATGCCCTTTCCTGGAATGCAATGAGAGAAAATTTACATTTCAGGGCTGATAGTTCAAACATAAGACACTTTTCTTCCAATGCGCTTCCCCACAATCTCTCATGTAGGCATGTCTGGAATGCAGTTAATTGTAAGGGAGCAAATGATGCAGACAGGTTTGACAGAGGAAAGGAATGGAGAACTCCAAACTTTTGTGCAAACTTCTTTTAAAGACTATTTTGAGCTCTACCGCCAGCATTCCAGAATGAGAACTTGGAGATTTTCAAATAAACTGACTAGAGTTTCAACACACTGTGTTTATCAAAGGGTTTGGATCAGGAAAGTCCTAAGGCAGTGGGGGTAAACCTTTTGGGCAAGCATGCCACAAATCAGCATGGCAACCTCCCCAGGATGCCAGTCTGATCCCCTTCTACTTCCCCATCTGCTGCTCTGCTCTGCTTCCCATTTCCTTCCCTGTGCTCCCTGCCTGATCTACTACTTTGCTTTCTACTCCCTGACCTCTCCCTGATCTGCTGCCTTGCTACCCCCTACTCTAAGGCTGAATAAAATGAACATCCATCAACAAAAAAACGAGGAGGAAGATGTTGAAGTTAAGTGCTGTGATAAGCAATTGCTTTGAAAAAAGTAAACATAAACCGTGTATGTGCTTGACAAAGTAAGAGACAATTAATCCAAATGTACCTGGCATTATTTTGCTGGGAACATAAAGGTGTGACCTTTACCATCTCTACTATGTGGCTGGCATTGGGCAATAATTTTTCTATGAGTAATATCATGGAATGTGACTGTAATAGCCTGCTGATTAAACACCATAGTGAAGTGTAATGATTACGGTAGAAATCTCTCTCAAAAATAGAGATATTAAAGGGCTAGAGAACATCTGACAATTTTGAAACGCAGATCTGATCTGTTGCTGCCCTGCAGTTAGCTATCCCCCACATACCACAAGACACACCTGACAGTGCCAACCCATATCTTGCATATCAGCGAGCCTGACTGTCAAGTGAAGCCTGACTGAATATGCAAGCTACAATTACTCAAAAGAGAACACTAGAGATGGTGTAGAGGGTTCACCTGAAAAAAAAGCCGTCTCAAGTTTGCCGCTGCTCCCAATGAGACGTCTCTTAAAACAATCCCAGTTTTAATCAACTCCTGTACAAAAAACAAATTCCATCAAAACATGGTATGCAATCAGCCTCAGCAGTTTGAGTTGAGCTACTTGGTAGGTATAGTTACAGATAAAGTTGTAGTTATAGTTAGGCAGATAAAGTTCTTTGGGTAAATTCAATACCTTTTATAAGACCAACTAAATTTTAATAAAAGATATTGGATTTACCCTATAAAATAAAATATCTAATAAAGATGTTGGATTTACCCAAAGAACCTTGTCTGCCTATGTCCTTAGACCAACATGGCTATAACCTATACCCCTGAAACTTGGTAGGTATTATGTGCCCCATGACCGGTTAGCACAAGGAAATGGGTGGCAGAATAACTGCTTTATGGGAAGCCTTCTTGCATAACTTTGCATAGTTTCACATGTGCCCTGAGACAGATCAGTGTCAATCCACTGAAAGCATGTCACCTGGAAAAGCATATGCCTTTCAGAATGAGTTAGTCTCTAAAGGTGCCACTCTGCCCTGCCTTCTTCCTGACTTTGGACTAACAGTTAACTACCTCTCTCTCAAGCCATCAACTGTTCATGTTTGATCAGGGTAATTATAAACTTGCAATGACGACTCTTTACATTGTATGGCATGATACAATGCTTGCGTTTTCCCATCGTATCTTCCAGACTTAAGTGATTATGTGAGAGTCTTTTATAAGTTTCTAGACATTATGTTTGAGTGTAAAGAAGTTTGAAAATGTGGCTCCTTTACATACTAGAAACTTGAAGACTAGATAGAGCATGTGCATATGGCACACATGTAAGAATCTTATAGTTTTGGGGGACCTGCTGCAGAACTTGAATGTGAGAGAAACTGGAACTGCAAAACCAACCTGAGTCGTGTCCTCTTTAAACTCAAGATGTAAGGCAGACAACCATCTGGAATTTATTTAACACCTCCAGCCAGGACAATCAACAACAAAAACAAAAACCACAGGGCTCTACAGTGGGAAGAATGCTTGTTTGGAAATCAGATACACAGTTGGGGCTGGAGACAATTGTATGCATATTCCTTCAAAAGACCTTAAAATAGAACAGGAAAAACACACCAAAGCTATTTACCCAAAGCAATAAACAGCACCCTGAATGAATCAGGGGAACAAAGAACGTGTCATAAGACATTTCATGTCCTATTTGGTGGGTAGATCTGACCTCTTGTCAGTGAAGGACATGGGGTGACAGACCAAAGTATCCAAAACAATACAACAGAGGGACCCCAGAGAGGTATGAGAAGAGAAGAGAGAATATCTGACTGCCTGCCTGATACCTGGGGCAAGTCTGAAAGTCCAGGAAACATTTACTAAAGTGTTTCCCACTCAAGAAAGAGAGAAGGAAATTGAAGGGCTAAACGGGAAGATGGGGGAACCCAGGTCTGGTCTGTCCATTTTATGTATTTTCCTGCAAGTTGCACATCCAGACTCACAGATGCTGAAATTTTATTCGTAACTTGGGGCCAAGTAGCCTAGCCCTCCTCTAATAGGCAGA
The DNA here is from genome assembly GCF_030867095.1 of Alligator mississippiensis. Taxonomy (NCBI): domain Eukaryota; kingdom Metazoa; phylum Chordata; order Crocodylia; family Alligatoridae; genus Alligator; species Alligator mississippiensis. The sequence continues at coordinate 183,653,472 of NC_081827.1, forward strand.
ATGCAAAAAAAGGAAAGAATGATTTTCCAATGGCAGATCCAACTCCAGCCTTGTTCACTTGTTTACCAGGGGCCATAAGCTGTCTGGAATGGTTTATAAACCAGAGACCTCTAATGGTCTAATGCAAGCAAGCATATCATATCTATAAGGTTTAAGGTGGATGCAACCTTCACAATCCAGAAAGTGCTTAATGATCTGAAATTCAGTAATCGTACTAGAATGGGCATTAAGGAGCTCTCCCATTTGATTTATACCAGAATCCCAACCAAGCAACTCGAGGAGTTTGCTCAACAACTAAGCTAGTTTCTACATCTATTCTAGCCATTTGGCAGTGCACTAAAATAAGACATCCATCATATAGATTAGAAGCTCAATTGCAATAATGAAATTCACACTCTGAGCTGAACCAACTTATACAAAAGGATTTTTATCCATTATCTAAGTTTCTTTTCTTTTTACCAGTAACTTGCAGGAGTTACAGCTCTGCACTACCAGATGCTGCCAAAAACCAGTGCAGGAAAAAAACCCCAAATGTTCTTTAAGAAAGTTAAAGCCTTAATAGTGGCAATGCTTTTTAAGGAGGCATGTACATCTTCAAGTGAAACAGCTGTTGCAAAATACAGGGATATGAGGAAAGCAGTCATGCTTGCAGAAAAGAAAGCCCAAAAGACAGCAAAGTCTAGCTAATTACTAGTTTCCCCACCTGGTGAGTGTCACCAGTATTGGTACTGGATTCCCGGGCCAGGCTGATACCTTCAACTTTTGCCAGTAACAGCTATGATAAGGTGAGAACTGTGATAGACATGGTTATGCCCACAAACAGTGTGGGTGCCATTATACACTCCTATAGTTTTGCTAGTGTAGCTCAAGTAAAGGAAGAAAGCTATTTTTTTTTTTGCCAGTAAAAGCTACCCCCACACTAAGACACTACTGGCATAGTGCACTGCTAAATCTATAATAACAAAAGCCCTTCAAGCACATCCCAGGCCTCAGTCAGGTCCTCAGCTGGAGCAAAATCACAGTCAGTAACACTGATTTATCTCAGCTGTGGATTGGGCCCAGCAGTTTGCTGGCAAGAAATTCCAGGACACAGAATATGTGCTGTACTTCAAGGGACTGAGTGGAGGAGCTGTGCTGATCCCAGTATTCAACCAGAACCTCAACACTCTTGTCCCACTGTGGGGCATATGATACTCTTCAGCCTCAATCAATAAGCACTGCCTCACAGTCAGTTTCTGGAGGATGCCGTCTATGGCAGGAGTGGGAGTGAGACAAAAATCATCTCTATCCTGTAGAGGTTTAGGTTGTAGCCGTGTTGGTCTAAGGCCATAGGCAGACAAGGTTCCTTGGGTGAATTTGATATCTTTTATTAGACCAACCCAAATGGTTGGTCATCTCTATCCTGTAGGGATTTAGGGTTAGTAAACAGTATGAAAAATCTGTCAGGTTAGGTACACTGGCAATCCCCCCTAGCAGAGCTACATCTTATACCAACAAATGTTTTTCTCAGTCACCCATCCATCGTGTAGATCTCTCTACATCTAAAACCATAAAATTATTCTGGATTGTTTTTAAACAAGGCTGTTGTTTGTAGCAGAGGTGCTGAAATACTGATGTTGCCAGACTCCACACGCTCAGTAAAACTCTGTATCAATATGCTATAGTATAAAGCATCTGCTGCTTACATTGTATGCTCATTAAACAAGGACCAATAAATACTCTTACATTTTTCTTGGTAGTTCCAGATCCTGCTGAATACATTTTAATCTACCATATCAGTAAGATTTTACAGTTCAGCTCCCACTGTGTTGAAACATCCTTGCACATACTTCACTCCGGTCCACTGCTTGAATCTGAAGTCCACCTTGCTCCTGTATATGGGAGTTTTTAAAATCAGATTTCTCTGAAATTAGCAAGAGAAACACATACAGATCTTCAATAATGAAGCCATCTCCCTGCCAGTGTATGAGTGTCCTGCAGACAAAATACTGTCCAGGCAGAATAGCATAGGCTACTCAACTGGCAATCAAGAAAGTGGGTTCTGTCCTTGGCTCTGGCACATACTGGTAGAATAACCTTGGACAAGTCACCTTGCCCCTCTGTGCCTCTGCTTCTCCATCTGTCCTTTGCTGTCACTTGGCTTGTGAACTCTCGTGCAGTGAACCTTTTGCTAGGTTGAGGCTAGTAAAATGTGGCCCTGGCCTCTCTTAGAGTGTCTAACCACTTCTGTACATATAGGAGGCTATCAAATAAAAAGCAGGCTGACTATATTATTATATTTCACAAGACAAATAACACCTACACCAAAATTACTTGGTGAGGTGGAAAATTCAAGAGCAGCTTTTTATTGGACTTCCTCATAGGCCTGGAATGTGATTCAAATGTCTGTTCTGAAACGAGAGGCCCTCCAGTGCTTCATTTTACCAGCAACTCTATGTTCGTATTCTTAAAAGGTCAAAGATGTCATAGGCCACCTGGGACAGATGCTATGGATGGCTAGTGGCAATCAGGGCAGAGCCATTTTAATCATCATACACTTATTCCGAGCAGACCATAAATTGGCATCTACTTGCAGTCTGCTTAAAATTCCCTTAACACACCTCACAGCCTGGAAAGAGACGAATCCACATAGCTCAACAGCTAGGAAAAAAGACAAGTCTCCATTAAAGAACATCCCTTTCTGTCACCAAATACCCGATGGGGACTAAAGCCAAAATAGGAACTTAATTCTCTGGTCCCCAGTAACTAGGAGGGAAAGAGCAATTTGCACAAAGGACTTTACCATTTACAAAAAACTTCTCTCCCACCACTCTCCCACTCCAAACTTTTCTTGGTACCTCCTAACCAGATGTGCCAAAAGGCATCATTCTGTGATGTTACAAGCACTGTCAATGACAATGAAACCTTTGTTTCCAATATCACAAACTCTGATGAAGCACTCCTGCTCCCTTCAGCTCTCACCCCCACCGTATCAGCATATCTCAAACATTAATTAATTTAGCTTTAGCCTTTTCTTGTGAGGTAGACAAGAATTATCCCCATGTTTTCAGGGAAACTAGGACAGAGAGAGAAAAAAAACTGATTTGTTGAATGTTGATTTGAGTGACTTGATCAAGGTCACATTGGCAAGTACATGGCATCTTGACCAAAACAGTAACTTTGTGGGCACTGATATAGCTATACAGTTTCATTGCAAACATGGACCAGTACACAGCAGACAAGATATTCCAGGTACTTCACCTTTGGCTTGTCTTTTCTCCATGACCATATGTTTTTTCCACTAGTGGAAAAGCAGGGGAAGTTCAGAGTTTTCCCCCTTCAACCTGCTTCTGAGAGGGTGCCCTTAAAAAGGTTACAGAAGGAGAAACAAAGATCTTCTGCAGTCCAGCACAGCAGGTATAATATCATATAGAATCACAAGCTACCACAGGCCTTCCATTTAAAAGAAAGGCAAGAACTATGCTACAGATGCAAACAAGCTTCCACACACAGCTTGGGCCCCAACTTTGTCTCCTTTGCATGCCATGGACTACATTCAAGTCTGCAAGTCTATGCAGCAACATCCAGTGGGTTATTAACATGCCCTTAGGAAATGTATTTACTGCAAGAGGCAAAGATTTCTCATCTGGGGGAGGGAGAGAGAGTGATATATCACCATCTTGAGAGAAGCAGAAGAGGCTCACAGGAAGCAGCCACTTTGAAAGCTCCTAAAACTGGCTTACAACTGTCAGTTCTGCTCCTAAGTTGCTTGAGAGTCCCAAAGAGTTGGTTGTCATATGTCACTGCATGGCTCTGGAACAATGCATAATATTCTCCCATCACAAAGATGAACTAAGAACATTCCATTTTTCCTTATTTACTTAGCATGTTCCTTAAAAATGCTGTTTATGGGACAGACAAGTAAAAAATGCTGCTGTTAAGTTCATCATAACGTCCTCAAATAGGAAATGGGTGCATTGCTGCATTATGAAATGAAAATGAACAGACGCACACTGATATTGCCTTATTTTATTTGGTAGTTGTCACAACCCAAGGGTGTGATTTTGTGTGTGCGCGCTTCGGCACTGCTAAATTATTTCCCGCCACGAGGAGCTTTCTTTGCAAGGTGCATTTCTCAGTTGCAAAGAGAAAACCCCGGTGCAAAGAAGTTCCCGCCACCCGCATGCAAATTTGTGTCCCACTATTGGCCAGTTCTAAATTATTCCCTCGTGGCGGCTAGCGATTGGCTCGCTAGCCGTATAAGAGGCTTGAGCGGTTTCCGCTCAAGTTGGAGGACTCCACAACCATCTGGAGGAGGAGGACTTCACGTTTCGTGAAGAACTCTAAGCGCTGCGGAGCCTAACAGACCCAGCGTGTACCTTAAGAAGGCTATAGGGATCTGATCAACCTCTGGCCTCTCCGTGTCACCGAGCGCGATCCCTCGACAAACCCCTTCCCTGCGCGCAAGTTCCATGGAGCCTAGCAAACTTCATGTGAGTGTATCCAGAGCTCTTCTCCGATTTGTTTTCTTCGGTTGACACGACGGGCTCGCGGTTTTAGAGCCTTCAGCTGGATTGGGCTAGAGTTTGTGAGATTAGAACTCTTGTCCGCTCTTCTTTCCTATCTGTAACTGCAACTCAAGCAAGTTTTCCTGCCTGCACGGCAACCATCTACGGTATAAGTAAAATAATCTTTAATCAACCACTATGCGTCCATGCCTAATTCTAGTCCGTTGGCCTGCATTCTCTGACCCGCGTGCCAGGGCTGCTGGCCACAGCCCGCCGCACACCCCCGAGGGTCTCGGACCGCTCCCGGCCCGCACATGGCAACGAGGATGGGATCAGGGGAAGGCACGCTGGAGCTAGAATTAGTTAAGAACTGCCCTTGGCGCAGTGGAAAATGCCAAGTGGAAAACTTTATGGAACTGGAGGCGCATATCGCTTATCACCAGGTGGGCGGAACGGGAGAAAAGTTTATCAGCGGACGTCTTTCGCTGAAGGGAGAAGAGGGAGCTTCTGAAGACGGAGCCCCGAAAGAGAGGGAAGTGTATTTTCACCCCGCGGCATTCGGGTGTATAATGAGTGATGAGCGGGTCCTGTTCAGGCCCCTCGACATTGCGTCCCTCGCCAGAGTCAACCCGGCGGGCGCAGTAAACCCGACCCTCACCCGGGAGTGTGCCCATTGCCTAAGATGCGCTCGGGAGAGTGAAGAACCAGTGCCGATTGACCGGTTCGCTCCCTTTATGCTGGCGTCTAGATTAAGGGGTCGCGAGCTTCCATCCGAGCTCCGCGAAGATCTGGAGACGGAGGAACGCGCCGCGGATGAGAGGGTGGCCCCACAATACGACAAGGGGGGAGTACTAACTGCAACTTTTCGTACTGTAACTGATTTAATGCAAAAGAATTTAAGTTTGAGAGCCCAGCTGCGTATGGCCATTCGAGCGGTCGGGGAGGCAGCTGCGAAAAAGAATCCTGAAACGTCACGACAAGATGGCGCTGAGCAAGAGGGAGACCGCGTGGAAGAACCGGAAGAGAAGGGTGGAGCTTCAGAGGAACCCGCGAGAGTTCGGCCAGCGACCGAACTGTTCCAGTAACCATTCACAGCATAGATAGTTGTCTTGAGGTTTATGGGCGAAAGAACATCGTCGTCCTCTGGATTCTGCTTAACCCAATGGTGAACCAACCCATCAGTAATGTTCTTCGTCAGTTGTCACGACTGCGTATCCTGATGGAGCCAAGATTATCCAGTGATCGGGAACGTTGACACCCGACCGAGGCTCAAGGCGCAAGACATTGCAAATCCGATCTTCCATCATTGCCACAGGGAACACCAGAAGAGCGATACATGTTTGGATTTCTCCTACAGCGTTCTGGACTCAATAAGCGGCAACTTCGGATTTTAGGGGACACAGGCCAATAGCAACTGGCCTATGAGTTAGGTTTCCATTATCTAGAAGAACTAGACGATGACTCCTCGACAATTTCATCTAGTTGAGTGTGCAAGAGAGGGTAGTTCGAGGTAGCAAACACCTGTATTATATGTTTTAGAAATGATAGTGTAGTTCCATGGAAACTTTGTAAATATTTTGATATACGTTAACTTATTTTCTGAGAGTTTTGTTTACAGATCTGGAATTCAGAATGCATGGCGAAGAGAAGCCCCAAGAAGGATAACATCATCGGAAGAAGTGAGGGCCTGATGCGCGAATTCGCCATGATGCCCACTGAAGCCCTGATCGTGCAGTTCTTTGTTATGAATCTGATTATGTGTATATGTATTTGTGTTGGTTATTATTTGATTCGATCCCTGGAGGACGAACTTCTTATGTTAGTTAATTTTGTGTTTACCCGTTTAGTTCAGCGACCCGTGGTAAGAGCTCTCGATAACCTGAGTGATGAGCGTGTGGTATAATTCAGCTGTGCCTTCAGCAAGGGGGGATGTCACAACCCAAGGGTGTGATTTTGTGTGTGCGCACACTTCAGCACTGCTAAATTATTTCCCGCCACGAGGAGCTTTCTTTGCAAGGTGCATTTCTCAGTTGCAAAGAGAAAACCCCGGCGCAAAGAAGTTCCCGCCACCCGCATGCAAATTTGTGTCCCACTATTGGCCAGTTCTAAATTATTCCCTCGTGGCGGCTAGCGATTGGCTTGCTAGCCGTATAAGAGACTTGAGCGGTTTCCGCTCAAGTTGGAGGACTCCACAACCATCTGGAGGAGGAGGACTTTACGTTTCGTGAAGAACTCTAAGCGCTGCGGAGCCTAACGGACCCAGCGTGTACCTTAAGAAGGCTATAGGGGTCTGATCAACCTCTGGCCTCTCCCTGTCGCCGAGCGCGATCCCTCGACAAACCCCTTCCCTGCGCGCAATTTCCATGGAGCCTAGCAAACTTCGTGTGAGTGTATCCAGAGCTCTTCTCCGAGTTGTTTTCTTCGGTTGACATGACGGGCTCGCGGTTTTAGAGCCTTCAGCCGGATTGGGCTAGAGTTCGCGAGATTAGAACTCTTGTCCGCTCTTCTTTCCTATCTGTAACTGCAACTCAAGCAAGTTTTCCTGCCTGCATCGTGACCATCTACGGTGTAAGTAAAATAATCTTTAATCAACCGCTACGCGTCCGTGCCTAATTCTAGTCCGCCGGCCTGCATTCCCCGACCCGCGTGCCAGGGCTGATGGCCACAGCCCGCCGCGCGCCCCCGAGGGCCTCGGACCGCTCCCGGCCTGCACAGTAGTGGCAATCAACACACTTTATATTGGCTAGAGAAGTCTCTGTAGCTAACAGAAGTCAGTTTATGGAGATTACCAATGATACCAGGTGAAGTGCGTAACACTAATTAAAGCAGCAGCAATCCCAACTGATACAAGTTTTAATGTATTGAAAGCAAGAGATATCTGAGGAACATCAACAGTTATAATAGCATCAATGGTAAACTACTAAAAGGCCTATTTTGTTTCATCAGTTTTGCTCACTTTCAAACCTTTAAATGAAAGAGAACCACAGCGTCTAGCAAAAGATAATACAGATGCCATTCTGCATCACTCATAACTTAACAAATGCAGCAATCATATAACACTGTATTAGAACTGGCCAACTTGGAGTATACTGCGGAGAGCCATCAACTTGACAAAAACACAATATTAGTAACAAAAGCACCATGGAAGAATAATAGCCAGTTACAAAGCTGTTTTCATCACATTTCTGGAGCCTGATCCAAAGTCTTGAATAGATTTTTGTATTTTAAACCAGCTTTAAAAGGCCTCAACCTAAATGGCTAGACTGTCAGCTAAGGTAAATCGGCAAAGCTCTGTTCAAAGGATTTGACCCCAAAATGCTAGTGTTTATTGTGCTGAAGATTAGAAAGTCTCTCTATATATATTAAAGATCTTCTGATATGAAGAGACATTGAATCAGGGTAGGAATTTGTCTACGACATTACCGTAGGTAAAAGCTAAGGAAGGGTTTCAGAAAGCACTTAAACATGCTGATTAAAAAAACCTCCTGGAAAGCATATTGTGGGAATCAGTCTTTGTGAATTCTAAGTATACCTACTTTCTATTTAGGTAGGTTGTGCACTCACTGTAAGTTTTGAAAACTGCTTCAGAATTACGGCCACACAGTGGTTCTCATCCATAGAACTCAAAGCTTGTTTGCAAATGGAAGCCAGCATCATTACTTTCATTTTGCAGGCAGAGAAACAGAAACACGAAGAGGGGATTAAATTGCTCAACGTCATATAACAAGTCAGTGTCTGGACTGAGAAAAGAACCCACACAGCCCCTAAATCCCAGCCTGGTGCCCTTTCTTTTTGGGCCAACTGTGCTACCAGAGTTTTCAGATTTAAATAACTGGCATTAAATGTGGAAGTATAAGAAACCCCAGTAGCCACCATCCCACACGTAAAAGCATTCTTTTCTGTGCTGCTTCAGCCCACAGCAAATCTGTTCATACCTTACTGATGCAGCAAGGCATAGGCCCCATCTTGGTAACTCAGAGAGGAAAGAGAAGCAAAGCTAAAACAGCTAATTGCTTAAATGCAGAACAGGGACAGGCTGTAATCACCAACATCACAATTCTTTGCATTTAATGTAGTGGCTTTCAAGTACAAATCTCAAAGCATTTCTACAGCCCATTAATTAAACCTCAGTGCCCCATTACACAGGAGTAAGCAACAGCAACTGAAAGAAACTAACAAACAACACATGGAATTGGTTGCCAAGAGAAACTGGTATACAATACTCCTGTCTCTGCTAATAGATATCCACCTCTCATTTGACAAGCTGCACATGTACTGGGGTAAAATCCCAAGCCCTAGATAATAAGAAAACAATGAAGTTAAATTCCGAGGAATGTGCGTAAGAGTTGTATCCTGCACAAAAGCAGTAAAAAGTAGTAAGAGGTTCATTCCCTGGGGTTATTTTCAATTGAACTAACATTAACCACACACGAGGAGTGGATGGAGATGAGGACACAAACAAACACAAACACAAACTCCTCTTTAATACACATCCTATAAACAAAATCGCATTTACAGTTTTACAGTTCCCAGTGATAGGGAGGTGGGGTGGGGGGGAGGGCTGAGTGTAAGATCCTGTGGAATAAAAATTGCTGCTTTACCATGGTGCTGTCACAGTGTAAAATTGCATCTACATTATTCACAAATTGCATGCGCATTAAATCTAGAACCTCCATTGTGAGGTACTAGAAAATGCTCATGAGCCTGTCTTACTGCACATTAACTAAAGAGCATGGTTTTAAAAGTGCCACTTAATGCTCATCAGCCTATTTTAATGTGCATTAATTAAATAGCATGTTTTTAGTGACATGCTAATGCGCACTAAATTGCATGTGAGGTTCCCCATGTGTTGGACATTAGCCCTGAGAGGAGATATACTAGCAGTTCTGTGCTCCATTACACAAATTGGGGTTTAAGCCTCTTGCGAGAGCCTGATGTAGAAAGCAGGGAAGTCAATGGAAAGGTTTTTTTTCAAAATGTAAAACCAGCAAACAGGCCAAGAGCCTTATTAGTGACATCATAACAAGAGGAGGCTGATGTGGATTTCATTTAGTTTTAAGTAATTTCTAACTGAGTGGTGGTGGGGGGGAAGAACACAGATGTTCCTAATGCCTAACATGAATGTGTGGCATTCATATGTACTGTTGACAAGCACGAGTCTATTGGGCAAGTTGGTATTAGAATACTTAAAGAATAATTAAGGAGAACATGAACTGCCAGACAGGATTTGCCACAGATACTAGCCCAGCACCCCATTTCCAGCAGTATTGAATACCAGTTGGTTCACAGGAAGGTACAGTTATGTTGCATTTGCCCTTAGATAAGCTATACCTGTATTTGTCCTGGAACAGAAATATCCCAGAATTGATGTGTGCATGCATCAACCTTGTGATCAAGGTTTGGTGAGTGGCTGAACACACTGCTGCTTTTTTTGCCTCTGCTTCAATGATGCAATCCAAGGATTACAAAGTGCATCTGAATGGTTATGTCCTGGGATAAACCATTAGTACTGCTTATCTGGTGAACCTTTATAGGATGTATCCCTGGACAATGGACACAGACACATGAATAACTTTGTATTGGGATAAAATGGTTTATTCCGGGACAAATGTGACATCTGTTTGCAGCCGACGGGTTATCCTATTCTCTGGGACAGTTCTCTCCTGCTCCCCTCATAGCTAGTGGTCAGCTTATGCCCCAAGGCAAGGCAAGGCCCTGCCAAAGCCTGTGGTTATTTTTCTTCCTTTAAATCAATGCTAGTAATTATTTTTTTGGAGGTGGGGAGTGGAGGGGAAGAGGAGGTGATGAAAGAAGGTGTTGATGCTACAGGACTTGCAGGCAAATCACAGTCTTTAAATCTGGTATGGGGGGAAAGTATCCTATAAGTCAAATGGCAAGAGCAGTGATAAATGAAACATGCCGAAGCTAATATTCAAGGCACTGGCGACAAGGCAAAGCCTGAGCAAAATTAAGCCCCGTGGGCTGAGGGTTTTCCCTAGGAATGAGTGCATACAGGAGTCAGGGGATCAAACCAGTGGCACCCAAGACCAGAGCTTCTTGGGTCAAAGGGCTTGCTAGAGAAAGAGGCTTTTGTGAGCACGGAAACTTCCTCCCGTTGAACTGTATTAGGGAAACAAGGCTTTGTGCACATTTATTATTAATAAATGGGATCATGTCAGAGGAAACATGTCCCTTACCAATTCCTCCTCCTCCTAACAAACAGCTCAACAAGGCTCCAAATAATTGGCCTAGAGCTCAGGCCATGAAATAACTAGTGTAACATTTTAGTTGCTTGTACTCGTTAGAGGTCATCCTCCTTAAATTGGAACTTGTGGCCATGAATTACTCCATCCCCAGAGAGGCCTACAGCATCTAAATAGATTTCCCACTTACAGAGAGTATTAATTTTCTTGTATTATGTCTCCTTGTGTGTCTCAGAAAAAAAATTCTACTGCTAATTTAACCAGTGAAGTAATCCATCTCCAAATTCACATGTACAGTATTATCCTCTCTCCCCAGTTCTCTCCCACCTCTTTTTAAAAAATAAGAGATAAAAGTGTGTATCCTTTGATTGAGTCAATGGTCAAGTAAAGACCTAACAGTGATTACTTTCAAGATAGCAATAAGAACCCGAGCTCCCCAGTTACAACCCAAGGGTCTAACTAAGTCTCAAGGCTTGCTGCCATCAGTGGACTGACCGCATTGCACTTGGGCGGCGATTGCTGCCAAAATACCTTGGTCAAAGCTTTATAACATACCAGACTCTACAGTAGCTGTGGCTGCAAATCCATAGATATGATCATATCAGTGTTTTCACTGTACATTTTAATGTCTTATAAACTGGGACCTTTAAAAATAAGGTGGTTGAGGACTAAATCACGCAAAAACTAGAACAGCTTTTGTCTTTAGCAGTAGCAACACACCCTCCAACACTCCCTTCTACTCTAAACTTAACTTCAGTGAACCTATTTGACAACAGCTGAGTACCTGGCTTTATAGACAAACTAGAGTGGCTCAAAGAACACCTGCAAAAATAAAGCCGTTTGAACTGGGTGCTGAATAACACAAATTAAAACAAACAAACAAACAAACAAGCACGCATATTACTCTAGATTTCATAGACACTGGGGCTGGAAGGGACCTCGGAAGATCACCGAGTCCAGTCTCCTGCCCCAGGGGCAGGAAGTCAGCTGGGGTCAATGGATCTCAGCAAGATAAACATCCAAATCTTCCTTAAAAGAGTCCAGACTAGGTGCTTGCAGCACCTCTAGAGGCAGTCTATTTCAGGCCTTGGGGGCTCAGACAGTAAAGAAGTTTTTCCTTATGTCCTGCCTAAATTGGTCTTGGAGGAGTTTGTGACCGTTTGACCTTTTCATCCCTCGGGGCGCTCTGGTGAACAGGCGTTCCCCTAGATCCTGATGTACATCCCTTATATACTTATAGGCAGCCACTAAGTCACCCCTGGGCCTGCGCTTTTCCAGGTTGAAGAGTCCCATGGCTCTCAGCTTCTCAACATAAGGCCTGCTCTCCTGCCCTCTGATCATGTGCATGGCTCTCCTCTGGACTCTCTCAAGCTTTTCTACATATTGTATTGATTTCTCTCCTCTCCTGCAATAAATGAAAATTTTCCCATAGTGTGTGTGATAATACCTTTAGCTGGGGTTCTACACATCAGACAATGCACAAGCACATTAAATGGTCCCTGTCTGGCTTACAGTCCAAGTATCCATGCTGCCAACACCTATGAATGCATTGGCAGCAGGGATACTTTTTTTTAGGGGGTGACCATGATCCCAGCTTTCTTGATCCTATTGGAGGTACTTGTATAGCTAACATGAATTTTAGCTCGATTGAGCCACTGATTTATGGTAATAACTCATACCAGGCCAATGTTTCTACTTGGAGAGAATTTGATTTATAGATATGTGAGTGTTTGTCAGAACAAGTTGTTCCACAGATTGAAAATAAATAAGATGAATGCTGTAACCAAGGAATCCAACACACTGAACCGAATCTGGTAGGCAGTGGTCAGCTTCTCTCTCATTGAAGAGGTAACAAAATATTTTCCCTGTTGCGTATTACAGCTCACTTTTCTTGGGTGACTCACATCTTTTATTTTGCAGGCTGTGAGGCTAAATTTGCAGCCTTGAGGGGTGTGGCAATTTCACAGTGGTGACTAACTTGCTTGAGAACAAATTGTTGTCTTTTCAGGTAAGAAAATTATCCTAAATGGTAACTGGAAAAGAACTGATTTGGAAAGAAAGTCCAGTTGAGTTCAGCCTTGCAGCCTGTAAACAAGAACTGGCAGGCCTGTGTGGGCAGGCTGTACATCACTTGCTCTGCCCCAGGTTCATGAAGATTGCAATGTCAGGCCCATGAGACATGTCCCTTGCTTTAAAGTGTGTCCCCAAGGGCTCTGTGAGCACAGCTAGTATTCAGCTGTGCAAGAACTCACAGGGGCAAAAGACTGTTTTATTTCCCTGCTCAGTTTGCAACGGGCTGCAGGCATTTGGGAGAAGCAAGGGCTTATGGGCTTTGGCATCTGATACTTCCTCTCACAAGTAAATATACTGATTTCAGAGGCCTGCTGGCTCTGACCCTCCCTCACCATCCACAGTTGCTGACCTGAGTAAAATCAGGGAGACAAGAGGAATCACTTTCCCAAGAAAGGAGCATACAGGGGAGTGACTACAACCAAGACAGGATTGATCTCCTTGTTTCCTCCAGGGGTAGCGCAGGACTACCCACCACCCTGCTCAGAGATGTCCCCTTCATCACACTGTATACCCTTTTTTGCCTTTAGAGACAACAGGATAATCCCACCTCATTATAGCAACCAAGTAGTCCTTTCATTATTATTAACCTCAAGGCCCTATTTTCAAGCTAATCCTACCAGTTGGCATTGATTTAAAAGCAAACATGTTTCAGAATAGTCCCCTTGCATGTGCCCCTCTTGAAGGGGTGGGTGGTGGTGGTTCTGTCTTCCAATGTTCTTCCTTCTTTTAATTGGAAAAAAAAATCCCAAAATTTTCACTGTCAAAAGGCCACTGTCCTGTGCAAAACATTTTGGCCAGCCTTCTTATGTGTACACCCTTAAAACTTCTGCTCCCCTAGACATTGGCTGAAACATGATAAAGAGCCACTGTAGGTGGTGTGTCTTGAGAAAAAAGTGGTACTGAGAGCTGCAATGTCCTTCTTGCAAGTCATTTATTTGATTTCTCTTTTCTCATACCCGTTTCATAATTGCACCTGAAACTGTTCATAATTCTTGCTTGTATCAAGTAACCACTGTGAAACCAAAATTCTCCTACAGGTCACTATGAACCTAGTCCCAAGTTAATGATTATGAAGGCAGCAACATTGCAAATTGTAGAGAGAATGTGGGAATTACAGAGCAATTTAGTTTTCAATCAATAACAAGCGTCACAAACTAGAAACTATTGACTAGATGATATGCTTACTCAGTTATTCAGTCAATAATGAATAAAGATTTCAAAAGTACTTGCTGGTGCCCACCTCTCATTTTCCCCAAGTGATTTAGGAGTCCAAATCACTTTTAAAATGTGATTTGGGTGCTTTTTGAAAATTAACTGCATTAATTTTTAAATTAATTAAATTTTAAAATCACTCACACTGAATTACTATTGATTATGACAAGCAAAACTGTTTCCTATTGACTCCTACTGACCTGAATAGAGAACACAGGATTTCACCCCAAATTTAATGCAGAATGAAACATTTACACATAGCTACACTGTCCCATTTTTTTTTAGAATAAAGACTAGTTTTCATGAAAATCAGAACAAATGGTATAGCAATTGGATACTGGCTCATTTTTATCTTCCCTTTTGGAAGTCAAAGCACCACCTGTGGCACATATCTATAAGAAAGACTCTCTTTCCAAAAGAGATACCTACCAGATTTCCTAAATTAGATTGACGGAAGAAATTTCCATTTACCATTCATCTTTGTGCCTTATAAACACAAAGGCCGCTTTTCAAGTCTGGGCTGAAGATTCCACACTGAAAGCTGCGCACACATGCTCTGGAAATGTCCAGCCCATATGAACTTGGTTGATAACCTGTATTGGTGGGGTTGTTATATCCAAGAGGATGGATCAGACCCACCAAGCAGAAAGCTATTCAATTGGTTCAAGAACAGAGGGCGCAGACAGAAGTGACAGTTTATTTCTGATCTGGCCCCTGAAAGCACTCTACATCCACAACCAAACAGAAGTACATACTTGCAGAGTGCTTTAAAAGGGCCTGACCCTGCAAAAAACTAAACCATCATTTCTTGGGGGTTCAGATGAAGACACTCCAAAACAGTGCAGTGCCAGTAACTTCTGTCTGTGCCAGTGCTGCTCTTGGAATGGGAAGGGGGAAAGGGAGCAGAGGGAGTCTGGTCTGGGTTTTTTTCAGCCTGTGTTGGAGGGTGGGGTAGGGGGATTGGAGCCTCTGTCAGATGTGGGGGCTCCAATCCCCCTACCTCACCCTCCAGCCTGGCTGGGGAACCTTCAGAAGGAGTCCCCTGTGGTCCCTTTCCCCCTCCCCATTCTGAACACAGTGCCTGGCCTGGGAAGGAGGACCCCACCCCCCCAACAGCTTACTTCTGTTGGGTCTGGGGGCTCATTTTAAGTCATGAAGCTTCCTGCAAAGTGCCATGAGTTACAGTGGGGAGCTGTGCTTCTGTCTGTGTACATGCTGCTTAGGTAGATAAGGGAATTGGGGGTGGGAGGGAAAGAGACAACACCAACTGCAAGGATGGGGGGGGAGGGAAAAAGACAACAACAACAACTGCAAATTGAATGCAAATGCAAATTACTCTCTAGCTTTGTTTAGCAAGTAACATGGAGACATTTTGGTCACAAAAAGGCAAAGACTATTTATATTAAATTTCCAAAACTGTGTAATTAACTAGAAACTTGTGGCTGCTGGGAATCTGCATTAATGATATTCCAGTGATAGCCTCAGGGCCCTTTTCTAACAGGTACTGTACACAAGAAGAGACTGTTCCTTCCCTAACAGAGTTCACAGTGTAAATAGGAGGGCAAAGAAAGGCTAGGAAAAAAAAGTAGCATTACTATCTCCCCTTACAGATGAGGTGAATATGAAGAATAAGAGTAAAGTTAGAATTGGAGAACAGCAGCTGAAGTCCCTATACTTAGGGAAGTGGAGGGGGGAAAAATTACTAAAGCAGCTACAGGTCGGTTAGGCTGTTCTCAACAATATGCAAAGCTTTAGAAAAAAAGTGAAGTCGAGAATAAAGACATAAAGATAAGTGGAAAATGCTTAAAGGGGGGCGGGGGGGGCGGACTATTAACCAGATCACCTTCTTTCTTGTAACTGATGTTCTAGAGGCTAGACCAATGATTCTCAATCAAGATGCCATGACACCTTGGGGTGCCCTGAGATCTTTTAAGGGTGCCACATGGTGCTATACAATGTTAACACTATTAAATTTACAAACACAATTTACAAGTTAAACCCAGAGATTTCAAATTGGAATTCATAGTGTTAAAACCATTCTGACGTGTTGTGGTCTTTCTGCTGTATTATTTTTCCTCAAGCAAAAAATAGTGAAAACTAAGAGCTGGCATTTTCCAAGGGGTGCCTCAAGTCTATCCATGGGTCTTAGAAAGCTTAAATCTACTTTTGCTTGGTCTAGGCCAGTGGATCTCAACTACCTAGACTTCAATTAAGCTTTAATATGGTGCCACATAGGTAATTATTAGTTGGAAAACAAGGGATTAGTAGAGGAACTGGAAGATGGGTAGGGAACTTACTAAATGGGATGACAATGTTTTTAGTATTTAAACAGCAGGCACTAGGTTAGTTAAAGAGAACAGGTCATTTCTGCAGTGAAGACAAGGCCTCAGAGCATATAAAACTACTGCCTAGAACATCTTCTGTCCCTTAGAGAAGCAAAGTCCTGGCACTGTAGCTGGATCACACAAAAATCCAGATACACTTTCTTTAAAACAAACCACCAATCCAATCATTTCATTCTAACTCTCACTGCTGAAACACATTTCGACCTTATAATGTTTTATTATTTCAAATGCACCCCTCCCCATACTTCTTTTTTTATGAAAGTGAGGCTCTTGAGCTCTGATATAAATGAAGACAGATTGAAACATTTTGGGAAGTGAGAAAGTGCTTTCTAAATCTAATCAGCTTAGTACATAAGTAAATATCACTTTTCATGCCTAGGAATTAATTTTTTTTAAATACCATCACTGCATTTTTTTTCCCAAAGAGCTCATTCTAGTGAATACTTGAAAGACAAAGCAATGCTTTTATTTCAGTTTCCAGTTACAAAAATTCTAGTGACTCAAGTTAACATTATGAATCAGATGACACTGCCTGAATTTCAGGGCATTACATTTAAAGGGATGAGTTTTAAAGGGATGAGCTTCAACCATCAGTACTGTACTTGGAGAACTGGCTGTGAGCGTAGGGCAAGATTAGTCTCAGGCGTCATCCATGGCCAGACTACCCCCTGCACCCAATGCTCTACACTAAACAGAATGAGAAGCTTTCTTCTCCAAGCCTCTACAACAAGCTTGCCTATGCAGATGTTCTTTTGCTTTAGCTTAGCTACACTAGCGCTTACAGCGTCCTCTGGCAAGTTACACTGGCACAAAACTTTCTCTGTGCTAGAACTGTGAGCCTGTATTAGAGGACTACAAATGATGTGCAGCAATGCAACCATTTCTATGCAAGTATAATACCCCCCGAGTCAGCAGGCCCTTCCTTATCTCACTCTTACTGCACAACTCTTGAAGCCAAAATCTGGTGACTTGCTCAAACAGGTCACAAGCTTGCTGTTTTTGTTTATAATATAGATGGGAAGGTACTGGTCAAAGTGTTTACCCTGAAAGATAATGCATCTCTCAGGGATTTAAAAGGTTAGGTTATTATTAAGAAGAGTGTCAGATGAAGATACTTAAATTGGCCTGGCTATCATGCCATTCATTCTTCAATGGGAACAGACAAGATACTGTCAATGTAGTGCCCATGCCATATTCTAGTTTAAAAACCGAATAAGTAGGCTCTTGGTTTTTTCCTTGGAGTCCAAATCTCTACCTTGAATAACTTTCTCTCTCTCTCTCTACCCCTGTCCCATATTCCAGTATTATCCGAGAACCCTGGACAGCTGCCACCATGTTTCACTCATGCACAACCAACCTACTTCCTGCAAAAAGCCTGAGACTTAAACCAGCTTTAAGCTTCGGTTCCTCCCTCCTCCAAAGTGATTATGCTTAATTGCTTGAAGACTATTTGAAGACCTCTTACATATATGGATATGCAAAGGATAGGACTAGAAAAAGATCATAGTAAGCATACCAGAATTACAACATTCTTCAAACAGAGAAAAATCAAGTATGGGGACTTGTCTACATGGAGAAATTATCTTGGAATAACAAGGTGTGAATTCAACTGCTACAGGTATTCCAGAATTGTTCTGTATTATAAACAAAAACAGCAGGCTTGTGACCTGTTTGAGCAAGTCACCAGATTTTGGCTTCAAGAGTTGTGCAGTAAGAGTGAGATAAAGAAGGACCTTTATTAACAAATAAGACTGTATCCAGAGCAGGGATTTACTTTAGAATAACTACATCAGTGGTTCTCAATCTTTTTTTTTTTTTGACTCAAGGCACCTCTCAGAAAAATGACAGGTCTTAACTTTTACTCACTTCTTGACCCTGGAAAAAATAATAGAGCAATTCTTCTGTTGCAAAGAATTCAAGTTATAACAGGTCAGAATGGTTTTGACATTATGGACTCCTATTTGAAATTTATGGGTTTACCTTGTGAATCAAGTGTAGATGTGTGCATACCTAACAGTGCTAATACTGCATTGCACTTTTAAAAGAATATCACAACACCCTGGTTGAGAACCACCAAGTTACATCAAAGTAGTAGTGATGACTCATTATCTCCACATAGACGAGCCCTCAAAATAAGGGCTCTGAAGGCATTGCTAATATCAGACTTTCTATAAAGCACATTTCTATAAAGCTTCAAAGTTTCTTTGATTGTGCAGGGACGTATTGGATGTACAGTCAAGGCTTATCTTTCATTTATATAGCTTTTGAATACAAACTTCTGTTACTAGGGTCGTTGGTAGTAGCCGTGTTGGTCTAAGGACATACATAGACAAGGTTCTTTGGGTAGATGTGATATCTCTTATTAGACCAACTAAATAGCTGGAAAATTTGTTCTTTGCAAGCTTTGAGGCACAGACACCCTTCTTCAGGCATAAGGAGAGTCTGTTGTTGTGTGTGCTCTCCTGGGTAGAATAGAAGCCAATATGTAAAATGCAGGTCTGTGAAACTGCAAATGCATGGCAGTGAGCTTCAGAGGGGTGGAAGGCAATAGGTGTGAGACAGGCTTTTTTGGTCTGGTTTTGTTTTTTTAAGGAAAAATTTTCATGTCCAAAGGCCAGATCAGCCAAATCAATTCCAAACCCGTGAATCATTCAAGAACCATATGTGGCCCTGCTACCAGCAAACATCCTTCACCCCCACTTGGGACTTCAGATGCTTCCTAATCCATTGACGGGCATCCTATGTGTAGGCCCAAGCCTGGAGATTTGGGGTTTGGATGCCCCCGATTTTCGCTTGCCCTCAGCTGTATGACCACAGAAGCAAGCTAGGAAGTAAACTCCCATTTCCATAAAGTTGGCATAAAACCAAGATCTTCCCACTGGAAGTGAAAGTGGGAGGCTAACTATGCCTTACCTCAGTCAAGGTACCCTGCCAAAAAAGTGCAGGGTAGTTTCCCCTGCAACTAGGAAAGCCACCTGATTGGTCATGGTATTTCCCCTGCCAGGTAAGTGAGTCAGGTATGGGGGTTGGGGGTGGAGGGGGAATGTTGACTTAGTGATAGAATATAGCTGGTAAAGTAAAGATAGGTTACCTGGGGTTATCAGATGACAGGCAGGTTATAATGTGTTATTATTCAATGTCTATATTTAGTCCATTAATTTTTTAATCTATGGTGCATTATAACCTGCCTGCCATCTGATAACCCCAGGTAACCCCTCTACATTTTACCAGCTACATTCTATCACCAAGTCAACATGCCCCCTTTCCCTCCCATACCTATTGTCTTCCACCTCTCTGCCAAGCATTTGCATTTTCACAGACCTGCATTTTGCACGCTGGCTTCTATTCTACCCAGGAGAGCACAAAACAACAACAGACTCTCCCTATGCCTAAGAAGGGTGTTTGTGTCTGAAAGCCTGCAAACAACAATTTTTCCAACTATTTAGTTGGTCTAATAAAAGATATCACATCTACCCAGAGAAGTTCTGTTACTGACACTTTGGCAATATAAAAATCAAAATGAGTTTCCAAATAGTCTTTCCATCATTGCAAACATACTTGGCAATTCTGTTTTGAAAAGAGATTAACAGCCATATTGATGGGGTGCCAGTTATTGTAACTCAGTGGCTTCCAGATCAAGCTTCCTTGCAAAAAGGATTTGCATTGGAAATGTAACCCAAGTTGTTAAGCAAACTTGAGTTGCTTCTGGCTTGCACACTACTCAGTATTACTGGAAGATTCTGTGGAAAACTCCCTGATCTTGCATACCCCTGTACAGCTCACAGAGGCTTAACTCCACTGTGATGGGCTCAAATAATGAATGATGGTAGACTGTCCCCCAGTGCACCTCTCTAGCTGCTGGAAGGTGGAGCTGTGTCAGTGTACGATAAGATCAAGCAATTTTTCAGAGGGAGACAAGGCCTTTGTCCATAAGGACTCCAAGCATCTGTGGGAGCCAGCTAACAAGAACAGACATACACAACACCAAGTTATGCCCTTGACGGCATGGCAAAGTTTTGTCAGCTGAGGGACACAAGAAGATCAGACCCCAGAGCTTTGCTGGCAGAACCCCTAGGAGACGGTTCTGCTGCATTCAGGACAACTGATGTGATTAACAGCAACAGCACTCCTCTTTGCGGCAAAGCTACACCTCCACCCATGGGCTTGGTTGCTGACGTGCTACCACAGCAGTCAAATCAGTGGCAGCCCCATAGCATGGAGGTAACCCAACAGCAAGAATGCCTGATTTCCCTTTTCCCTGACCTACAAAACACACTCCCAATCCTCAGCTACTTCAATGCAGCTACAAATCCCTATATAGAACTACATCATTTTATACCAGCTGAGGTTCAAGGTCACCTTATCTAATATCTAGAAAAGCCCTGCCCATTAATGCCACCCAGGGCTGCTAGTATTCAGGTTGTCTCTCACACCCCAGCCCCCTGGACGCAGGCAATCATGGAACATTCACTTTAAGAGTTAAAAAACTTGAAGACAAATAGAACCCTAAGTTCAATGCTTCAAAAGAAGCTTCCTAAGTTTTCCAAAGGGGCTCATGGGACCTGGGTGCTATTTCAAGCTTGGCTGCTGCTTTTCTAGGTGACCTTGGGCAAATCCTTCCACCCACTGGTGTCTCAGTTTTCCCATCTTTAAAATGGGATGATGGTGCTGACCTCTGTTGCAAAGCACTACGGTCTCCTGGTGAGAATTAGATCTGACTGTTGTTAAACCATATCTCATGAGTTTGAGGATCCTGGTTCATGATTTTGGAACATCTGAGGTTAGCATTAGTACCCTTTGTGTTAATAAATCCCAAAGATTTGCACCACAGCATGTGTGGTGTCTCCATGTACTCCAACAACAAATGAGAAAATCCTAACCATAGTCAAAACATAGGGGAATGCAATTTGGCTAGAGTGGGACATTGTGCCGCTTTTCCCCAAAGCAGCTTCCTGTTATTTCTTTTTTCTTCACAGATTTACAAAAGACATACTGTCCCATTCAAGAATGTGCAAAATCTTTATTTAGGATTATGTTAAATACAGTCTCCTTGTAAAAGCAAGAAAATGCTAATGTGTCACTCACACCCAGTGGGACGCTCTTTGGAGCTGCCAGCGTGATTGAGCAAATAAGGATAATATTTTAATCCAATTTAAAAAATGACTGAAAACTTCAAGATGCAACAACTTGAGAGACCAATGGAACTACATAACCACAGGAACATTCCTCATCACTCAGAGTCCTGTCCCTTCATTCGCTGCTGTTAGGACTGGGCTCCAGACAGGAAAGGGCCTGACTCATACAACATCTCCACCCTCTGGGGACCACAGGCAGCACAGCCTTGCACCGAATCCTTCTATCCCCACCCGGAGACTGGAAATATGGTTAGCAAGCTGAGAGCCTGAGATAAGAAGTTGAAACACATAAAGAGATACAAGAGCCATGGTACAGCAAAACGGAAAATTACCTTTCCAACATATGACGGTTACTCTGAACAAAAAAGTGAGAGACGTGGGGATACGGTGAGGCTCTTAAAATGTATTCTCCCAGAGGAGTGGCACCAGTCAGTTTACCAATGGCTTATCACTACATAGACAAGGCTCAGGGAATGCCACTCCATTCCATATCCTTACTGCAGCACTTGATTGACTATATTCCCCATCTCTTAAAGCCAAACCCGAGGCACCCAAGAAGCTCTTACTCAGGCCCCTAAACAAATGGCAAGATGTTCAGGAGATCCCCACCTGCTGTCATTTTTTTCACTGAGCTAAGCAGTTTTGAAAATCTGGCTCTGGGCTTGTTTTCTGCTCTGCACATTTGAAACCCTTTGCCAAGTGGTTCACCTTACTGGTGGCTGCCAGTTGAAATACATCATTCTGGACTGAAAAGTCTGGTAACATCCATTTAGGTGTCTACATGTCAATTCAGGGCCCTGGTTCAGCACAGCATTTGCTCAACGTGCTCAGAACCTGATCCAGGATTTTACAAAAGGGATGCAGGAGCAGCACCCCACTCCCAGCCTCCTTTCCCACCTCCCACTCCTCCCCCACCCCCATCTCCTCCCTGCTCAGAGACTCCCCTCCCCATCCTTTCTCCCCTCTCTCACCTATTGCTGCCTCCATCCCAAGGATGAGGGGAGCTCCAAAGCCTCTCCACCTTCGTTGCAAGGGGGCCAAGCTCAACCTAGGATAGCAATGATTATGGGTGGGTGGGCAGATGGATTCCCCCTCCCTAGCTGATAAGCAACACCTAGGAGGACCTGACAGGGATGGGGAACCCGCCTGCTTGCCACCACTGCGCCACTGTCCTAGGCTAAGCACAGCCCCCATGCAGCCCATCTGGAGCAAGACAGGAGCTCCCTACACTCCTAGAACAGTGGCGGCAGCAGGAGGGGCTTCTTCCCTTCTTTGGAAACTTAAAAAATGTCCCTGGCTGCTTCCACTACGCAGTCAGAAAGAGAGGTGCGGCCGTGGCACTGGACCCCCTCTGGATCTGCACTGACCATACTTGAGGCTAAGCACTTTCCTAAGCCCATCCTTACTCAGCAAACCATTAAGCACATGACAAGCTGAATGCAGTACAACACACTGACTTACACCTAAACTCACAGTAAATGCTTTGCTGCATCAGAGACTCATCTTAGGCACCCAGGACTGAAACATCTGATCTATAGTCCTCATTCTGTGTCCAAGAGTTTCTCCAGTACCTGGTCAGTGTTGGAGACGCCTTTAGCCACTTTATAGAGTAATCAAAGTAGATATATCTAACACAAGCTTTTGTGAGCCGAAGCTTACCTCAACAAATGCTGTAAAAGTAATGGGAGCTAGAGGAAACAAGAGCCAAATTAGATATCTTCTCCCACATTCTGCCCTTCTCACCCCCAATTGCACCACTGAAAGAAACTAAAAGCTCTTTCTATTCAACTGCTCCTCCCCCTCCCCAGTTTGCTTCTCTGCAATTTCAACTTGTACCCAAGGAGGCAGGGAAGGCAAGAAAGGGAATCTGGCATTAGCAGGCAGACTCAACTACTTAGAGCTAATGGGGAAAAAATGCAAGATTAAAATGCAATTATTACAGAACAAATGCTCTCCAATTGGTCCTGGCACCAAAAGTAAGAGGATTAATTAAAGACCTGTTTGGTTTATTACCCCATAAAGGTGAAGTAGGAGCAATGGATTTTCATTTTTATATGTAGCATTGGAGCACAAGGCCTAAAAATCAATGCTAAGGATGGATTTTCAGGTGTCTAAATACAGCTTAGTGTCTACTCAAGCATTCCAATTCCAACCTAGCTGTTGCTCATTAATTTGGGCTATTGTGCTACCACCAATAAGACTTTTCCAAACTCAGCTAGGTTTCAGAAAGCAACACAACTCAATCCATCACATGACTGACATAACATGAAAGAACATGGAAGCTACTAGGAAGCAAAGTTATACATGCCCACAGTTTCCATCAACCAAGTCAAAAGCTTCTATAGCAAACTACAATAAATGTACAATACACATTAAAAACACTCCTGGAATTAGGGCCCAATCCAGCACGGCATTAAACGCATGCTTAGATTTTGAGCACAGGCAGTCCTGTTTCATTAGAGCATGCATTTTGCTGGATCAGGACCCTAGCATGCTGTTGATGCAGACACCAAACACAAAAACAGAAGGTTAGCAATTTGGGAGAAGAGAAAAGTTACCAGCAAGAGGAGATATGAAACATTTTCAAAGTAACACAACAGAAACTAGGAAACTTGGCTGCTCCTGCCTTCTCTTCCCAGGAGTGATCTCTCTGCCCAGACAAGATAATGAAGAAAGGATATTTGTAAAGTCCCCAGTATCAAAAGGATAAAACTTTGTCCTGAACTTAAAACACCCAGTCAAATGAAAAGGTCACAAGGTGCTTCACAAGGTGACAGAAGAGAGTGCTTTACAGAGCCAGGTTCATGACTTGGAGCAACAGAAATAGAAAAGGACGTGAAGAGCTTTAGAAGAACAAAGGAAGCTGACATTTCTGAGGGACCTACTGGGACTGGCACAAGCCAAATCCTGATAAGAAGTGACCTGTGCTTCAGTCAGTGTTGTCTTTGCTTTAAGAAGTGTGGGGCAGGAAATGACATTTAATGACTTGATTATTTTGGAGGGTGAGCAGTCTGAGGACCCTCTCACAGCTGACACTTGGCCATGGGTCACAGGGAAAGCATTTGCAGCAATCTGTTAAGGGAAGCAGGGAGGGAGGGGGAAAATCTACGCACTCTAGTTCTGCAGTGCCTCCCAGCTGAGAAGCTCAAAGCTGTGTGCATAGAAAGGCACCCATCTGCACCCTGAGACTCTAATAAACTAAGGTATTTAGCCCCCTAATTCTGTAATTCCAGTGGGAATGTGCCTAAATAAGGCTTTGAGAACCTAAAAAGTGCCTGAATAAGGTTTTGAGAGCCCTGGGCAAATCACTTGGGCCCAGGTCTTACAGACAGTCTATGGCAGAACTGTGAAGAGATATGCAGATCTACTGATACAGACTTTCACACTTGAGGGTCACAAGACCCTCTTCCTCCAAACTTCTCACACTTGGAGGGTCAGACGCTGGTTCACTGACCTCACTGAAAAACAAACAAGTGACTTGTGTCTTTTAGAAATCAAGCCTGGGAATGGTAACATCTGTATTTGGCCCTCCTTTTCCTAGTTTAGCTCAATTTGCTGAATTACTGCTTTCTACTTACTTCCAAATGGAGGAGGGGGGAATTAACCTGGTGCTGAACAGGAGCAAAATTAGTTCCAAGTCACCGATTCTGCATGGGGAGAGTAAGTTCAAAATACAGTTATGTTCCTTGAGCACTTGTAGGAAGCTCAAAGGCAAACCACTGAAGTTCCTCAGAGTTAGGTCAGTTTAAATATCTCATAATATTATACAATGTACAACAGCATCAATTTCCTTTAGAAGCAGTCTAGAGTCATGTTGTAAAAAGGATTCTCCTCCAAGGCTAGCCAGCATATGTCCTGTAATTCAACAGTGACACAGTCAGTAATAAAACCATTATATGCAGGTAAGCTGAATCAAGTGGCAGACAGTTAGTTCATGGAGACGGTACAAAGTTACAGCTGGTGTCTCCTTTGTTATTTAGAGCAGTTGAGAGATTTCAGGGCCACAATGAATAGTTATGATTTTCTGTAACAGATGATACACATCCAGCAATTTCTGCATCTAGCCCAACAATTTCTGATTGGCCAGAGGAGGGCCTAGTTTAGCACCACCTGGCAGGTGACCTCAAACATGCTTTTCTATCCCTAAATAAAAAATACCAGCGCTATCCCAAGCATCAGCACTGACACAACACAAACAAAATAAAAAGTCCAAACAGAAGGCTGCGGTTATAAGCAACTGTGTGGGGAAACAAGTTTGCTCTCTCACTCGATGGAAGGGCTGTAGTGCTGGTCCTACTGCTTGTTATACTATTGACGTGCGCTGCATCTTGAGTAAGTCACCTCACTTGTACACACCTCAGTTCAACCAGTTTGTGGATGGGGTATCAATCCTTGTCCACGTTTGTAAAGCCTCTAAAAAACCTATGGAGGGGAAGCTATGTATAAAACACAGTCATCATTATTATGAGGTACTCTAGTTGCTGCAGAAATGAATGGTAAGAAAATCAGTGTCTGCTGCCTGCTGTCTAGCTAACCCACCAGTTCTGAGGACAGAGACCTGGCTATTTAATTTATCTCTACATACAAATAAGTTTCAATAAGCAGTATGTGATAAAATTTGCAATAAAAGCCTAAAAGACAGCTATGACTATTTGAAAACATGGGACTATACATGCCAACTAGAAAATTCGATTAAGCTGTTAGCTGCACTGCAGAGATCCATACCTTGCTGCTGCTAGTGCAGCGCACAGCTGTTGGCTCATAAGATTTACAAGTTTTGCTAGCAACAGCAGAAGAGTTTAAGGTTTATGAGCCGGTTACCTTCAAAATTCTAAGGTTCTGTTTTCCTTCAAGGCCTAAAAACTTAAATACAAAACTCTACCACTGGTACAGCATTTAGATTGCAAGATCAAGCACCTGGAATAGGAAATTCCAAAAGTGAATTTCTAGCAGAATGAACTCTGCCTACACAAAGTATTTCCAAATCCCCTCTCTCATATTGAATGAAAACCTCAATGTACTGCATTACACTGTTAATGCACATCACAACATTTAGAGGACAAGCAACAGGGCTGACCAAAATTTGTTTAAAGGCCCATTCTACCCACAAACAGCTTATTTTCAGAGTTAGTGGTAATTGAAAGTACGTAGCCACTCTTCTAAAGGGAGAGACAGAGGGGTGACAGAGGATGTGTTCAGTGTTCCCCTATTTGCAGCTATAACCCCATGAGGTAGGCCCCTTACCTCATCACAGCTTCTAGACCCAGCAGAAGCCACCTGAAGAGAAGCTTGGGACTCATGGACTGCCTGCAGGGTGTTTTTTTTTTTTAAAAAGCAGCCAAAATAGCGCTTTATTTTAAACTCAGCATGTTCCCATGCCAAACCCAGCACGTGCCCAGAAAGGCAGCGCGTTAGTTGGACCCAGCTTGCCCAACGTCTGGTATGGATTGGGTGCTTTAGTGGGGCTTTTTTGGTACTTTTATAATAGCTGACCAAATCAGCTTCAGCTAAAAGCACCAAAAAGCCCTGCTGAAGCAACCTATCTATACAAATGTTGAGGAGCTGGGTCAAGTAATGTGCTGCTTCTTCCAGTACAGCATGGTTTGCTTGGGTTTGGGGTTGTTTTTTTTAAACATCTGCAAGCATCCATGATGATTCAAAGACGCCTAAGAATCTACCACAGTCAGTGGGTGGGGAGAAAGAAATAACCTCCCTGACTGCATGAAGAGCCAAGGGAATGCAGGATGCAATATTCTTTCTACTCAAAGCTACAGGAAAACTCTGACAAACCCAAACCAAATTCGACACAGAACTCTTGCCTGCTAGACGTAAAAGCCTCTGAGTTGGACCAGACAGAAATCTTACAGAGAAAACAAAAATGGAAGGGGTCTCTCTCATGTCCTGGCCAACCAAATTGGATTCCTTACTCTGACAGAGAGAAGGGGGTGGTTATGAAATGAGCCATCTCTTCCTGTAACACCACATGCTGGCCTGGATATATACTTGCAAATGAGCAATTACTAAACAGCAAAATACCAGTAAGAACAGCCAAAGCATCTGGCCTGGATTTGTTGCTGCAAGGAATAAATTAGCAGTTTTTTGTGCAAGTCATCTTCTCACCCATCTCCTGATGCTGGTTTCCACTTGGAGGAGATTCAACAGGCTGTGGGTGGAGAAGTAGAACAGACAGCACTAGAAAGTGAGCCACATGTCCTTCTTAAGCATGCTTTATGCACCCTGCACTCATTAGACCCCTGTCCTTGGGATATGCATATTTAGCACTAAAAGAAAAAAGAAAGAGTTACAGGAATGACTGTATGGCTGAACTTCTTATACGGTATGCAAGGTGTTGATATTTTCTCAGTGTATGAGCTCTGAGATCTCTGCTCCCTCATTGTCCAGAGGAGATAGGTATGAGGAGCAGACCCAATGGTTGGTTTTCTTTGGATTTATAGAGGGTAGCTTTATGTTTTAATGACATTTATTTGCTTTTGTACCCTCAAACGTTTTTATGGGCTCCATTAAGAGAAATTAAATTTTCTTAACCTCTGTGGCTCCAACCAAGGTTTCAACTGTGCTAAATGCTGAATATATAGCATGTTTTAAAGAACAGCTTCATTTGTTAAAAGTAAGCCTTTTTGCAGCTTGTGATCATTACCTGCTTCCTTGAGAAAGTAAGAATTATTTAAACAAATAAGATGAGTTTAGTTTTTTTTTTTAAACAAACAAACAAACGCAACACCAGTAGTGACCAGTTCAAAGGTCTTCCCATGTGGCAGAAGACACAAAGCAGGAAACTATCTGGTATCCACTGGGCCACCTCAAGTTATACAGAACCCATTTACATCATGTACCAGAACTCCACCTGAATACCTCTGATAGACACCCCCCAGGTCTTGTCCTCCTGGGGCTCCAAATATGGCACCATGGTCAAATAAATTCTCCTTCACCATTCACCACCCCCCTCCCACCCGGAAAATGTAATGGCAAGCCTAGCTGTTGCCCTGAACAGGTTGCCTAGGTGGTCTACCAGTGTAGGAGAGTCACTGAACAGATCATCAAAAACAAAGATGAATGAGCATGTTAGAGCAGGAGCAGCTGTGGGATTAAGAGGTTGCGAAACTACTCTGGCTTCTGCTACCACGGACATGCTATCCCTCTCTGTCAAAGTGCCACATCTGCAAAATAGCAAATTCCATGTATCATTGCCTCAGCTTCACTGCAACATTTTTAGTAATCAAGGACCATCAGGATGAGTGCCACAGCAGAGCCTCCTGAACAGATGCTGCTGCAGATAAACAAGGGTAGCTGCATTATGGAGTGCAAGCAAAGTGCTTTACGGACTTCTCTTTTTCCCATGGAAGCCATTTGAGGCCTGACAGTGCCCTATCTTGGTTAGATTATGAGATCTGACAAGATCACAGAACAGAGAAGTATGGCTCAAGGCTATATAGTTACTTTCAATAGTATATACTAAGGCTAGAGGGAGTATGATGACAGAAGCAAGAAAAAGCCTGGGTCTCTTGCATATCTCTAGGCCAGTAAGAGAATGCATGCAATATTCAACTGCAAACAGGGAATGTAACATCTGAGGAGAGGAAAAAACTTGAAGAGCACCAAACACACTGAGTAATCTTGATGTAAAATGCCATTAGGTGATATTTGGTGTGGTCAGCCCAAACCAGCCCTTCTTTAAAATCTCTAGCCACCACCTTCACAATTGGAACATGCCACAAATCTTGTCAAGACACTCATTCAAAGCTAGGCTTATTTCCTGACTGTAACAAAGGGTGCAATACCATCTGTTGTGTGGCTGATGAATTAAAAAAATCCAGAATGGTTTGGGGAAAGGGTAATAGTGCTACTCACCCAAGACAAAACAATTCACAGGGTAGGGAGTGTACTACTTTGTGCCCCCAAAGATGATCTAATCCCAGCACTTTGGGAAAGGGCTCAGATCCTTGCCATCCCTCCAATACCCACCAGAATGGGCACATCCCTACATGCGTTTGCCACAGCAAAAATAGCAGTTGCACAAATCTGTGTTGTTGATTTTTGCTTCTGCGCACACCCCTGCACATGGAGTTTGGTGCGGGGCAAAACGCTGCACTATGGGGAAACAGCTATTTCTCTGTTCCTCCCAGCACCTGGTATGATGGAGGACTCAGGGCAGAACTAGAGGAGGGGAGATGCTTTGGCTGGCAGCCAACATGTCTCCCTGGAGGACCAAGCCTCCGTGTCTGCTAACACATGCTCCTGTGGCATGTGCTGCACTGCTTTTTTTTTTTTTTTTTTGGCAGCGTTTTCTTTGCTATTGATATTTCATGGTAGCAAATTTTGCCCCCACACTGCAAATTTGGGAAGAGCAGCCCAGCATGTGAATAAAAGTGCAAAAGTCAAGGCACATTAAAAGTTAGATTAAGGAGTAGATTCTTGAACAAAAGAGCCGGTACAGGAATGGACATGCAAGGGGAAGGGTGAGGAACAACTGAGAAATGCTAGGACCTGAAGAAGGACACGTGATGCCTGAAAGCTTGTCCAATGGGCTCTCCCACTCATACAGCTGGCCCAATAAAAGATATCATAAAAAATTCTTGCTTCTTGGATTTGTACTAAACTATCACAACTACAACAAAACTCCAACCCTATTAAGAAAATTAACTCTTTTCACTCCAAGAATGAGCTATCTGAAGCCTGAGTGAAGTCTCTCAAATTGACCAGGTTGGGTTTATTTTTTAGGGGGAAAAGATGTTCTCTTCTTGACACAAAATTAAGAGAAACATTGGTGTATATAGTATGAGGCTAAAAGAAGCATTAAACCAATAGCTCAGAGGGCAAGGGCAGGAACGATTCCATTTTTAGATATTATACTTGCTCAAAAGCAGAAGTATCCTCTTCAGTATCACTAACAGTATCACTGTATCTTCAGTATCACTAACATTCACCCAAGATACTGCAGGCTGCAGAAATCTCACTGATTTCTGAGAAGTTGTGCTCTAACCCAGAGATGAAGTCTGGTTCATCTGCACTAGGACTTAGGGTTTGGTTTCTTTTATTTATTTTTTTTTAACTAAGCAGCAGCATGAACTTTGTCGCTCTCTACAGCTTTTCTCAAGCCATTTGGAGCACTCTTCTTCTTTAAGCTTAAAACACAACCATTCTCTAACCATAAAATGCAAGCAAGCTTTGCTGGCTTAAAGGACTTCTTTCTTATTTTTTCTTTGTATAATATTTTAATTAGATGCACAAAGGGTTAGGATTCCCTAGAAAAAAAAACACTCATGTCTAAACGTTGCCTGGTTCTGCAATCTTGGATGTATAGATTTTCTTTGGAATACATAACTATTCAGCATAATTTAGGGTAGTGGTTTTCAACCTTTCCGGGGTCAGGGCATTCTTCCACAACTTTCTGAATGTGGTGACACTCCTGATTGAGAACCACTGTTGTATTCAATTTACCTCAGTGCTTCTAAACTAGGTGTGCCTGCCACTGGTAAAAGCGTCCCATGCACAGCCAGCCCAGGAAGGGCTGTGGCATGAGTGCTCCTGCATTTGGGGTCTCCAATCAGCCTAAATCGTGTGGAACTGTCCCCCATGCCTCTATTTCCAAGAGATGCATGGCAGGGAGGGTAGACAGGGGGTAGACCAGGAAGATCTGCAACCCAAGAGAGCTCTTCTGCTTGCTTTAGGCTTATCCAAGTCCTAATGCAGGAGGAGTGTGCAGGGCAGTGTTACCCAGCTGTGGCAGTGCCTGACTCAACACCCCTGAGGGGGGTCTCATGGCACCCTGCTTGAGAACCACTCCTTTAGGTTTACTGCTCATGGCAGCCACCAGAGACAGATACCCCTGCAATACAGCCCATGTGAACTCTGACCCATTCTACTCTGCACTGCAACCTATCTGTCCCCTCCAAACTTACTAAGGAGGCTCATCTTCCTCCAAGAAGCATTGTTCTAATAAAACTCTTCCCCTCACACCACCATGACAACTTATATTTGGAATCCCCTCCAGCACATTTACCAAACCACTTCCCCTGGTACATTCAACACCTACTAAGTGTTTCATCCCCATCACAGGCCCAGCAAAAAAAATAAATAAAACAACAACAAAAAAACAAAAATAAAAATAAATCAAGAAATATAAAAAGGATCATTTACTAAGAAAGAAACAAAACTAGGAAGCTTTGCCTACTGCATTTGTAACTGGAAGGTCCCAATATTTTGTCCTGCTTCATCGGTTTCTGACAGCTACAAATGAGGGTCCTGTTAGGATGGTGCATTCCTTGGGTAAATTACTTTAAGCTTCCTGGAAGAAAGAAGTGCCTACTACATTCTGAGTGCTCAAAAGAAAGCAAATCAACAAAAAAAAACCTAGTAAGAAGTAACAAGGCCTTAAGTTGCTTTTTCTGGCGCAGTTTCACCCTCTCAACTCTCACCATTTTCCTACTAGGTTAGCAGGACTCATTGCTGACTACTACTGTCAACTGCAACAACTTCTTTGGGTTCACAATAGCTTCCAAAGCCACAGGTTTACATTGTTCCTTCTTCTGACATTAGACAACCATTTTGCCAAGGGGTATAACACTCCCCAAGGCTTTGTGGAGCAGTTTAGGAAGGAAAAAATGCAGTTGCACAGTCTGAGCATATTCTAAATATAACATGCTCTTTTTATATCTGTCTCGAAATGAATGAAGTGGTCAAACACCAAGTGAAAATCCCCTTGGAGCCTCAACCCGACATCAGCATTTATTTCGCAAGGAGCCTCTCTGCCTCAAGAATGCACTCTAGTAGATTCTTGGTCTAGTAGACCAGGGCAGCAGGCAAACACCACTGCTGCTCGCATGGTGCTGTTACTCAGTCTTGCATAAGAAAGTAAAGTATGTAGCATACCTTCAAAAGGAAACTTTTGTTCGCATACCCAGCAACAGATCTTGGAAGGTAAAGTGTACCAGCACCACCTGGTGACATGTCATACCACTGTGTTGACAGCTGTGTCCAGAAGCCCATTGAGAGCAGGGAAAAAAAAAACCCAAAATAAAAAAGCACCAGACTTCTATGTACTAGGCTACCCTAGTAGAAATCTCTACAACACTGCGCAGAATGAGTCATGGTGGGTGAGCAGAGGGGGAAAGTGTGCACATATGTTACTTTGAATCTATGGACACTGTGTATATTCAACACAGAGGTGTTTGTATTCGGCCAGCATTAACAGTGTCCTGAAACTTTGGCTTCCAAAATCTCTTTGAAGTTAAAGGCCTTTGGTCAGATATCAGCAGACTGTGTACTTGCCCCATCCTCAGTAGCTCATTATTTTTTTCTCCTGCGCTCTAGATGTGTATCAGGTCCATTCCAGGCTGTTCTTAAGGCTGAGAAAGTTCAGTGTCTACCATGCGAGTTTTAGTCAAGAGAGAGAGACTACAAATCTTGACTGGAAGAGATAGCATTTGGCCCTGTGACCGATCTTCTTACAGCTGCTTTTCAAGAAGACTAGGCATTGATTGCAGAGGTCGCACAGGCTGCAGTCCTCAGTGCAGATATCTACAGTGCTTTCCCCTCTACTTGAGGTAGAGCTGCCTCTCTGATTAGTACAAATGGAGATAAGACACTTTTCATTCTGGGCTATTTTTCTCTTCCATTAAATCCTTCCTCATTTGGTCTCCATGGATTTGTAATTTGCCATGTAGCCCCTCCTCCCCCAATACGGTTTAAAGCCAAATATTCCTACAGAAAGAGGAATCTAATTTCCAGAACGCATGTTCGGCAGCTATCAAAACAGTGTTGCCCTTACTTTTGACATGAGGCATGCATAAATGAGACAGAAACCTGCAGCCAAGAGACTACTGGACACTGATGGACAGGCCAAGCTGTTCAGTTCCTTCTACAGCAGGAGCAGGCAATTATTTTGGGCAGAGGGCTGCTTACTGAGTTTTGGCAAGCTGTTGAGGACCTCATGGGTAGCCCCGCCCCTTGACAGGTGCCCCACCCCCTGATTGCCATCTTGTAACTGGAAGTCCCACACCCTGACCCCTGACCTTTTGTCACCAGAAGTCTCTCCCCTTGCCCTCAGAAGTACTCCTTTCAGCAAGCGGTTTTGCCATCTCAGAACCAGAAAAATACCAAATTATATTCTAAAAAGCAAACATTTACAACATTCATTAATTTGATTTCAAGAAATATTTTTGTCTTGGTTTACATGTTGTGACGTCCGTGGGCCTCACGTCCAGTACCACCCTTTGTCTGGTAGTCCCTCCCCCTCATCCCGCCTGCCATGACTTGGATGTTATAAGTGATTCAAAGGAGGGGTTCAGTGGAGATCTTCTACCAGAGGGGCTGGCCCGATGTGGGAGGGGTACTCACAGTTGGGTCCTCAGATGTTCCACGGGGCTCCGCCACCCCTACACCCTGTCCACTCGCCAACTGGTCGCCTGTCGATGGGATGGTTGCCCGCCGCTACTTGTAGACCTTCTTGCTGACAAGCTTTCCCGAGACCAACGGTCGTCTTCAGGCAGCCTGGCTTAGCCTCTGCCTGACCCAGCCATTAGCTCATGTCATTTCTCTTCTTCCCTCCCCTGTTCTCAGAAATAATACTCCTCGGGAATGGGGGGACTTCCCGAGTCGCTACTCTGGTCCCGGCAACCCCTGGGGATCACTCCTCCTGCCCCCACCGGGGTTTCCGGTTCTCGCCTCAGCTGCTGGGTTGATGCCCAGTTGCCTGCCTGAGGCTCTGGCTCTGGGGAAGCCGCAGCGGCAGCAACGTGCTGCCCGCCTCCTCTCTCCTCCTCTGGCTTCCCCCCTCCTGCGGGGTTTGCTGGGGTTTTTAAACTCCCCACAACTGCCGCTGCGGCTGCCGCGATTGGCTCAGCTGTTCCCCTTATTGGGAACAGCTGTTTAAACAGCCGGCGTAGTGCCAGCTCGCGTAGCTGTAATGGTGGCTGTAGATGCTGCCGTGATCCCGGCTCCGATGCCGCCGCCGCTCCCGAAGGTAAGTATCTCGGCCGTGGATTCTCTTGAAGGGGTGTTGCTGCCCCCCAATCCTGTCTGTCCTCTGCCTGCGTCCTTGACGGCGATGGGTCGCCGTCACACATGTGTTTGTGTAGTGTACATAGAGGTGATTGTATAATAGCTTAAAATGAAGTCTCACTCTGGTATAGTGTGGGGGATATAGGTTTGTGGGGGAGCTGTGGGTACATGGGGTGTGGACAAGTATGGGGTTTGTGAGGGACTGCGTGTGAGGGAACAGGGTGGCTGCAATGTGTGAGGGGGTGTGGGGGTCTGCATGTATGGCAGTGTGGGGGGGGTGTGGGTGCATGTGTATGGTGGGGTGTGCGTGTGGGACTCACCCTACAAATACACGCACAGTTCCTACACACACACACACACACACACACACACACACACACACTCTCTCCCTTCCTACACACAAACACACACAGACATCCATCCCGTGGTCCAGGAATACAGCCAGGAGCCATGTGGTGCCAGAGCAGTAAGCAGGGAAATGGCTAAGGGTGGGCAGGGCTAGGCTGCTCCCGGCTCCCCCTGGGTCCTACTGCTCCTGTTTCCTGTCATCTTTGACAGGCAGCCAGGAGCAGATAAATATTTTCTAAATATTTTAGGAGCCCCGTGGGCCGGATAGAGATTTGGCCCACAGGCTGTATTTTGTCCACCCCTGTTCTACAGTCATTTCTTTGAATGCAGCAAAAGGCCAATTTAAAGACCACTGAAGTCAGAAGGAATCTTTGCAACTACTCTATCTACTCAAATCCAAGACACCCTTCCCCATGGGGGGGGAGAGGGGGATCTGTCTTGGATTCAAATACTGGTCCAGGGAAGGCTGTGGCTCAGCTCCAGCTTTTGCCCCAGGCTCAGGGCTGAAGCCAGAACTGAGCTGCCACCTGCCCCAAACCAAAATGGCTTATTTGGCAGGGGAGAGGGCTGCCATTGCTGCTGACTGCCCTGGAGGAGCAGAGCTGCAGCAGAAGGCGAGGAGGGAGACAGAGGTCAGTAGTGGGGGGGGGGGGGGGCAGGCACAAGTATGGAGCGGCAGATGACAAGGGGATGCACTACAGGGGGCAGGTGTCTGGCCCCTTACCTCTTGCCATTGTGCTACTCGGCCACAGTGGGTGGGGGGGATCAATTTAAGAGGGATTCCACTAATTAGAACAGATAACAAATTTATCATTTTCTATGTACAGAATCTAATTATGGGGGTGGGTCATCTTAAATTCAAAGCAGTCTTGGATTCAGGTAAATCCAATAATTTGACTAGCTTAGGGGGAGGATTTCAGCACAGATTTTAAGGGATCTCTCTCAAATATCTTAATGCATACCCAATACAGCAAATGCTAGCTGTTTATAGCTTATGAAGACAAGTTATAAACTAAACTGCTTACCACATGGCATATACAACAAGAAGTGACAGACACACAGTAGAATGAGGTAGTGTTAAGTTTGGAGCTATGGGACAAGATATCAAAAGCACAAAGCAGGAAGACTGCAGATATACTTTCATGAAAGCATTCGGCTCCACATACTAGAAGAGGCCAGCAAACACCTCTGCACAGTGTCCTGTTCTCCAATCAAATACAGTCAGAAGTTCGGAGGTTCAAATGAGTTAATTTTCAGCTGTTTGCTACGTTTGTATGCCTTTGTACTTCCAGGGGATCTACAAGGACAGGCAGGCAGATATCCAAACTTTTGTACCTTTCCATGCCTTTGAGCAGTGGTGCTCATTGTTTTGATCCCACATGCCGGGACTGGGCCCTGTGCCACCCCCACCCCCGCCCTTCATGAGCTGGGATTGGGCTCCATTCACCTAATCTAGTGAACAGGGCCATAGGCTGTGGGGAGCCCCGCAGGTCAGATGACATGGTGCCAGGGCTGGATCTTACTCTCGGGTTGACAGCTGAGCTCCCCTGACTTGCAGGTTTTCATCATGAATTCACCAAGAATTCAGAAAAAAGTTGAACTAAAACTACTTAAATGCTGAAACTGAAAGTAGTAGATGCAAGACATGTCAGCACAAAAAACAAAGAAGGCTTTCTGAACCACGCAACTGCCATACGATGTGGACTGAAAGTTACGTTTCTAGATTCATATTTTTAGGTATCTAAGTAAGTGGTTAGTAAGAACCCAGTACCTCCCACTGAAGTCAGTAGGATCTGCTAGATGTTGGGCACTCTGGAGACAAAAACCAGACCTTACATTTAGGTTTTTAAGTATGGATTTGAGTGCCTAAGGTTAACCCACCCACTTATTTAAATCTTGACCATACATATATATCCATTACTCCATCCCCTAGATGGTCTCTGTATATACTAAATGTGCCAAGTTTAATTGTTAGTTTTGTGCCAGCAAATAAACCTTTTGGGAGTACCAGACAAGAGTTTGTTCAATGTATGAGCTTACTCAAAGGTTTAACCTTGGTTTAGTATTCTCAAACACTATTTAATTATTCCAGGTGCAGATCCAAGTTTATCTTATAGGTCATTACACTATACCTTCAGCTAATCCAAGCATACAATTTAGGTACAGACATTTCCATTTAAGACAAAGATGCTTTAAATTCAGTCAATGGACAAGAGGCAGGTTGCAAAACAAAACCACTCATTGCTGCATCTGAACACAAGTTTTCTAGCAGTCCTTTGAGAGAAAACCTGCACTGATAGTTAAAAATTTATAAAATAAGTGTTTTAGGTACCTTGAATCGCTTGCTACAGTTAAGACTTTTCTCTCAATAAAGCAGAATAAATCTACTATCTCTGACCCCTGCCCCTGCCCCCTCCATGCGGGAGACTTTTAGGACTAGCCTCTGGAGCATTTTAAGATATCTCAAAATGAACACTTGCTAGAAATGGCAAGCAAAGCAAATTAGTCTGGGGTAGAACAGCTGGGAACCACTTTTTGCTTATGAGATCTACTATAAAATTTCAGCTGAAAAATCTTTCCTAGAGTGAGCTATGTCTAGTGCAAATGGAAGAAGCAAAGCTTTGAAGCACACAACTAGAACTCAAGGGACCTAAGGTTTGATTCCTAGCTCTACAGTGGGTCTCACTGGATAATGCCTTAGGTAACACATGCCTCAGTTTACCTAGTTATACATACTGGGGCAAAGACAGGATACTTGACTCACCTTTGTGAACTGTCACATTGTTTAGAGAGGCTCCTGATCAGTATCTGTACTGTTCACATACCAATCACAAACAAGTTGAAGTTGCTTCCCTCTTTCCCATTCCCTACTGGGGAGCACAAGTTTGAGACCCAGCTCAGCTTGGATTTCATCCTCCCCGGCCATCTCTTTCTGTGGTTTTCAGATGCAACCTTTAAAAAAGCAGCTCGTTTACACAAGGAAGTCTAAAACTACACCTTAAATTGAAGTGACAGATCATGCCAGAAGCTATGTGGACATACTTCCAGGTCACTTCAGCTGAAAGCTCTCTAATTTCAGTTTAGATTAGGGTTTCTACACCTGAAAGTTTACCAGAAATAGTTATTTAAGAGCAGGCAAGATAATAAATCAGGAATAGGCTTGTGCTTAACCAAAAATAAAACCATCCACAAAGCCTTTTGCACTCAAGTAAAATGTGTTTAAAACCAGACTTTAAAAGCAGTGAGACTCTTCATGTAGGCCCCAAGCAATGTGGGTCTAGAACAGTCAGTGTGCCATGAATGACAGCCGCATGCTAATAGGCGCCAGTTAACTCAAAGCACCTAATATCAGATGTCTTTCCCAGAGGAAAGGCAGACAAACAAACAAACCTGCTATCAGGAAGTTTATACCTGCTGCAACCAGCCTAACTGAACTAACACTTTGATTTACATTATAAAACTGCATCCAACTATCTTAGTCTGCTTTTGCAAAAATGAAGACTCAGCTCCCCTAAGGCAGCTGGCATATATTTTTATCTGTTTGGAGTATGCAGCATAATTCTGCTTCTACGGTCTTATTTCTAAGCTGTATTCTTTAATTGAGGCAGAAAAATACAAGTGCAGTTTCTCCTGGGGCATTAACATACCAGATGACAGGTAGTACATTATTAACAAGAAAAACAAAATCTAGAATACATACCCTTTTTAACATGTACTGTTTTCCGAGTCTGGTCAGGTAAGGGCTGCTAAAACTTGCTGGAGATTACGTATCTAATAAGAATCTGATGTAACTGAAATAACTAAGACACGAGCTTGCTTCAAAGGGTTTGTCTACCTGGAAACTGAAACCAAATTAACTGAAATCTAAGTGCGTTAATTAAAACACATTAGACCCTTGTCTGGATACTTTCAATGTACTTCAATAATGTACTTTGTATTCACATCCCTTTAGTTAAATTTAGCTCAACTGCCCATGTGGACACCTCCAACAATCCAAATGTCAAGCCTCAATTCTCTTGCATTTACAAGAGAGGTCAAACCAAGCTCCTGGGCTGACCTCAACAGGGGGGCAGTTAATTAGGGCTTAGTTCATTGAAGTATATAAGCACATGAACAGCCAGTCCCACTGACATCAATGGAACTAGTCATGTGCTTAAAATGAGGCACATGCCTTGTAGGCCTGTGCATTCGCTAGGCAGCTATTTGATCCAGCTGCTTTGGATTCCAGGGATCCGATCTGGAGCTCTGGACCAGGTTCCCGCTTCGATCCAGCTGAAGCGACTCTGAAGCTTTGGAGCCGCCTCGGAAATCCGGCCATAGGGTATAATGGGGAAATCAATGAAATATCTATAACTTGGTTGTTTTTTTGTCTGATTTGGATGAAACTTGCAGGGGTGGTAGCTTCTGCTGAGAGCATGAAGCCTACCAAGTTTCAAAAAGATCAGTGCAGGGGTTTCTGGGAAACTGCACCGCAAATTCTTGAAAGCAAAACTCATGTGGCACATATGTGTTACACCACAGTGGGGTGAAAACTGCAGGGGTAGTGGCCCCTGGTGAGGCCACAAAGCCTGCCAAGTTTCAAGGGGATAGGTGCAGGGGTTTGGGGGGGGAGGGGAACTGCACCTCAAGCTGCTGACAGGCAAAACTCATAAAATAGATGACCCTGTGTGTGTTAAAGCGCAGCAGGATGAAAACTGCAGGGGTGGTGGCCCCTGCTGAGGCCACAAAGCCTGCCAAGTTTCAAGGAGATAAGTGCAGGGATTTGGGGAGAACTGTGCCTCAAGCTGTGCACAAGCAAAACTTGTGTCATGGGTGCTTGTGCAACTGTCTGTCTTGGGGCAGCTGACTGTCTGTATTGATTATTTCCTCTCCTTATTTTGTGGTTTTGTAGGCATTAATCGTTGCTCGTTAACACCTACAAAACCACAGACTAAGGAGAGGAAATAATCAAAACAGACAGTCAACTGCCCCAAGACAGAGACAGTCAGTTGCACAAACACCCATGTCATGAGTTTTGCCTGTCAGCAGCTAGGGGTGCAGGACCTCAGAACCCAGAACCCTGCTGCACCCATCTCCTTGACAGCTGGCAGGCTTCATGGCTGCAGGAGGGGCTAGCATCCCTGCAGCTTTTACCCTGCTCTGCCTTACCACAAACACAGGGTCATCTATGTCACAAGTTTTGCCTGTCAGCAACTTGAGGTACAGTTCCCCCCAAACCCTTGCACCTATCCCCTTGAAACTTGGCAGGCTTTGTGGCCTCACCAGGGGCCACCACCCCTGCAGTTCTCACCCCACTGTGGTGTAACACATACATGTGACATGAGTTTTGCTTTCAAGAATTTGGGGTGCAGTTCCTCCCTCAAACCCGACACCTATCTTCTTGAAACTTGGCATGCTTCATGTTCTCAGAGGCTACCACCCCTGAAAGTTTTATCCAAATCAGACAAAAAACAACAAAGTTATAGATATTTCATTGATTCCCCATTATACCCTATAGCTGGATCTCCGAGGCGGCTCCAAAGATTTTCCGAAGTATCTGAAGCTTCTCTGGATCCAAAGAGGGTCCGAAGCCTCGCACAGCCCTAATACCTTGCTGAATCAGAGCTGAAATCCTGCAAACAGTCTTCTTGGACTTGACAGCCAGAACTAAAGCAACACCCAAGTCCCTCTTTATGCAAAATATTTTGCCCAAGTTATTAATTCAAGAGAACATTCAATTCTATGTAGGTTTTTCCATAAGTCTCAACATCTTATCGCTCAAATGCATCCCTACTTCTGTACTAAGCAATGCGACTAATATGTGCTATGTCTCTCAAATTCTCTTTCCTCTTCACCTCCCCAAAACACATGTATAAAGAAATGTTTTAGTTTTGTTTTTGGCAAGGGGAGCTGGACTGGAAAGTGGTGCAACTTGTGATGGTCCTCTGCCCTTGCAGGAGTTTGCTTCAAAGTCTAGAATCAGACCTGAGTTTCTGGCACGGTAAAGCTTTACAGAATTGTTGTAATTAAGTTCTCTGGTGCTTGAGAAGACACTCTATCGTCATTTTGAGAGTTGGATAAATCTCTGGGTACAAACCACTGCCTGAATTGGAGACCTTACATTTTAACTTAATGTTCCAAGAGAAGCCACTGTGGAGAAAGAAGACAACCACATATGATGTCCCTTGGTGAAAGGTATATTATTTCTGCTCATCCAGAAGCTAGCACTTGATGGGAGCACAACAGCCTCAGTTAAGTTGCTGTCCTACATCCAAGGCCTTAAGTAAGCAATGCAATTAAGCACCTGCTTAACTCCAAGTCCCACTAATGTACGTTTTCAATAAAGGTTGTATGTTCTGAGCAGAGATACTGCTCCCCAAGTGTTGTGCACACCTGCATTTGCTAGCTCTGCGGTGTTTCCATCCCTTAACTGATATAAAACCAAAATAATAGAGAGTTCACAGAAGGAGCTGCAGCATAAGGCTTACTTCCCATGTCCTGCCTGGGGATCTCCAATAGCAGGGGTCAGCACCCCACAGCATGCATTCCAGAGTGTGGCATGTGAAGGCATTTTGCTTGGCACATGTGCCTCGGGGCAGACAGCAGGGCTGGGGCTGCGCAGCCACAACAAGAATCAGGCCCCTCACAGCTCCCCCACTGTCCATCCCTGGCACATCACCATCTTCCAAGTAGAGGTTGCAGGTGTTTTGGGCACTCTGTCCAAAAACGTTGCTGATCCCTGTCCTATAAGCTTTCTCACTTCAGTATGTTCCCGCAGCTTCTGAGGAAACAATTCATCCCTCCATACAGACTCCTATATTACTCTGAGGTAATATTTCAGACCTATCACATACCGCTCAGAAATCAGAAGTAGAATTTCCTGCCACTTTAAATAATTATTAGAGAATTTTAGATGAACTAGAGGTGCAATTCTCCTTTGCACTTGCATCTTCTGTAAGAACTCTCCCCTACACAAGGAGTCACAGGGAGATGCAGTGCCATAACTGTGATTCAGTAACATTTCACTACCTACTTTGATCAGGTGTATGTGACCCCAGACACACACCCCTGGAGATTTAGGCCTGATGGCTCTTGGAGCTTTACTGCTTGAGCCTGAGGGCATCAAGCTAAATTTATCACCACAAGGATTTCTATGGCAACAGACTACACTGTCAAATATAAGATTATTTTGACTTTACATAAGGATCCAGCAGAGTAACAGAAGATGCATTATTATGGGAGAAGAAGATTCTTATGCAAACACAAAAGCCTTCAGTAACAATTACCAACAGCCCAGCAGAGAAACACAGAAAAACAGACAGGTTTTTAAACCTGAACAAGTTTAAGTTCGCCCTAGTATTGCAACTGCTACTCCTAGACACTGGAGGGAAGATCATTCATTTTAATGTAGCTTTGACAATTGACACCAGCCAAGGAATGGCCCCATTTTTTTGGAAATGCAAGTGTTATGA
Organism: Alligator mississippiensis; assembly: GCF_030867095.1. Taxonomy (NCBI): domain Eukaryota; kingdom Metazoa; phylum Chordata; order Crocodylia; family Alligatoridae; genus Alligator; species Alligator mississippiensis. Next base: position 183,695,746 of record NC_081827.1, read on the forward strand.
GTACACTAGCCCTACCAATTCCACTTCAGAGTGCCTTCATTATTCATGACTATACAGATTAATTCAGATCTCAAATTATGGCAGGGTTAGATCCCTACTGAACACTCCACATTCCAGCAATACTTTTTCAAGAGTGAAGGACTATTTATAGATAAAGCCAAAGCATTAATAATTGTCCATCACAACATTCTCTCTAGTGTGCAAGATTATACTGACTTGCATACAACACACTCATTTTCCAGAGTTCATCTCCTGTTCTGTAAGAATTTACTCTTCATGTACCAAGAAGAGATGTCTCTTTTCAGGACATTTAGCAAAAAAACCCAAACAAACAATAGAACCACCCCAAACAACAGTAGGAAACCTAGCAGATGGGAATCCTACATCTTTGGAGTTTCTTTTGAAGCCAATTAGAAACTGCATGGGCTAGGTCTAATCAAGAACTTCTGCTGGTACGATAGTGTTGGTATGCAGATAGTTATATCGAGTGCTTTTGTTGTATCACTTGCTTTGCTCAAAAAAAGAACATAAATATACTAGTAAATCTTTATTCATTTAATCCTGGACATTCTCTGATGGATTCTGCTACACCCCAATCCAACAAAGACAAATGTTGTTTCCAAAAAAAGTTCAATAGATAAGACAGTTCTGTAGTACACATGCAGAAGTCTTATCAGCAAGGCAAAGATATACATCCCACAGGGTCTGTAGGAAGCAATAAACTAAAAACAGAGAATGAAGTCACACTGGAACCAGGATTCTCTTAAGTTATCTCATGCCGTTCTCAGAATCTGTTTCAGTGTTAAAATTAACAAAATGTTTTATTACTTCAAAATAAAGACTACAGAAATAATTTAAAAAAAAACAAAACACCAAAACATTTGCAAGTCTTTCCAGCTGGAATTTTACTATGTCAAAAGAGGTGTAATGCAAATTATGCAGAATTTAAAATGCAATCCCATTTTCATCTGTATTATTTGTTTAAGAAAGAGATCAGAGATGGAGATCACAAGCCAAACTCTTTCATAGCCAACTACATCAATGTTCAACTGCACATGTCCTGATTTCAGCATTCCCTTGTACTAGAGGGAGAGGGGGAACCCTATACCCTTTCTGATTTTTAATTTAAAGTAACAGTTACAAGAAAGTTCAGAGATATATTTAAGGTTTCTGTTGATTGAACTTCAGCCTCAGGAAATAAATCAGATAAATTACATAAGCCAATCAAAATAACTGTTGAAAGAAATGGACCAAATAAAGAGGTCAAATACTGTAACTGGGGACCCCTCTTCTTTCTTACGTATAATCACCACATAGCATAAATCCAGTTTTCTCCCACAGCATTAATCTAACACATTTAAGTAACAAAACTTTGAAGGAACCATCAATATTCCTTTACATTTGTGTAATACTTTAAAGACACTGCTAGTTCATCACAGCTCTTTCATCTGCCAGATCTCCCTATCTTGATCAGCTTCAGTAGAACAGATAATAGCTCGGTCCAAGGAGGCAGCAAGATACAAGATAAGTGTCCTGAGGGGGGTTGAATTTCAAACTGGAATAAAAACAGGAATAAAAGAAAGAATTCCTGCCTAAAAAAAAAAAACAAAAACCTACTGTGATACCTTAGAAAGACTGCTACATACTGCATGTTTAATCAATTGCTCTCTCATTTCGTACCTGATCCTCCATCGGTTGAAAACTATTCAAGCCAAAACAACATCCTGTAGAAACAAAACACCGTATGCAGATGCAGTGCTAATGACTAGTTTTGTCCAGGATTACGTCAATTCAGTTCACTAAGCCAGAGTTCAGCTATGTCAGGTTTCAATGCAAAACAGCATAATGGACTTCTCTTATACTGTAACACACCAGGGCCATGAAGATTTCATGAATAATGGGGCAAAACAGCCATTTGCTCTACAACCCTGGCCCACTTGGGTTTTATTTTTGGTCACATCATCTGGCAAAAAGTTAGCAGTCCTTCTCACCAAGACCCTGGTGCAAACGCAACAAACATACCATGCATCGCGTTTGGGTAATATATTACAAGAAAGCTAATGACAAATTTGATCCTGCCAAAGCCCAATCCAAATCTTAATAAAATGACAATGGAAAAATTCTTTTGACCTCAGTAGAAGTTAGTTTGTCACCCGGGCCTCCCACTGAGAGATCTTCTGTAAAGTAATCTCTCAATGCTTAGCAGGGAAAAAAGTACACAAGCATCTACCACCTATCTTCAGCCTGCCCTACTTAAAGTGAAGATTCTTAAGGGGAGTATTTTTCAATAACACCTAAGAGCACCATCCCATCCAAACAGCTGTACCCACAAATGCATTACCACTTTGTACAGTAGTTTTCAACTGGTGGGCCCTGGGCACCCTGGGAGTCAGCCAGATGACTTCCCCTCCTGTTGGGGTACACATGAGGTTGTGGGTGGAGAGGAGGGTTCACTGGGATCAAAAAGGTTGAAAGCCCCCGAGCTACTTACTATGTTAGCAAGGCACCTTTTCAGAGAGGACGTTAAAAGGAAGCAGTAGACTGCAGACTGCAACGCTGACAATGGCATCCCGGCTCATTTCACTAGGCAGCCTGTTCCACATGGACAGTGCTATTGTGTGGTTGCTAGTAGCGCCATTTGTTGAATGGGGGCTAGCTAGGAGGCCAAGGTGCACTATAGGTGTCAGGACTATTCACCAAAATATATGAAGGGTGCTTGTGCTTCTGTGAGGGCCAAGAATGAGTGAAAAAACTCTGTCATGCATGAAGTGAAAAGGGGGCTGAGTCAGACATTGTCACAATAGACCTTTTGTCTTCTGAAGAGCAAGGCCCCACCTTGAATGGGTAGGTACCAGTGCATTCAAAGGGGTCTACCTCATGCCAGAGTTGATAGCAAACTGCAGCCTTTATTTAAAGGCAAAGTTTAAAAAGTGAAATTGTTTAAGGCTTCCTTTGAAATAGCTTGGTGTGCGGGATTTTGCACTTATTAAAATGTTGTGGGTATCTACACTTTCATATCCTCCTTAAACAGATTTGAAAACTCTTTTCCTAAATTCAGGGCCAGATTCTGATATGCTGCACATGTCAAAAGCAAGCAGAGTCATGAGGCATCTCAAAGTCAATGAGCTGGCTGCTCAGTGGGTACAGATTAGCATAGTCTCATTGGGAAAAATAAACAACTGAGGGACTTCTTCCAGAGGAAAGCACTACCTATGGGGAGGACAGGAGGCAAGTACCTGCCAAAACACATGCCCTGAGCATCAGATGCAGAAGGCTTAGTCTTCAGGCTGCAATGTGGTCACCACAAGGGCAGATCTTCAGCAGTCTGGCAGAAGGGAATACTTAGACAATTTAATTTTGGATTTATTGTCAGAAGGATCAATGCCATCTGTGCAAGCAAGTCCTCCTTAAGTCAGCACCAGAATGCTTTAAGATCCAGCCTTGACAGCACAAGCTTTTCTGAAAGAGCCCATGTTCCATTTAAGTCAAAGAACTATTGTCCTGAAATCTCCTTCAACTACTGCCTCCCAACCGTCTTGTCTCAACCACACATAGTTACTGAGCAATGATTTCACAAGGACGACGCTACCCAATGGGAGGACTCAATGAGGCACTTGGCTCCTCGCTCCTAGAAGCTACCCCATTCAGTCTTCAACTTACCCAACCCAGAACGTTTGCATGCAACATACTGAGCAAGAGCCTTATTTTTCTATAGTATACTCATATAAATGCAACCCCCCGACACGGTCCTTCCTCCCTGCCCCCCGCCAAAGAACAGCATGGCATAAAGAACAGAGTTGTCTAACAGAATAACTAAGAATAGCTCCCAACAGGCCAGAAACAAGAACATGAAAAGAATAAGCTGGTGCACTGCCAGTAATTTCCTTTGTACAGCTGTGCTGCTAGTCAGTAAAATATAAAACAAATATGGAAAAGGGCTGCTGCGACAAGGGCCAAGCTGTATATACCTAACTTGTATCAGGGAACGTATGCTCACAGGAACAGTCTCACCAGCTGCCACTGCCAGGCCCTCAGCTGTTTCTCTTTTTGTTCTATGATGGGTTGTTTTACAGTTCTCATGCACAGTTAATTATTAAGGCTTCCTTTTCTTCTGCCTCTACTAGTGTGCACCTACTTCCCTAAGCCACACTGGGCCCAAGGACACAATGCCCAGCTTCAGGCCACAAGTGAGGTAGCAGAGTTTAGGGGGTGGAAATAATAATAATAATAATCAAGACCCACTTAAAATAAATAAATAAATAAAAAACAAACAATGCACTGTCAGGTTTTTTGTTACATTTACAAACCTCAATCAAAATCATGGCCTCAGAGGGCTTTGTGCTGTAGACACATACAGACAGATGATATCAAAGGCTTACTCTTTAAAAAAGCAAGACCAAGGATGGGAAAGGGTATATATACCCAGACAAAGTGACTTACTCAAGGTCACGCTCAGTCAGTGACAGAGATGGAAGCAGACCTCAGGTCTTGCGGGTCCCTGTCCCGTTCACTAAGCCTTCCCACCTCTCTGAAAGCACTGGTTTTCAAAGAGGAATATCCATTGCACATGTTGGCTTTGAAAGGAACAAGTACTGATCCTTCAATGGCCCGAGTCTTGCTTTTGAACAGCGACCCACTGATTTCAGCAGTCTTTCCTGGCTCACAGGCTTCTTACAGAGCTGTCAGTAAATCAGCATCATCAGCCAATTCAGAGGTATAGGAGAGCAAAACCCTTTCAGAAAAACAACCCCAAAAGTTAGACTGAGCATCTTTGCCTCCTCCCTCCCCCATGTCATACACTCACAAAATGGACCAAGATATTGTTTAAAACTTGCACAAAAAAAAAAAAAAAAAAGGGAGTGGAGGCAGGGAAAGAAATAGTAATTCCTTGCAGGAAGAGAACAAGCATAGAAAATACAGCTCACAAAGTTATTTAGGACAAAAGGGGTGGAGGAGGGTTAGAATGGGGACCATGAGCAACTCTGATGGCAGTGGCTATAAGCTTTGTAATACAGGGTAACTGCACAGAAAGCTGCCAAACCCTTTTTCAGCTTTCTGTGCTCCCACCCCTACTCCAGCAGTCATTTACTCAGAGCTTCCCAAAACATCTACCTCAAAGCTGAACAGCTCCTACATTTGGTCTAAGCCCAAAATGACATTTACTAAGCTTCTCCCCCCACCAGTATCCAAGCAACAAGTCTTCCAGGAAGATGAGAAATCTTTCCACTTCCACTTTTTCTTATAGATACAAAAGAAACAAACACACTTTGTTTTGCCTGAACTTCAAGCTTTTTCTTTACAATAAAAAGAGGTATGGAGGGGAAAGGAATACACTTTGATAGCTCCCTTTTAAACTTTGTCCTGAGGTTTGTGTTTAGACTTTTCCATCATTTTAATCCACTGTCTCACTTATTAACACTTGATTCAGAATAGCATATTCCATAAAATAAAGTACAAGCAGCACATTAGAGCAGATGCATTACTTCCTCTGTAGCTCATGGTTAATGGAAATAAGAAAGGACCTTGGTTTGATTCCAGGATACTTGGTTTTGCAGTCTTCTAGCTCCATCTCAACTCACTAGCTCACTTGTATATTGAAAGAGAACGCAGTAGAGCTGCGCATTGGGTCATTTTGCACTTCATTTGCTCTGCTCATTTTCTCAGTGTGGAACTACTGTATAGTGCTCACATGCTGTTAAGAACTAACGAACACACAGGCCAAAAAAAAAAAATGCTTAATGTTTTATGTCATGAGAAGTGCTGTGATCTCTTCACAGGGCAAAGTTTAAATATATCATGTCAATCAGAGACTAATTTTGGCCAAGGGAAGCACTTATTTCCTGAAATATTCCCTCCCCTGTGGGTACACACATATGCCTTTAATTTGCTCCACAGAATAATATTTAATTACTAACCCTCTCCTTCTTTGGGACCCTGTATGCTGCTTATGATGCTTTGGCTCCCACCTTGCCCACGCACACATATATATGCACGCACGCGTGCAAACTGGTAGGAACAGCATTGCAATTACACATCAGACAGCTTGTGTTTATATACAAATGTCTTGTTATGTGACAACAGCAAGTGAGAGATCCCAGCTACATGGGCATTTTCCAGAATATTTTTTTCCTTCTGCTACTGTAGAAGGAACTAAGTGAACGAGGAAAGTGAACAAGGGATGACTGAAAATCCAAGCCCCTCTTCCCAAGTACATCCATGACAGACTGCAGTTACAAATACTATACAGTAAAAACCCACGTCTGAATGGCAGTCATTTTCCATTAGGAACTACATTCTGGCCTATTAAATTTTAGGCCGCTCTCTGAAGAGCCATGTTGAAATCTGTAGGGTTATCAGTATGGCACTGCTTGCTGCAAGAGGAGGTGAGTACTCCTAAGTACTCAAGTCTTATGACAATGGCAGGAGACTAGGCTGTAAGTATTAAGAGGCAGCACAGCCAGGAGGTAGGACACTGCACTGGGACACAGGAGACCTGCGTTCTATGCCTGGCCCTTATATTTCCCCTATGGTGACCTTGGACAAGACCCTTCTCTCACTGCCTTATTTTGCCCATGTATTAAATAAGGATAATGGCTCTGACCATTATAAAGCTCTTCAAGTCCTCCTAGTGACAAGCATATCACCACCTTGCTCTGCTATCATTTCAGAACTTTAAACAGCGACTTCCTCATTAAATAGATCATCTGCTGTGACTCGACCCCCAATAAAAAGATACATCCCGTCTAAATGGCTGCATGGCAGGAGGGAAACAGTAGAGAGACGAGATAAGCTGCAATTCCAACATTAAAGATAGGGTGCAATGAAGGTGGGGGACCCATGTAGCCACTTCCGTTTACAAAACAAACACGCTTCTCAGCTTCTCCGAGTGTGTTCTTCTGTTGGGGTTCTACTGCAATCACGTGCGTTACACCAGGACAGAGCTCAGCCAAGGGGTTCCACTGTGCCAAACTCGCCATTTACCATCCTATAAATAGCAAAATCATCTAATCTAATGGTTCTCAAACTTTTTTGTACCAGGACCCATCAATAGCCAGGCCCGACCCACTGCCCCTCACTCCTGATCTACTGCCCCCAGGCCCCAGCCCCCCAGTGTGTGGGGCAGCAGGGGTGTGCATGGGGCATGGAGGGCCCCAAGCAGCCTCTCGCAGGCTGGAATTTTGCCAGCCTGCATGGGAAAAGCCACCATTTCCCATATTTTTCTCCTTTAAAGGAGAATCCATTTTTAAAGTTCGTTCATGACCCTTTCATATATTCTTGTGATCCACTTTTGGGTTGCGACCCATGGGTTGATAAACACTGATCTAATCAACAGCTGACTATGGTGACATACATATAGCAAGAAGTCAGGAGCGAGAGAAGGACAAGTGCTCTTTAGTCTGAAACAGGCCACTTCTTCTTTTAATACATGAATGAATAACCTTTTTTTTCTGTCACAGAAAATCCCCCACTGTAGCATTTTCTTCATAGTTGATCAGGGAAATGCCAAGTATTGCCTTTTCCAGATATGTTACTAAAACAAGTTCCAACCTTCTTCCAAAATGTGTGAGATCTGATATAAGAAAAGGTAAGAAGTAAAGGCCACTTCCACTACAACGAAAGTGCATTTACAGAGTTAAACATCCACTCCGATGGGAGTGTTATTCTACCCCAGCCCCTCCCCATCTCTTGTGCACAGCACATTCCTCTGCTCACGAAGCATGTTGGCATCAGCTCTCCCTCTCTGTATCCATGCCTGGTCATGTCCTGCACACTGGACGCCAAATGTGCACATGTTTCAAGGGCTCCTATTAATAGCCACAGTAACAGCTGATGCCTCTCCAGCTTCTGCTGTTAATTGCACCTTAAAATTTGCCACAGGGTGGTTCCAGTCAGACAGAAAGAGGGCATGTGGGTACAGACATGTGTCACTCAATAGGGGTTTTTTTGAGTCTAGATGGAAGTACTACAAGTCCCAAAAGGGAAAATTCACTATCAACCTTTGAAAGTACCTTAAAATCTTAACATTAAATACCAAAGGATTTGAACCACCTATTTCAGGCTCCAGCTAGTCAGAGAAAGAAACCCACAAACACAGCCATTTCAGACAGAGACGAGACTGACCAATTTGAAAGCTCTAAATTGCAATTTCTGATTTAGGCAGGGCTTCATGATGAGCCTAACTTTGAACACATGTACTGTGTTGGCCTACCATACCCTAAGCCCCACAGCAGAGCCACTGGTTAAGTCACTTGCTTCCAGAAGTGGGTGGGCAAAAGTTAAAGTCTTAACTGTGGTAATTCTGAGATAGTTTTTGGCATGTGCATGCCATTATTACTGTACTCGTTTCCAATTTACACTTGGAGAGATTTCATGTTTGCCACGGAGAGATCATCCAGACACCTGGTACTTCTCAACCTTACTCCTGGACTAGCAAACACCAGCTGGCCACAAGGAAGAAGAAACTTTAAAGGGGGTCATATTGCCTTATTCCTGGGGCATATACTTTTGCCCCTGCTGCATGGCATTTAACTAAGCACTATGGCTAGATGATATGGCCAATTGGCTAAATTAAAACGTTTTTTGCAATGATTAACTTTCAGGTACAGTTCTTTATATAATGCCTTGTGGAGAGATTCCTAAAGAGCAGTTAAATTGGTCCCTTAGCTGCTCAAACCACACCTCAGCAGCAATATGAACTATGGGAACAATTAGGTGGAAACTCATAATGATTTCGTAGAATGATTTTTCTGCAGCCTGTTTCAACTCCAAACAGCTTTAAGCACATTCACAATTTTTATGTGATTATTTTCTTAACATACAGAAGTCTAAACAGCAGAGGGAAAAGATTCTGTAATACTCTTTTATGGGCATGCACACTATAGATAGTACCGTGCAGCCAATATCTGAGATCTACTATTAAAGATATGCTGCCTTGGGGAAGAATGAGAAATATAATGCATTCCACTCAGCCACTAGAAGGGAACAAGGAGCTGTGCTGTTAATCAGAGCCAGCTACTGCTTCCTAGCCAAGGTACCTGGCCCTTGAGCACAAGCAGCTATGTTTTCAGATCCACAGTTCAGTGCCCTAGGTGAATTAGCCAAAGGCTGAAACAGCATAGAATTATATTTGACAAACACTTGCTAATAATGGAATTTCAAGCCTGTGCTGTTCACTTCAGAGCACTTTAAAAATTAGCTCACACAGGTATAAAGGGGATTTCTTCCTAATTTGGTTTCAGTAAATAAAAAGCTAAGGTTTGGGGGTAAGGAAGCAGAGTCCTTTTTTAAACCCAGGTGGAATCCTACAATGTGAGAAAATTCAATTGCAAGTCTTTTGTGAGAGAGACAATCTTACAATCTCCAAGTGTTATTAAATGTTAGTGGCTTTCAGATTTGTTAAAATAAAAATAAAAAAAAAATACAATTTTAGCCACCAAAAATATTTAGTCCAGAAATAGAGTTATAGAGAGAACTCAATCCTACTGTGAGGTTAGGACTTGCCTTGAAATGGCTTTAATTATTTGAGACCTTACCCCAAAACCTTACCTTTTTAATTACCGAAACCAAATTAGGAAGAAATCCCCTTTATATAATCCCCTTTGTGAGCTAATAGATATAGGTATATCTATATAGATGTATCTTCACCTTTTTCTTGGTCCACCTACAACATGGTCTAGTATCTGAACTGGGGTTTTTTGCTTAAGGATTTGTGTGGTTGGGCTCCTCTGGTGAGAGGTGGTCATGGCTGAAGAACACTCCAGTGTTAACAAGGCAAGCTTTAACATTGTTAGCCAGCAGAAATTAAACTAACCTACAAAGCAAAAAGTACCCCTGCAAGATGCATCTAGTCAGAGTGTTTAATGGGCTAAAATAATATCAAACCCTATATTAGAAAATCTTATATACCAATGACCAATCTCAAATGAGAACTCCCTGGCTGAAAACAAGCCATCACTAAGTAGAGCCTGCTGGTAGGGGTTATCTCACAGGCATCTTCTGTTGCTTCACATGTGACAACTTGTAAACAATCAATTATTCACAGACTGGGTTCATTAAGAATATTTTCCATGCTTTATTACAGACTTAAATTTGGCTTAGAGATGAACTTCCATCAGTGACACATGCAGGCACAGAAAATTCAATTGCAAGTCTTTTGTGAGACACAAACAATTTTTCTCCTCATGGGCAACAGAAGCCTATCCAAACTTTTAGCTCGAAAACACTGTATTCATCTGGAAATCAGCTCCACCCTGGGTATAGCTAATCTAAGTTCATTTTGCAATGCTGCAATCAGGATGCAATTGACAGAGGAGACAGGGTGGTGAGAAGAGAAAGAAAGAAAGGAAATGCCATGAATGTGAGGAAACTTTTTTGGCAAGGCTAAGTTTTGTTTTCCTTTCTTGAGTCAGTTGCCATTTTTTGAAAGCAGAATCCATTTCAGGAATAAGTTTCATTTACTTCTAATTATAGTCCTTATCCAAAAGAATTAGTTAACATAATCTTCTCCTGGCTGCTATGTGAACGGATGAGAACTCATAAGCACAGTTAAAAAAAAAAAGAAAAGGGAAAGCGGTAAAGCTTAACCTTTTCCCATTAATACGTTACTTGATCTCATCATTTCATATAATCTATTTCATCATTGAAATAGATTATATTTATTCACCCAGTCAATTAAGAAATATTTGTAGACTCCAACTTGCCACAGGGTATCATCATAGTATCATAGTGCTTAGGGTCAGAAGGGACCTAAACAGATCATCAGTTCCGACCCCCTGCCCAGGGCAGGAACAAGTACTGGGGTCATATCACCCCAGCCAAATATCTGTCCAGCCTCCTCTTGAAGACCCCCGAGGTAGGAGAGAGTACCACCTCACTTGGGAGCCCATTCCAGAGCCTGGCAGCCCTGACTGTAAAGTAATGTCTCCTGATGTCCAGCCTGAACCTTCTCTCCAACAGTTTGTTGCCATTGTTCCTAGTATCCCCGGATGGTGCCCAGGGGAACAGAGCCTCCCCCAGTTCTCGCTGGTCCCCCCTGGTGAGTTGTAAATGGCCACCAAATCCCCTCCCAGTCTTCTCTTGTGTAGGCTGAATAGGTTCAGGCCCTTTAGCCTCTCCTCATAGGGCCTGACCCACTGCCCCTTGACCATGCGAGTGGCCCTCCTCTGGACCCTCTCAATGCTAGCCACATCCCTCCTGAAGTGCGGCGTCCAGAACTGGACACAGTACTCCAACTGTGGCCTGAACAATGCTGCATAGAGGGGAAGGATCACCTCCCTGGACCTGCTTGTGATGTATCTGTAGATGCACAACAAGGTGTGGTTACCCTTACTAACCACTTCCTCGAATTGGCGGCTCATGTTCATCCTGGAGTCAACAATGACTCCAAGATCCCTTTCTGCCATCGTGTTGACAAGAAGGGTGTTGCCTATAGGTATGTTGCTGGTTCCTTCTCCCTAGATGCAGCACTTTGCATTTGTCTGCGTTCAGTTCCATCCTATTCTCATCCGCCCACCTCTGTAACCTGTCTAGATCTAGCTGGATTCTGTCCTTCCCCTCCAGTGTGCCCACCTTGCCCCACAACTTGGTCTCATCAGAGAATTTGGACAGTGTGCTTTCCACACCCACATCTAGATCACTGATAAAGATGTTGAACAGTGCAGGCCCCAGAACTGAGCCCTGGCGGACTCCACTGCCCACATCCCTCCAGGTCGAAAACGACCAGTCCACCACAACGCTCTGGGTGCAACCATCTAGCCAATTTGCCACCCATCTGACTGTGTAGGCATCAGTGCCGCAGTCACCTAGTTTTTTTAAGAGAATGTGGTGTCAAAGGCCTTCTTTAAGTCCAGGAAGACGACGTCCATCCTGACACCTTCGTCCAGGGACTTTGTGACCTGATCATAAAAAGAAACCAGGTTAGTCAGGCAGGCCCTGCCCTCAATGAACCCATGCTGGTTGCCCCTGAGCATTACCTCCCCTGCTGGGCCCTTGCAGATGTGCTCCTGGATAACTTTCTCAAAGGTCTTCCCAAGGACTGAAGTAAGACTGACTGACCTATAATTGGCAGGGTCCTCCTTTCTCCCCTTCTTGTAAATGGGGACCATACTGGCCCTTTTCCAATCCTCTGATACCTGGCCAGTGTCCCACAAGAGCTCACAGAGCCATGCCAGGGGCCTTGCTATGACCCCCGCCAATTCCCTCAGCACCCTTGGGTGAAGAGCATCTGGACCTACTGATTGAAACATGTCCAGCCCCTCCAAAAGTTTCTTAAGTTGTCTCTGACCCTAGGCATGGTATGATACTATGGTGCCTACACACGCTAGGGCCCTGCTCTAAGTCGTGGTGCTTGACATAAAGCTCCAAGAGTTAGAGCTCCGCCACCACCCCACCACCCAAATGCCTCCTGGGTTGGGGAGGGAAGGGGGTGGGTGGAGCCATCCCGCACTGGGCCTAACCAACAGGCAGGTGCCCTCCAGCAGCCTCCAGGGCTGTCAGGGGGGAAGGAGATGCTGGCTGCTGAATGTCCAAAGCTGAGGGAGAGGGGAAGGAATGGAGCCCCCTTGCCTTCCAGCCCCCACCCCACTGGCTACCCCGGCTGGGCTATTGGGAAGAGGCAGCCTCACCCTCAGCTCTGGCCTTCAGCAGCTAGCAGCTCCATGCTGGCTGCTCCCGACTGCTTTCAACATAATATCATGTCAGACTTCATCTAATAGCACCACTAAGTTTTCCATATCCAGTGTCTGAATGCAACTTTTGCTATACCAGGAATAATTAAGACAAATGTAAAGTTAGGAATGTGAATTTTAACTAGATGATAGTTGCATCATATCCTAAGTTAGAGCTACAGAAAAGTCCTAAATATACAGACCACTGTTCTGGAGGGTTTTGTGGCTTAAGGACTGAACTAGGATTCAGGAGAGCATGGGTTTTATTTCCTGTTGTGCCACAGTTCCTGTGCAATGCTGGACATGCCATTTCATCTCTACCTCAGTTCAAATTCTCTGCTCATTATAAAACTCTCTCCCATCCTTTACCTGCCTTTGTATTTCAGCTGTAAGCTCTTTAAGGTGAGTCTGCCTCTTGCTGTAAGTATATACTGTATTTACACTGAAGCATCAATTTTGCTAAGTTCTAGCCTAGCATAAATAAATTATAATATAGTTGGGAAACTTGGCAACAAAAGGTTTGTCTACCTGCAGAAACACAAGAACGTTATTTTGGATTAATTGTTTAAAGTACTATAGTTAAACTACATTATAGGCTCCAACATTGGAACATTTCTATTCAGAAATAAAATTTTAATTGTTTTAGCTTAATTCACTTTAAAGTGAAGTGAGCTAAACTGAATTAGGGTCATGTTAATCCCAAGTAAGTGTGTCCATAAGGCTTTAATTCAGTTTACTTAAGCTGCCTGAAAGTCACACCTTTAGTTAATTAAGATTAATTCCTTGAAGTGTCCCAATGTAGGCAAGCCCTAACTGAACTGGAGCTCAAGCTAATTTTATTTCAGCAACCTACGCTTTATTAGCCCCAGAACGTTTGATACATGCAGCTGTCATATACTTCTGTTAACAAAAGCTTTTTGTCCCAGGAAATAAAATTAGTACAGGCTCAAGGTTTTCTGTTTCTGCAAGATTTACTATTCTAAGGAGGCAGCTCTAAAGAGAATTAAAGCCGCACTCCCTGGGAGTTGTGTTTTGGTAAGTAATCCATTGCTAAGCAGAGTTTTTTTCTCAGAGAAAGATGAATAGCAACAGATAGGAAGCTGGAACCACAGTATCACTGCTCAGGAATGCTCCTACCCTTAAGCATGGCTTGGCTAAACTGTATTTCACCACTACTCCCCATTCTCCTGGGTTGGGGCAACAGGAGTTTCTCCTCCCCCCATTTCAACCCACCTCAACCACTGTGTTAGCAATGAAAGCAAGAAACGGCATTGTGATCAGAACCTTCAAGTTGTTGTGAATGCCAATGCCACAGCCACAGGCTGGAAAATATTTAGCCAAATAAAAATAAAAAGGAAGATTTTGCAGCATTAGCCAATAACAGGCTTAAGTGCCCTATTTTAAAAGAGAAAAGCTGTTCTCTTTTGAAATACTGATGGTTTTTGTTGCTGTGAAAACCAGTCTGCACAAGCTGCTACATCATCACAGAAGAGCCTTACAAGGGTAATGCCAAAAATTGCTAAGAATATTTTAAACCTGAATCTGTAAGTTGGCTAAAACCAGAGGCACTTGCTTAGTTAAATTTGTAACCGTGCTAGGAGTGTAGCTGGTCTGTAAAATATTTTCTGTATTACTTCTTAGCTGAACAAGCCATGCCCCACTGACGTAAACTGTGCCATTCAAGTGCAAAGGCTCATTTTGTTCCCAAAGAAATCTCGTCTATGCAGCAACTCCCACTGCTATTCAAATAAGGCCACACACAGATTGCTTTCCAGGTGTTTCTCTCCCAAGCAATATTTCTAGAATCTTAAATCTGATTTAAGATACATTGACTAAGTAATAGGGGGAGAAGGGAACCTCCTGATTTACATCTTTAGTGCTTTACTTGTTGCATTTCTCAGTGCACATTCCATAGTCAATACAACAATTTCATAATGAGCTAAATCTGGTGTGTGTGGTTGACTACATGACGTTACATCCCAACATAATGACTATGTAGAGCAAGCAGAATTCCTAGTTACATTCAAAAGATTTTTTGGATTCAGCTAGATCACATGTGTTTTCATTTTGTGGTACAGATATCCCCCTCTGAAAATACTCTGAATGATATACAGAGTTACCTTCAACAAAACAATGGTGGTCTGAATCATGAATGAGATGGAAAGGAAAAAGACTGCAGAAAATGTAGCCCAGAGAATTCTACTACAGCAAGTTTCAACTTAAAATGTAAGATCAATTGACAAATCTTACTGTCACCACAATCCACATTAACTCCCTAGTGGAGTTAAAGTGCAGACAATGGATGAGAAAAATAATTTTATAGCCTCCAACCTATATTTTAACATGCATAGATTTGAGGCTGTAAAGACATTTTCCCATTCCTCATCAGTATGTATATTAGCATGTTATATATCCGTGAGTCAGAATCCTGAATAAAAGGGAGCAATACGTAAGACACAAGGTCCTTCTACTAGTAGATCTTAAGCAGTATATTCAGCAGGACTCAGGAACAACTGTTACGTGTGACAGAAAGAAGACTTTAAATCATTTTTAACATTAGCTTCAATTTGTAGTTTTAAAAATACAAAAAAGTTCTGTGTACCCTAAATATTCCTTGTTTTTACCATAGTAAGTGATTATTTCAAAACAAAAAATAATAAATGGCATACTATCATGGATTAACTCAGTAAGTCAATAAAATGAAGTAGAAACAACAACAATCCCTTAACATATACTCTACCCCCTTGCAGAACAGCATTCCCCTGAAACTCAGGCTCAATGCATGACTAGATTTCCACTGGGGTGGGGAGGAAAGTCCGAAAACACTGGCCAGCTAGACATTCTCTCCCATCAATACAAATCACTCCTTACAAAAATTCTGTGTCATTCAAAATTAGCTTGTCTGCAATGGAAGCATTAAGAGATCTAGTCTGTTCACCAGTGCCACATACTATATCCAATTCCACTTGATTCAGGCCAGATCTACAACAGATGTCTTTTGGCCCAGAGATAATCTATTATAAAGATTTGCAGGCCCTTCCCGAACATGCCAAAAAGGCATTTCTCAGCAAGCACAGAACAAAAATTGGGATGTTACACAGAGGCATTTGGGAACTATTAATCTTAAACTGATTGCACTTTCCCAGTGCTTGACACATCACCCTTAATTGTTGCCCCTTTTTGCTATGACCAATCAACCCACCATAATCATATTCATGTAAGTCAAAACCCATACCACAAAACAAAGGTATACTGTATTATGTAACTGGGGGGTGGGGGGAAGAACCCCAGGCTTCTAAGTTTAACATAGCTTTTTTGCTTTTTAACCAAGCTTCTCCAAGCTTCCTGGTGGGTGGACATTTTCCAGCAAATCTGGGAGAGGGATGCTTGAAATGATCAAGGGCAGAACCATTTTGCCAACCTAAACCTTCTGTGAGTCTGAGCAAGGGAAAAAAAAGAATTAAACTAATCAATAACTGGTGTGGGTTTTTTTTAATTTTCCTATTAGTTTGAGTTGTTAGCGTGCACTCGCTTCAGGTTTTCCCAAGAGCCATAATCACCTGATTCCAGGAGCTGGGACTTGAAGAGAAGGCACTAAATATCTTTGCACTATAAAATAAGTCAAATTGGCAATACAATAATGAGAAACTAGTTCAACCTTCACCATCAAACAACTGCCAGCACTCCCTAATGACAGATTCTGTTATCACTACATCTCTCCCCCCATCCCATAGATCCTGCTTTGTCCTCTGGCATGGCTGAACCAGTGGTATTTCTGCCATGTGGCTAGACCAAAAAGTTGCAAGACCCCTCACTGAGAAGAGTGAAGCACAGCTGAAGATATTCAGCTTCTGCTGAGAAGAAAGTTAAAGATCCCATGAGGACACATTTGGGAAGGAGGAAAAAAAACATTAAGGGTAAATCTACATTCTCAAAGTTATCCCTTAACAAAAACAGGCTTTAATATGCCATGTTAGATGTGCTCTATACTGACGAAGAGCACAGAGGCTGCTGAATCATCAAAATAGTCAGTAAATACTGAAAGACAACAATTAGAGTAGATAAAACAATTAAATTAAAAATAATCCTACTGTTTGATATGCTGATCTTCGGGTGTTTGAACACAGGGAGAAAAGGGGAAGGGGTTTAATAAGAGTTTGATACGTGCAAAAACTGAAAAAAGTACTAAATATCTTCTAGAATTAGCAGAATAAATAGTTTCAGATCCTTGAAGCACTTTTTTATTTATTAACAATTTATTATTTATTGCCTCTAAATGAGCTCAGCCTGTAAATTCACATTTCTGAATATTATGAATCCTGCATCTTGCTAATTAAAAACAAGGTTGTCCTTGACATCAACTCATTAACCCTCTGGGTACCTCAGTTACGTATATCAGATTAATGCTCTATGTGGAATTCTGTAAGAGAAACCAGTCCCCCAAGGCAAGAGAGAGAGAAGGGCAGCCCCCATTCTGTTCCCTGACATGGTTCAATTTATTATACCATCTAATGTTATTCTTTTAAATCATGTACAGGAGACATTTGAGCATCTTCTCATAGCAGCATTGAGAGCAACAGTGTTCTTCACCCCGTCCATGGATTAAAGAGACATTGCATCACCTCTGGCATCCTCCAACAATGAAACCACAGCGCCTGAATGGCTGGTGTATTAATAGGATTAGCACAACAATTGTTTGTGCTATAACTGCGTGCAATAAGTAAGCAAATGGCATCTAGGAGCTAGCACAGTACTGCCCTTACATACAAGATGCAGCTACAATGTTATAGCTAGGGGATGCATTTGGGTGTCTCATATGCAAAATAAGCAAACATTTGAGCAAAACTAACATTTGAGCAGAACTAACACATTTTAAACAGTTCTGCATTTTATAGTAAAACATGTCAGCCAATAATTAACAGGTAAACTGCATACGTTGTTTAATTAGCTGGCAAGGGATACTGTAATAGCATCCCAAAACACTCTTCCAGGTTGAACCTAGAGAAGTAATGCTGTCTAGTAGACTGGGCAGCATACTGTATTAGGAGATTGGGACTTTATACCCAGCTTTTCCACTTATGTGTTGTGTGACCTTGAACAAGCTGCTTTACTCTCCTGTAACCACTTCCCTACCCATTTATTTCTGTCCTGGCAACTCTGCACCTCAATTCTTTAGGGCAAGAACCATCTTTATAATATAGTATTCAGTCACCCAATGTGATGTGGAAGTACCCAAATCAAAGCTGTCAGTTAAATAGCCAACATCTGCTAGGTATCTTAGCCTCAAAGAGTTGCCATGCAACCAATGATGCTATAGCAGCAACCGCACAAAAATCACTTTACTTGGGCAACATCTATAGTGATTTTTTTTCTTTTCTTAGATAGCCATTAGTTTGTTTTGAGGGCTGATCATGGCAGCTAGTTCATCACTAAAACCAACAACTACCCACAATGCTATTGTGAAAGATGCTAAGCTGAATGTGGGATCTCCAGAGCTAGAAGTATAAGCACTACCATTTGAGTTGGAGAGACCAGACTACTTAGCTGAAGTTAAAACCTGCTCCTATCCTGTGAGAGTTGGGCACAGAGAAGGAATAGTACCTCACACTCACCAACCGATTACTCTGTCAGGAGGATAAACAGTATTTTCTGAGAGATCACTGCAGGCAAAGAATGACAGCTGAACAGCAGCTACCATACTTTTCTGTGTTGTATAAAGATTGAACAAGATTTCAGAAGAACCTTGAGAGAGAGCTCCTCACACCATACTTTTAAACAGTACCCTAAACTTTTTAGCAAAAGATATCCATGCTAGTGACAGAAGCTATACATAAACTGGTTTAAGTGATCAGAAACTGGTTTAACCCTGTAACAGAATAAAAGTTCCGCGCACATAAATCAGTTTCAACATGGCTGAAACCGGTTTAAGATAAATCTGGTTGAATGTAGACTTAACTGACTTGGGTCAAACTGGTTTATAAAACTTCTGCCCCAGACCTCTTCCTGGTTCAAGTTAAATCACAGTCCCCTAGCATCCCAGCATGCTTTCCAGCCCTGGGCTGCGCTGTGCCGTCTGCTCCAGCAGAGAAAGGTTGCGTTGGGGGGGGGAGGAGGGGTAGAGAGGGGGAGGGAGGCAGGGACTGCCCCACCGAGGCAAACCCCGGCTGGGGTCTGGGGCCAGAAAATGGTGTTAAACTTCTCTTCCCCCAAGTACAGAGCTGCCCTGCCAAAAAATGAATAATGGCTGCAACTGTGGACTACAAATCCCAGAGGCACCTAGAAGCATGAAGAGGAAGTGATCAACAAACCTGCAGAGTCCTGCTGATGTAATACTGGACTGCAAATCCCAGACACCTCGGGGGCAGCAGGAAGGGGAAGTGAACACAGCCAGAGAGCTGTGCTCTAGTGCCCTCCAGCTTCTGGCCTGAGCCACTGCAGGCATGTAGTTGTATTCTCCAAAACAAAAGTGAATGTCTGTCCACTTGTTTCTCAATTTAATCTCTGCAGCTTAGATTAACCTACAAAGACTGAATTGATTCTGCCTCCTGCTTTTTTACTATCTCTACATAGCACCAGAGTTTTGGCTTCAAGTGGGTCACTACTAAGGTTGTCTCCTATTTACAAGGCTCAGATACTTTGAAAATGGTAAGGGGATAGGAAATGCCAAACATTAATACAGGAGAATTTGATGCAGTATTGTGAATGCCTCCATGTTTCTAGAGGCAAGGCTTGCTTTGGGTGATATCTTTTATTGGACCACTTGCAGAGTTGGGAAAGAAATGGTCAGGCTTTTAATTTCAAGGACAGCTGTCTTTCTAAACACAGGCCACATCTACACAAGCAGCAGACTGCACAGTTGCTACTGCACATTCATTTTGTACTTGCATAACTAAGTATTAAATGACTGCACAGTAACTGGCGTTACTAGACCGTAGCATTCCTGCACAGTGGGTTTTGTTTACGCTACTATGCAATAGCAATGAACTATTGCACAGTAGCACTGCTTCATGGTTAATGCCCCCCAACACTACTGTGCAGTAGCAACAAGCTACTGTGCAGCAATGTCTCGTGTATACACAGCAAATGTGTACTAAGTATGAATGCAACACAACTTGCAAAGCAGTTTTGAAAACCTGCCTGAAGATACCTCCTAGCTTATGTTCATATTTTTACCAGCTTCCATAGCTACCTATGAAGCACTCTATATATAAAACCAATTTCCTCAGCGTATAAAAGCTGACATGCATTAATATACTTAATCAACAGTTTCTTGCTATATTTAACATTTCCCTTTTCCCAAAAAATATGGCACCTTCATTAAAAAGCAGAGATTAGATAACCTTTGGCGTAATATGTTATAAAATGATTACACACATTTCTTGGCATCATAATTATATTTTTATAGTAGAAATCTGTTTGCAAGAAAAATATTTTTAATTTGCAAGGATTGTTATTCTATTAAAAAAAAAATCAACACATTTTTTAAATTGGAGTCTCCTATTCCAAGTCAGAACTTTTGCCCTGTGCAGAAGCAGGCTGGAAATCTACTTCGGCTGTCAGAATATTTCCTATACTGGAACAGAGCATCAATTCTCCCAATCTGGTCCTTACCAAGGGCCATCACTTGATAGCTCCAAGGCTAGCAACCCATTCCTCCCTCCAATTATGAAATGCATGAAACAGGGAAGATTACTTTCTGTACTTTAAAAAGAGTAAAATTACACCAGGAACAACAAACTGAGTTTCCTTTTGGTCCTAGAGGAGGCAACATGGATTAAGCTCTGGCTGGGCTGTAAATTGGGAGACTAGAGCTCTGGCACTGGTCTGCCCAGTGACCCTGGGGGAAGTCAATTCCCCTCTGTGCCTCAAATCCATGGAATCTGTAAAACAAGTACCTAACCTCAAAACACTCTGGAAAGGAGATCTGCATACCTGCAAGGACTAGGTATTTTCATCACCTCATAAACTGCCTGAATTACATTGCTGCAAACGTTTGAGTGCAATGTTATTACCACCATGTGCTTTCCATATTGCTAAGCACCAAAAACTAATAGCAGTACAAGATAATCAAACCCTTTTTTAAAAACAATTCTGAAGCTAGTTTGTCAGTGGCATCCCATACTAGCACATTCTGCATGTCAATCTAGACTAAGAGAAATCCTTCTGTTAGTTTTAGATACAACGGCATGAAGTTTCATCTTCCCTCAAACAAGTTCTCTTTTTAGTCTAAATAATCCCAGTTTTGTTCCCTCTATACAGTATGTACTCAGGCATGCCCCCAAGCCTGCTATTTGCTTTCCCACAAGCGTTCTCTATCATATAGGTTTCATAATGCAAGATAGCCTATACCAAACACAACATTCAGATTCTGGCCTTGCCACTGGGTTTACAGGAAACTGGCAAACTGCCCTATTTCCTATTCCAGACATGGTGTGTTTGCTTTAACAATTGTGCTTTGGGCAAATGTCCTCAGTGAATTATCCAGGGTCAATTTTAGATCTTTAATGTGAGCAGACCAGAAGATTTTTCTATCAGTCCAGGTATACTAGTTCAGACAGCGGGGGCCAACTTTTCAGCTGGCATGCCATAAACTAGCCCCACACCCTCCCCAAGTGCCACTCTGATCCCCTTTTCCTGTCCAAGATGCTGCTGTTTTCCATGCCCTGCCCAATCTGATGGCCCTCTTAAAATAGATTCGGTATATAGCAAAACCCACAAAATACATAGCTATCCTAACCAGGTGTGAACTGCCATATCCTTACCAACTCCCCTGGAACTCCAATCCGCATGGGGTGATTTGACCTAAGACTTTACCCCCTTCCAGGACAGCACTCTTTATTTTTTTAAGTGACCATTCAAGATATTTATCATGTTTGCCTTTTGGACTAATCTCCAAACTATGAGGAGACAGACCAGGCTGTAGCAGCCGTGGCATTCTCTTTAGACCTAGGGCAGTGGTTCTTTACCTCTTTTTTTTTTTTTTTTTATGGTGCCACCCCTCCGTAACTTGTGAATTGAGTGGTACCCAGTTTCAAAAAACAATGTATATATTACAACATTACCTCCTTGCAGAGGGGCTGGGCAATGGGGATGGAAGACTGTTCAGACAGGGACAAGCCTGAGCCTGTGTTTATCTACTTTGCTTATCTCCTCATACCTCACATCACCCTTAAAAGGAACTGATAGCACCCCAAAGCACCCTGGCACCCTGGTTGAGGGTCACTGATATAGGGTCTAAAGTTTATCTTAGTTTTTCACTCTGTCAGTAAGCAACTTCACCAACATAGAGTAATGGCAAGATCTGGAAGTGGCCTGGCCACCAATGGTACAGCTTGCTATCCCGAAATTCACACCAAAGGTAAAAGGAGAGCCTCCAACAGCAAGAAACAAGCTCAATGATACAGGCTTACAGAGTAAGGTGCCCAAGAGAGCACACTAAACACAGAGGATGAGTGCCTCAACCGCTGTAAATCAGGGCAGCGGGCCCAAAAAGTCCATGGGTCTCTACACTAATTTATACCCACTGAAAATCTGACCCTCCATTAACAGCCTGCAAACAAGGCATTTCTGCACAAGTGACACTTCCAGCATGTGATCGATCCCTTTAGTGTGTCAGAACATTGCTCATTAAAAGTCAGAGAGCTTTGCTGTTTACTTCACAGAGGCCAGGTTTTCACTCAGCCTACTTTTCTCGGTAGGCTTTTAAATTTAAGCACCTTATTGAACTGGGTCATGTGTGCACACCTGCACTCACAGAAGTCCCTGTGTTGGCAGGGATCGTGCCACATAGTGGGAAGTTATGACGAGAATCCAGAGCTAAGGATATCTTTTCACCACACCAATTTGAAGTCCCCTGTTAACATGTACTCACCATGAGGAAGGCAAACAAAGAAATGGAAGGTGAAAATAAAATATCTTTTATCTCAGCAACGGTCAAATAGTTGGCAGCAAAGGGTAACAGACAAGTTCCGTAAACTTAGATTTTTTGAGATGGGTGCTTTTGAGAAATATTTAGTTTACCTTATTATTGCCTCAAACTGGTTAGCCCAACACTGCTGAGAGACAGTAAGTACCTCAGCAAGACACTTCATTTAAATCAGCGCAGGGATATCATGCAAGCCCTGTTTTCCTAGACATACAATCTATTCTCAGTCTCTTGCTTGAGGGTTTGACTGAAGGGGATTCAAAGGTATATTTTATGTTTCCTAAGGAAAAAGAGAAGTCGTTGCAAGACCAGGTCCTAACTAGGCATTTGGCAGGGAAGATATTTTTAAGGCAATACCTACTCTGCCTTTTGAACATGTACAGCAACAGCCAGACAAAGGAGGGCAGTTTAGCCCAAAGGAAGTCTGGCTTAACATGCCAGCATAGGAAACACTGCACACAGGAACTTGCAGATCAACTTTTCCTTATCATACACACTCTTCTTGGTGAAGAACTCTCTCTGCAGAGTTTAAGTAGCAATGGTAACAACAGTTTACTAATCTGAGCATCTGGTCTTGGAATCATGTGATCCTGTTTTTTCTCCTATAGCTGAGGGAGGATCAGAAAGATCCTTCTTGCACAGAAGAAGGTAGGAGAACTCTGGAACAGGCATGCGTATCACGGCCACGATGAGTAGGCGTAAGAAAGTGTACAAAGGCCCACAGCCGAACTATTCGTACTTGGGGTTGCTTATGTCACTTCTGTATTTATGACCTGCTCCCACACCTGCTTGTATCAAAGGAAGAATTTTAGCTACTTTAAATGGACTTTGGCTCAGGCAGTTAAAGACGCAAAAACCATAGCTATTTTTAGGGATGCTGGCTGGCTATCGCTATCACATCTGGTTGGTTATCAGATCAGCACTGATAAAAGGAAAAATTATGTTATTGGCTATCGGCTTTTTTTGGTTGTTGTAGCTGATAAGTATGGCTGCATGTCCAGAGCACCCTCACGTGCATAAGCCGGTACCCCACCGCGGGCCTGAGCCTGCAGCAGGCTAAAGGGCTCAGTGAGCAGCGGAAGTGGAAGAGGGTGCCAGGGAGCAGTCACAGGGCACCGTACTCAACAACAAAGAGATCGTTAGGGCTCCTGCTACTGCTGCTACTGCCATAGCAACACCATGTGCGCAGCAGAGGCCTGAGCGCCAGGGCTGCCACGGAGACATTGGGGTAAGGCACTGCACAAGGAACATTCTGCTTCACCGGGCACTGGGTGCCTTTGCAGAAGTGGCTTCTCCTTGGTGGCCGCGGGAGCTCGGCTGTATGGGTCCCACCAGCACTGAGGCAGCAGCATGTTCTGGGGCTCCAGACGTGCCCGGTGCCACTGTCCGTGGGAGGGTCTGCCCTGACCACCCAGGACAGCAGCACAGGCTGCACAGGAGCAGGGAGGACCCATGGGCGAGGGGGCAACATGCACTAGAATAAGGTGGACACTACCTTCCTCACTCAGGGCCAGAGCAGGCAGGATGTGTGTGTGTGTTATAAATGCAAAACAAACAACAAAAAAGGTTTATTTATATCAGTAGTTTAAAATGCCTTGCACTATTACTAAATATTGGTTATCAGATTGGCAGTGGCCGATATGGTTGGTTAATCATTAGTCAAGAAAATCCTTATTGGTGCACCCCTATCTATTTTACATGTCTATGAAATAACCGTTGTTATGCTGAATAAATAATTATGATACACAATAACATCTAGTCTCTCTGGAGTATATCCTTAATACCAATGACTTGTCTATTTAATTTTCAGAATTCCTCCCAGATGGAAGAGACAACCGCCAGTAATACAATAAAAACCTACCAGGCGTCGTCTCTCCATCAGGCCCCTCCTCTGTCCAGCAACAGATAGGAGGCTTGCAACTTGCCCCACAAGGTCAACAATGTCAGGCTATGATAGAGAATTGCAGCAGCTTTCTCTTTGTCAGTGCTTCTACGGTTTGCTCTGAGCCTTGAATAGAAAGTGCCCACTGCTTGCAAACGAGTGCCTGGCAAGTCAGTGAAAAGTACAGACTGCTCTAGAGAGGTCACTGAGAAGCAAGAAGAGATCCTCTGGAGTTGAAGAAGACAGGACACTCCTCTCTAAAAAGAGGCTGGTTTATGAAGTCTCTCAGCCAGGACTCTCAGGAGGGATTTCAAGCCCATTATATTGACACACAAAAATGCAGAGTAGCAAAATGAAAAGCCATCAAGTTCTGGGAAACAAAGACAAAACAACATAAATGCAGTATCTTTAAGCCATTTTTAAAGTTTCCCTGGTCTAGGAACAGGCAACAAGGCCAAGCTAATATCAAAACACACCCCAATCCTTCTGAGAAGTCTGCTTTGGGGCACTGGATGGCTTTGCTAGCATCATCCTACAAACTAGTAAAATTTTCTGAAGTGTCAATTGCCCTAACGTTAAATCTCTTGCTACCCCCCATAGCTATATACCTGATGTTCCATTTCCCAAAGCAATGCCGGTCCTGTAGGAACTGCACACATTAATGGTCTCAATGCCCCACCCATCAGAAAGAAATGCAAAACTCTACTATTCTTGGTTCAGAGATTATACCTTTTATTAGGCCAACTAAGATGTTGCAAAAAAAAATTATCTTTTTCTGCAAGCTTTCGGGCTCACACACCCTTCCTCAGGCTCAGGGGTAAAATTAAAGATGGTAAGAAGTCCCCAAACGTAAAAGGAAAAAAAAGTCCCGTCCCCCACCTATCAGAAGCTCTTGAAAAGCAACCGCCCGGCAACAAAAGTATTGAATATGCATAAAGCATTATCTAAAAAAACCCAAAACATCAGGAATCAATCACGATACTAAACCACTTTGCAAACAAACATAGAAACAGATTTGCCCCATCAGTCCTAGGCTCAAAATATTGACTGTAAAAGTTAGCTGTAAAACAGTTAACGGCTACAAACATCAACATTGCCTTTTGAAGCAACCCCATCACAGTGAATTTTGGAAAGCACCATGGCATCATCTTTGTTATTCAAGAGTATCTGCCTGACAAAGATTCCCTCCAGTATCTGACCAGTAACAAAAAATATCTAAACCCAATTAGTCATAAGCAGAATATGGTTAAGGGCCTGGCAAGAATGGTCTTAGTAACTTTGTGAGCTCTTTGACGGGACGCATGCCCAAAGGGCAGTTGTTCCCAATCTGTGGTACAGGTACCACCAGTGGTACGCAGAGAACCTGTCAGTGGTACACATTAACAGATTTATTATAATTACTTTATATGACAAAAAATTGCTGGTGGTACTTAAGGTTGTATCATTTTAAGTTGGCGGTGGACACTGTCAGTTTGGGAACCGCTGCCATAGGGTCAGTTGGGAGTAGTCCTACTAAATGCTGTGGCAACAATACAGGTATCTTAACACACGGACAATGTTAAGAAGTATCAGAGCAGGCTTTAAAAGCCAGGTTATTTCAAATGCCCTGAACTTCCTTAGTCTGCCCAGAAACACAGAAATAACTTCGGAGGTCTTTACTCCATGCAAACTTTTTATTACAGGAACACCTAGAAACCCAAACTAAATGTTGTGCTTCAAACGCATAGCAAAAGGCTGTGCCTGTAACTATAAGCTCATAGTCCAAATACACACAGGAAAGAGAGGCTGAGGGAGGTGAAGCGATCTGTTCAAGATTACACAGAAGGTCAGGAGCAGAGCCAGGAATAAGATCTGGTTCTCTCAAGTCCCAGTCTACTTGCTGCCTGTTTATGCTCATAGGTATTTTTAAGGAGTACCAAAGATTACCGCAATATGAATTTTGAGGGACCTCTCTATACTAGCTTTTACAATGTGCGCCGACTGTGGTACCCGGTTAAAAATACAACTTCGACCTATGGAAATAAACAAGCAGCAAAGCAGTCGCTGCTGCCTATTAAGCAGGAGCTCAAAAAGTATTTCACAGAATGAAGAAAGTATGGTGCGCTTCACAGGGCAAGCCCTTTTGCAGAGATAAGATTCCTAGTAACTGTCATTTTTCACCAATAAGCAAGAGGACAGGCATCCTGCATCCCCACTTTGCTGGCTGGCAGTTGCAGCTGTTTAAGATTTCATCCACGATGCACACAAGTCCTGAGCCCTTCCAAAACACCCTGCTATATCCCCCCAGCATCTGAGACCTCTTTCTGCTCAGCCCCCGTCTTTTTCCCCGGTTGGCCTTTAACAAGCACCTTTTCCTCCCTTGCAGCCTGCGTCTCTCGCGACAGGCGGCTTGGCAAGATGGACCGAGGGTCTGCCCCAGTCTCGATGAACGTTTTGGACGGGGACGTCAAAGGGGCTGCTTTGCAGAGGTGCAAGAAGAGCACAACGGACTTGGGGGTCTTGTCTTTTGTCTGACGGAGGCAGAGCCCGTTTTCAAGTGGTTCATTTCTTCCCTTCCGCAGTTCTCTCTCCCTCCTCTTATTCCTCTTCTCTCTCTCTCTACCCACCACCTCTTTTCTTCTTCCCTCTCCACCGCTCCCCCCGCCCGCCCCGGGCAGACACGTGCGCCAGGCCCCCCGCAGCAGGCAAGTGCCCGCTCCGCGGCTCGCCGCGCGGGACGTTTCCCAGCTCCCCGCACCGCCGCGTCCCGCCCGCCCCCGCATCAGCTCCCGAGCTGTCCGGGCCGGGCAGGGCTGCCCCGCGCTTACCTCTGCGGCTGCTCCGGGCGGGTCCCAGCGGCACAAGCCCCAGGGCCGGGGCGCCGCCAGCCCAGCCCAGCCCAGCCCGGGCCGAGCGGCGGGCAGCGAGCGCCTCCCGGGGCGGGAGAAGGCGGCGGAGCCGGCAGCACAGCCCGAGCGCTGATGTCACGGGCGGGGGGAGCTGGAGCCGGAGCCGGAGCCGGGCGGCAGCAGAAGCAGGAGGAGGAGGGAGGGGCCGCGCTGTCTGCCTGTCCCGCCCCGCGGGGAAGGGGCCGGAGCGGGCGGACGCCCCCCGCCGCAGCGCCCGCCTCGCCCTTCCCAGCGCCGCCCCAGCCCCCGCTCCTGCCACTGGTCACACCACACCAAGTTTCCTGGGGGGTAGTTTCTTATGGTGTGGGGCGGGAAAAATAAAAGACTCCTACCCCGGCAACTGTGAAAACCTGCTTTTCTCCCAAGTGGTAACATCTGCACCGCTCCAGGGGTTCAGAGCTCCGGGCGCCCCATGAGGTGCAGGGAGGCCCTCCCGCCTCAGGACGTGGCCCGGCCTCCAGCTCCCGCCCGCCCGCCCGCCCCAAAGGGCCGTGGCGAGGCTCGTCGGGATAGCGTCTCTTCCGCGAGTTTATTAGTAACAGCGGATTTCATCAGTGCGTGCCCATGGCAAATATTTACATTGCACAGGTCCCTCAGCGACCAGTCCTTTCCGAGAAGAAAGCCAAGGCTCCCGCACTTCACAGGGTTATGGCGAGTGCCTGGGGTAGTACCACAAAATAAAAGATGGCATTCAAAGGAGATCTGGGGTGGTTACATTCATCCTGCCTTCTTAATAGGATTCTTCCTGGCATTTTAGCTTTGCTTACAGATATGACTTCAGATACACCTGGGCAGTGGAGAGGAGCACACCACTTTAATAATGTGCCGCTTTACTTCACCTAGAAAGTGCTGGAGAGATGCATCTCTGTTCTGCACATCTTCTGTCTCTCCTACCCCTCTCGGCTGTAAGTTGTTCTAGGCAGGAATCGTTTCTTACCTCGCTAGTGGGGAAATATGTGTAAGTCAAGTGACTTCTCCTTGAGTTATTTTTCCCTGGGTTTGGCCTGACATGACACAGCAGCCAAAGTACAGAATCAGAGCCATGTTTGTGTGCCGCCTTGCTATCCACTCCCTCATGTGTAGTGCTGCCTCCCAGAAGCACCCCCAGCACCACGCTGCAGTCTGATCCCTGCTGCGTGATGGGTGGCGGGGGAACACGTCAGTCCTTTCAGGGCCATCAGTGCATTAAAATAGGAGCCCAGCACTCCAGTGCACTCCAGATTTCTGCCGATGGCAACAGATGGACCTGTCCTAGAAGAAAGACCTAAACCACAGCTCTATCCAAAGTCCTAGCGACTTTTCAGCATTACTCTCTCCAGCTAAAGAACCAATTCTTCTTGCTGGAGAGCTGTAACACACTGGCCTCCTCTGTGGATCAAGAGCAGAGGTGGTATGTGAAACAAACTCTAACCAGTGGGATCTTTCTTTAAAGTGCCTAGTACAATGAAGCTTTCTAACCTCAACCAGAGCCTCTGGGTTATATTATCGTAAGTAGTAATATGACAGCAAACCAGAAGTACAAACAGAAACTGAATTTTAAAAGCTACCAGTGCTACTTCCCCCACTCCCCTCCCCTCTCAGCTGTGTTTGGGTACATTACGCTACTGTCCTTTCAAATAATCTACACCCCTTTCCACTTACAAATGTTTGTGTTACCCCAGAAGAATACTGTGAGAGTGCTGAATCATTGTGGAATTATCAAGAAGCATGCCCAGAGGCAAGAAACCTTCAAAATGTAAACTGTCTTGATCATCAGTTCCTGTATTTAAAACAGTCCTAGATGTTAAAAAACATATGTCATCATTTACAAAAAATGGTGTCTTTAAAACTAAGGTGAGAAAGATTAAAAAAACAAACCCTATTTGCTGATATACATCACTGAAAAGGAAACATGCAAAAAGTTTCTAATGCACTTAGATTAATATCCCTTATTAATTAATATTAATAAATATGCATTTGGATTTTGTCACTTGTTGAACCATTGAGATTAGGAATGACAATATATAAAAATCAAGTGAGTTAGAGGAGTCTGACATTATATCCAGAATGTAGGTACAGGTTTTTTGGGTGTGTAGAAGCAATAATATTGAACACTTGGAATTATTCTGGGTCTAAGACCAGCAGAATTTGGCCCACGGTGTTATATTTGCTGTGCAAGAGCCAGGTCTCTAAATATTCATTGATTTTTGAAGCCAGAAGGCTGTATCACAGACTAGAAAATATGAACACAGTATGACACTGAAGCAGATAAACTCATGATACCAGTACTAGTACTAGTTGACCAGTCAGAAGAAAATACTTCCTAGCTCTTTGGATCACAGTGGGAGGTACAAAGACACTTAGTGCTTCTACACTAGCTCTGTGCCTTTTATTCCTTGGACATTTGGTAAAGAATTTACTTCCATATTTCCAGCAGAGGGAACTCTCTAAGAGCTGTGATGCTGACTTAATGTGTGTGCTATTCCATAAAAATCGCCATGGTAAAATCTTAATTAGGACGTTCAGACTTCCGAGACGAGTTGTGCTGGTCACTGATCAATAAGGGATGACCTAAGTTCACCCTGTACTAGGGATCTCAGGTGTAAGGATCAGCAGTCATGAAAATAAGAACTATATTATTATGAATCATTATATTTCAAATGCCCAAACTGAGATCAGGTTCCCACATACTGGACACTTTGAACATACAGATTAAACAGCAGTTCCTGCCCTAAAAAGCTGAAAATCTAAGTAGACAATGCAGACGAAGAATGACAGAAGACATGATTTGACCAAGGACACATCCTAGGATCCTGGTCAGTGACAGAACCAAGCTCCTGAGTCCCAGACCAGTGTTATGATTCCATCCTCTAGTCCAGCAATACTCAAACCATAGCTGCCAAGTCACCAGGGCTCTTTGACTGATCAGCTCTTTGAAGAAAATGTTATCAAAAGTGCGTGTATAAGTTTCACTGAATGCATTCAGTACAGCTTTCCTGCAATCATGAATAATGCAACACACACGCTAGCTATCTCTATCCATCGTAACTACTGTATTTCCTTTCTTTTGAATCAGACTGTTTGCCAAAATTCACATAGGGGCATATATGTCGTAGCTGTTTGGTTATCACTAGCTACTTAATGCAGCTCCTAAGCCAGTTGCTAATGAGTGTGGCTGCTCTCGAGCACACTTTCTCATGTCTCCCTTCCTCTACAGGAATAGGTATAACAACAGAACTATGTCCATGGGGCCCAGTTGTAATTTCGTCTGCGTTGTGGTGCGACTTGGGAAACCCATTAAAGGTTTTAGTTTGCTTCAACACAGTCTTATGACAAAGAGCTGTCTCCAAATATAAAATTAAAGATTGATTAGAGAATTCTCTCAGCTGCCTCAGAGACACTGAACATCTAGCTGGAAAATGGAGACTATCACCCTGCTCTTGTGTGCACAGCTCTGCCAGTCCTCTCCATTCCAAGCACCCTGATCATGACACGTCAACTTCAGGGAAGCCAGATTCCTGAGTATTGCATTACCCTTCTCAGATTGTATTTTCAAGAAACTGCCAACAGGTATCTCTGAGTGCTGATTCAGACACTAACACTCTTTTTTCACTAGAGAACAGCAACTGGAATCCATCTGTACTTTCAATGAGACTAGTATAGACATTTTGATTTCTGTAATCTTATTCTCAGCTACTACAGCTAAATGGAAGGTAACTTCCTGTCTGACTTGGGTGGCCAGGTGACTGGGATTTGCAAACTGCCTGGATCTACCATCTTGACTCAGGAGTAAAGTAACTGACCACAAGTAATTGAAGATGATTAAAATCAAGAGCGTGCTCGCCTCCGTTTGATTAAGCGCTCCCATGCAGCCTTAGCCCAGACTATGGATTGCGTCTGTCCTGGGCTCGCGGGTGGACCCCACAGGCTACCCCTGCTGACGTCAGGGGGTCCCCTTAACTTGCCTGCCATGACTTGGAATGTTGCCTCAGTGGAGGGGTTCCCCTTTGGGGGAGCCTCCAGGGTCGTTGCGCCTCCCGGCGGGCACTCACAGAGCTCCGACCTCCCCTACACCCCGGCCACTTGCCACCTTGGGCTGCCGATCTCGCTGTCCGGGTTCAAACACCCGTTCTTTGGTATAGCTGTCGTACTTCTCTTTCTGGCGGGCCTGAGCTTCCCTCTAATTCTCGCGGGCTATGTCCTGGGCCACCCTTATCCTTTGCTGAAACTCCTGTCGATATACTGCTGGCTCTTGTAGTGGTCCACCACCTCATTCCCATTCCTCCCTCAGGACTTGTAACAGGCCTCAAGGGCGATGCCCTAAAACTAGCTCGAATGGGGAAAATTTCATCGAGTCTTGAGGAGTGTCCCTAAGGGTAAACAGTACCAAGGGTAGAAGGAGATCCCACTTCCGGGGGTCCCCTTGAATGCAGCGCCTCAGTACTCGCTTTATGGTCCCATTCAGGCGTACCACCAGCCCACTGGTCTGGGGGTGGTACACTGAAGTGCGGATCTGCTTTATTTGCAGCGTCCGGCATACCACCCTCAGGTTGCCGGACATAAAATTCCTTCTCTGGTCGGTTAGAATTTCTCGGGGAACACCCATCCTTGCTATCCATTTCACCAATTTCTCAGCCACACAGGGGGCGGTTACTGCCCGTAAAGGAATGGCCTCCGGGTATCAAGTCACGTAGTCCACCATGACCAAAATGTATTGGTGGCTGAACCTGCTACAGGGAAGTGGTCCCATGATGTCTAGGGCTACCCTCGAAAAGGGGGTACCCTCGAAAAGGGGGTGTCTATAATAGGCATGGGTCAGAGCAGGGCCCTGGCGGGGCGTTCAGTCCGGGTCTTCTGACATTCCGGGCATGCTGCACACCGCCGGGCTACTTCCAAAAAAACCACCGGCTCACTTTTGCCAGGGTCTTGTCTCGACCTAAATGCCCTCCCACAGGGCTTGCATGAGCCAACTGCCAGATAACCTGACGGAACCGGGTAGGCACTACCAATTGCGCCTCCGTGGAACCCTCCCGTCTGTGCCCTGGTATGCAATAAAGGAGGTGATTTCTTACCTCAAAGCAGGGCTGTCCCTCTGGCGGCAACCCGGGGCAATTCCTGGAGTCTTGGGCCTGTTCCCGAAGCGCCCTGAACTCCTGGTCCTCTCCTTGCACTTCCCGAAACTGCACACTGCTGGTGAAGTCGCTGAGGTCTAGACCTTCGGCCTCATCAGCTGACTCGTGGTCCTCCTCCAATTCACCCAGCCATCCTTCGCGGTTCCACATCCTTCTGCGTGCCTGTTCCGCATCCCTCACTCGGTCTAGCACGTCATAAAGTGGCTTCCAGTCCCGACCCAGCAGCATTTTGTATGCCAACTGGGATACTATTCCCACCAGGAGTTCCCCCTGATGCTCCATTACGCGAAGCTGGATCCATTGCCGCCCTACACGCTCGGCTTTGCCATGGAGGCAGGCCACTGTCACCGGCGGGGCTTTCCTTCCCGCTTGTGGGCATACCACATCGGCCCTTACCATGGACTGGGCGCATCCCGAGTCGAGGGTTGCCTGCACGGGGCGTCCATCCACCCAGGCCTTAACGACTGGGCCATGTTGCATTTCCCTCGCCGACCACATAACTACAGTCCATCAGCTCGCTGGCCTCAGGACCATGGCGTCGGTCAGCTGGGCCCCTGGGCCTGTCGGCAGGGATCCAGCGCTCGGTGGACTGGCTAGGGCACTCCCGTGAGAAGTGCCCGTTTTGTCCACACCGAAAACATACGGTGTCCCTGGTAGCTCCCCGGGTGGGAGGACGCCGCCGCTTGAGTTCCTTTGGGGGCACCGTCACTGGTCCCGGGCTCCTTCTTTCCCTGGGGTAGCTTGCTTCCGCAGCAGTGAAGGCCTTGGCCAGTTTCAGGGCCTCTTCGCAGGTATGCGGGGAGTGCTGCCGAACCCAGCGCTGCGTCCTTTCCTCCAGATCATTCTGAAATTGCTCAAGGATGACCTGGTCTGCCAAGTACTCTCTATCCGACCCTGCTGGGCTTACCCATTTATCGAGGAGGTCCCGCAGCAGCTGCAGCAACACCCAGGGACGTTTTTTGTCAGGCCTCTTCTTGGCGCGGAACAGGCGGTGATAGTGATCTGGGTTGATCTCTAACCAGTAGAGAATAGCCTGTTTCACATGCTCATAATCCCTGGCCTCGTCCCTCAGGAGGGCCCGATAGGCAGCCTGGGCCTTACCTACAACCAGGGCACCCAACTGGCTGGCCCAATACTCCTGGTTGAGACTGGTCATATGGGCGTGGCGCTGAAAGGCCTCAACGTAGACCTCTGGATCATCGTCCCCCCGTCATCTTGGGCATCTTGAAAGACACCAGGCTATGTCGGAGCCAGTCTTGCTGGCGATCTAGCATCTGTTGTTGTGAGTCCAGGATCTGGGTAAGAGCCTGCAAGTTCTGCCCGAGAATATCTGCCGTGGCCATAGGCACGGGCTGTGCATTGGCGTAGGCCGCCATGTCTGGGTTTTCCATGTTCCCAGCCAATGCACCAAGTTGTGCCCGCCTCCATTCGATTAAGCGCTCCTGTGCGGCCTTAGCCTGGACTATGGATCGTGTCTGTCCTGGGCTCGTGGGTGGAACCCACAGGCTACCCCTGCTGATGTCAGGGGGTCCCCTTAACTCGCCTGCCATGACTTGGAATGTTGCCTCAGTGGAGGGGTTCCCCTTTGGGGGAGCCTCCAGGGTCATCGCACCTCCCGGCGGGCACTCACGGGGCTCCGACCTCCCCTACACCCCGGCCACTTGCCACCTTGGGTTGCCGATCTTCAGGCCCCTTTGGCGTTCTCCGCTCTTCCCCAACCTCTGCCCAGGGCTTGCCAGCTGCGTGCCTGAGTCTTCGGGCCAGGTGTATAGTCCACGAGGTCCTCGGACCCGGTCCCTCCAATTAGACTCCCGACTGTCCTATACTAATCACCCTGTGACGTGACGTGCCTATCCCACCAGCGTGACAACTATGGCCCCTAAGCTATGGGGCCAGGAGGCCCAAAAGGGTGCCTCTGGCCTATGGGCCATATGGATTCCCCCGGGGCCGGGTCCCACAGCCCCGGCAGTTCACCCCACTAGGGTGTTGAGTCCCCGCCTCCTCCTAAGGCCGCTGTGGGCCCCGAAGGTCCACCGTCCAACCCCACTTCGGGTCTTTGGCCGCCCTCCGGTGCAGCCCAACGAGGCCCCGTTGGACATGCCCCTTTGTTATCTCTTCTCCGAGGCTTCCGTGCAGGCTCAATCCTAGATCTCAGCACCGGCTTGCCCCAACGCTGCTCTCTGTGCTCCTGCCTCCGGTACCTCTGTAGGTGCTGCCACCAGTCCTGCTGCAGGTGCAACTGCTAGACCCTCCGTCGGCGTCGCTCCCTGCTTCACTGCCGCCTCTGCGGCTGATGTCACTGTCGGCCTTCCAGCTGGCTCTGCTGCCGGTGTTACTGCCAGCTTCTCTGCCGGCGCTGTTGTCAGCGTTACAGCTGGCTTCCCTGCCGACTCTTCTGTCGGTGTCGCTGCCAACTCCGTCCAAGCCTCTCCTGGCTCCGCCCCCAGCTTTCCACGCTGCCAGGCGTGGCGGCTGATCCCCTCTGTGTGAGGGCTCTCCCCTCCAGCCTCCACTCATCAGCCGCCCTGCCACATCGTCGGAGCCGCTTCTTATCTCTGCCGGGCGGCGTCTTCTGCCCACGCTGCTCGGCCGCAGCTGAATATACACGCGGCTAATCACCCTCAATGGCGATTTTGCCGCGTGCATCTCCTCCGGCTCTTCAGGCTCTGCGGGAGGTAAGTGGAGCTCTCTTTTGACCTGGGGGCCTCCTGCGACCCCAGCTTCCCTGGGACAAAGAGATTATCTAAAAAATGAAGTATTTAAATTATTATGTTTAGCATTCTGTTTATTTGCTTTCTGGTTTCTGAGCCTTTATGTTTAGAGCTGGTTCAGCATTCCAAGCTTTTTTTCTGAAATCATAATGGCTGGAACAATTACTTCTTATTTTTAAAATTAAATTGAGCTTTTAACCTAATTACTAAATTTCAGCACCCAGAGCTTTAAGTAAAACCCAAATATCAAGAGACCCATAATAAAATCACAAGAGTTGGCAATATTTTTACTGATTGATCTGCTCTTACCCTCATTCTTTCACAGTGCTAAGATTTGAGGTCAGGTTTAGCAAGTTTATTTCCGTTAGTTCAAAAGGATCCCACAGCTTCTGCAGTTTAGAATGGAAGAGTAAAAACTCAGAAGGTTCTTAAACAGTTTCAGCTAGGATATCTCAGAGGTGATGCCATGATATACGATGAGATCCACAAAACAGACTTTCTTTGAACTGTTCCTCCTCTCTCCAACCATGCGTTTGAGTTAAAACAAAGTAGGCCAGATTCACATTTACATTCAGGCTAGAGACAAAAGTTACACATAAACTGGTTTAAGTGATCAGAAACTGGTTTAAGCCTGTAACACAACAAAAATTCAGTGCACGTAAACCAGTTTCAAAATGGCTGAAACTGGTTTAAGATAAACTTGGTTGAATGTAGTATCCAACTTAACTGGTTTGGGTCAAACCGGTTTATGAAACTTTTGTCTCAGACCCCTTCCTGGTTCAAGTTAAATCACAGTCCCCCAGCATCCCAGCATGATTTGCAGTCCTGGGCTGGGCTGTGATGTCTGCTGTAGCAGAGAAGGGTTGGGGGAGGGAGCAGGGACTGCCCCCTTCCCCGCCCCCTCAGCAAACCCCAGCTGGGGTCTGGGGCCAGGGAGGGGGATTAAGACCCCCTTCCCCCAAATACAGAACTGCCCTGCCCTGCTAAACTTACTGAAACTGAGTGCTAGCTGCAACTGTGGACTAGACTACAAATCCTAGAGGCACCTGGAAGAAGGAAGAGGAACTGATAAGAAACCCTGCAAAGTCCTGCTGCTCTGATTGTGGACTGCAAATCCCTGAGACCTTGGGAGCAGCAGGAAGAGGAAGCCAACACACAGCCCATGCTAGCCAACTGCCAGAGAGGCATGCTCTAGTGCCCCCCAGGCTTCTGGCCTGAGCCACTGTAGGAATGTACCTGCATTTCCTGAATCAGAAGTGAATGTGTATCCAGTTGTTTGTCAGTTTAACCTCTGCAGATTAGACTACCCTGCAAAGACTGAATCGACCCAGTCTCAGGCTGTCTGTACTTAGCCTCAAGGTCTTTTCTGGAAGGTAACAGGACCTCACAATAGATGTATTTATGATACTGACTATCACTGGCAGTACTGTCAGCCCTCAATCATAGAATCATATAAAATAAGGGTTCATAGTTTTCATAGACATTAGGGCTGGAAGGGACCTTTGGAGATCATAGAGTCCAGTCTCCTGCCCCAGGGGCAGGAAGTCAGCAGGGATCATAGGATCCCAGCAAGATAAGCATCCAAATTTCTCTTGAAGGCGTTCAATGTAGGTGCTTAAACCACCACCAATGGCAGGCTATTCTAGACCTTGGGGGCTCGGACAGTAAAGAAATTCTTCCTTATGTCCAGCGTGAAACAGTCTTGCAGTAGTTTATAACCATTCGACCTTGTCATCCCTTGGGGGGCTCTGGTGAACAATCGTTCCCCCAGAGCCTGGTGAACACCCCTGATAAACTTATAGGTGGCCATCAGATTGCCCAAGCCTGTGTGTTTCCAGGCTAAAGAGCCCCATAGCTCTCAGGCTGTCGTCGTAAGGTCTGTTTTCCTGACCTCTGATCATGCGCATAGCTCTCCTCTGCACTCTCTCAAGCTTCTCCACATCCTTTTTGAATTGTGGAGCCCAAAACTGGATGCAGTACTCCAGCTGCAGCCTCACCAAGGCAGAGTACAAGGGGAAACTGACGTCTCGGGATTTGCTTGAGAAGCATCTATGGATGCAAGCCAGCGTTTTGCTCGCTTTACTAGCTGCAGCATCATATTGAAGGCTTATGTTCATCTTGTGGTCAACTGTGACCCCCAAGTCCCTTTCATCTATAGTGCTAGCCAGTGTAGCGCTGCCAAGCCTATAAGGATGCTGCGGGTTATTCCTCCCAAGGTGGAGAACCTTGCATTTTTTGGTGTTAAACACCATCAGGTTCTCATCCACCCATTTTCTGAGCCTGTCAAGGTCAGCCTGGATCACCCTCCTGTCCTTGGGCATGGATGCTTTACCCCAGAGTTTGGTATTGTCGGTGAACTTGGCCAGTCCATTTCTGACTCCAATGTCCACATCATTAATGAAGATTTTGAACAATATAGGTCCAAGGACAGAGCCTTGGGGGACCCCACTGGTCACAGCACACCATGACGATTGACTTCCGTCAACCACCACCCTCTGGGTCTGAGCACAGAGCCAATTTCCCAGCCAGCGGATCATGGTGGACCCAAGGCCACAGTTGGTCAGTTTTGCAAAGAGGTGATCGTGGGATACTAGATAGAAGGCTTTTTTGATGTCATATATCTTGACTTCAATCTCCTCTCCCTTGTCCAGGTGATAGGTCACCTGGTCATAAAAGGA
This sequence comes from Alligator mississippiensis, assembly GCF_030867095.1. Classification (NCBI taxonomy): domain Eukaryota; kingdom Metazoa; phylum Chordata; order Crocodylia; family Alligatoridae; genus Alligator; species Alligator mississippiensis. The sequence continues at coordinate 183,733,606 of NC_081827.1, forward strand.
AATAAGATTGGTCAAGCAAGACCTACCTGCAACAAACCTGTGCTGGGTATCCCTCAGGATGTTCCCGTTGGCCAGTCCATTAAGAATGGCCTCTTTAATAATCTTTTCTAAGACCTTGCCCAGAATAGAGGTCAGGCTGATGAGTCTGTAGTTTGCCAGATCCACTTTCCTCCCTTTCTTGAAGATAGGCACCTCATTGGCCTTCTCCGAATCTTCAGGCACTTCAGAGTGCCAGGAGTTCTCGAAGATCCATGCCAGGGGCTGGGCTATGATGCTAGCCAGCTTCTTGAGTATCCTGGGGTGTAAATTGTCAGGGCTGGCTGACTTGAAGGTGTCCAGCCTCTCAAGGTGTTCCTTCATGAGATCAGCATTGATGGAGGGCAGGGAATCTCCCTCACCCAGGCCTCCCTGTCCTGTAATGGGCATGGGCGTCCCGTGGGACTCATGAAAGACCGATGAAAAGTACCCATTTAATAGGTTGGCTTGTTCCTGGGCATTGGTTGTCAGTTGTCCCATCTGGTTTAGCAGGGGTCCAATGTTGCCCTTGCTTTTCCTACAGCTCCCCACATATCTGAAAAAGGACTTTTTATTGTCCTTGATACTTGTAGCTAGTTGGAGTTGCATAGCAGCCTTGGTTTTCCCCGTTCGCTCCCTGCAGGACTGGACCAGTGCAGAATATTCCTCCTTGGAGGTGGATCCTGTCCTCCATCCTTTGTAGGCCTTTCTTTTTAGCTGCAGGAGGTCCGCTAGTTCCCTGGAGAGCCAAGAGGGCTGCTGTGCCCTTTTGCTGCCTTTCCTCTGAGACAGAATAGCCTGAGCTTGTGCACCAAGGATCGGTCCCTTGAGGAGCAACTACTCTTCCTGAACGCCCCTCCCCTTGTGGTTGTGGTCCCTTAAGGCCTTACCGACAAGCTTCCTGAGCTTGCCAAAGTCAGATTTCCTAAAGTCAAGGACTTCTGTATCGCTGACTGACTTGCCAGCTTTACAGCAGATAGCGAAGGTGATCAGCTCATGGTCACTGTCACCCAGCTTCCCATTGAAGAGACCTCAGGAGGTCATCTAATCCAACCCCCTGCTCAAAGCAGGACCATCCCCAACTAGATCATTCCAGCCGGGGCTTTGTTCAGATGGGCCTTAAAAACCTTCAAGGATGGAAATTCCACCACCTCTCTAGGTAACCTATTCTAGTACTTCATCACCCTCCTAGTGAGAAAGTTTTTCCTGATATCCAACTTAAATTTTCCTTGGTACAACTTGAGATCATTGCTCCTTGTTCTGTCAATAATATCTGATGCTTTCCTTAAAACCCCACCTCCTGAAGTGTGACCAGTTCACTTTCCACTAAAACACAGAAGTTCCTAGTCCTCACATTCCAGAGGAAAGCATGAAAACACAAACCCTAAATGCTTCAACACTGGACAGTACATAAAAAGAAACCCAGATGTACAGTTTTTACCTTTCCATGATTTTAAAGTCATTTTCATGAATTTTGGGGCCTACCTAATGTTTTTTTTCACTCTTGTAGTTGGCAATCATGGAGTGATATAAAGTGGCCTTAGTTCCACTTAGTCAGACTCAACCCATTTTAAACAGTGTGAAACTTATTTAATTGGGTTTTACTTCTATGCTATCTCTGACATCATTTTCTCTTGTCCTGAACTGGAAATAGCAAGACACAAATGTCCAGTGCAATAGATGATCAGGGGAAGAAACATTTAAAGAAAATCAGCACTTTATTCCTTGAAAAGGAACAAAAATGGGTGCACATCTTTTTCCCGGATATACCCAAGCATTGAAGCCCATGCTTAATTTTAAGAAAATTGTGAAATTAGTGGGACAGCTGGTATATCTATGAAGTTAACTATGGTCCTTGGTACTTTACAGGTGCATAGCCAGAGGGCTGGGCACTTAGCAGGATCAAACTATAGAAATGCTTTAGCAGGTTTTGAACAGAAAAAGTTATCCCTAACTAAAATGACAAAGAAAAATGAAATATTAGATACTAGGCATTTTTAATGCAGTACCAAGGTGATTTTTTTCTTCTTTCAAGAGACTTCGACTCAACTAAGACTGATTTAATCAAATTAGAAATTATAGACCCATTAGGATAGCATGGAATATGTTGCCATGCTTGATTGAGGCTGAAAACCAGACAGAGCTACCTACACTGTAATTAACTGTTTCAAATTGGCTACCTATGTATGACAGAAGAGCTGAAAGAAATGGTGTCTGAAATTATGAAAACCTTACCTTCCAACATAAAATACTTATTAGTGAAAGACACCACACCATTCTGGCAAATGCAAAGAATTAATATTTCCCAAATTTACGTTTTCCAAAAAGACTTAGTGGGTCACTTAAGAAAATAAAGGCAGAAACAGCATATAACCTAAAAATAGAAAATAAACAAATACTGTCAAGAGAAGCAGGAAGATACTGTTGAAAGTAAGAAAGGAAATCACCATTGCAAAGAGAAGCCTTGAACTGAATATAGCCTCAGAGATGTCAGGCATAACTCAGTAAGGTTGTTTCTGAATTATGAAAACAACGGATCCATCATGGAGGAAATATGAGCTTTGTCAGATGAAGGAGAAAATGAGATAATTGACAGTGTTTATGTTACCTTATTAAATGAACGCTTCGTTATTGTGGCCACAGCACTGAAATAGCAACCTGCCAATAAATTGGCATGGGTTGTATACTTGAGCCAACATTTTCAAAAGCATTCATTAAGCGCCTAACTCTTAGACTGCTGAAGTCAATGGAAAAGCTCTCATTGACCTCACTTAGTGTTTGATTAGACCATTATTTTGTGTGCTTCCTTTTTTGGATTCATAGCATGAGACTGCTTGACCCTGATATTCAGTGACAGTGGCTCAGCATCTCTGAAAACCAGGCCCAAACTCTCTCAGTGTAGTGCAGAAAAAAAATAATATTCCATTTTCTATTTTTAGTACCAGTATCTGGATTGCCAGGACCAAGATTATAAGGGTAACTCAAGCTTTCTCTGCCACTAGCACACTTGTGCACAAACCTAGTCCATATTCTGTTGGATAAAATGTGCTTTTTCCCCACTTCCTGCAGGATGGTAAAGAATGAGGTATTTGGAGATTTCTTGGAAGAACTATTATCTCCAAAGCACTGGAAAGAAGACGCTGAGATTTGGAGTGAGAGATACCATCTTAGATGGTACAAGATAGGGAGTAAGAAACAAATGGAGGGATGCTAGGCATTTAATATACAGCAGCTATGGAGAACAGAGTTCCTACCTTGTACAACCTGTCCAGTTTATATTAAAATAATCATGGGGGTAGATCTCTTTACTGAGGCTTTTTGGGAAGGGTGGTTCACTAAGTAATAAAATAAATCTTCTAGAACAGTTTAAAGGAGTCTTAAGCATAAATGAAATAAGCCAGTTCTCTTAGTTTATTAGCATAAATTATCTGCACAGGTGGTGGTGTGTTCATAGAGCAGAGGAAGGATACATAATAAATTCTACTGCTTGAAGGTAATTACAGTTTTCAGTGAAACTGTATGTTGCTCAGTAAAACCAATGTGGATTCTAGCAGAAACAGCTGACTGGCTGGAGCAAAGGGCTTGGTCTAAAGCACAGCACATGTGGTAAATATCTCCACTTTCCCTCCCCCACCTCAGTACCTCCCACTTGTTTTTTCCTGATTTTAATTTGGTTCCTGTTCATTGTAATGATTCAGTTTCCCGTCCCTGGTGCTATCTCTTCATGTGCTCAAATATATATATATTTTGCAGTAGTACACAATGTTTTGACTGGGGTGAATAGTTGAATAAGACAATAGTTAAATCCATGTTGTGCTCCTTTGCACAATCTAAGTGCCTGAGACAAATCACCTCACATAGCTTTACAGTCATGCTCTGCCGATAAGACCAGGAGGTTTTTGGTGCATTATTTACTGCCACAAATTAATTGAACTAAATAAATAGTTCAAAGTTAATTTAAGAGCTAGTTTATATTTTATTGCCTATAGATTTAGGTTTATCAAAGTAAACTTCTACAGATCAAGATTACATGTTTTTTTTCATTGAAACTAGATGTTTTGATCTACGGTTTGGTGTTGACATTAAACAGCTTACATAGCGCCAAATATGCTTCATCTGGTGTCAAGGAACTTAAGCTTGGTTCTCTGACCATGGACCTGGACAGGTGACAAGTTTACACCAGAGGGTAAATTATGTAAGTTTTGTACACTGGTGTAAATTACACTGGGTTTGGAGTAGACAAATGTGCAGGTACTGGGGTAGCAATTACTGCGCCTCACCCCTAAATGGTGGGAAGCGGATAAACGATGCCTTGAGCAGACAGCCATCCTAGGGTTAGCAGTGGACAGACAACTCCTATGTTGTTGTAACACAGAAATGTTAATATTGTTTTACCTCTGATCTTTTTTGGGGGCAATCCTACACCAGATGGGGTGTGGTTACCTTAAAGTAGGGATTTATGTTGTTTTTTCTTCCCTTTTTGCACCAGCGTAAAGGATAATTATGCCAGTGTATCAGAGTTGTCAACCTAGGCCCCATGTCTCACCTCTTCTGGTAACCACTCTATTAATGCTGCATTGTATGAACCTGGTATAGAAGAAACCGTCTACTGGCTATTTCTGGCCAGTTCCCACCTGCTTGAGCAGTTCAAGTGGACATAGACAAATAGAGAACCTAGACCCTTGTGCCTGACAGATGATTTAGATGAAAATGCTCCATGATTCTACCCATCACAAGGTCAGAGATACGAGACACATGTAACAGTTTACTAAACAAATCTGGCCCAGCCTAGGAGCTCTCCCTGTGTATGTAGAGGGCAAGCACATGCATGCATAATGATTCTATTAAAGAACCTCATGATCTACCTCTAAAAATTACTTTGATAAAACCAAATTTACTAGCAGTACAATGTAAACTAACTTGAAATGGTTCACTTCATTGTGAAATTAGTAAACCATGTGTGAAGAACAGCTGACCAGTCAGGCTAAGCAGGGCTGCAAAACTATTTCATAGTGCTACAGTGATTTTGTAGCCATGGTGGCCCAGGATATACGACAGGGCAAGAATCTGTGTAGGTGATATCTTTTATTGGACCAACTGCACAGTTAAGGTGTGCTTAAACACACTTCTAGGTGTCACAGTATGCTTCCTTGGGTCTCAACAGTTTGTCTAAGTCTATCCCAACTGCGCACTTGGTCAAATAAAAGATACTATTCACAAGAATACTTGCCTCTCACAAAACTATTTCATATGACTTGTCTTAGCTTACATAACATAGAAATCATAGAAACAGTAGTATAAGGAGGGTGCATTAGCAGGGCAGGCATGTAAGCCCCTAGCACTACCAGGGGTTAACCCTGGAGGGTAACCCTTCCAGAGCAGAGCAGAGCAGGTAGAAATGTAGAGCTGGAAGGAACCTCAAGAAATCTAGTCCATCCCCCTACTCTGAAGAAATATAAGTCTAATGAGCTCATTCCTAACAGATGTTCATGTTCCATGTTCTTAATACCTGCACAAGGGAGATGCCACAACCTCTTTAAGAAGCCTGTTCAAGTGCTTAACTATCCTTATGGCTAGAAAGGGTTTCCTGATATCTTCTTTGCTGCAACTTAAGCTGATTATTTCTTGTCCTACACCCCCAGTGCACACACATAATACTTGATTACTCTCCTCTTTATAACAACCTTCTACATTTTGTTCCCTTCCTCCCCAAGTCTTCTCTTTTCTAGACTGAAAAGGTTGATTCTTTGAACCTTTGTGCATAGACCAAGTTTTCTAAACTGTTTATCTTTCTTATTATTTTCCTCTGGACTGTCTCTCTCCAATGTATAAACGTATTTCTTAAAACATAGTCCCCCAAACTGGACACATCCTACAAAGTGAAACCTCACCAAACCTTAATAAAGCAGAGTAGTTGCCATTCATGCTTTGCATTCAACACTCCTCTGAATACTTCCTAGAATAACAATCACATTTCTTATGAAAGCATTGCATCATTGATTTAGTGTTTGGTTTGCTTTACCCCTTAAAATCCTATCTGCAGTACCACTGCCCAGGCATTTATTTCACATTTTATGCTGGTGAGTTTGATTTCCTTTTTGGAAGGAATTCTATAATCTATCACAATCATTTTGCTTTCTAACCTTGCCCTCTAAAGTGTTTACAAATACCTCTTGGTTTGATCTAATGCGTAGATGTGGCAAATGTGCTCTACTCTGTCAACCGATTTGGTTATGAAAATATTGAATAGAACTCACCCCCAGACCGACCCCCTGCAAGATGGAACATGAAACAGATTCCTTTTGAAGGGCCTACTTTTTGAATGTGGTTTGAAAATTGTTGTGCACCCATCTCATGATGAGTTCATCTAGACCATATTTACCATTTATTCCTTACAAGAATGTCATGTTAAAAGCCTTACTAAAGTCAAGATACTTTTTATTTGCAGTTTCCCTCATTCATTATGCCATGTATCCCATCAGAGAGAGAATAGATTGGGGTGATACTATTTGCTCTTGGCAAATTAAGTCCATAGAGTCAGAAGGGGCTTCCATTGGCCATCAAGTTTAGTCCTTTGTATTTACAGGAAACGAGCTCTCTAAAATTGGGCACATGACCAGCTACTCCAGTGCCTCGCACAGATCACAGTAAGTGCCTAATTAAAAAAATCCAATAAAATTTTACAGGTGAAATGCACGAAAAGCAGAGGAAAAACCAATCCATGATAGCTGTTTTATTTATCCTTCAGGTTCTTGGAAACTGAGGGTTTAATCAGTTGCTCCAGTATTTTTTCTGGTCTCAAAGAAAGGCTGATTGTTGGTAATTCATCTTGTCCTTCCTTCCTCCCCCCCTTTTATAAAACACTACTAGTTCTGCTGTTCTCCAGTCCTGAAGTCTTCTGTTTTACATGGATTATTAAAGACAGTCGCTAATGATTTAGACATTGCTTTGGCTTGATTCTTAAGGACTCCATAGTAAATTTCATCAGGCCCTGCCAAGTGGAAGATAATCCTATCTTCTCTCTGCATTCTTTAACCTGTTCTTTCCCTATTCTAGCCTGCAATTCTATCCCCCTATTAACATTAATTGGGTTAATTATCTGCTGACAACTTACCTTTTGATGAAGACTGAAGCAAAGACTGCACTGAGGATATCAGTTCTCTGTGTAATCCATTATTAGCTCTCCTTCTCCATTACATAAGGGACCTACACTTTCTTCTTATTTTCAATGTATTTATAGAACCTTTTCTTGTCTTTTATGACCCTTGTTAGTCACAACTGCCAACTTTCCTGCTTTCCTCTGTCCCTTAGAATATCTTCCCAAGAGACCCTACCTACCAATCACCTGAGTCTGTTGAAGCTACTTTCTGAACTGCTTTGTCCTTATTTTGCTGCTCTCACTCTTTCCTTTTATTTCACCCAACTAACCTTCCACTTTCAGATTCTCAACCAGTTCCTCCAATAAACCTAAAAGAGAGGCTAAAACTCTTTATAAATAAATAAATAAAAAACACAAGAAAAAAAATCAAATCTAAAATAGTGACCTCCCTAATAGCTTCCTTCACCTTATGGAACAAAGTGTTTTCAATCAACATATTCCAATTGTTGAGCTATGTCCTGCTATATTGCTTTCCCAACAGATGTCTGGGCACTAAAATCCCTTATTTTTCACCAAAACCTTTCCTTTGGACTCTTCTGCTAGTTGTTCAAAAGAAACCTGATCCACCTCCTCCTCCTGATTGAGTGATGTGTAGTAAACCCCTATCACACCCCTACTTTCCCCCTTCTGTTTTCACCTACACATTCAGCAAGTCTACCTCTTATGTCTGCATGGAGTCAATATATACGTTCTTGTTATACAACATAGCCCCTCCTCCCTTGCTCTGCCATCTGTCCATGCCAATATTCCAGTCCCGCAAGTTCTCAACAGACCTCTGTGATACCAATTTGGTTATGATTTTAGTTGTGGACTAAGCCCTCTTGTTCTTCCTATTTATTCCCCACACTCACTGGATTTGTGTCTAGACATCTCAGATGTCTGGTAGGTTGCCCCATTATTCTCTCTGTCATCTCTCCTATGAACCCATTGCAACTTCCATCCTTGCAGAATCAGTGTAAAGATACATGCATATTCTAGACAAGGCAACACAGCACCACCCACACACAGATTGCTCCCGTTACTGCTTCAGGAATGCAGCGTCTTGCTGGATGAGGCATTGTATGCCTCACAAGAGAAGGCTGAGGGGGGACCTGGTGACCGTCTATAAACTCACTAGGGGGGACCAGAAGGGCTTGGGGGAGACCTTGTTTCTCCTAGCACCCCCTGGGATAACAAGGAATAATGACCACAAATTGTTGGAGAGTAGGTTTAGATTAGACATCCGTAAGAACTACTTCACAGTTAGGGCAGCTAGGATCTGGAACCAACTTCCAAGGGAAGTGGTGCTGCCTCCTACCCTGGAGGTCTTTAAGGAGAGGCTTGATGCCTACCTGGCTAGGGTCATTTGAGCCCAGTTTTCCTCCTGCCCAGGCAGGGGGTCAGACCTTAAGATCTGCATGGCCCCTTCTGACCCGACTTCTATGATTCTATGCACTTGTAAACCTCTGAATCAAGCACCTGGATCCAAAAGGAACTGAGCCTGCACTGGGAAGCCCTTCCGAGGCATTCTTTACAGAGAACCTCTACATGGTTTGGAGCTAGAACTGGAAGAGAGAACTTCATCTTCTCATTTCTTCTTCTGTGTTTGAGATTTTTGGCCTACACGTAGTACAGCATCCAACCAGACTTATGCATCTTCCCCATAGGTTTGTATATTTCCCTGCCCTGTGAATATAAAATACAATAGGTTTTTTGGGTGGGGGGCAATTCACTGTGATAAGGCACCATACAGGATAGTGAACCAGTTTAGGATTTGGGACAACCAGGTTCTATTTCTGGCTCTGCTACTTCTGGGTGACCTCAATCAAGTCACTGCCCAGCTTTGTGTCTGCTTCTCCATCTGTAAAATCAGGACAATGATCCTGACCACACTGCTTTAACATCCAGTGCTAAGAGCCTGGTATTTATTATTGGGGATAGCACATTCATCACCATGTACACAAATATAAGGGACTAAGTGAATTAGCCAAGTGTATTGACTAGTTAGTAAGATTAAAAGAGCTCTCTCTCAAACCACAATCTAAAGGCCAGATTTATACAGATCACACTATTCAATACTTACTATCAAGATCAGTCAGACCACAGGCTGTCAGAAGAAGAGTAAATCAGGCTATGGGCTTCCTCTACATCTGGTCTTGTTCCTGGAGAGGTATATTGGGCTCCAGGAGTAGGTCCAAAAATGGGTAAGAAGGGCGCCCCCCTCACCTTGGTTATGCTTTTTATGTGCAATAAGTTCCAAGCTCACTGCCTGGACAGTGCAGACTCCTGCCAGAGCTCCATGTGAACAGTGAGCTCTGAGCTTACCAGGTGATCAGGGTGGGGTCTGGCCAGAGCCTCTGCTCCCACCATGGCACCAGGGGTTAATGTTGCTGCTGTTCACTTTTCCCCTCCCTCACCTCCCACCACTGCTGAATTCAGCAGAATGGGAAAGGAGGGGGCAAGCACCAGTGGTAGCACTCTGTAAGACCCGGAGCTGCATGAAAGAAGGCAGACTCCATGCTGGAAACCCACATCTGACATAGGCAAAGCAGGGTGTGACAGTGCCACTGTGCCCACTCTGGATCTGCCCCTGCTGGGATTGTCAATATTGCTAGAGTGACTGGTCCCAATGTGAGTCTGAAGACATGGTGCAACCTAGAGGTTTGCCAATGAGGCTGTTCTTGGCTCATCCCCAGCAGCTACTCTACCGTTTGCAACAAGCAGTGGAGGTGAGCCAAGAACAGCCTCATCAGTGAATTTCCAGCTCTAGAGTGCATCAATGGACTCAGGTGGGCCAGGTATTCTCAGCCCCATGCTCACCACGATGCTCTGTTGGGACTTAACCAAGTCACAACTTTTATAAGTGACAGTGCATAGGCCAGCAATAGCGTTTGTTTGCTACTAGTAGCAGAAGGGTCTACCGCATATGCCAGAAGAATAATTTCTGTAACTTGTAGATATAGTAAACTGATCTGCTTCTGTGATCCAGGAAGGAATAAAGACCTATGATGTCTTAGCAGCTAATCCCAAACCCACTGAAGTAAATTGAAAGGCTCATGGTAACAGCAACAGGATTTGGATGAGGCTGATAGCGTGTGTTACATTTCCATGAATGCTTGTAATTCCAAAAAGGCAGGAACCCAGGGGCCCTCCCATTTCCATTGTTCTGATATCCACCCCTTCTTGCCCTGTACTGGGTTCTTCAGATCAGAAGTCAGATTGTACACTAACAATTTCCCGTTTGCTTTGACCAGCTTCCAGCTTTATGTCCTTCAGGACAACACTTTTCAGGGGCGCTTAACCTTTTCCTGGAAATTATGATTGTACAATTACTCTACTTGTAAAGAGCCACCTGAACAACAAGAACACCAGTATGTTTCTTCCCAATACCCATGTTACTGAGAAATAATGCCAGGAAATCAAGAGCATAAGTGCTAGGATCCCAAAGGCACAGCTTCAGACAATTTCAGTTTCCTAACTCAGCCTCCTGCTCTTAGAAACATTTCACCTTTGGAAACATGTCACTCATGTTTTCCTTGCCAGGAACAGTTCAGGAAGTGATATTTAAGAGCAATTAGACTGGAACAGGATGCTATAATAAGCCCAGCCTTATATCAGAAACTGAAAATAATCTTTGAGGAACTCCATGTTAAAGTTAATTTGAGACTTTCTATAACAGTATATTTACCTCTAGTGTTTATCGGTGTGTAACAGGACCAAGGCTCCAGGGGTGGCCGTACTACCTTCTTGTGGTCACGTGACTCCTGCTCCTCTGACCCTAGGGTTCCTCCCTTCAATCCTACCTGTCACACCTTGTTCTTAAATTTTGGAAGGGGAGGCTGCCCAAGGATATTAGAATGAGCCCTAATCTGTCTTTGTGTCAGCAGATTCCCCTCACTAAATTGATCCTCCTGGCCCTCATGTGGGTCCCAAGGCACCTGTTGCCATATGAGCTACTTTCATGGCTTCCAACCTTCCCTGTAGCCATGCCCATGCATCTCAGGTATCACCAATCAGTCAGTTCAGTGGGCCCTTGACTTCAGTGTCTTCTCCTGCCTTGTCAGGCTCTGCCACTCAGGTACTGGGCCCTTGGCCCTGTCTCTCTCACTGGGGCCCTGGCCCTGACTCTTGCTTTCTCGAGCTAAACCACATCTTGTGCCCTGCCCCAGTAGGCACAAAATTCACATGACTCCCTGGCACTCTGGGAACTCCTACCTTCCCTATCAGTCCACTACAACATAAAAATAAGCCTCCTAGCCATAACAAAGTCTCACTGGGTCTGAACCCCAACCATCAGCTCCTCTGCTGACACACATTACTTCCCCCTGCCCTAAGCCCTACACCACTGCCAGCTATCAATATTCTGCCTGCCTGCCTGCCCTGGATAGCAGTTGTGTCTCTCAGAAGCTCCTCCACATCCCTCCTATACTAGATCTCTTAGGTCAGACCACCTGCCCTGGTTCAAGCCCTGGGTCTACATGGTTCCCCAAGTCCTGCTCCTTTGGTCAGATGACTTCCCCAACCACCTGCATGAGTTTGTCATCAGGGCCTGATGGCTGGTCTCCATGGCAGCCCACAGCTGCTGTTCTAGCAGCATCCTTGTTGCCCAGGCTAGGCTCTGTCCTACTGCAGAGCAGCTAGCTCTGCAATAAGTACTCCTAGCCTTTAGCATCTACCTACCTATTCTCTTGCAGCCAGCTTATTCTGTGTAGTGTTCCCTAGATTGGCTACAGGATTCCCCTTTTCCTTAATGTGCAGCTCCCTGCTCAGGCAGCAGTGTTTCCTTGCTGCTTACCCTGGTGCACCTAGCCTGCCTCTCTCTGTCCCTCTCCCAGCTGCCTGAATTCTTATCTGTGAGAGTTTTTCCCCTTAAAGTAACAGGATTCCCAACCCCCTGTTACACAGTGATTTAGCATGATTCCTCAATAAACTGAATTTAAAACACATTAACTTGCTTTAATTTTAGCTAGTTATTTACTAGGAAGAGGGCAGACCTAGTATGATTCACCTGTTATTCATATAGAAAAGCACAGTGTCCTCTTTTTCCATTTTTTTTCTTTCCTACAAATAGTTTCTATTTAGTCCTTGCTGTAGCTCCTCATGGTACGTCTGGAAAATGCAACTAAAGACAAAATTGAGGGCTCCATAGACATTGTTTTTAGACAGGACTATTTTAGCATGCTACAACTATAACTGAGCATAAAGTGCACAACTGTCAAAAGGGCTCATTGGCCTAACTCTTCTCCTATTGACAACAGTAGTAAAGCTCCTGTGAATTTCAACAGGAGCAAATTTAACCCTATGTCAAACCCAGTTGGAAACAGCACCCAAATATCTGAAGCTATATGAGAGAAAAATGTGTTTTGTGGTGCATAAATAGGTTTTGTTAATTTTTGAATGTGCAGTGCTAGGATCTAGTTCCTAAATATAATATTATATTATATATATATGCTATATCTATATTGATAGCTGTATCTATATATCTATAAATATATAGATATTCCTAAATATCTATATATTTAGGAACTAGATCCTAGCAATGCACAGCTAACCCCCCCACCCCACCCCCCTGTTACTTATGCAACACAAAACATATTTTTCTGTACAAATATATCTGTTAGTATATAACAGATAGTCATAATCATAAACCCAGAGGAAATCTTGGCCCTACTGAAATCAGTGGCAAAACTCTCATTGACTTAAGTGGGCACATCTACACATGCATTAATACACAATAATTAAAGCATATTAAAGTTCAGTACCTGCAATAACAGGTACTAACTTAATGCAATGTAATTAGTGCTACTGCACAGTAGTGCTGGTGCACGTCTTTTATGTGACACTAACGCTCAATAGACTAATTCTACTGTGCTGATGACTTTCACCATGACCCGCTAATGCACAGTAGAATTAATCTACTGTGCTTTTAGTATCTCATGTAGATGCGCCCAGTGAGGCCATAATTTCCCCCATATTTTCAGGGCATTGGCAAGTGTGAAGGACATGAATGTAAGCATTTTGCACTATTTCAAAGTTCTGTCACAGTATCAGCACAGTAGCACAACTAGGGTGAGGCTACCAGGGCACCTGCCCCAGGCACTAATTTGTGGGGAGGGGGAGGGAGGCGGAAAAGAAACTGCTGCCTCCGCAGCGGCACAATCATGATGGCAGCACAGCAGCAGTCACATGTTGTTCCTGCCCCCGTGTGTCATAGCTGCCCTGGGAACCCGGCTGAGTTGTTACACTTCTGCTTCAGCCAATCATTTAATTTGTCATGATACAAATTGGTTTCTAGAGCTGTGAAAGAGCATGCCTCTCTATAAAGATACATTTAATAGGGCTTCATTACTACCACAAATCCAGCAAACCATTATGAGGAATTTATTCCAAACAGACTGATCTCCCCTTTTGTGGGAATTAGTTATATATCTGCAATGATTAACGATTGTCTTGTTAAATGAGGAGGAACCCTTGGCAATTTGCTGCTTTATTTACCACTTAGAGCATCACCTGCTGGGAGAGATCCTACTCCCATAGAAATCAGCGACTACAAATGGGAGCAGAAAGCGCACTGTTGTAGCTGTTTGTTTGTACTCCAGTAGCAGATCAGTAACACTTGTCCTAGCCTTCGTGCCCATTTTATTATAGTTATTTTATTATAGGAACCAACGTAAGATGAATAACAGAGACTGTGAGTCAGTGTCCTCTCCATAGCCTTGGAGACTCAGGAGTTCCAAGAGGGCATGGAAGCTGTGTCCACAAGAGGTTAACCCATTCAGGGAAAGGTCAGGCTGATGAAGCAGCAAGCCTTCCTCACCTACAAAGCTCTGCTAAGCAGTCATGAGTAGGAGGAAACCACACAAACTAGCTTTGCTCTGCTTTGATTCCTCAAGACTGTCTCTTCCAAGGCCCTTTGAGTTCTCATGCTGAGGAAATCCCCTGGCTAGCCTGAGTGAGAGCACAGAAAGGCTGACTTGTGAGCTGAGGCCATTTACCAAAAATACCGGGAGTATTTTGATCAGCCGAGTTTGGGCAGTGTAGGGAGAGGGGAGTAGCAGTAGTAGTTTATTATTGCTGACATCATCTCCTCTTTGATTTACTTGTTTAAATATTTCTCAGTCCTGTAGCTAAATGTTATGACCAGCATAAATAGAATTTAAAAATTACACACACATCAAAAAGATATACTATCTATAGCTTTCCCCTGAACTGTATCTAGTTACAAAACAAACAAACAAACAAAAATGATCCACCAAGCTGTCTTATAAACTGTTCTCCATGTAATTTAAACGGGCAAACAAAGAGTTACCTTCCTTCTGCCAACGTCTCCAAATAGATTTTTCTGCTTCATTTTCTGAATTAGATTATGCTGGGTTGTAATGAAAGCAGGACAAATTCATTTCTCAAGACACAGCTCTTTTCTGTGAACATGTATTCACCCTCCATTTGGTTTCGTAGCCAGACATTTTTTAGCCCTTGCTCAGCTGTGTATGATGAACATTATGTGAGATTTCAATCTATTAAAATGGCTAAAGGGGAAACCAATTATTTGCTGCACTATATTGTTAAACCTTTTTCCCTGAGATTTCTAGAACAATATCCCCACGGAGACTGGAAATATTTGCTTGGATAATCATTCCACTGAAGCACATGAGCGTGTGCATTTCCCCCTATCCTAATAAATGTGAGATGATATTGGCTGAACTGCCAAGTCATAAATATATGCAAAAAGAACATTCCATGAAAACCCGGAGTTCTGTAAGTTCCTCAATGGCAATGTACGCAATAGGCTTTTAAGTCAATCTACATAACAGCTGAGGCTTGAATGCCCTTTTCATTTCAGTTCCTTAACCAGCTCTATTGATCTGTGATCATATAAGATGTTAGCACTGTAAATATTTAATTCCAGCACCAATGTGATGTTCAATAGCCAGTTATTTAATACCCATTTTCTACTAACAATGTGGCAAATTATTTATTTAACTCTATGAGGAAATAAGTAAGGCAATTTACAGAGTTCCTTGAATTGAGTCCCTTATGCTTCATACATTCTCTGCATTAATGGCTGAACAAAAATGGCTGGAGGTGGTATATCGATAAGGCCCAACAGATTTGACTACTTCTTATGAAAGGTTGGAATTTTCTTTTTCACTTTTCTGTCTCTGACATCATCCAAACATTATCCCTACCCCTTCTTAACTCAACCAGATCCGTCTCTGTCTCTCTAAATACAATCAGCTCTGTAGTTAACCACACCCCATCAATAATCCTCATCAGCACCCTATCAGTGATCCCCATCTCCGGCTTGCCAGAGATTTAGTATGTTCTTATATATTCTGCATCTGGAGACCTCTAAGTAGTTTCAAATGACAGTCAAGATCACTGCTTTTATTCTACAGATGGTGAAACAAGACAGGAAAGTGTAGAGATTTGTCTGAGGCTATTTGACTTAGAATGATGTCAGTGTCTTACATCCTAATTCAGTGCTTGACCCACAGAGCAGTGCTACAGTGATCATTTCTAGACTTACACTTCAAGATCTGAAGACACTAATGAGAAGAGCTGCAAGTGACATTTCTCCTTCGTTTTAGCAAAAGCCATTGGGTTTGTTTATTGGTGTACATGGAGGGAGAGCAGTCCTTCAGTAGACCAGACACAGCCTATGTGATTCTGAGAAATGCAACAGAATGAAGGGGAAAGTATTTCATCTACCACTGCTCTTTCTGAGCTAATATCTGAGCTGAGACTCGACATAAGAAGGTGACTTGTGACTAACGTATTATTAATATTATGGCAGTATTCAGAGGCCCCATTCTAACTAAATAAGCCACAGAGCTGGAACTAGTAATTGGGCCCTCCAGATTCCCAGGCCATTCATTAGCCATTGGACTGTGCTGCTACTTAATTGCCATAATTGTGTTTGTGATATGCATACCTCTTTCCTAGATCAAACCAAACTCTTTTAATATAGGTTAGTGAAAATCCATGATCATCCATCACCACTGACCTGGGATGGAGTTAAGCTTTGCCTAGAGAAAAATGTTCCATTACCTGCTACTAATTCAGTCCCCTAACACATGCATTTTTCACCATAAACTATTCAGGGATGTAAAGATACTAAAAGCAAAGTACTCTCACTTGTAACCCAGATATCAGCCAGCAATTTGGGGCTCTATTATAAATTATCCAATTGGGATATTAAGATATTATACAATGCTTGTAGACATCTGAAACAAAAAATTAGAAGCAGAGTCATACTGGATGCACGGCAAGGATAATTCAGACTGAAAAGAAAACACCCTCCAAGTATGATTAGCCCCCAGGCTGAAAAGTCTTGAGGAAGCAACAAAGGCAGAAGCAAATCTTAAAGAGAAGTATGAAGATCCAAACTATAATTCATGGTGTAAATTCATGGGCAAGAAAGAACAAAGGTAGTGGGAATTCATGGGGGTGCAATAGTTAAACTTTAAAACCAACTGCCAGGAAGGGGCAGTGGCATTTCTATTCAGGCAGCACTGAGGGAGTCAACCAGCTTCATGGTTCATTATAATCGACCTACTTCCTGCTAATCTCTCTTCACTTCACAGCTGAGAACTGTCTAGTCTAATTCAGCTTTTGCAACTGCTACCCCACCATTGTCTCCCAGAGACTAGACTGCAATGTTCTCCACTATCAGTGAGCTTTAAACAGCAGTGGAGGGTTCAATTACTGCCGTATACAGCTGTCTAGCATCTCTGAGGAGCAGTCCAAAAGGTAGGACACGCATAACTGTTAATTTCAGGGGTCAGAGAGATTCTCCAAAGCCATGTCTTGTCTGGGAACTGCCACCCTTTGTCTTATACCCCATCTCAGACAAAGCTCACACAATAAGGCCCTTAAGTAGACTGGGCCAGTAGCCTGGTTTTCCATGCAGCCTTCAGAACTTAACATCAGTAATGTAATGAGCAGTGGGTGACCGGCAATGTTCCCTCTAAGGCTTAGCAATCCACGAGCGTGCTGCTTCGGTGTGTGAGCGCGCCACTTCGGTCTGTGAGCGCGCCGCTTCGGTCTGTGCCTGAATTGATCTCGCCACCCCCTTTCGGCATGCTGAACAAATTATTCTTACAACATTATTTGGGAGAAAAAAGTCTTGAAATATTAAACTATATATATATATTATATATTTTATTTTTTAAAAATCAAAATATAAAACCCTACCAAAACAGAAAAGTTTATGTATAATTCTCCACCTGAGGAGAGCATGCAAAAGAGAATGGATTTCATGTGACAGACATAAATCACCTCATTTAATACACTCTGTAAAGCTCTCGGGTACTGTGAAACACTGAAGGTATGCCTGGTCTGCCCTATCTGGCAAATTTCATCACTCTTTCGAAAATGATCAGCACTGCCTCTGCAGCCTTTGAAAGTGGCGTGGAGCCTTGTGTATCCTGCCACTGGGCAGACCAGGAAGCGAGGAGGCACGTGGCATTGGGGCTCAGGGCAAAGCTTGCCCGAAGGGGCTGGGGAGCTGAGAGGTTCCCCGGAGCCAGCGGAGCCTGCACGGTGCCTGGCTCTGCCCCAGCCCTTGTCCCCACCCCTGCCTCACCTTGGGTAGGAGCCGCTGCCTGCCCCACACCTCTCTCTCTCCGCGGGGGGATGCCAGTGTGGTGAGGAGTGGAGCAGAGCCAAGCACTAACTTATAAAATCCGCCGTGCTCCAGGTTTCTAGGAAGCTACAGCCCCAGCTCCTCTCTGGGCAGGTGCGTAGCATTAAAAAGCTAATGCACGGCAAGATTTTTTTTTTGTGCACCGCCGTGCACACGCACAGCTTAGAGGGAACCTTGGTGACAAGGACACCAGCCCTGGGCACTCACTTAGAGGGGTGCAGGAATGGCAGCCACTGGCACTGCTGCCCCGGTCACCAGTGCTGCTGCAGCAGGTCCAGCTCATGCCACCCAGGATGCAGACCCTGGTCAGACACCTCTGCTCACTATTTATGGCTTTTCAGAGCAGTGTTGGGCAAACTCACTTGAACTGGCATTTACACTCTTCTAGGTTGACTGATGTTGGTCAACAAAAGGTTAGATATAGAGATTTACAGCATTCTTGATTTGATATGCACACTAAAAAGAGCCCCTATGCAGATGATTCAGCCAGCCCTGGCACAGTTATTGCCTGGCCACAATTATAGAACAGATCAGTGTAACTCCTGGTACAGGGGCTCACTTCATCTAGTACTGGCCCGACTGCTGCCTTGGCACCTTCATCCCCTGCCCTCCTCCTGCACCAACTTCCTCAGTCAAATAAGCCACTAGAACTCACACTTTTGAATTCTCTCCATTCTAGGGCCTTGCTTGTTAACATAAAGTTAAACTAAAAAATTGTCATCTCCCTCTTTCCTTTCATAAGTTCAGACATCCACATGGCCCTCCTGGTCTCAGCAGTCCATTAGGGCTGCTAACTTGCACAAAGGGTTTTGCTTCTGCTTGTTGCTGCTGGTGACTCCAGCCAATCCTTTCCCTCAAGTCCACAGGAAGAATTTTTTCCTCAGTGCTCAGGGCCTGGTTCTCTCTGGATCTCTTACAAATCTCTTGCTGCTCTTTACCCTTGTATAAGAACCCAGGTCTCTGTCAAGCTCCCTGTTGTTTTGGATCCCAAGAGACCTCTCCTACCCCTCAGTTCTCTGATGGAGAAAGTCCCTATCATCAGAAGCCTTGCCCTCATGCTGCCATCACATGATACCTGGCAATTCACTGGCCCAAAACCAAACCCATCACCTGCAATTCTATCCCGCTAATTCTATGATTCACCATCATTAGGGCTGGATTCAATGATCTCCCGAGGTCCCTTCCAGCCCTAATGTCTATGAAATCTATGAACCATAAACTCCCTGTGTCATGATGGACAAGTCACTTCAGCCATGTCACATAGAAGCTGCAAGTAAGATTGCAGCACTAGCAACCATACTTAGGCTAGCTCAGGTACCAATAGCAATGAAGCCTCAACAGTACAGACTTAGACTTGCCACATAAGTACCCACCTCAACAGCACAGACTTAGATTTGCCACATAACTACCTGGCATGCTCAGCAGGCTTGAGAAGTTCACATTGAAGCTTGTGTTGTCACTGCTACTGTTACCTAAGAAAGCCAGATTAAAGCTAGCTTGGGTATGTCTCTACATAGTGCAATCACCCCTCCCAAATTTGTCTCTCTGTTCCTCAACTCCACCGCTGCACCATGAAGTAACAGCACTGCCCTTTCTCACAGGGCTGTTGTGAGTGTGCATACACTAAATGATTATGAGGCTCTCTAGTGGGGCTAGAGAATAGGTGCGGATTAAGTACTTTACACATTATGACCTTAGAAAAATAGGGACTAATTTAAGCAGAGAAATTCTGTTGCTGGAGTCTGGCAGCAAGATATCTGAGATATAATCTGAATATAAAACTGGAATGGATTCACTTGTCCTTATTAGGGCACTAGGATTAGATAAGGGTGGAGGCATTCTGATACAACCAAGAAATGGAGGATGGGGATTGAGTAGCATATGGTTTAAAGATGTTAGGAGAAGTATTCATGTGAAGAGTGGAGCCCCTCAATGATACTGGATCCTTACTTGGCAGAGTTGCTTATATTTTCATTGTAAAGTCTGAAGCTTCCTTCCCATCCATGTATCCTACTGTGCATAGAGATTTACCCTATGCTCGTCACTATGGCATTTGAGTACCTTCTAGTACTGTATTAAACACAACTAACATCTGTTATGTGTTTGCTCTTCCAACCTCTCTCGAGGGAGGAAGTGTATGCAGTGCGCTGCTCTGTTTTGGATTAAAAAAACCCCATATATTTATATTTGTATGCACACACACATATCCACCCCCCACCCCTTCTATGCATGCCTCTTCCCCTTTATGAAATGGCAGGCATGGAATATTATTTTTAAATAAGATATTTGTGCTAAATAGCAACCATAAGCCTTCTTTTCCCTCCTCTGATACAAAGGAAGCAATCAGATCATAAATCCTATTCATAAACCCCAGTCTTGCTAGCCAAATTTAAGCACTGACTGAAATGGAGCGATTGCAGCATGTGATTTAATGCCTTTGCTTCCCATACAGAGTTTATTTTCCTCCCTCAGCCTAAATTGCACAAAAGAAAATAGGTTTTGCTCATGATGGATATTCTCCTGGCAGCAGAATGACTGAAACTGCAAAATTGCCATGGCTCAATGACAGTTCTATCTAAAACTAAGAGCCAAGATTAGTCTATTTTATCATAGTTAGGAAGAAAACCCCACACTAATGGGAAAGGGAAAATCACTACTATTTAACAATGACTCCCCTGTTAGAAGAATATCCCTGCATAGCATAAAAGGGATAAGAAATGGTCAGAATGGAATGCAGCCCTGGCAGTTCATTGTGTGTCCTGGAATTAGGTGTTAGACTAGAAAACACATGCACACATATACACATATATGTATCGGAAATCTACATTCATTGTGTCCCAAGCTATTGTATGAAATCGAACTGGCTTAAGGGATTTGAAATCTGAGTTAAGGACCACTGAATTCAGTAAAAGTATCCATACCAGACTGCGTGCATCTGATCTTGGGAGCTAAGCAGGGATGGCCCTGCCTAGTAATTTGATGGGTGACCGCCCTGGAATCCCAGGTGCTGTTGATGTGAGCCAAAGAGTCTTGGCAAATATTAGACTATAGAAAACTGAATGAATGGCAAGATGTCATTTGACCCCTCTCATAACTGCTGAGCTGACAGGAATGGAAAGAAGTTAGTGAAAAGGCTGCCATAAACTTCTATGGGCTGTGGGTCAGGCTGTTGGTTCTTAGAAGGTAGATAACGGGCAGATATCTTACCTGGATGAGTCAATCAGGCTGAGCTATAAAAGTCTGGTTTCTAAGCCAAATCCTGTCTGCTTTCCTCTGGCTTGTACAATCCCCTTGACTTCAGTGGAGTTTGCCAGGTAAATAATGTGAGCATGTGTGTTTCTCTGAAGAGCTGCCATGGATATATACTACAAACTGGTTTGCTCCTGATTTAAAAATGTCTAAATCTTTTGCTTTTCAGGCACTGAAGCTATTGCCATTCTATGGCTGTGCAATTTTTGCTCTGGTATCACTGTGTATGAGTAGGACAGGCAGTATTTAGCAAAAGCAGCCTGCAGCAAATAGTATTGTGTGTTAAATATTCTGGAACCAAAGCAAATTCCAATTTTTAATAAGAGGAAGCCTAAAACATAACTGGACATCTACTGCCAAATTCTCTTCTGGTTCCACTTTAGTAATTAATTGTGCTGGGCAAACTGCTCCAGATAAAGAGGATACTTTGTGCAGTAAAATATTCAGCAAAAGCATCCCCATATTACCCTGCCAATGTTCTTTAATGATGACCTTAAAAGTGGACAGCTTTAAGAAAAAGAGGGCAATTTAGCAGCTACTCTTTGGGTGTGCACAGAAGTCACATTTTTCACATGCTGAGGCCCCTGAAAGTGCTCTGTAGCTGTAACACAACTGTTCACGGATGCAGAGCGCTTTTAAAATGGACCTGTGTACAGGTTCCCTGCGAGGGTTAATTTTGGGCAATTCTGATGGCATCCCATATGTCATTTGTGGGGCTGTCACAGAAAAGATACAGAAAACCTCTGTCTCCTTCCTGGGCAGCCAGGTAGGGGTGGAAAAAGGAAATCCCTGCCTGCTGCACATGTCCCTCCCCAGCTACCCTGCTGCGGTCCTGGGGGGAGCTGGGTTGGGTCTGCATGGTGGAGGGAGGATCCCTTCCCCTGACTTGAGCATCTTGTCAATGGCAGAGGCTGCTGTGCTCACAGCTGGGGCAGGGGGAGCACAGGACTCCCCCCATCTCATGGGCCTGGCCTGCCTCCCCCCCAGGATAGCAAAGGTAGCACAGTGGGGGGATCCATCCCCTGCTGCCCCAGCACTGAGCACAGAAACCTCTGCCACTATCAAAATGGTTGCATGGGGGTGGGAGATGGGAGCCGCCCTTGCCATACATGCCCCACTAGCTACTCCCTACGTGAGCATCTTGACTATGGCAGCCCAAGGCTCTTGAAAATGGTAGCTTCATGGCTGCCATGCCCAAAGCTGGGGTTAGGGGCAGGGGGGGAGGGATATAGAGCCTCCCCTCTGTGTGGCCCAGCCAAGCTACCCTACTGGGGTCTTTGGGGGGGAACTAGGCCAGGCCCTCAAGGTGGAGTGGGCTCCCATTTTTCCCTCTGCCCCAGCTCCAGACATGGAAGCCATGAGGCTGCAGCTATGAAGATGCTCACATGGCGGGCAAGAAGGTGAAAAGAGACACCCCCCCACCACATAGGCCCAGCCAGCTCCCCCAAGACCCCAGCAGGGGTAGCTGGGTGACTAGTCCCAAGGCCTTTTTATCTCATTCATTTGGATGAGGACAAGATAATTTGCATGTTTAAGGCTTAAGGCTTCATATAAACACAGGTTTTCAGACTTGCCTAAGCAATGCTGAACATGTTCATTGCATGTACTAAAGTGCCAGCCACCCTCATTCAGGAAGTTTGCATTAATCAATGTAGTTAATTGAACTGATAATTGTACTTGCTCATGTTAGGTGCAGCTGTTACAGATCATTAGTGCCACTGAAGAGGATGATCTGTCAGAAGTGTTAGCTACATACACTTCTACCCTGGAGCAAAAAATTTGAACTCCCAGCTCCTAAAAGTGCAGTGTGATCACAGGGTCCACACCCACTAGACAAGCTGTACTAGGGGGACTGTAATAAAGAATGGACAGTCCCTGGTGGGTGCTGGGAAGGAGAGAGGGGAAAGAGGGACAGGAGGAGGGTGGGACAGAGAAACATGATTACAATACACACTGTGGCTTCATGTGTTTCTGTCTCCCTCACACACCACAATAAGATCAGCTCCTTACTGTAGCTAGTGTTGTCTTTAATTAAGTCACAGCAATAAAGCACTCTGAATTGTGAAAAAAGCAACTTCTGTGCCCACCCTAAACCAATTATTCAGCTTTGTGCCTTCTGTCCCACCCCCCCCAACCTAGATGATACAAATGTGGGACTCGGGCCTCAGTGGACACAGCCAGCAAACAATAGCTAAGCTGAAAACTAACCCTCTTATGTCTGTAGCCTCCTTGGTTGCCTATACGTGTGCTTGGAGAGGCAGGGGAGGGAATGACATTTTAATTAGAGCAGTTCTTGGGCAGCCGCTCTAATTAAAATGCCTCACCATCGTGTGTATTAAGCTCCCATATGTTTAAAAATGTCCATGGAACACTATCTAAACCTCATTCAATGAGGTTTAGTTAAGTGCCCCACAGACATTTAAAAAAGTGCATAGAAGCGTAATACACGTGATGCTGCAGCATACTAATTTGCATGTGGAATATTTTAATTAGAATGCCAACAAGCATGTGTATAGACAACCCTCGAGTCAGCAGTCCCAGGATTTACTCATATGGATCTACTCCTACTCTACCTAAGGTAAGTATATCCATAGCTTCACTGAGTCCCACTAGGAGCCAAGCCATATTCCCAGTCCTTTTTAATGATCACTAAGTTTCTCAGTTTTAGGGAAATGCTAATTATTCTGTATATCAGACACTGGAATCACCCTTGTTTACTGCAAAGAGCAGACCATCTGCCGAGTTTGCTTATCATATGAGAAAGGCTCCCTACTCTCTCTCTACACTGTAACCTGAGATGCTATGTTGACTCTATCTGCAATTTCTTGATGCTGAGCCCAGGATACAAACCCTGATCTTTGGATTCCTATGCTCCAGCTTCTGGTTGTGTATTTTGACTGTGGGCACTGGGGATGAGATCCTTTGTCCTGAGCACTCAGTGTTAAAACTCCTATTCACTTAGCTGAGGCAGGATTTCACCCTTAGACTCTTTGCTGATCTTGTATATCAGTGGCCTAATCAAAGGCCTCTGTGCTGTGATATCAGCCTGGCCCTGATAATTAGCTTCTCTGGGTGGCTCTTGGATTCAGATCCTTGGCACTTGTTCTCTAGCCCTGGCGGCCTCTCACAGATCTTCTTGGCTGCCACATGCACGCAGTTTGGATCAGAGACAGACACTGATATTTCTAATACCATGACAGGCCTTCCTTCCTCTAGACCACCCAGCTTATCTTGTTGGACATTGTATTATTGGGCTATGCACCAAGCCACGGCCATTCAGAGGGGGATATAAAAGCAATTTCATACCGTACTGTCATGAAAGCAAAATGAAAGGCTGTTTGTTATTAACTAAGAGACCTCAGTGTGCTCACTGCTAAACAAACCTCTGGGAGGACAAACAGTCAGCAAGTTCCACACTCACAGGCTAATTTGGATATTGGGTACTACAGTTCAGACACACAATATGCACAGGTTCAAGGTCTAATTTCACAATGGGGCAGATGCCACTAAAAAACGTGTCTCCAGATAGCTGCCTCTGAATTAGTTTTAAAATGTAGCTGATTAAAGAGATTAAAGCTTTTTGCTACGCAAGGGGCATGTCTACACGTGTGCCTGACTGTGTAATAACCACCGGTACTGTGCAGTTCCAGCACTGCATGCATCGTTTCTGACCCTACTGTGCAGGAGCAACAAGTTACTGAGCAGTAGCTCGTTGCTACCGCACATTTGTCCTCTGATAAGCTGTACCTGTGTTTGCCCCAGAACAAAAATATCTTGGGATTGACATATACATATCACCCTTTGCATCACAAGGGGGCATCTACATGTGTGCTTTACTGCAGAGTTGTCTAATTAGCTCTGCAGTAAAGTGTCACCATCTACATGTGCAATGCTTTTAGGCTACAGGAAACTAATTAACTATGTCCAGGACAAGTAGTATCCTACAGCAGAGTCATTTAGTGTGCCAAAATGCATGAGAAGATGGTGACTAGGACTGGTTGGGGCATAAGGGGCAGCCCTACTCTGTAGCACCCTTGTGCCCCAGCCAGCCTCTCCACAGCACATTGAGCCAGGGTGAAAAAGCTCTGGGCTTGCAGGCTGAACCCCTTGGACCCCTGCCAGCTGGGGCTGCTGTGCCCCGGCTCAACGTGCTGCAGTTCTGGGCACATGTGTAAACGCTGCACCTAGAAGCAATAAACCCTGGCATGAACTGTGCCGGAGTTTATTCAGGTGCATTAATAGCATGTGTAGATGCATCCAAAGTTTAGTGAGCAGCTGCTGAATGTCATGCTGCTTTTCTGCCACTGATTCAATGATGCAATCCCAAGATGCAATTTGCAATATCCTGGGATACATTGTTACTATCTCTAATTTGTGAAACTTTTAGAATTCATCTGTACGATTGTACTTTGTCCCAGGATAAAATGTTTTTTCCCAGGATAAATGCAATGTCTGTTTGCAGCCCTAGGATGATGTATGTAGCAGCTGCATGCAAGGTTCCCTCTAAGCTACACATGTGATCAGCCGCGTACAAAAAAAATTCTTGCCATGCATTAACTTTTTAATGCCACGCACCGGCCTGGAGAGGAGCAGGGCTGCGGCTTCCTAGAAACCTGGAGTGCAGAGGAGGCACTGGGGCCAGTGGTAAGTTACCGCTTGGCTACACTCCACTCCTCGCCATGCTGGCATCCCTGCGGGGGGAGAGAGCGGTGCGAGACAGGCAGCGGCTCCTCCTCAAGGTGAGGCACGGGTGGGGACAGGAGCTGGGGCAGAGTTGGGCATCACACGGGCTCCGGGGAATGGCTCCGCTCCCCAGCCCCTTCGGACGAACTTCGTCCCGAGCCCCAACGCCATGTGCCTCCTTGCTGCCTGGTCTACCTAATGGCAGAATGCACAACACTCCACGCCACTTTCAAAGGCTGCAGAGGCATGGAGGCGGTGCTGATCATTTTTGAAAGTGTGATGAAATCTGCTAGATAGGGCAGACCAGGCATACCTTCAGTGTTTCACAGTACCCAAGAGTTTTACAGACTATATTAAATGATGTGATTTATATCTGTCACATGAAATCCATTCTCCTTTGCATGCTCTCCTCAGGTGGAGAATTATACATAAACTTTTCTGTTTTGGTAGGGTTTTATATTTTAATTTTTTAAAATTACAATATATAATATATATAGTTTAGTATTTCAAGACTCTTTTCTCCCAAATAATGTTGTGAGAATAATTTGTTCAGCGCACCGAAAGAGGGAGGGAAGACCAATTCGGGAACAGACTGCAGCGGCGTGCTCATGGACTGAAGCAGTGCTCTCACACACCAAAGTGGCGCGCTCACGGATCGCTAAGCCTTAGAGGAAACATTGGCTGCATGCTCTGCTGTACATAACATCTGTTTTTGTGGTGTAAGATTCATGAGGTCCATCACAGTCAAGATCACAGTTCAGAGCAGGTTAATCAGTGTTTCCAACTCATGATTTCCACATAAGATTTGCTGTTTTACTTAAAGCTTCCAGCACCTAGAATCATGTTACCTTGGGAGAATTTTAGCTTGAGTTTGTTAAACTAATTTTAACCATCCTAACTATGGGAATAAAACTAGGAATTATAATGACTGAGGGCTCACACCTCTAAAGCTGAAAAAAGAAAAAAGACTCTGAATTTATTGTTGTTACAAATCTCATGATTTTTAAGGAGGTCTCCTGATTTTTTAGAGTGTAACAATTTTTCAACTCTTGGAGCTGGCAATTCTGTTAATATCCAGAACTAGTGACTTTTGCCCCTCAAAAGCTTTATCTCTTCATCTCTTGGGAGCTTTGCTGGGTTAGGGCACCAGTCTCTGGTTGCTTTTGTTTCAGACTATGATTGGCAATTATTGTCTTTTCAAAAACTGAGTGTGACAGACACATCAGGGTTTCTGAACTGAAACACGTTCACTCCTCAGGCTACATCTATGAATCCAATGCAAATGAAAGCAAGATAGCCACTGCCTTGCATATGGTATAAGCATTCACATCTGAGCAAACTGTGTAAGATGGTATCAGCCTGCTCTGCTACAATTTTATACCCTCACTATAATGTTTCTGTTTTAATTAAAAGAAACTCACCAAGCATTGCAGAGAAAGAAATGAAAAGATTTTATCTAAGACTGGTTGAAAATTTTCCAGTGAAGTTGTTTTTGAAAGGAAATTGGTCTACTGAATAACCAACATTCTTCATGACGTGTGTCTGCCCTTCAGGAAAAAGCAGTTTTTCATTAAAATACACCACAGACCACAACAGCAAAAACCTCTACAACATCCTGAAAACAAAAAAACACCCAGTAAATAGAAAAAAAGGGAGATTTAGCACAAAACCTGAACTATTTTAATTATGAAATGCTGCCAATTGCTACTAAGTTTGGGTACCGTACGCTTCTGTTCTCCTTGATGTGCTGTGATCCATAGCTGAGCTCCATCTCCCATGCTGCATTATGGTAATGTGAATGCCACAAAACGCTACCTCCCCTTTCTAAGAGACATGGGAGCCTTACTAAGGCCCCCTGTACATGTGCAGGTAAAGGTGAGAAGGGATCTAATGTGTGATTCACACAATTGTGCTTCCTGCCATGCTACACATGTATGGCAAGAGGTGTGATTTGATTCCATCACACTTTATTGCCAGTGCAGGGGGAGCAAAGGAAGAAGCAAGCTCCAGTGGCTGGGAGCCCTACATACCCCATTTGAGAATCTCCCAGTCAGAGGGGTGCCCCATGCACCCTGGAGCTGGAAGATCGCCGCTGCAATGATCTCAACACCATGGTAGGGCAGGGAAACCCCCAAGGCTGGAAGACTGCTGCTGCAGTGATCTCCTCACCCCAGGGGTGCAGGAAAACCCCTAAGGCTGGAGCATCACCACTGTGGTAAAACCCTAGGGTCAAAGGATCACTGCAATACTTAAAACTTAATTCCTCTGTCATTAGAAATCGTCTTCTAATTTCTAATCTCAATTTGTGCATGACCAGTTTGTGGCCATTTGATTTTGTGCTGGTACTGATTTTTAGCCCCCAAAAGCTCTTCACCCTCCTGGGGGTATACTGGTACTCTTGCCATTATTTAGAACATCCATATGTGCCCTGCAGTGGCAGAGCATTGGCAATGACTTTGTCGCTGTGTTTTTATTCACCCCACAAATATTTTTTGTAAAAAGTAATGGTATCCCTTCTCAACAGCTAACCTTCTCTCATAAGAAAAGATCTCCATTACCTTAACTATTTTAGTGGCATTTTTTTTGCCTCTGTTCCCGTCTGAGATTGCCTTTTTTGATTTTTTTGATTTTTTTTTTTTTTTTTACCAGAACTCTACACTATATTTTAAATAGGTTTTAAAATGCCCTGTAGAATGGAACTAGTACTTACTTTTCCTACTGAGTACTCCCTGCCTAAGACACCATAGAATTATATTGGTCTTTTTCAGTCTTCCCACAATCCACCTAACAGCCAGGTCCCTCTGTTCCCCGACTGTATCCAGTCTATGAACACTCATCTTATAGCTGAAGTCCTTACTGTTGGTCCATAAGTGCTTGACTTTGATGCACAAACATTAGCGTCTTGGCCAAAGCAAATTCTAACAGCACTGAGGCCATGATCATCCAAAACCAACTTTGCTGGACAGGTCATGTTTTTCGCATGCCTGACTCTTGCCTTCCAAAGATAATCTTTTTCTCACAGCTGAAGCAAGATCAGCAAAGTAGCAGAAAGCAAAGAAAGCACTTCAAAGATACCCTGAAGGCAAACATGAAGAGGTGTAACATTGACATCACCCAGAGGGTGGTGGTGGATGGGTCTTATTTGACCTGGAGGGATATGGGCAGTGGGGTTCCCCAGGGCTCGGTCCTCGGGCCCGCACTATTCAATATCTTCATCAGTGACTTGGGTGAGGGGGTACAAAGCACCCTGTTCAAGTTTGCAGATGACACTAAGATGTGGGATGAAGTGGGTATGCTAGTAGGAAGGAACAGGCTGCAAGCGGATCTAGACAGGTTACAGGGGTGGGCCAAAGAGAACAGGATGGGGTTCAACACTGACAAGTGCAGGGTAATGTACCTGGGGAGGAAGAACCAGCAGCACACCTACAGGCTAGGGAACTCCCTTCTCACCAGTGTTGAGACAGAAAAGGATCTTGGAGTTATTGATGCCACAATGAACATGGGCTGACAGTGTGGGGACGCGGTCAGGAAGGCCAGCTGTACCTTGTTGTGCATCCACACATGCATCTCGAGCCAGGTCCAAGGAGGTGATCCTCCCCCTCTATGCGGCACTGGTCAGGCCACAGCTGGAGTACTGCATCCAGTTCTGGGTGCCGCACTTCAGGAGGGATGTGGCCAACATGGAGAGGGTCCAAAGGAGGGCCAGCCGCAGGATCAGGGATCAGCAGGGCAGGCCCTACAAGGAGAGGCTGAGGGACCTGAGCCTGTTCAGCCTCCAAAAGAGAAGGCTGAGAGGGGATCTAGTGGCAGTCTACAAACTAGTCAAGGGGGACCAGCAGGCATTGGGAGAGTCCCTGTTCCCCCAAGCAATCCCAGGAGTTACAAGAAACAACGGACACAAGCTAGCGGAGGGTAGTTTCAGGCTAGACATTAGGAAGTGCTATTTCACTGTCAGGGCGGCTAGGACCTGGAACCAACTTCTAAAAGAAGTGGTGCTGGCTCCTACCCTGGGGGTCTTTAAAAGGAGGCTGGACGAACATCTGGCTGGGGTCGTTTGACCCCAGTAGTCTTTCCTGCCCTGGCAGGGGGTCAGACTAGATGATCTCCTCAGGTCCCTTCCAACCCTACCAACTATGAAACTTGGAAGACCTTTGCTCAGGACCAACCAAAATGGAGGAAGGCTCTTTGGGAGGGACATCAACACTTCGAAACAGCTCATCAACAGGCAGCAAAGGAAAAGAGAAACAGGTGAAAAGAACATCAGAACATCCAACGCAGCAACACAGTGCCCATCCCTCTTGGAAACACCTGTCCTCACTGCAGCAAGACCTGTGGATCTAGAATTGGGCTATGGAGCCACCTGCGGACTCACTATTAAGATCCTTGGAAAATAATTTTACTCATTTGCAAGTGATCACTCATCATCATTTTATCCTGTTGGACTTCAGATTATGGTTTCATTCTGCCACGTTACCTAAAACTTCCTGTACTGGCATAAGGTAGTGCAGGGTGGCACCTGAGTAACTAACTGGTTCAGAGAGGCATGAGTTTCATAGAACCAACTTCATCAGATGTTATGAATAGACCGGCAGAGAAAAGTTTACACATAAGTTACAGCTAGAACCAGTTAGTCTCTAAGGTGCTACACTGTCCTTCCTTTTGCCTGACTTCAGACTAATGTGGTTAACCACCTCTGTTTTCCCATACAATAATTTGTAATGGCAATATCTTCCAGTTTGGAGTTATCTGGTCCCAGTATCAAGCAACTAAATAAAAATGTTAAACAGCACAGGTCCTAAAATCAATACATACGAAACAGCACTACTAATGATTCTCCAGTGAGGTAACTCACCTTTTGGAATAACCTGCTGTAGTTTCCTTTTGAGCCAATTCCTTATTCACCTTACGTTTGTAGTATTGATCTCCATCTTTTCTAGCTGCCCAATAGTTTCCCATGGGACATGGTATCAAATGCTTTGCTTAAATCTAGATAAATTAGGTTCACTGCATTGCCTTTATTCAAAAAAATCAGTTATCTTGTCACAGAAGGATATTACATTAGTCTGACACAACTTTCCTTGAATAAAACTGTGTTGTGTTTTGTCCCATTTTCTTTTGATTTCTACATCTTTGATTATTCTTTCCTTCAACATCTATTCTAAGAGCTTACATGTTACTGAAATCAGACTAACATGCCCATAATTATATGGGACACTACTTCTCCCTTTGTTGAATACATAAACAGTACAACTGAAGTCTGCGCTGACACATTAACTGAAGATCTGTGCTAAAGATCTGTATCTTGTTATCACATGATTCTTTTGATATCCTGGGATGGAGATTATCCCAGGCGTCCAATTTTTTCATGGTAAGTAATTCAAATTTTTCTTCTACCTTAGGTCTAGTTGTTCCTAAAGTACCCACCATTAGGAACAACTACCATGTGGTACCCAACCACTGTCCTCAAATACATTGTCAACATTTCTGAAGTTGGAGGCAAAATATTTATTTAGTTCTTGGGCCATATTTACATTATCCTTGATTCCCATCTCATTGTCACTATATAGCAGCCCCACTTCTTCCTTCCTAATATTTTTTTTTAATGTATATGACCAAAGAAGCATTTAACATGTGCCTTTAATTTAGTCTGTTCAAAGTGGATGTAGAATACTACGAAAGTAGGACAACAGCATCTTAAATTCACTTTGCACACAGGTAAACTTACAGGTGAAAACGGCTAT
This sequence comes from Alligator mississippiensis, assembly GCF_030867095.1. Taxonomy (NCBI): domain Eukaryota; kingdom Metazoa; phylum Chordata; order Crocodylia; family Alligatoridae; genus Alligator; species Alligator mississippiensis. Next base: position 183,765,080 of record NC_081827.1, read on the forward strand.
ATAAGGCATTTTAAAACTAGGCCTTTATACCTATTTTCACAACGTTACCTCTGGATTCAAAGACTGAATTCCCTGAGTAGGGACGGTAGGATTTATCCCATGCACATTACTGCCATAGGAACATTTTTTTATCTGGGTAGGCATTGAAATTAAAGATCTCATAGAAAAATTGGGCTGGGAGGGTTCTTAGGTGGCCAGCTCCCTCTTCATGATAGGATCATTGCTCTCTAAGTCATTCAGGCCAGGTATTTGTTCCCTTTTCAAAAGACAGACATCATATTTGGCCTTTTCCAGCCAACCTGGACCTCACCTCTATGAGTTCCCAAGAAAATAGTATATTTCTCTGCAATTACCTCAGCAAATTCCCTGAGTGCTGTTTTGAAAGAGCTGGATGTTCATGTGGACCTTTCACTTTGGTGGAAGCCTCACCTGAACGTGCCTTCTCAGGCTCCCACAGTCCGAGGCAGCCTGTCACAGGTGCTATTTTTGCCTGTAAGAATCATTTACTCACCTTCACTGTCCTTTCTTCAGGGGTTTTGGGCCACCAGATCCACAGCAATCCCTTCCCTGACTGTTTCCAATGCCCCACCTGAATTGCTTGGGATTGACAAGGAGGCAAGCTCTGTGTGGTCACTCCCTTTTTTCCCTGAAGATGGGTACCACAGAGAGTAAAGCTCTAAAGGTTCAGTGCTTTGGTAGCTCCTTGCTCAGACTAGTCAAACATTCCCAGGAAGGTGCCTTTAAAACATGTTTTCCATCTTCTGGATCTACAGGGCATCCTTCAGCACTCACTCCTTTGCAGACTGGAACTGGAGATAACTCCAGAGCAAGAAGATGCTTCTATAGTCACGTACAGGGGGAGCTCTTTGAGTAGCATGCCCTTCCCTTTGACATCAGGGCAGCAACAACTGACCTCGTCATCATTCGTCCATCTTTACCAGGACCACGTGGAAGGCTCCCCTCTCCTGCTCCCCTCCTGAGCACTTCATTAATGAAGTATGGCTGGTATTGAAGCTACCTCTTACTGGCCTATTTGCCTATACTGGGAGGTTAACATAGCTGCAGCCAGCATGGAGGCCCAGGCCCTCTATGCAGTTGGCTGTGTTTTCTGCAGGGTCATGGATGGACCCTGAAGCCTGCACCCCTCTCCACGACAGGATAATTAGAAAATCTCTCTGAAAAACCCAGCAGATTTTCACATGCCCTCATTTTTAATACTTTACCATGAAAGGCTTTCTTTTCTGCAAGTACAGCCTTAGTATAGGGCTACCACACCAATAAGCATTTACTTCCATTTTATATCCCTGCCTGCTCTTTGTTTGGGCTGCCTCTCCCAAGAAACTGAAAACAGGGCTGCAAGAAGGGACAAAACCAACTGAATTTCCTCCATGAGGACCTTGTTAGAAGAGGTGTTCCTGGTAGTAAAGACTAGTTAGGGATCACAGAACATGCTCAGACAAGGATGCTCAAACCTCTCCTTGATGACTGAGGCATAGCAGCTATTGACAGCTAGCATGGGTCACAATGAACAACACCTAAGGGCCTGCTGACAGGGGAAAGGGCAGCTCTGAGGTAGGCTACAACTTGTTTGCTTCAAACACATATAGACACACAATAATGTAACAAGCACATATACAGACATACATTCATCTAACAGCAAAGCTTCTAAAAGCGGCAAGAGGCACTGGAGGAAAAGATGCTTCCTGTGCAGTATGGAGTTGTGCTCAGTTACTATCTTCCTATACCCCAGCCTCCAAAAAGGGGCAAAAAAAGGAAGCAGTGGGGGACTATGCCTGTTAGTAATCAGATCTACTGGCCACTCTGTCTCCCTGTCTAAATCTGCAGAGGGTACAATAAGTGCCACAGGTTTGCAAGCACACCCTAGCTCAGCTGTGTGTACATCAATACAGCTTTGGCCTACAGTATAGGAATAGGATCATAGGCAAGTAGGGCTAGAAATAACTTCATGCAGTCATCTAGTCCAGGCCCCTGCTCAAGGCAGGGTCTTTCCTGACTAAACTATCCCAGAAAAGTGTCTGTTCAACCTGCTCTTGAAAATTTCAGGGGATGGAGATTCTACAATGTCTCTAGGTAGCCTGTTCCCATACTTGACCACCCTCATAGTCAGAAAGTTCCTCCTAATCTCTAACCTATATTTCCTCTCCTTTATCTTGAGTCCTTTGCTTCTAGTCTTGTCCCCTACAGCTATAGAAAACAGCCCATCTCTAGCTTCTATATATTGTCCTTCAGGTATCTGAGGACTGTTATCAAATCCCTGCTAAGTCTCCTCTTCTCCAAACTAAATAATTCTCATTCTTTCAGCCTTTCCTCACAAGTCATGCTTTCCAGACCTCTAAGAATTTTTGTTGCTCTGCACCGGACTCTTTCCAATCTGTCCACATCCTCCTTGAAGTGTGGAGCCCAAAACTGGACACAGTACTCCAGGGGAGGCCTCACCAGAGCTGGACAGAAGGAAAGAATCCCTTCTTTTGATTTGCAAGTGACACTCCTGTTAATACAACCCATTATATAATGCACTGGAGGAGGGTCCTACCCAGAAGCAGTGCAAATTCTACCTTTAAAAAACTTATTCTATGATCCCTGAGTTTAAATTAAGAAGGGATTTGAATGAAGACTAAGTCAACAAATATACCTGACAGGGCAGTTTTAAATAGTATTAGCTGATAAGAACAGCCTTTTAAATAGCTTGTTTTCACAAAAAAAAATGACTAAAGGTAATATTTCCCTGAAATGGAATTTTGTAATGTGTACAAGACCCAAAATAAACGGACTGTTTATGTGTGGCCCAGGAGTGCAGTTGCAAAATAAGAATGTTGGTTAGTGCATATGTTGCAATGCACTGATCATTTTGGTGTCTGGCTCAGTCTCCTGCATCAAGCAATGCACAAAAGAACAACTACTCACATGAAAGGTCATTGTGACTTTGTGTGTTGACCCTCTGCCAAAGAATACTTTGAAACTGAAATGCACCCGGTTTGTAGAAAACCACAGGCCTCAAATGAATAGGAAGTGTGTTTGCTGCATATACCTGTACACCTACAGGAAACTAAACAGCTGTGCTGAGATACCTCCTTCACTTATAGTGCTCCCTCCAGTCCTCTTGGATGTAACGTGACAAGAGTTGCTGTATGCTTCTGAATGATACTTCATCCCAGTTTCCAAAAATATACTTCTGAAGTATCCTCATAGCATGGCAGCTGCAGCTCTAGTGCTGTTACAAAGGGTAAAGGAGGGAGTTAAAATAACCCGCTTATTGTTACAGGCATGTAAACAGTGCTGTCCAGCATTTTCAGACCTGCTCATGACTTGTGACCAGTGTCTGCTACTGTGTTCATGTTTGCTTTCCTGACATTGCCAATCCCCAGTGAGTCTGTTACATCGTTTGGCTAAATAGAGACAGTCAAAAAGCACAAGGCTAAATTGATTCAATCTTTGCAGGTTAGTCTAAACTGCATGGATTGAACCAGGAAGCAAGTGAACAAACATTCACTTTTGATACTGGAAATGGAACCACATGCCTGCAGTGGCTCAGGCTTGAAGCTGGGGGAGCACTAGAGCAAGCCTTCCCTTCCCTTCAGCAGTGGCCAGAAAGCTGGAGGAAAACTGGGAGAGAAGCCCTCCAGGCTTTTTCCCCCTTGAGTGGAGGTGGGGAGGGCTGGTCAGGCCCCAGCAGGCCAACTGAGTATGATTTTGGGGGTGTGGGGGGGTTAAACCCCAGCTGGAGTATGTCTGGGGAAAGGTGGGGGAAGCAGCCCCTGCTAAGTTTTTCCCCTGCTTCCCGCTGGAGACAAGGGGGAAGGGGAGGGGGGGAAGGTGTGGCTGGCCCCTGGCCCCGGCTGGCATGCTGAAGCAGATGGGAGGGAGAGGGGTTTAAATCCCCTTCCCTCACCTCTGCCTCAGCATGCCAGCCTGGGGTCAGCATCTAGTCAGGCCCCCCATCCCCTCTGTTGGAGCAGTGAGTGGGGAAAAGGCAGGCAGGGGCTGTTGTGCCTCTGCAAAACAGACCCTGGCTGGGGTCCCATGCAGGCAGGAGAGGGGGTTTAAACCCCCACTCCCTCCCTTCTGCCTAAGCATGCCAGCCCCAGCTGACATCTGGCCAAACTCCCTGCCCCCTCTGCTTGAGCGGCAAGCAGGAATAGCTTGTCAGGGGCTGCTCCATTCCTGCCAGGCAAACCCCACTGGAGGACCTGCACGGATGGGGGAGGGGGCTTAAAGCTGGTCTGGCCCAGGGTCTGGGGACCCCCACTCTCCACTCCAGCGGTGAGTGGGGGAAAAGTCTGTGAGGAGCTGCTCCGCCCCCTCCAGGTAGACTATGGCTGTGGTTCAGAGCCAGGTTTCCCACCCCAACCCCCTTCTCAGCCAGCTGGAGCAGTGATAGTGCTCCAGCTAGGGAGCAAAGTGGTAGAGCCAACCTTGCTCTGCTGGAGCAGACAGCACCTACAGCCCAGCTCAGGGCTGCAATGCATCCTGGTATGCTGGGGGACTGTGATTTAACTTGAACTAGGAAGGGGTCTGGGACAAAAGTTTTATAAACTGGTTTGAACTAAATCAGTTAAGTCTGAGACTACAGTCCACCAGATTTATCTTAAACCAGTTTTGGCCAGTTTGAAAGTGGCTTATGCACACTGAACTTCTGTTCCATTACTGGTTTCTGATCACTGAAACCGGTTTACATGTAACTTCTGTGTCTAGCCTTTGGTTCTGATCGGCAAGTTTCTATGGTATGAGGTGTCATTTTAACACTCCTTAGTATATGAATTGGGCAATATTTTTAGGATGGGGACAAGTATCCACAAGGGACTATGACAGAGCTATCAAACTTATTCTCAGCAGTATGATAGATTTGAACCCAAGGACTACATTCAGCTGATATAAATATAGAATAATTCCACTGGAATCAGTCTCTCCCCCTAACTAATGATACTAAAACTGGCTCCAGGTCTCCAGAGGTGAAAGACTCGTGTATTAACACCTTGGGCTATCCAACATCCCTCCCCACAATACTGTTTATGTTGAAAGATAAAAGTAAAATAATAATCCTAAAGCCTTTAAATGCACATAAAAATGGGAGTGAAGAATTAGTTCAGTAATCCAAAAGGATAAGTGGGAGATCACAGAAATAAATCATATAGTAATGATGGTTGGAACAACATGCCCGATCCAAATGTCATAATAGCAAACATGAGATATATAAAAATGATTTATGGAGAAATTATCTTCACAAAGTAAACAAAAAGAACAATGGAATGGAGAATACAGACAACAGAATGATCGATTATACTGCTAGAGTCCTGTTCCGCCAAATGTCTTTTACAGGACTGAAGATCTGTATGTTATTTCAATTCTGAGTTTTAGAATTCATAAAAAGATGCAACTCAAAGAATTGGTTTCTACTTCCAGAGTAAGGCTGAAATTTTCCACTTTGATACGAAATCTGCAGGTGCCAGGTGAGAATTTATGGGCCATTTGAAAGTAATTCCCATCGTCAGTGACAGATTTTGTTGTCCATTTCTATGCTGTGTTGTCATAAAATATACTTCCTTTAAAACCACATTAAAAGATCATCATTTAGACTAAGGCTGTCCAATTTCTCACTGGCTGGAGGCTGCACACTGCATGGGCCACACCAGGGAGGCCACACTCCAATGGGTGCCACAATAGTGCAAGCCAAGTTCCTCACCACCACCCAAGTAGTCCTCCCCACCACTGAATCCAATACATGGGTAGCCCCCTCTCATCACTCTACCATCTGAATGAATAAATAGCCTTCTCACCCCCAGCTCACCAGCCGTGGGCTCCTGTGTACCACACAGGAACAGATGCAGGGAGCAGAAGCTGTAGCCAGAACAAAATGGGGCTTGAGGTGGGGAAGGGGGTAGGGAACGACCCAGGGCCATAGATTAATCCCTTGTGAGCCATACGTGGTGAGACCCTCCAGTTGAACAGCCTTTGTTTGGATTGCAAAGTCAAGGGCCCTGGGTTATGAAATGCTAGAATTACATATGCCCTTGCAATACTAATTTGTCTCACTTATGCCTGCAGTTTTCAATGCAATCCTTTAGTATGAAATGTAATAGGATTATGATTTTACCACAGGCTTCATTCAGTGCACTGGAAGAATATTGCTTAAGCAATGAGATATATGGAGTGATGAGAAGAAAAAGAACAGCTGTGGACTCCAGCACACCACCCCAACTCTGGTCAGTGTTAATTTCTTCGAGGGCAATTTTATGTTGCCCATCACTACAGTGTCTGATTGTTTCACAGACATGAGTAACTGCATCCCCACAACACACAAGGAGCAGGAAAGTATTATATTTATCTCACAGCTGGGAAACTAAGGCAACAGAAAGACTAGGGCTCAAATTTGCAAACTTGTCCACTGACATTATGTTGCCTCAGTGACTGATTGCCACATGGGAGACACCCAGGGGCTTATTTTTCTAGAGCATTTAGCATCATCTTATGTAGTTTAAGTATTAGTAATTAACTATACTAAAATGGGTACAACAGCTGGAAGAAAGCAGCCCTCAGTGAAAGGAAGTTCTTTAGGTCTGACTCTCATATACCTCCAGCTCCTTCAGGCCAATGATGCAGACGTCTGCTCCAGTGATGGCTTTTGTCAACCAAATGACCTTGATTTACAACTGGCAAAAACAACTTATTTGGGAAGATACACAGTTCCCTTATCTTACCTCCAAAGCAACATCCCAGGGGACAATGGGCTTCATTTCCCTGGCTGACTTGAGCGAGGTAAGAGAATCCAGTTACTTTCTGTACAATAAGATCCAGAGTGCTGATTTCAGGGACTTTTCAGTGCAAAGCCATTTAAGAGGAAGAGTCCAAACAATACGCTAAATTCCTTTTACAGAAAGGAAACTCTAGGGCTGATCCTTATCTTGGTAGAAACTGATGTATCTTCATTAACAACTATATCTTCGATTTGTATCAGCTGAAAATTGGCACCCATGTACCTTACATAGCAAAATCTGGTACTCTCTGGGCACATCTACACATGCAGCTAATTTGAAGCAATAAACTCTGGTGCATATCACGCTGGAGTTTATTGCTCCTAGGCACCATGTCTTCACATGTGCCTCGGACTGCAATACGTTGAGCCAGGTCAGAGCAGCCCCAGCTGGCAGGGGCCCTGGGGGATCAGCCTGCCAACTTGGGGCTGCTCCAATCTGGTTCAACATCCTGCAGGGGGGGCTGGCTGGGGCCCGAAAGTGCTCCAGTGTGGGGCTAGCTGGCAGGCAGCCCCTGCACTGAAGCACCCTCGTGCTGTAGCCAGCCCCAACAGCGTGCATTGCTGTGCTGTGCAATAAATAACTCTGCAGTGGGATCGTACTTGTATTTACTTAAAGAATTTACAAGTACGATCCTACAGCAGAGTTTAATAGTTTACTGCTGCCTAATAGGGCCACACATGTAGATACAGAAACTTTACTGCGGAGCTAATTAGGCAGCTCTACAGTAAATGTCTTGTGTAGATCTGCCCTCTTTTTACTAGCCACTTTATCTTTAATTCTTCATCAGAATCAGTGAGCCTTGTAAATTCTGTATATAAATAAATACTACAAGAAGTGGCAGGAAGAGTGGCTTTTTCTAGGTCTGGCCTGAATGACCCAAACTCCCAGCCCTCACTAGGGAAGGATTACAGAGTACTCCCTTGCTATAAAAAAAAGCAGGGAAAGGTTTAGGACCGTGTCAATTTTACAGCGATGTCTTTAAAAGGAAACATAAAATATTAAGAAATCATTACCTGATTTAAACAACCATGATTTTAGCACCTTTTAAAATTGAACAGGCTCATTCAAAGACTAACTATCCTGGAAAATGTTCAAACCAAGATCAGTCATCTACTTCATCAGGACATCTTGCAAGACTGCTGCAAGTTTCTCCCTTTCAGCTAGAGACTTCCATAATTGAAGTACAGAGGACATTTCAGCTTGGCAGAATGTAATTACCTGAGCTGGATTTAGGCCAGCACAGAAGGGTTGTTACTCTCTTCCTCAGAAAAATGTCCTGGGATATTTAATGATCAAACGTGGCCAGGGCCTCAATTTCATTTCTCCTCTGAAACCTGAAAACCTTCTTTTAAAACTGAGCAGTTGTTTTGCTTGAGCCAAATTCCAGAAGATGCTGAACACTTTAAACTCCCAGTGATGATGGGCTCAGGAAGCATTCAACACTTGGCAATATCAGGCACTATATTAGGAACATAAAGGTTAAGATGTCTTGTAATCAATTTATGTATTTATTTTAAGTAATAAAGAGTGCAAGACAGTCTGGCCATTTCTATGAATCTGGGATACCCGTGTGAGTAGTGAAGAACATGTCAGCCAAATGTTGCTGACTATCTGCCTGAAGGCTAGTAGGAAATACATTAGCAGTGCACAGCAACAGACTAGTTACAATAATGCCGCCACATCACAACCAGTAGCAGGTATGCTAAGGGTCAGTTATCTTAAATGAACAATAACTTCCTCCACCCAAGTCTCCTAGTCAATAGGAATCCAGTGGGACAACAGAGTTCTTTTTAATTCTATTGGGTTCAGTTTGCGTAATGCCAGTTCGTAGATTCTAAGCTAAGAAAGGGACCAAGATGATCATCTAATGCAATGAGGGCTGGATGGAAAACAAGAAACAAAACCCACAGAAGAGACCCACAGCAGAATAGTTTATAGACCAGTAGGGGACCCAGGCTCCAGTTCCAGCCCCAAATCACTCAGATCAGGACCTTGCATTTGAGTAGGTGACTGCCCTAACCCAATGGGCAAGCTGGTCTCTCTCTCATCTGTCTGTTGCTCTTCTTCTTTCATTTCCACTAGGAATTCCATTCTGGACCTCAGAAACATCCTGTCTAAAGTTTACTTGGAACTTATGCGTTTTGTCAAAAAATTCCCAAGCATTTCAGTACGACTTCCTGAATGAAACAGATTGGAGAATTTCACCCAGCCATCCCTGCACTGAGCCCACTAATTTGTGTTAAAAGGGGTATGGAGACTGTAAAGGAACCATTTCTCTGCCCTTGTGGTTTGCTACCAGATTTACGAGGGCCATAATTTGGCCCATCTGATGTCCTGCATTTTTGGAAGAACTTTGCTCCCTTTCTCTGCAACTGCCTTGGAAACAAAATGTGGTACTTTTGTGCGATAAGGAACAGGACATTCCAAAGCATTGCAGTGGTGACTGATAGATAAACCCTCCTGCAGGCCTAACCTCATGATTGTTTCAAGGGGAAGGATTGTTTAAAGCATCTAAAACACTACATGATGCAGAGGAGATAAAACAAATCCAAGGGTCACTGGTGACTCAGCGTCTGTGAGCGCTTACTGAGGTATTTGTAATATATATATTTTGACAGATTCAAACTATTTCTGCTTGCATGATGTTAGATCACTGGAGCCTTAGCAACTATTTTATTTATTTATTTTTTAAAGCAATTTCAGGCAACCAAAACTATTTGCTCAATTTGTCTGTGTATCCAATGAGAATACTCTCATGAAGCATTGAAACCTTGCTTCTGCAAACATCTGTGCCCATAAAACTTGATCCCTTGGTATTGTTGATGGTGAGTGGAGCAAGAATATGGATGCCATGGATTCATAGAGAGATTTGAACTAATTTGAAAGTGTTCTGAATGAGGGACTCAGCTCTATTCACAGCACTTAGAACAGGCAAAGAACTAGAAATCAAATATGCTTAGCTCTGAGGGATTTAAAGGTGCAATTCATCACCCGCACTGAGACTCGGCATAGACCTTTGAAGCATTTGAGTCCCACTTCAGTTCTGTGGTGGGTGTAAGAGTAAGGATACAGAATGATTGAAGATGTGCAGCAGTATTTGCAAAAAAGGCAGGCTTAAATTCCTATGCTCAAGGCAACCCTAGTTCTGCTGATCTTTCTGATCACATCTTTTATCACACAAAGGCATAAAAACAGAAGGATGTGATTGTGCTCAAAATGACAGAGGGTGAAACATTATAGATACATTTCCAGAGTGAAAAATAAAGATTTACTGGCAAAATTCCCATAAACATTCAGAAGAGTTACACAGCTACATTTCTTCCCATTCTGTTGGAAACTGATACAACTAGCTGTTGCAAGGTCCTGAGCTCTTCCTTTGCAGCATATGCTTCCTCAGTCGCTTCACCCCACATTGCCCCCGATCTGCCCTGTTCTCCCCTGCCAGGTTCCCTTCACACCTGTGCTTCAAAGTTGTCTCCCTCCATCCTTTTTAATTGATCTCCTCTTAAGTAAAATTGAGTCAATCCCCTTCCCAAGATAGTGACACCAGTACACTTTTGGGTACCATGACACAGATTAGTTTCTAGCTACATGTACGTGTACAGCACCTAATCCAATGGGGCCCCATTCATATGCAGCGCTTCCCCACTGTTGCAACAAATGTGATTACTAACAATAAAAAGAAGGAACCCAACCCATCTGAGCAGCCCTAAGGAGAAAACTCTTCTGTAGAGAGAAATAAAGCAGATCACAACTTACCTCTTTGGCATGGGGCCTGAGGCTCCCACTCTGCTTTTCTCTGAGGGAGCTGCTGCAGACTCAGGCAGATGTTACTACATCTGTTATGTTTGGGTCACATTTTCAAGCTTTTCTTCCCAACTATGAAAGAGAAAAAAACCCAGTTTGTTAATGAAAATAGAGACTTAAATACTGTCACATATAATCTGGAAGCTGGAACCTTAGGTCTGTCTCTCACACTGCATATATATGCATCCAAACCCATTGAAGGGGAGCTGCATCCCAGGACCCAAGAGATCCCATGTGATCTGCACAATCCATTGTGAGTGGCAGCTGATCTGGACTTCCCAGCAGGCAGAAGCTGTGGCGGTGGGAAGAGCGCAGGGAAGTAGCACTGTTTTCCTCCACTGTACCTCTGCTCAAAGGTGTCAGACCATCCAGTGTGCTCATCAGGCTTTAGGTCCTTACATATTAGCACACCCATTTTTCCATGTGAAATATACACTTTTCTACCTGCTCAAATACAGCACCCTCAGGAAGTAATCTCTGTGTCTACTACAGGGTGCTATGACAAAGCCAATAAGGTATAATGGAGGCTAATGATGCTAGGCACTGAAAGACAGTAGCTCTTTACTGAGATTATTACAAACTAGCAAGGCTGGAGTGCACTGTAATTAAGTTATATCATTATAAAATGATGCTGAATGTCAGATATGTCTTTGGCTGTGTCACAGCAGTGCCAGGTGCTGTTTCACAGAGCAAAGACAGAGACGGCCACAAATTGTACTGTTTATAACATTTTTAACAAAGGGTGTCTTGTAAAAGCTCTGCTTGGATGGGATTTAAACTTTAAAGATAACCGCTTGGATGTTTCCTGCTTGGACCTGAATAGCTCCCATTGCATGTTAAAACATGCTGGGTTTCTGTATCAATGGGTTTTTTCAATGTTTCATTATGTTTCAAGGTCACAGTAAATCAAGCTGTTTGGTTGACTGCTCAGGAAAGAAACTGAGTTGCAAAGATTTTGGCCTGTTAATGATTTCGTCCTTTTCTGTCTGGCAAACATTCAAATCTCCCCCGCTTCAAATGGACATCAGTGCCAGTGCTTCTACACCTTATATAGACTTGGGAACGCTAGGCAAAATTCAGGTCTGTCACACTGATCTATAGCACAAGTAATACTGCTGAACTGAAGAGGATTAGTCTTGATTTAGGCCAGTGTAATTGAGAGTAAAGACTGAGCTTGAGGGTGTTAAAGTAGGTAAAGTAATGAGGTTGCAAGAGAAACCTCCCAAAAAAACTCCCATTTTTGCTTCACAAAACTAGTGGTGATTATAGTTATTATTTTCTTGGTGATACAACAGGAGGGTTCACCCCACATGACAAGGAAGGACAGATATTCACCCACTGATTGGTCTATATAATATGACATTTTTATGCTGGGGCTTTTCCATTAACTTCATAAAACTGTACTGATGTCATGCTATAATCACTTAGTGGAGAATTAGCCTTTTTGGCTAGGGACAGACATTACACATAAATGGGTTTAAGTGATCAGAAACTGGTTTAAACCTGTAACAGAACAGACGTTCAGTGCACATAAACCAGTTTCAAAATGACCCATACTGGTTTGAGATAAACCTGTTTGAATGTAGTATCAGACTTAACTGATTGAGCTCAAACTGGTGTATGCAATGTCTGTTCTAGATCCCTTCCTGGTTTAAGTTAAACTAGAGTCCCCCAGCATCCCAGCATGCTTTTCAGCCATGGGCTGGGCAGTGCTCTGCTCCAGAGAGCAGGGCTGGCCCCGCCCCTCTGCTCCCCAGCCAGAGCAGGGACAAGCAGGTACAGGCAGGGGTGGGGGTCTGGCCAGACCCTGGCCCCAGAAAGGAGCAGGGGAGAAGTTTATTTCCCTCCTCCCTCCCCTGTCCCACCAGCATGGACCTGTACTTTTCCATGCTGGCTGCTCCAGAGGCAGGGGCATGGCCATCCCCAGCAGTAGTCTTGGTTGAACTGGCCAGAGAGGGGCTCAGTTTCCTGTCATGGACCTGATTGCCCCGGGCACAGAGCAAGCACCAGCAGCAGTGGTTGGGACGGACAGACCCCACTGAGGTCTCCTGGGGGCAGAGAGGGAATAACCCTGCACCTAAGGGGCCCTGCTGGCCAGCATCTGGCCCCACCTCCACCCGGCCACTGGAGTGGTGAGGGAGGAGTGACCGTGACAGGGGCAGCAGCCCCCATTATGGTTTCCTGGAGTGCAAGCCCCTTCCCAGTGGGGGGCCATGCTGTGGGGTGGGGAAAACTGCTGTGGGATGTGGCAGTGGTGCTGAGGGGGCCTCTGGCCCCTTCTGAGCCCTGGTACCACAACTGTGCCTGCCCTGTAGTGCGGCCCCCTGCTGGGAAGGGGCTTGCGCGCCCTGACACCATGACAGAGGCTGCTGCCCCTATCAAGAGCCCTGCCCCCTTGTCACTGCAGCAGCAGGGTGGGCGCATAGCCAGACGGCAGCCAGCAGGGCCCCTTATGTGGGGGGCAGGGAGGGGGTTATTCCCCACTCCCTCTGGTATCTGGCGGAGGGGGCAGTTACAGGCTTATTCCACCACTTGCCCCAAGCAGGGAGCAAGCTGCGGTTGGGGTGGGCAGACCCAGCTGTGGTCTCCTGGGGGCAGTAGGAATAGACAGGGGATAACCCCCCTCTCTGCCTCGGAGGCCATGGTGGCCTGCCTCTGGCTGTGCCCAGCCCTGCTGCTGCAGCAGCGAGGGGGGAGCACCCGGCAGACCTGACTTGGGTCCCTGCCAGTGGGACAGGGAAGGGGAAATTAAACTCCCCTCTAGCCAGTTCAGCTAAGGCTACTGCCCAAGGTGGCCACGTCACGCACCCCCCAGCACAGCTTCTCTGCCGCCAAGGATGTGCTGTAGTGCCCCCCAGCGCCTGGCCTGAGTAATTGCAGGCATGTGCCTGCACTTCCTCAGTGCCGTGGGAATGTCTGTACAGTTACGAATCGGTTCAACGTAGCCAGGTTAGACTAACCTGCAAAGATTAAATCAATTCAGGCTCTGGCTTTTTGAACGTCTGTTCCTAGCCCTTAGGTGAAATTCTGGCAAAACTCTCATTGCCTTCAAGGGAGCCAGGATTTCACCTTCAGAGTCAGATGACATTACTCATTGACTTACAACAAATGTAAGGTAAGGTTGTGTTTTGGGTCTGTTTGGTCTCCTGTGGTTTCCTCTGAGTTATTACATATATTTCCAAGTCCACAGAACACTTACATTTCAATTTTGTGGGACAGCAAATGACACAGAAGGAAAGTGTTTTAATTCCACAGTACTGCCATTTAGAAAAGGACCTCTTCAATTTCAGGCATGCAAAGCACAGCATTTGAATGAACCAGGAGGAATCCTTATTTCATCAAACCCATACATGAAGGGTGCTTTAAGCAACTATAGATTAACTGAAAATTGACAGTCTGACTGAAGTTTGGTAGCTAAAGACTATGGAACATATCCTGCTTTCACTGATGTCAATGGCAGCTTTCCCAATTAACATCGGTGAGGCCAAGATTTCATTACTTTTGATGGAGTTATGACAATTTACAGCAACTGCCCCATTACAGTTGGATCCCAAACCATTTTTGCCTTTGCATGTGTTTGTTTGTTATGGTAGGGTTACTGATTGTGAATACTTAGCTGCTGGGAGTGACTTATTATTTAATAAGAAAGAACCACTGATAAAATTGCTTTAGATGTAAGTGCTGTAAAATGATGGGATGATCTGGTTAACAAGTAACCAGTGTGGCTACTGTAGTAACAGTATATATTATTTTTACTCTGGTCCATGATTTATAATGCTCGGACATTATAATGTTGGTTACAGATTGCCTGGTGGAGAAGTTTTGTATTAGAAAACACTGATTAGAGGGAGCAGAACCATTCTGGGGGAACATATCAATACCATCACCATTTTTGATAGAAACCAGACAGGCAGGCTAATTGGTTTCTTGCCAGCCCACCTGTGGGGTTCTTAGAGGCTCTGGGGCAGCCCATCTTGGTTGGGTATTTTGAGTGCTGGTGCTCCTCAGCTACTTAACAATCTTCCTGGACCTGGCAAGGACCTGAGACTATGGGAGCACATTTATTCCATGGACCCTGATGATCTTGGGGAGGGCCACTCTTGACCACACTACCCACCTCCTACTGCTCACACCTCCCAAATTTGGAAATATGGCAGTGAGGCTGCTCTGCAAGTGCCCACTACTACTGCTGAGATCCTTGTCTTCAGCTTCCTTCACAGCAGCCACAGTGGGAACCCCTGGAGTGGATTTCCTGCCATATTTCTGGGTTTGGCCTTTGCAAGTGGAAAGGGTGAAGCAGGGCATGTTTGACAGCAGCCCTCTCCAGGACCACTGGGGACAGGATGTAGCCAAGTCCTGGGAGTCTGCAGTCTTCAGGCTGGAAATATTGGAAGAAATGTCAAATGCTTCCAAAAATGGAGATGTATGAAAAAGTTTCTCCCATGGAAAAAAATCTGCATGTTTGATTTTCTGTTACAATTTGGAACAAATCCATTTGCACTCAAGTCTAGATTTGACTGCTATACTCCCATATTCTGTACAGCCAAAATCTTGCCTTTTCTATTAGAAAACAGCTTGCATTGTCAATCTTGTTTACCTTTCATTAAAAATATCATAACTAAACTTCAGTACTGGACCTTCAGTGGCTAATTCCTTTTTTGAGAGCTTATTGATGGATCCTTATCATCCTACATACATTCTCTGCCTTTCAAAGTGCCAGGTACAGCACTGTGATGACGACCCCATGTATATGTTTGGATGAGTTTTGTAGACGGTGAGGAATAGAATTAGCACGCAAACAACCCAGGAGTCTCCCCTATGCATCTGGGAGTATCTCACATTCAGCGGAAAGCAAAATAAATAATTGAGTGAGAAGATGAGCTGTCCTGGGCTTTCACAAGCACATTCTCTGAGCATTCAGTATTTATTTTCCAGTCTTAAATAATGCATCAGAAAACTCTTCTAACTGGACATATTAAAGTAAACAAATTTATGTCATGAAAAGTTAATTGGTAAGTGCATCTCTTAAAGAAAATCAACAAAAGCAACCCCCCCACCACCCACAGCTTTCCAACATATTGCTCCCTCTCCTCCTAATTTAGATTTCCGTTACATCATTACTAGCTGTTGAATAATTCATTGACGATTAGCCCACCTAAGAATATATGACTCTCACTGCTACAGTCTTAAAGATAAACCACATAACCCCAGCTGTTTCTTTAATGCTAGTTAAATGAAGACAGAGCCGAAGGTACAGTGTGAAAACAGCATAGCGTACTGGGTCCCCACACAACCACTGTCCAGCTGTCAGAGTGCAAACACAGTTTACATCTTTCTGGAGGTTGCACATGACTCCACTGTAACAGATGTGCTACCAGGGTGCAAAATGCACCCTGGGAAGGCACCAGCTGCTGAAAGGACTGCTACCACTAGCAGAAAGTGCAGGAATAGCTCCACGTGCCTTTTGCCACCTGCTGGATGGCAGCAGAAGCCTCTGTTGTCCACCCCAAGACATACTGGTAGTCTGAAGGACTAAGGTGTGTTTGGGAGTCCTGTCCCAACAGATTCAAGTGTTCTAAAGTACTGGTTATAACACCACTTTAATAAAACTCATTCTGAAATGCTGTGGGTGAATACAGAACTATACACTACCAGTGACCCATGACAAAATGCTGGTTATTACAATTACAACCAATTAAATGTTCTTACATCTAGAAAAGAGGTAGTTACATGTGATAACATAATCCACACCTGAAAGTTTACAAATTATTTTAAAAGGTTAGAAACCTGGAAAAATTGCAAATGTTAAAATGATTAGGAACCTGAAAGACTGTTACAAGACCCAAAGTAGAAAATTATCTTAATACCTAAAGCTTACTAAGTTCTAAAGTTTTAAAATCACCAACAAGTGGCTAGTCTGTTAAGGTAACCTGTCACACACAGCTTTCAGGGAGTAAATTCTGGTATAAGCAAGGGGATCTGACATCTTCAGGTGAGTTCCGCTGCCTAAACAAGATTTCAGTGCAAGAGGAATGCTGTCTGTGGATAAAACTGCCCTTTTTATTAAACTTTCAATTATATGAAGCTACCTTAAACCAAATATGGCAGATAGATCTACCAAGAATATCTAATTGTGTCAGTCTGTGGGTAAACTAGTTCAGACTAGCTTAGGCCGAAAAAGTCCCCTACTCCTGTCCTACCTTTCACCTTTACCCTGGAAATTTGAATATACTTTCGCCTATGATGTTCCTCATTTGTTGTGAGTTCCTTAAATTCTGTTTCTCTTAGCCTGTCTGCATGACATAACTCAGGCTCACTGATAAATACCACACATGCTAGAAAGTCAGAATATATACAGTTAAAGTTAAAACATCTATCACTCTGATCTCATATCACTACCTCTAGCCAAGAGACCACAGCATTAGCTACAGTTGTCCTGCCAAGCATACATTATGAACTGGGTTATCGTTTCAGTCATCTGTATTAAAGCTGCTCTGCCCTCTAGGGTACAAGGCAGTATTGAATACATTTAGAAGGCAACAGCATAATCAAGACTGGACTTCTCCACCCTTGAGTCTAGATCTCATTGTATCATGGGCTCTCTGGTTTGATGGCACGCAGTGCATTGGTGACTGCTGATTGTGCACGCAGAGATCCAGCATGAGTGGTGAACTTCAGTGCTTTAGGTATTTTCACTTACCTGACTGACCTGTGAGAAGACAGAAGGCAGGGAAAGCTGGCAGTTAAAGACTAACTGGTTCAGAGAGGCATGAGCTTTCACAGGCAACATTTCCACTTTGTCAGATACTGTGAGTAGTCCATTCTTAGTTTCCTGGGTGAAGGCTATGGACACAAGTCCATAAATTCACTACCAGAGTAAGCAGGTAATCTTAGGCCATGTCTCCACAGCAAACGTATTGGGCCAGGTAGGCTACTTAGTCTGAGAGCAAACTAAATGTGTAGCCACTCAGCTGTGCTAATGAGCTCACCTGAAGTGTCACACGAATATGCAAGTATACTGCTTCCTGTTTACAAGGCAGCCCACGTGGAGTAGTATGATGTACTTACGAGCACCGTTGCCAGGCAGGATGTGTACTCTGGTGCAATTTATTTTTCATCTCTCAGTTATACATAAATGTTTCTATGAGCTGCAATCAACATAGACATAGGATTAAATGAGAGAGAAGTGCAGGAGGCATCCCAGCCATGCCTGGCATGTTTAAATACAAGCTTCCAGCCTGTCTGCTTACAGATAAAACACCATCTATTGTATAACTGATGATGGCTTTATTGCTTGTACTCTTCCTCCCACCCTTGGGATTTGAAGCCACACTGACATCAAGAAGTCACAGTGAGGCTGCCCCAGGAAGCTGTACTGAGTTCACATCTTTGATCTTGGAATAAACAGAAAGTTGTATCACATGCAAGTCAGGCAGGGCTCAGACAGCGTGATGTATTGGCATAAGGCCACCTTTGTAAACTGCATATCCAGGGGCTGAGCTCCTGGCCTGGGCATCGCAGTACAAGTTAGAGCTATCCCAAGGGATTGCTCCCTGGGAAGCTAGGCCAGAGAAATGCATACTCTGTGTGCAAGAATATCACATCCTAGGAAATGAGATCTCTTAGGAGAGATTGCCCAGAGTGAAGCTGTCTCTGCTCGTTTGCAAATTAATATTAGAAGTCTAAGATAGATAAGATAAGAGGTTCATAACCTTTCATCACAGGATAAGGTTTGTCATATCCACCCAGACCTCCTGCCCATGATATTTATTTACCATTATATCTGGCACCAAGCAGTAAATGAATTACCCCCTGTGAAACTTCAAGTCTGTTAGATCAGAGGAAATTGCTTCTAGTAAGCTCTGTGATGGCAGCATAGGGCCAAAGCTATCCTTGCTATAATCTCATTGAAGAAAATGAAGCTACACCAGGGATGATTTTGGCTCATGCTTTTATCAGTATGCATAAAACTGCAAGAAGGAGCTGTAAGTAAGGGCAGCTGGTGTAAAAAAAAAAGTGTGTGAGAATTTTTAAAGCACACAAGTACTTTAAATGCTTTTAGAAATCCACCCTCCCACCAGAGCTCTAAACAGGAATTGAAAAATCCACGTACACCATCCTCTCCCAATGGACAATCATTCTTCCCTTAGCTCATGTAATATCACCATTTTGCTAGTTCTCTGGTTATCATAGAATCTTCCAGCCTAGAGAAGACCTGAATATCTGGCGGAAAAAAAAACCAAACAGAAAAAAAATATCTCTACCCCCACATATTTTTTGCTGTAAAGAAAGGCACAAACCTTTCTTTGGTTTATTTACAATATAATTGTTTTCAATATGGCTTCCATTTTTTTCAAGACACTTTTGTGATCATCTGGTTGCCTCATGCAAGGAAGAAGATCCCCACAAACATCTACAAGGTCATAGCATTACCTTCCTTCAATCTCTCCTTAAAACATCTGCTGTGATGCCTGCCAAACATTTGACAGTGGTTAGATTGCTTATGTCCTAAGACTACTTCTGCCAGGTTGGCTGCTATTGTACTATTGTTTTCTGTGTGCTCACACCTGCCCGTGTCCATCTAGTATCTTTTTCTTATTCTTAAGAAGCTCTCTGGGGCAGAGATGGTCTTTGTTTTGGGGTTTATGCAGCACCAGCCCAATGAGGTCCTGGCCCCAGGCAAGGGCTCCTAGGCACTGTGCTAAAAAATATCAGCAATCCACTTATTAAACCAAGTATTGCCAAACTCAGAAATTAGCAAAGTGGCCGAAGTTTCAAAGACGAGGTTAATCAGGTTTGGTTTGGTTTTCCATCCCAATGAAATGTATTTGAAACTTACTGTCCAATCTGCATTTCTGTGCAGGTTCCCAGTGTTCCAGTTGTTCACAGCTGCCTATGAAGCAGGTCTGGGTGATTAGTGAAGGAAGTAAAACTGGCTGGTTATTAGCTGCTGCTCCCTGATTAAATAATAATTTTTCTAATCTCCTATTGATACGTTTGGCCTTCCTCTCAAGGGACAGACCACAATTCAATTACTGTGCAAGCTTTTAAAGTCCTAGGTGTCACCCACAAAACTGAAATCCACCAAAAATTATAAACTATTAGTGTAGGGTGTGGTAAAATTAGAAATTAGTGTAGGTACAACTCAGGAACACTGAATTTCTTCTGGGTGATAGTAATGCCAACCTCAATCAGTTCTGAGTTGTACAATAAAACATAACCATTAACATGAAGTTAGCTCAGACTTTCCTTCCTCAGACAGATGGTGATAAAGTATTGTGCTAATGTCACACATCATCTCTAGCTTGGTTCTTGTACTAGAGATTCAGAGTAACCATGCTGTTTTTCCAAACTCCCCACAAACCCTTATGTCTTCCCATTATATCTGACCTACTCAATTCACTGTTGCCCCCTTTCATTCTCAGGGATTTTTTACTCTTCACTTGGTGACATTACCTAGCCCAAATCCTGCAAACATATAGGGAAGTGCTGAACTTTCTAAGTGTTATTTGTATTCCGATAAAGCTTGCAGAACTCCCTCTCCTCCCCCAACTGGAATCGGGGCCTCCTTGGTGCTAAGTCTTGCTCAAACACATAGTAAGAGATGGCCCCCCAAGGAGCCTATAGTCCTATGACTTTCACCCCTCTGACTTGGTGGCATTATACCAGAATAGCTCTGATGCAACTGAACAAAGCAGCAGGCCCACTGTATTACTGGTGGACTGAAGTAATGGATACAAAAAACATCTGTAGCATTTGGGTTTCTATTAGTTACATTTGGTCTTTAGCAGAGCTCAAATAATGATTAATTGAATGGTAGTGCCAGTCATCACTCAAAGCACTGAGAAAGCTTGTCTCTGTCTGCTGGAAATGAGCCATCTCACAGCTGAACTGATGCTGCCATTGTGTTCTAGGCTATAATTAAGTCAAGTGAAACAGTTTACCAAAGCAAACAAATAGCTACTCACTTGGTTGTGGATATTTTTCACAGCTGGGGATATCTCTGTATGTAAATCAAGACCTTAGGACAAGACTCCTTTGATAGGTCTTGCTTGGACAACCATTACTGAAAGAACCACTGCACAATTCCCCTTCCACTAGACAATGCATTATTCTAATTAATCTCTCCTGTCATTTGAGATTTGTCAGAGCAACACCGACAGTGGGCCATACCCAGGAGGCAGGAACCATTCTCCCCAAGCCCCAGACTTCAGCCAAGGTTTCAATTTATTCTTGACACACACAAACAAAACACTACCAGAGAGGCCACGTAAAGAGCAGCTTGGAAGGAACAGGAAGAGCAGCGCCTTATTTGTGTCTTATGAAACTTATGAGAGTGCAGGAAAGATTCAGATTCAGAAGCTCAGAAGACATACTCAGAAAAGAGACAGAGAGTGATGAGGACATTTCTGCTGCTCTTGATGCAGTTCAGTGCTTATGATTTCAATTCAACAACCCTTGCTCTAGTAACCTATTGCAGTCTATAGGATATTTACATGAGTAATGTTTATATTCCTGCAACCTAATTACACAATAACTAACATAGGGTAATGTCTGGGTGCTGATGCCAAGGAAGTGGCCAACAAAACTAGATGTACGGGCTAGCATACTTCCTTTAATAGTACTTTTTTTTTCAGAGTTTGATGGGAAATTTACACCTGTAGATCCCATTGTCTCTTAGTATTACCCTCAAATCCTCAGAGCACCAATAAAATGATAACTCCATTAGGCAAATGCTTATTTGGCTACAAACAGCATCTTTTTTTTCTGGGCTCCCGAGTGCCATTCACTCTCATATTCCACAACATCCGAGACCTGACAAAGGGTCAGCTTTCATTGAACTTTAATGGGATTTCATATCCAATAAAAATAAGTCGGTTTAGTGCACAGATTTGGTTGACAGAACCTTGGCACCAGAGGATAGCATGCATCAAAGGAGAGCGGTAAGTGACAGGACACAGTCCATTTTATATCCAGGGCTAAATGGATCTATTTGCTAGATTCTGAGCCATACACCTGCTCATGGAATACTTCAGTAGTATTGCAAGGAAGCGTAGAGCTTGGTCCTTTGGAGGTCTTATTCACTCACACGTGGAAGCCTTAAAATGAGGATTAATTTTTTTTGGCATGAAATCCAGAAATTCACCAGTTCTCACAGCTTAAGGCTTCAACAATAGCCATACTGTTCAAGATAATTGGCTCCCAAAGCTTCTGACAGTTTAGCAGAGCTCTTCTCGGGAAAGCTGGCTAAAGCATTTTTAATTTGAATTTTACAGCCTTATCCTTTTTTTAGGGCCAGCTTGCCAAAACAGCTCAAAACCCTATCCAGCAGTAAGCCCTTACACATTCTATGAGAAGATTTCACACCTTGCTTCAAAGATTGCCTCTCCACCGGGTTGAACAAATATGACTAACACACCTGGCAAGGTTAAGGTGTGCCTAGCAGAGCAGAGAGTGCATGTCCTGTTTGGCTCAGCAGACCAGTATCCTTACAGAAAACACCTTATTATATCATAGACAGTTAGCTCCTGTAGGGGATTTTCACTTGGGGCAAGAGGGAGAGATATAAGATGAACATTTGTGTTGTAGGCCTGTCTGACCCAGTTATTTCATTCAGGATTACTGCATGGGTTCTTAGAAGAGAACACACATGATTCTGCACAGCTAAATCACTTGGGAGCAGGCCTGCCACTCCAGTGCTCGGTGGAGGTGACTGAACATAGCAATGTTGGGCTTCTCATTTCTTCCACCAGGGATGAACAGTTTAATTGAGTGAGTTATGTACAGAAAAGCAGAGGTGAATGACATAAGAACTTTACAAGGACTTCCCAGGCAGCTGTCCAGTTAAGATTTTCTGAAGAGCCAAGTAAATACTGTGATATGCTAATTCCCTTTAACTTACTGAAATGCAAATAGTGGAACACGAAGATTGATTCAGTTGCAGAGTATATTAATTGAGGAGAACCTTAATCCTGAGACTGCTGGCAAATGAGGTGAGATTCTCCCCGATTTAAAGCATGACGCAGATCAAGGACTTCTCCTCTGCAATATTAGTCATGTGGAAGGCTGATGGCTAGTCATGGCAAAGAAAGGAAGAAATCAAGGCCTTGTCTTGACAAAACTGAGTGTGTGTATATGTGTGTGCACATGCACGTGTGTGCGTGTGCACGTGTGATTAAAAAAAAAGCTTTAATAAGTGAATACATACAGCCAAAGAAAAAAAAATACTTTTTTCAATACACTAAACTCCATTACATAGAATCAATGTTGCTGCTCACTGCCTGCTCCAGAAGTAAATCCACCCGAAGAGGGCAGAAACCACTGGGTCACCTAGTGGCATTTATGGACTTTGCACTAGTGCTGTAAAACTACAGAAGAGTGGCTGCACAGATCTTCAGCTACAAAGTTAGAGAAGCCTCATGAGATCCCCTAGTGTGATGAATATGTGTGTGAGTGTGATTCCCAAAAACTCAGATTCATTGACCACAGCCACACTGTCCTGCCCCAGCTTCAAAAACAATGATACATCTATAAAAGTTACTTTCCAGCATTTTTTGCTTATATACAGCCAGCACACATCAATAATCTGTGCATAGAACAGCATGCCAGGATGCTCTTGTAGCAATGTTAAGCAACCTGTGTAACCATCTGCAGTGAGTGTTACTCTGGATGTGGAATATCCAACCTCAAGCACTAACAGCATATGACTTTACTTCATAAACTAACATACTTCTTTGGCAGATAACAATAGATGTCTCTTGTCTCCATATACCGGTCATTAGACAGGGATGCAAAACATGCTAAGTTTTGGGTTGAATCAGTGGAGCTGTAGCCTGGCAAGTGTTGCTGTAATGATTGTGAGATGTTTGCAGCCTGTAATCAATCACAGAAGTGTAGAAGCACAGGGTCATCTGGTCCAACCCCTTGCACAAGTGCAGGAATGCTATTCCTAAATCCTCCCTGACCAACACGTATCCTAATTCTTATGGTAAGTGCATTACTGGGCCCAACCCAAAGAGGGCTGTTTATTCCATAGAGGACATCTCAGTGAGCATGACTTAAAGTTGCAGAATCCTTCACAACCTGACCAAAAACTCACTTTGTCTTATTCGAAAAAATCCTTCTCTGATAATCTAAATACCTGCTATTCTTAACAGTTGCCCATGTTTCCTCCAAGTTAACACAAAGACCAGGGCCTCATTGTGTAGTGCTGTCCAAACACAGATGCAGACACAGTTCTTGCCCCAAATAACTTAAATAGTCTAAATAAACAAGGAAAATGAACTCTCGAGGGAGCAGACTCTGATTGCTTTTGTCCAATTATTACCACATGATGATGACCAGCTCAAGGTCATTTCATTTAAGCCCCATATTGGAGTAATCAAACACAGATGCTGATGGAGTAGCACGTAGTTTTTGGCACCTTCAGATTATTTTAGTATCTGTTAAGCATATCCTTCTATGGGCAATTTTTTCTTACTAAGAAAGCTCCATCATTACACTTTGTGGTTGTAGTCTCCTAGCAACAGAACTTCCTCTTAAACTTATTTCATAGGGCTGTACAAAACCCATCTGCTTCTCTATAGTGTTACACTGACATTTTAATAAATTCCTTTCCTCTTTTAATGTTTGATGTCCTGTCAGATTGTTTTTTGTACCTCCTCTTTGACTGAACTACCAGGAAGATTATCAAGTAATATGTATTAGTTGAAGTTCCCATGATCTGTGTGTCACTATCAATTTGATCCCAAGAAGGGAAAAGAGGAGTTCATCTACCACACAGGCAGGTGGCAGAAAAGCAGCTGCATAGACATTACCAGCACCATGTCACTTGTAACCTGTAAGGTGGGCACACCCCTGGTTTGATGGCAAAAATCAGTTACAATTAGGAGGCTAATTTATACCAGGTTGCTGCTGTGCAGACCACAACAGTATGTTCAACCGCTGTTGCGATGGTGGCTATTTTTGTCCCCTCTGCAAAGGCAGCTCCCCCAGCTGCCTTGCTCAGTTACTCTACCACAGTGTGTACTTAACCAAAAAACAGCTTAAACACTGCCCACTAATGATGGAAAAAACAACACTAAGCTTTTCACACCTCATTAAGGTCTGTAATCTGCTGGCCTCATGCCTTGGAATAATAGCCTTGAAATCAACAGGACCTAGTCAATTCAAAGCTTCTTTAGATGCCTTGAAATTGGCAGCTCCTAGTCTGCTTCACCAATTATGCAGTTGTTACAAAGACAACAGTGCTGCTGAGAGTTTCTATACATACAAGCAGCTGATGCTTTTACCAAATATCCAGATAACTGAAGTTTGCTACAATGTGGGTGCATCTACACATTTAGTAGTGTGCTTTTGCTACTGTGCATTAAATTTAGTATCTCTAATGTGAGGCACTAACTAAATGTGCATTAGGCTGCTCTAATGTGCAGTAGTGAAAGCACATGCTTTTTCAGTGACGTTTAATCCACAGTAGCCTAGTTTTACTGTGCAGTAGTGTATCAACATGGTTTTTGCCGTGACACATTAATGCACAGTAAAAGCTACTGAATATTCAAGTGCACATGGAGATGAACCCTGTAAGCAACAGGCAAAAAAAATGGAGACCAGTGTGTTGTTATGCAGCTAAGTGAACTATGTATATTAGATAAGTGCATGGAAGTGTAATATTCTCTGCTCTATGTTTACCATCGGTACAACCCTTCTTGCCGAGACTGTTAGGAGAGAAAAGGATCAGATTGTTACTCAAAAATTATTTTGGGAAAAAAAACGGCTGAAGGACCTGTCTAGAAAGCTGGGAAACCAAACTATATTGAAGGCAGCAATTAGTCAATATTAGTGTAAGTTGGCGCCCCCTGCTTCCTCCCCACACACACCCACATTTGATAATAGTCTTCAAAACAATTCCTTTCTCATGGTGGTGGATGGCTAAGGAGGCAGTACTGTCTAGTGTTCCTCTCTTCCTTTCTCCACTGCAACCTGCTCACAGTTTGTGGGTCAGTGTCTTTCTTCAGGGCTCAGGGGATCTTGCTGCTCCAGGGGCTGTCCCATCTACCCTCCCTGCAATGACCACATACCCAATTTGTCTTAGGGAGGCTCTCAACTCAGACTCCTCCGTACTTCAGGCTAAGCAGGTTTCTCAGCTGCCTCTGCACTACCTCAATTTCAAAGAGGGAATCCTGGCATATAGAGCTGGTGGCCCTTGTCACAAGGGGGGCTGTTGGTGGAAGCACCTGTTCTCTTTCCCTGCACCTTGCCATGGGCTCCCTTATGTAACAACACTGGACTGCAGTTAGGTCAATGTGATCCCTCAGTCCTAGCACATAGACTGCAGTTCTCTTATCCTTCCTTTCCCCAGCAGAGAAAGGACAACGTCTTCTTATCCCCCAAATCAAAACGTAGCTGTATTTTCATGAAAATGCCCCATGCTGCACATAGCTGTCATACAAATGTGGTTTGCCTCAGACTGGCTCAGAATCCTTCCTCCCCAATCACCAGACTGTAGCTGAGGCTTCCCTCCACACTAGGGGGTCTTTGTCGACCTCGAGTCTAAGGCAGTTCTAGGTTTCTCTGCTCTGTTCATCAACAGGTGTCAATAAGCCACAGCGTTTGCATAAGAAGATACTGGCTTTCACAATAGATTTCAGCCTTGGGCATACTTATAAACTGTCTCTCATTTCCATTCACTTTACTGCCAAAGTTGCCTGACTTTGAGAACTGTGGTATCCCCTGACTTTTATTTGCCTAAGTCACCCTTGAAAATGAAAATGAGCTTCCCAAGTCACTTGGACACTTTTGAAAATTTTACTCTCAACAAAAAAGATTTTCAATATTTTGGTGTCTAAGACATGGCTCTTAAATACATTAATATCCATTCTAGATGCTTATAGATGCCTAACTATGAAGTTAAAAGTCTAAACTGTTGCCATCCAAATTTGAATGTGCTATTACTTATCTGGTCTTGAGATGAAATGGCTGCTTTATGACAAGCTGAAATTTATTTTTTCCTAGGGCATAAGCTTTTTGCCCTTTCCCTTAATTTAAAAAATGCTGTGCAGTCTCAAAAGAATAATAAAAAAGCTTAAAAATTACACAAACTGCAAAATTCATATCTTAATACCATTGCCTCTTATTTGTATACGATTCCTACTTACTCTTTTGTTTAAACGGATTTAAAAAATAATGTGTGTAATTTAAATTCGGGTACCGCTGTTATTCTCAATGAGAGCTGCTAGTGAACAGAGAAGCTCAACCTGTTCTGTAGAGGGCATTAATTCACAATTTATCAAAGGACCCTTTAAATTTTAAAAAATTAGAATAAATCTACTAGTTCCTGCTGCAGTTGCCTGGTCAGTCTGAATAGAGACAGGTGGGCTTTTTAAGAAATGAAATACTTTAGGTAGGTCAGATTCACTAATTTTGTTTTTTTTTTAGGACAGCTAACTTGGTACTGAGCTTCTGGAAAAGGTGATGTGACATTTGCAGCTGCTATGTGAGATGGTGCTGTCAGAAAAAGTTTTCCATACAAGCTTAATTTGAAAAGAAAACTGCATTTTCAAATTACATTAAGAGTTATGTTCTGGGTAATAAAACTTCAGGGAAGTATAAATCTTACAGGAAAATTGTAAACCTTACAAAAAACAAGCCAAAAGTGTTATTCACAATTTTGTTGTTCATAATTCAGCAGAGCAAACTAAATTAAGAATCCCAGGAGATCATTTATAAACTGGAAAACCTGCCAATTCATATACAGATTGATGGGATGTTTCACTTTATCTTATTTATACACTCTACGCCATATTAAAAGTCAAAGTTTGACTTCCCTTAAATCAAAGAGAAGAAAATGAATGTCAGGAAAGAAATATTTAGGACTAAGTCATTACACAGGTAGTTAATTCATTACTAACAGCACATGAACTTGCAGAACTTTCAGTATTAAAAAAAGATCAAGAAAATGACTGCTTAGCTTATTATTATTTATATTCCAGAAAGACACAGAGGCTGTAGCAGAGATCAGGGCACTTTTGTGCCAAGTTATGAACACAGTTTCTTTACCAGACTTTTCTTTATTTTTTTATACATCAAAGTTGCCAGAGAGGGTCCCACCTGAAGTCTGCCTCACTCAGTAACCCATCTGCAGTGATGGCTAGGACCAGATTCAACCTTATGTAGGCAGGTGATCCGCCGTTCAGAAACCGTAATATTTAGAGATTGACCTAATCTCTAGAATGCAAAATTGTACGCCCTGCCAAATTTTACCATTAATCATTCTGTCCCTAGACATGATTGTTCTTCAAAGAAATGTCTGTTCCCAATTTTAACCCCCATTAAGTTCATGGCCTCAACAACACTCAGAAATGAGATCCAGTGTCCATGTTGTATGACATGAACACACAAGGGAAGCTTGTGGGTATTCCTAAAAAAAAAGTTTGATTACAGGTTTGCTACTCTGCTACTCCAGAAACCTGTAGTCAAGTCCTTGCTTTGCCACAAACTTCAATATGAGCTTGGACAAGTCACTTCATCTCCCTTTGTCCCAATTCCCCATGTGTCCAGTGGGGATAATTGCACTTATAAGGTGCTCAGGTGCTATGTCAATGAGGTCCCAGTAAGTACTATAACATTACAGACATCTAGAGGAAGGAGGAAAGATTAAACTTGTCCTGTTTTAGGCAATGTAACAAAACTAAGCCTTTACACAGAAAAACCACCTCCCCTTGAGCTGGAGACAAGCATAAGCACAAGAACACTTGGTTTCAATTTATCCTTCTGCTCCTCTCAAACCACAATCCAGAACTTCCCCTGGGGGAGGGGAAGTCCATGACAATATGATAGACAGAGAGAGAGAGAGAGAAAAGGCCAATGAATAAAATAAACATGTGAGATTAGCAATAATGAGTATGAAACCTACAGGAAACATATCCATGAGACTCCCAGAAAACCTGTGCTGTTTGCTCCTAGGCTGTTTGCTAATTTTCCCTGTTTAAATCTTGAATGAATGCTGGAATTGTGTAACCAGTTACTCTAATGCAGATGTACTTGTAGAAATCCCTTGTTGGATCCGGGTAGCTGGGTTCACCTGTCCCTACTTCCATTTTCTTGGAAGTTTGAGCATTGTCATTTTCTTTCAAATTGTTTTTTTGTTGCTTGTAGAGTTTTGCCTATTAGGTTTAGAACTTTTTGATGTGGTTCTCCAAAGAAGAGTTTAAACAGGCAATGCCGTGTGATGTACTTAACATTTTGCATTATATATCTTGAAACGTGGTGTATTATTTAGGAGACTTTGAACATATTTTCCCAATTTTGTAAACAGGTTCCAGACAGTCTCTTAGGGTAGTATTATTTTTAATATTATTTCCAATAGACACCTATCAAAGAAGACTCTTCATTAACATTCAGGTCACTATCCACATAGCCTAAACAAAAAACTGCTTCTATTTTGTAGAAGTCTGATTTTTCATCTACCATGGTTGTAAACAGCATAACTGGGGGTGCAGATAGGGGGAAGTGGGTGAGGCATCAAACCCAGGCACCAACTATGGGAAAGCATCAGATCCATCCCTCTCCCTGGGAGTCTTTGGCTGCCTGGCCATAGGAGCTGGGCAGCACAGCCCCACACATAACAGTCTATATGGAGAGCAGGAGACAAGCGTAATGATGGTCCCCCCCTCCCTGAAATTTTTTGTCACAGCAGGTGCAGCCCTGCACCAAACTGCATATCCGTGGTGTGGGGAAGTGAACACCAGGCATGGTTCTCAGGGAGTCCGTGCAGCCAGGCTGCTGCTGCCAGAGCTGACATTACTCTAGCAGCAGCAGTGGCAGCACTGTCAACTGCCTTCAGTATGCAGAGAGCCCAGGCAGGTAAGACTTCCATTCTCCTCCCTTCCTCACCTGACCCCAGCTTCTACAGTAGTCTACCCCTGCCTTCCCTGCTTCCTACCCTCGCTCCACCTGGGGTGTTGAACTTGCATGCTATGCCTCTGACTGTAAAGCACTGTCCAGAAATTTTCCCCAGAAATGTGCCTCACAATGTTAAGACCTATGATTTCCATTATCTAACTTTGAATAACTGGGCCAGTGAATGTTGCTTGAATCTTGTTCAGCCACTTTGAAATACCAGGATTATACTCTGCCTACAGACAAAATGGGTCAATAAAGTTGTAGTCTATGTCCCCATATAAGGACTTATTTTTAGCTTGCTCAGTAGAATGGCCTCACAGTACAAATCTTTGTCTGGCACAGTCACATATACGACATAGTATATTCATTAGGATCTTCTTGTTTTCTTCTGTTTTCTGCGAGTACTGAAAATTAAACATGCCACTGACATTCTTTGTGGTCTTTCAAAGAATTTCAACTGTTTTGTGGTGACAACAGGAATCTTGATGCCTCTCAAATGCCTCTCAAGCCTCTATCCAGTTAGACAATCCAACCCATGTGTCAGCTTCATTTATGCGCTTTGTCACAAGTAGGTGGTCCCTAAAAGCCATACAATGGAAGCAACATAACATACTCTCACTAGCACCTGAATAATAGTCACTGAACAATCAACAAGCCAGGATGAACAGAAAAAAAATGCCTCATTTATCCAAAGTTGAGCATGGGAAAAGACTTAAGTTTTGGCTGTTGAGAAGTCTCCAAATTGCCAACAATATCAGGCAAATGATATTTATTGATTTGCTTCCTGTTGGAGGGAAGGGCAGAGCTCAGACAGAAAACCAGCAGCCCTGGACCCATCTCTTGTGGGAGGTGAGGTTCCTACTTATTACTCAGCCATGATTCTTTTTTAGCACCTTGAAAAAAACACCTTTTTTGTATTTCTCTCAGGATGCAGTACCTTTATGCTGATATAAATTACATTCCTGTACCTGTCATGTGTTTTATTCCCAGATAGCTGCATGCTCAGTGCAGAGGCTATTTACCATTGCCCCTGCCAGCTGAATTGTACAAAACCAAGATCAATTCCACTAGCGTAAACATGCTGTGTGTTCACATCCTCCTTCACCACTTGGTAAGGCCAACAATGGTTTACAGAAATAGCACACACCCAAATACTTACTGGTGAGCTGAGACATTTAGCTGGCTTCTGGGTTTTGTAGGGTCACTCTGTGCTCTTTGAAGAATAGTCTAGGATGTGTCAGGATGAAGAAGGGCACAACCTACACCTGCTTTGTTGGTCATGCTGGAAACAAGCTGCTTTTCTGCTTTGCTTATGACTCATTGGATTCCTCTCCCACCCAGAGAAGGAAAAGTCTACAAGCAAGTCAACTGCAGCCTTTGAGCCTTAGGCATGATAGATAGGACTGGGGTCGGAGGATGAGAAGAGACAGACAAAGAATCACGGTCTCCCTACTATCTGGCCTCATACTCTCTTTGTAACAGTAACTTATGTAGGGGCAGGCAGGAAGAGAAGAGGGAAGAGAAGAGTCAGTGAGGAGGTTCCAGGGAGTGGGATGGAAGGAAACAACCCATTTACTGGCAGAAAGAGTAGGAAAAGCCTGGACAGGTGACCTCCTTCCCTCCCCCAAATTCTCCTTCACAGGGAAGCGACCCAGGTTAATTCCCCATCCAAGAAGAAAAGAACTGGAGCCTGCTGCAGGAAAGTTCCTTCATCCAGGCCCTACCTACCTCAAGTCAGTTGAAGCCCCAGAGGAAAGAGATGGACTACAAATGATTGAGACCATCTCCTCTGGAGTCAAAAGGAATAAACTGTGACTGATAAGGAAGTATCCTTATTACAGCAATTAGACAGTATACTAACTATGTTCAATAGATGCTGTTTTTTAAAAAGCTCTGCATTCTCCACTAAATGCTGCATATGACCTTGCTAGCAACTCTGGTTCTTCTCCTCCTGAAAGGGTCCTGGGTCCTCCAGTTCACTCTAGCATCTTCTGAAGCAGATGGCAGGTACCTGATAAATAACTTGGCACTGTGGCTCCTTCCAGCCTGCAGGAAAAAAGGTGCCTTTTGCCCCAGATCTCTGTTTCTTTTGACTCCCTGCCACCTTGAATGTAGGGATTGCCTTTGAAGTAGCAGTTCCTTTCCCTTTCCTTCCCCACCATAGCCATTTTGGGGAGCAGCCCCTTTCTTCTTCCTGGCTAAGCTCCAGTTTGAAGTTGTCAGATGTGGAGACCTGTCTCAGGCCATATGGACCATTTGATAGTTAGCCTTGGCTGACTGAACATGAGTTAAGATCAGCTAATGCTTACTTTGCTGGGGAAGAACCTCCCTGTAAGAGCATTCCCCTGAACAAGTGGGTTAGGCAGAGTCTATGAAATGAGGTAAGCAAGGAACAACATCTGTGGCTGTTTAGTGCAGGAGCCCTGAACATCTTCCTTGAGCCAATAGTCATGGGGACTGTTTATGCCTGCAGAGAATCCTTTGAAATTCCAGCAACTCAATAGATAATCAACCAGGTGAATATCACTCGCTGGTAATGCTATTAGTTTCTTATCCTTCTCTGAAAATGTCATGTCATTCACCAAAAGTTAATTCTAGCACACAAATGAAACCAGGGCACAAACTGAACAGAAGGTTCTGCTTTTCTCATCTTTCAGCACCCATGATGCAATTTTGATGCACTGCAAGAAGAGACGGAATCAGTTTTCAGCTACTGCTTAGCTGTAGAGCACCTTTCATCTGCTCTGTTCCCCTGTTTCTTCTCTTCACCTATTTCAGTTCTTACTTGCATGGAAGTCACACAAATAAGTGTGATTGTCATTAAGTGAATGCTCTAATCAGAGCAGGATTTTCAAAATTGTCTATGCATCGGGGGAGCAAAACATCCGTTTACCACACAAACAGATGGACCAAACTGCCAAGGCCCAGTCTGATAGTCAGCCTCCTGGCAACCATATGAACCTAGTAGATAAGTTGAGGCCCAGGTTGTTTACAAGTTATGTACCAGTGGCTATCTATGCATACAAAGAATCACTACTGTACCCCATTTTGCAGCATCAATTAGCCTAAATGATACCTCTCAAGATTCAAACATGCCATGGTACCAGAATGGGTGCAACATCCCAAGGCACACAGAATAAGGCCATCAAAACATATAGGCCCCCATCCCCAGCTGGCATAAATCAGCCTAGTTCCAGCTGAAGTTAATGAGCCAGGTGCTTTGCTTCATGCCATGCTGCTGAAGTCAATGGGACCATACTGATTTACATCAGGTGAGAATATGGTCCACTCTGTGAAGCTTTTGGCTGATATGTTCAGAGCTGAATATTTATTTAAAGGGACCTGGACAAGAGCACTGAGATCTTGATACTTCCATTCAAACTGAAAACACAGGAAACCAGGAGATCGAGTGCTTCCAAGAAGACACTCTGAAAAGGAAAATAGTCTGTGGGAAAGAAACGGAAACGAAAATTTCTGTTTGGGCAGCAGGGCGGTCTGCTGCTTCGATCAGGTGACAAGTCAGAACTGCTGGGTTCTGTGATTAGTGAGTCACGCAGTGCCCTTGGGAAAACTATTTAATCTCTTTTATGGCTCTGTTCCCATGATATCTGAGCACCTCACAACCTTTAATATGTTTATCCTCAAAACACCAGATATGGCAGGGTAGAACTAATACCACCACCACAGTACTGAAAGTCTGTGATGGACCAGGGAATCATACTCAGGTCTCTCAAGTCCCAGATGAGTTCCATAAGCAGTGGAGCAGCCCTCCTCTCTTTCCCTCATTTCACATGTGTGTAAAATATGTGTAGTAGTTTCCAAGGGACTGCTCTCAAGTTTTTTCTGAGCTTTAACTAATAAAACATTTTTAAATCCCTATAAGAAAAGGTGCAAGGTAAGTACAAAGGACTGTCTGGCCCCCAACTGTAGTTTATTTTCCTATAGCTCCATAGATACATGCAACACATATATAAGTATATTGTCTCTTTTGGAAAGGCCCCATTGACCTGAAAAGTAAACTAGAGCAATCACACCTTATACAACACTTTTCCAGTCCTGGCTGTATACATCCTTATTTATACTGTGGCTGCACTGGACAGGTGAACATTATTATGCTAGGCACTGTATGACTCTTCTGAAAACAAATGCTCTCTGCCCCACTTTAAGGTTATTTTGCTAGGCAGTATTTTTATTCTGCACAATCAGTTTAACCACCAGATGATCACTCCTGAGACCAATGCAGGTCTTACCACTGGAGCAAATATGTCTATAGCTGCAATCTTTCTAAGAAGGTTTTTTTCTCTTCATTAGAACTTGATGGAGAGCAAGAATGGCTGAAGAAAGAGGCAAGCTCACAGACACAGCAAAACAAAAGGCCATGTAACTATTCTCTTTGTCCATGCTTAGCCATTAGCCATATTTTATGACAGAAAAGTTTATTTGACAAAAAACGTTTCCAGTCATTGCTTAGGATCTGATTCTGAAAAATTAGCAATGGTTGGGCCAATTGGAATTGCACAGAAATGATGTTGTATGTTCCCCATGGGAGTCCATTATATTGGTTGTTTACTGTACATGTCTGTGTGTGTTTTTAAAGAAGCAGTGACAGTATAAGTTCATTTATTTACTCCTCTGGGAGTAGCCTTTCTTCATCTCCCCTTCACTGTATTCACTCACTCTTTCCATTACTTCCTTGCTTTCCCTCTGCAACGGTCTGCAAGGAACTTCCAGAAAACAATTTCTGACATTAGTGTTTCTAAACCCTCTTCATTTGCACTGCTGCGATAGGCGATATTCCCTTCGGAGGTTAGGAGTTGTTCCACTTTGTTCTGTTTCCTGCCTTTGTTATTTTCTTGCAATCTGATGTTGCTGGGATTGACTGTACTGAAGTAACAAGCTGAGTCATCACCAGTGAAAAGGCAGACAACACAGAACATTGGTGATATAGGGCACAGATAAGGAGATGATAAATTTTCTAAATTCCTGACCTAGGAAGGAACGATGGGTAGCTTTCCTGAATAGCAGTGGTTCTCCTAGTATACACCTGGAATGGAAATCTAGCCAAATCTGATTTGGCAGATTTATTGCTAGGAAGAGTTTGCAAATCTGTGCCATTTCAGAACCAACAGTCTGTTTTTAGCCAGTTGCTAGACTCAGCAGAAGCATGCTGTTGGTCCAAGATGTCTAACTGTCCAATAGATACGGGACAGCTTCTTGTTGTTCTCTAACCTTGTTTCACAGGGAGTAACACCATAGAGATGCAAAGTGGTTTGATTGGCCAGGTACCGATAAAGCACTTAGTCCTGCAGTCTGTTCTTGCTCCTGCCGCTAACCTTAGGTCCCTTAGGGTGAGATTACATGTTCAAGTCTGCAAGTGTTAACTGTAAAGAAAGTTAGATGGTGCTAAAGTTATCACGAACTAATGACCAGTGGCACATTAAGGGTTAATACCCTCTCTACATGCCCTGCTTAGACTCACTGTTAGACAACTAGTGAGTAGGGGCATGTTTGAGCCTCAGTGCTTGGGGTCTCCCTCTTCTGGGGAGGGGATGAGGAGCAGTGCGTCTTGGAGTGGAGCAGCATGAAGCAGCATGCCAGGAGGTAGAAAAACATGGACACTAAGCATGGGGGCGTATGGAAAAGTTACTTATTTAAAGGCATTTTTATTTAATTGAAGTTAAAACAAGAGAGCTAAAAAATAAAGACTCTAGACTTTCATTTGTTTCAATAAATTGTCTGTGGTAGCAGAGGGCTAGGCCCTGGGGGCCCCCTACCTGAGACCCCTCCTTCCCTCGTGCAGCCAGCCCCTTGGCTTGAGGAAGAGGGAGGCCAAAATAGGCTACAGGGTGGGCCGTCAGGTGGGGAGGCTGGTTCAGGTCTAGTGGGGAGAGAAGCAAGGGGGGCTGAGGAGCTTGTTCCCAGTTCTGCCCTGGTGAGGGCTACAGGGTTGCTTCTGGTACCCCAAACCTTTGGCAATCCATGCTGCTGGCTGGGTACATGCCAGCCAGCCAGCCATTGCAGCCAGACCTCAAGCTCCCCATCCCTTCTGGGGAAGCTGGAGGCAATTCCTGGTAGTGGGCTTCAAGGGGGTAAATGTGGCTGGTGATCTGAGCCCCCACACAGCTTGCTGGCTGTCACCCCCACCAGGGAACAGAGCTCAACACCTCCTCTCTTGTGATCTTCCTAGCAGCTACTTCAAGTTTAAAGGGACAGTATCTGCCCTCACAGCAGTTGGGTGGCTGCAGTTTTTCAGAGGGGGAGGAAGCAGGCCGTCCAGGATGCTGGGGGTGGGTGGACTGCTGAGCAGTCCCCTAGCCCTCTGCAGTTCCCTCCTGGGGCTGTAGTTGAGTTCAAGAAGGTGGAAATTTTGTCCTTGGACCAGGAGAGTGTTAAAGGCTGGGAATGGTGCAGCAGCCTGGGATGCTGAAAGACTCTAAACTGGTCATTTTATATCAGTGGACTGCTCAGAAGTTTCATTTAAACTAGCTAGTTAACACCAATCAATGATAATCCTCCCCTGCAGTGGCATAAATTTAAGATGCCTAAAAGGCACTTAGCACTAGTTAACAAGACTGAACATGCAAGCTTTCAAATTTTAAGCAGTCTGAGCAAGAGCTAATTGCAATGAGTAATCTTACCTTTAGCCCTCCTGTTCATCTTGTTTATTTAGATAGTATGCTTTTAGGGCAGGGACCGCCTCAGACTACACGTAACACCTAGCACAATGAGCCCTGATTTCAGACCATGCTTCTAGATACCACTGTTCTATCTCTATTTATAATCCTAACATACTAATTTCATTCAGTCCCTCCAAATAGCTCTGAACTTATTCTATTAGACACTGATTTTGCTGTGCTTCCACAGCCACTGTCTTGGTTCACTTTGCTGCCAATACCAGCCATAACAATTCACTGGTGTACATCCCCAGTGATTTCTTGAACCCTTCTGTGTAGCTGCCTCAACCACAGAGGATACCTGCTGCTCGCTTCCTGACATGTCACAGCATTTACTCACCCAGGCAGAGCTGTCTGACAGACTTAAACTTGTATTTCAGGCCTAAGGGAAATGACATAAAGAGCAACAAAAGGTTAGTCCAGACATACTGCATAAAGGTCCACAATCTCTGAGATGCTGGCAATATGCAGCACAAATCAAAGCAGCTGCTTTAATTGCAAGAGAGCCTCGGCAGACTCAAACCAGTTGAGAATTTAGCCACCCATTTTCTTTTGTAAGACTGGGCACCTGCAGTTATCCTTAAGTCTTCACCCTGTAAGTTTCCTGCCCATCTCTCTACAATGCAGCCAGACCCTCTCCATTAAAAGACTTAAGTATATGCCTACCTTAAAGCATGTGATTGCAATAGAACGATTCATGTGCTTCGAGTTAAGCATATTAATATCTACAGATTCAGGGCTGTAACCTACATTAACACCCTTAACTGGAACTTAAGGATGAAGATGTACTTCTCATTTCACTGCTGCTTTCCTAGATGCTGTTTGGCTTATCTTGCTGCATAACTCTGCCCTTTCTTTTATTTTTTTGCTTGCTTTCCTTTTGTCACAAACTTCTTTCCCAAATGCCACTGACTTCAAATGCTGGCCATTCTGACACAACCTTCAGTCAACCTGCAAGGTTTGCTGCAACTGCTGTTGATTCAGCTTAATCTAACAACAGGGATGTCCCTCAGATGCTGAGCCCATGAGTCAAAAACATTCTCCAGTTTGTCTTGTCTGAGGAGAACTAACAGATCTTCCTGTAATGGATGAGAATGGGTAACCTATCCTACAGAGACATGCCAGGAATGAATTCCCTTGAACACAAGGCTGTCAAGAAGGATTATGGCAAGGATATTTATTGGGTAGTATTCACAAGGCTAACACAGAGAAAAAATGAGAATAAACCACATATTTCTACAGCTGTACAAGAGCCTGTCCAACAGGGAACACTCAAGCCCCTTCTACACATGCACAATTGGATCTAATGTGCAATCCACACAAATCGCCCCATGCCATATGTGCATAGCAAGAGGAACAATTGTGGGATCACACATTCAATCCAATCCCGCTTTATTGCTGGTGCAGGGGGAGCTGAATCCTTGGCTCCCCCTGCATTGGCAAGAAACAGGCACCCATGGCTGGAAGCCCCCTTTGTTGAGGGGGCTCCCAGCTGCAGGGCCCACATGCAGCTGGGACTGAGAGTCCCATCAGCTCTCAGTCCTTGCTGTGAATGAGGTGCAGCTGGGATTGAAAGCCCTGTGTGGGCTCGGGGGTTCCAGGCACCCCCAAGCCTTGAGGATCATGGCAGCCAGAATCTCTTGGGGATTTCTGAACCAGGAAACTGTCTGCTTCTGTTAGCTTTAAGGTATTCACAGAAACACCATTCTGCATACACTAGTTGTAAATAACCCAGATTGCATCAAGGAATAACTCATACCATCAATTTCTCTGCTTCATAGAGGTCTGAGCCTGCAAGGTACCAAATATTAGCTAATCATTTGGGCAAAAAGTAGCAACTATATCCATGCATATGGATCGAATCTCTCTGGCATTATATCCCAATTCTCCCATTTAAAGTTACACACCATGAACAATCTGACTGCTGTCTTCAATATTAAATATAATAAAGATCAACAGAGACTGACTGAGGGAGAAAGGCATTATTGTTATTACAATAGTGCGTAGGTAGAAGTAACTCTAATGGTAAGAGAATGCTATGCAGTATAATGAAAAGTATCTTATATAATATTCTGCATTATTTTTTATTGCTGGGAATTTTAATACCTGGAAAAGCACTGAGCTGCTTGGAATTGATTTTGAAACCTACAGTGGAATCGCCAAAAATGTTCCTTCTGTTGTACAAGGTATCAAAGGTTCGAATGATATTTCAAACTCAGGATGCTGTTCAAAAGTGTATTGCTTCTAGAGCTGGGATGGGCCCAATGTAAACAGATACATGAAATGAAGAATTCTTATGCTATAAGAGGAACCTCAATATGCTTCATTTGTACTGAAGGTGGGTAAACTGCATAGAATGAATAACCTATCTGAGCCTTTCTTTCCTGAGTGACTTATCTGGAAACAATCTTTGGGGCTGATTCTGGTCCCTATAGTATGTATAGTATGTATGGAGCTTCAGTAGTAGAACTGGTGTTACATGAGAGCAGAATTAGGTTGTTTGTATGGCCAAATCTCCCATAGTTTGTGTAAGCTGCAAGCATGGGCAAGCCCTTCAGATGACTGAAGGGGCTGCTCTGGTTAGAAATTTAGGGCTACAGTCTGCTGTACTGTTTTTTTTTTAGATGCCAATATTGCTGCTGGGGGGAGGGATGAAAAAGCACCCTTTTGTTATTTGAGAAATACAATGAAGATAAGGCTTCTGTTATCCACAGTGTAAGTCTGAGACTGCTAGGAGCATGCCTTCTAGAGTGGAAGCCTTTGGTCCTCCCTGACAGAACCATTTTAACTAGTACTGAGAGATGCAGTTAGGATCTCTCTGCCCATTACATTTACAGAACATCTACAGCACTGAGTTTTAGGTTCCTTGATCCTTTCAAGGGCGTCACAGGGTGCCACACAATTTTAGTGGTATAAGCTGTGCAAACATGATTCATAAAATAAACCTAGAGATTTCAAATTGGAATCCATGGTATTAAAAGCATGCTTACCAGCTGCAGCCTTTGAGTTCTCTACAACAGAAAAACTTCATCTGTTATTTTTCCACAGTCAAAATGAGTGAAAACTAACAGCTGGCATTTTCTGAAGGGTGCCTTGAGTCTACCAAGGAGTGGCTTGAGCCTAAAAAAGGCTGAGAACCACTGATCTACACCATGAAGGCAGACTCTACTACTTGCCAATTAAGCATTTTAGCTCATATAAACCTATGTGACTGCAAAGCTTACTTTTAAGAATTAGGATGCGCTTTATTAGTCTCACACCTGCTGAAGTCAGCAAGGTGACTGAGGTCAGGAGTAAGCTCTTAGCTTTTTAGTTCCCCTATTGTCCATGGCAGTCCTGAAATGCCCTATAACCCACCTTTAACTTAAAAAAGCATAGAAATTGTGCTGTGGCTTGCTGTGCTCTTTGAATAAGAAATTATTTACTTATAGGGAATTGCAGTTCCTGCTTTTTCTTTGTTTTAGAAAAGTTGGCCAAAGCTTTATTTCCCTTGTACGCTGGACTTGCTTTCAATTTCCACTGGGACATGGCCACGTCTACAAAACTCCTGGGAAAGAAGCTAGGCAAATATTATGTGCTCTAAAAATGTTTCTAAGAGAAACCTGAAGACCCCATGGCTTCCAGAATGTGGACCTTGTGCGGGCTGCGCCCCGATCCCACCTTTGTCGCCATGTGCGACAGCGATTCCGATCTCATTCCCGTCGCCATGTGCGAGCCGGGGGCGAGCCGGGCCCGTCTTCGTTGCACACGGGCTGTGGCCAGCAGCCCAGGCACGCGGGGCTGGAGAGAACCACTGGGCGGTTTAGCGCACGTGAGTTAGAATTAGTTACGGAGGCATAATGGTTGATTGAAAAGATTGTTTACTTACACCCGAAGATGGTATTGGTGTAGGCTGGACAGGTTTCCAGGCACAGCTCCCGCTTGGATCCTCACTAGAGGAACACGACAAATCGATTGCTCCCATGGAGTTTGCTAGGCTCCGCGGGTCCGGTTCGGTTGGGTTCGAAAAGTTTCTCCGGAGTTACTTAGGCTCCGTGGGTCCGAAGTTAAAGGAAAGGGATACGTCTAGGATTGCGCTCGGTGACGGGGAGAGGCGAGAAGCGAAAGCTCCATAGGCTCAGGTCTATTGCCTCTATTGCCTGCTTAGGGGAGGCGCGTTGGGTCCGCAGCACTTGGAGATCTTCACACAGAATCTCTCTCTTCCTCCCTCCTCCGACTTGGGCAGAAACTACCCAAGCCTTTTGTACGGCTAGCAAGCCAATCGCTAGCCGCCACGTGTGCCTACATTAGGAATAGGCCAATAATGTGGTGTGAATCCTAATACAAATGGTGGGAACTTCTTTACAGCGTGCATCACTACGATGGAAAAGAGATGCACACTGCAAAGAAGCTGTAATCTGGCGGGAAATCCCCCGTTGCACCAGAGTTCTCTCTTGCAGCAGAGAACTCTACTGTGCAAAGAAAGCGACAAATTGGCGGGAAATAATTTAGCGGTGCCGAAGCGCACACACAAACAAAAAATCACACCTTTGGGTTGTGACAGACCTATGAAAATTTGAAAATGCAGAGGAATGCAAGGGCTGGATGCTAGCATGTGCGTGTTAGAGAGACACGGCCCAGAGAGGCCACAGGGAAGCTGAAACTGGGTGGCAGTGGTGGAGAATATCATTGATTAAAATATGATTCCCTGGTTTCAGTGGTTTATACATACATTGTCTTGACTTCTCTTTCTCTGGGGGTGGCGGTATGTTTTGAAAGGGATAACAATGTAGCTTATGGATGTGGATACATTTCAGGAACAAAGCTGAAACTTACCCCATGGCTCTCATCTCTGTTCTTCCTAGAGCTGGCAGCCTCAATGGGGTAGGCTGAGCCTAGAGCCCTTTCTCCTCTGAGAAAGAACACCTCTTTAACAAGGCTATGCTCTTTCTCAGACTGGGGATCAGCTTGGGGACAGTGAGCTCCTGTACCTCTCATAAGGAAGACATTGAGGAGGACTGGGGGGGGGGAGGGGTGATCATATTAATAAAATAGAAGGAAGAGGAAAGATTAGACTAGTGGAGTGGGGGGGCTGAGGGGCAATTATATCTGAAAAATCTCTTATGACCCCAAATCTGGATAACCATGATCCAACACGCCAGTGAGACATGGCAAATTCCAAAACAATTTGGAATCCACGTGCACATTTCAGAGCTGTGAGACAGTCGACCCTAAAACAGAAAGCAGGGCTCAGCTTTTACTCTAGAAGAGTTGCCACTCTGGCACTTTGCTTTTATATTGTACTAGATCTGCACCCATTGCATGGCCCAGCTCTGCTCCCAGTAATGATACAAATAAACCCTCCATTCATTTATTTGAGCTCACCCTGTAGTCCCTATTTGATACTGAGCATCTGGCTTCTGGCAAGTATAACTGATGATGAGTCAGCTTGGTAGGTTTCAGGCTGAAAGGATTAATCAATGATTTAATGTTAGCTAGAAAACCCAGCATCTGCAGCCTGGATTTCTAATCAAGTTGAGGGTTGGCAGAACCCCTTTATTATCAGGAAGTATAGCTTTGGCCCTGATCCTGTGACTTGTTCTGCATGGCAGGCCCCTGTGTCTATGTTCCCCAGTCCCATGTCGGAGCTGGTGGCACCGAGAGACCTGTTGACAAAATTCTACAATGGATCTAATGCTACATCCCACCATCAAAATATCACCTCTCCTTCCAATTGATGTGGGCCTGGATAAAGACTTTCCCTTTCTGTAATACTGAGACTACAAAGGGAATTCATGCTAAGTGCTGGAAAGGGAAAACTTTTAGCACAGTGCAACAAACTGCAGCTTTCATTGTAAAGCCTGAAGAATAAGCAAGCAAAGGAACTCCTCTGAGGTTAATTTAGTTGGAGCTGTGCTCCTTGGGGTGCGATCAGAATGCAAAAACACAGGAAGGAAGCACTCCCCCAGTCATAATAGACTTTCTCAATGAAGTGCAAATAGAGATAAAAGTTGCAGAACACTTGCATTTGCCTTCTTAATTAAAGATAATTATTTACTTTAGAGATGATTATTTGGTTTCAGAGTAGAAAGCTGGAGAAAGGACAGCCCAATGGTTAAAGTGTTGCCTGGGACTGATGACACCTTGATTCAGTTTCTAGGACTGCCACAAATCTTCTTGTGTGGCATTAGATGGGTTACTTACTCTCTCTATGCCTCAGTTTCCGACATGCAAAATGGGGATAATCACACTCTCCCATCTCAGACAAGCATTGCAACGACAGGTATGGTAAAGATTTAGGAGTGCCCCAGAACTATGCTGATGAATACAGACATCCAGGTAGCGCAATCAAATTCCTACAAAAGCTTGTGGGAAAACTCTTTATATGGTCTCTATACTTTACGGGCCCTTGATTTACTTGCATCCACTGTCAGCTTCTTGCATTCATACTCATCTGTTTGCATCTGCATTGCAGAACTCTAAACAGTGTTACATTATGCACAATGTCACTCTGGCTAAGTACAAACATTTAGGGAGGTTAAATTGGATCCAAAATGGCCACCCAATTTAAACTTAACTCATCTCAGTGCTGACCTTCCACTTACAGACTTGGTCTCAGTGACTGGCAATGAGGGTAAACCTGTAACGGTACAGAAGTTCCATGCACACAAACCAGTCTAAAAATTGCAGAACTTGGTTTAAGATAAACCTAGATCTATGTAGTATCAAATATATTCAATTTAGGTCAAACTGGTATATGGAACTTGTGTATGCTTTCCTTGTGCAGGGGAAGTGCAGCCCTGGGACTGAGCAAACCCAGCCACTGGCCCCGGCCCCAGCCCCAGGCCTGCTCTTCTCACTCCCCCTCCAACACTGGGCTAGTTTTGCCCCCCTTTCCCCACTGGCCATCCCTCTCAACCCCCATCCCACAAGATGCTTGGAGTGCAGCCACTTTTACCAGCGTTTGCCTCTGCCAGAGCCAAGCAAGTCTGTCCTAGTGGGGGGAGGGGCAGGAGACATGGGGATGTAGGTTTGCACCAGCCCCACTCACCCCACCCATGAGTCACGCCTGCCCCTTTACCCCTCATGGGTCATACCTCCTCCCATCCCTGAGTGGACCTGCAACCCCCCTTCTAGTCTCCCATCCTGACTTAACTGATATCAGGCAGACATTTTGAATCAATTTAACCTCCCCCTAACACCTCCAAACATTTGTACTTAGCTTCTGTGTTCTACCTTACTGGTGGAGATGGCAACTACAAGCATAGCTGCAGCTCTATACAGCTAGGCCCTAATTCTCCATTGCTCTCAAACCTTGTGAAGTAATTTACACCTTTGTAAAATGCTGCGAGACTAAAATTCTCCATTCACACAGAAAGACGAGAGAGTTCTACATTCACTCTGTGTAGGCAGAATAAATTAAGGTTGGAAATGAGGAGAAAATCCCTAACTGCCAGAGAAACAGGATTTGTTTCTTTTATTAGATACACCATATACTATATTTTCTTGCATACAACATGGCCTAGCATATAATATAAACTTTGTTTTTGAAAGGCAGAATAAAGGGGGGGGACGGACAAGATTTTTTCAGAGTTACAGCTGCACAGTGCAGGGGCAGAGCCTCAATTGATTCATCCTCCCTAGCTGCTGCTGCTGAAAACTGGTCTCCAGGGGTAGATTATGATTTTGAAAATGGCTCAAGAGTCTAGGAGGACAGGAACAGCGGGCAGACAGCAAAAATGCCCTAAGAAAGGTTAGCTTGATTAGTGGAACACCAAGACCATTAAAAAGGAAAGACAGTCATTAATGCCTCTGGAGTAAAGAACAATGAGCCATTAAGTCAAATGACTCCCTCAGCTGCCTGAATAGTAATACAACAGCTGGTGTGCTGAGAAGCAGGAATCAGGGCAGGGTGCTTCTAGTCCAAGCATAAAATCAGTTTCCCTGCTTAAACTGGGAGGGGTGGGGGTAGAGTTAAGGGGAAGGTACATGTTGCATTCAAGAACATATGATATTCAAGAAGGATTTGAGACACTTATGGGCACCAATGAGCCGGAGCAATTTGTGTCCAAACTTTCTTTTAAGAACTCTCCCAAGTGTACAAGTCAGTTTAATAAGAGATATTACCAAATGAATCCTGCTTCTTGAATATTTCTTGAATCAATATGACTGCAATAATATACAACCTAACAGAAGTGGGAAGTGCAAGGACAGCCTACTTATTCCAATAAAACAGTAAGGACAAAAAAACCCTTAACTTTAAGATGGAACTTGATAATTTGACATATAGCACTACAGGATGTCCTTGCATGGGACAGTAGGAGACTGGACTGGATGACCCAGGAATGAAGAACCAAACAGGAATTCCTGGGTGCAAGTGTTTTCTTCTACTTTGTTACATATGGAATGAAGGCCCACAGTGAACCACTTCCCATAGTACACGGCCAACATCAAGCAGTCCTTACTTCTGCTGTGCAGGATAACCTTTCTTGTAGGAAGCAGTGCTGGAATATTTTAGTAGCCATGACCCACTTTACTTTTAGTGTTCTGCACTTGCTGATAACCTTATCCACACAGTGAAGCAGGAGAAAGAGCATGCATTGTTT
The DNA here is from genome assembly GCF_030867095.1 of Alligator mississippiensis. NCBI lineage: Eukaryota > Metazoa > Chordata > Crocodylia > Alligatoridae > Alligator > Alligator mississippiensis. The sequence goes on from NC_081827.1 coordinate 183,809,819, forward strand.
AATCCTCAGAACTGCCAAAATGAGTCTTGTAATAATGCCACATTTCCTTCCAATTGAATTTGTTTCTATATTTTTAATACCTCTCCTACTGCCCACCTGGAGGGTCTAAAAATTAAGCAATAAAACACGAGACTGGCTAAAAAGCCATGAGATTTTAAAATAATAATAAGAGTCTTTGTCTTCTGGGTTTTTAGCCTTTACAGTGCACTCAGGTTACATTTTCAAACCTTTTTCCACAACTATAGATCAGTGGTTCTCATTTTTTTAGATTCAAGTCACCCTTAATTGGATTCAAGGAACCCCTCCATAACTTTTGCAAATTGAGTAGCACCCAATTAAAAAAGCTAATGCACATATTACATATATTACAGTGCAGAGGGGCTGGGGTGAGGGGTTATTCAGGTAGGGACAAACCTAAACCCGTCTTTATCTACTTAGCTTATCTCTTCATACCTCATGGTACCCTTCTGGCAGCACCCCAGCACAGCTTGACACCCTGGTGGAGAATCATTGCCATAGATACTTCTCTTTTTCATCCAAATGAAACATGAGTTTCTCATCTAATCATATGCTTGCAGGAGATAGGTCTCTAAACCCCACCCCCCCAAATGTTTTGAAAATCATACTAAACCTGGCAATGTGATACAAACTTCATTCATTTTTTAAGAGAAAAGTGCTTTGTTGCATAATGCCTCTCAAAGAGAATTGTGTTGGTATATTATGTACCAATTAGTATAGATTCATTAGATATAAAACTATGCAGAATCAGCAAGGGGAAATTATGATTCAACAGAACACAATTCAAGTCCTTTCAGAGGAATCCATTCTAGGGCCACAGTTTTTGTTGCACTTCATAAGAGGCTTAATACAGGCATAGTGGAAATTAAAGGCAGTATTAAACTATCTTTGTACCTCCTTCTTTCAGGTCTTCTCCAATGTGGCCCTTGGTACAAGTTAGAGCAGCCTCAGGAATAGTAGTAGTGCAGTAGTGCACTAGAGGACACAGCCTGGGATTCAGGACACCTGGATTCTGTTCCTAGCTATGCATGTAACCTTGGACAAGGCAATTCACATCTGTTTTGCTTCTCCCACCTCATCTGCTTAGATCAGTGGTTTTCTTCCTTGTTAGACTCAAGGCTCCCCTCGGAAAACACCAGTTTTTAGTTTTCACTTGCATTTTAGCTATGGAAAAATAATACAGCAATTCTTCTGTTGAAAAGAACTCAGAAAGACTACAACAGGTCAGAATATTTCTAATGCTATGAATTCTAATTTGAAATCTCTGGATTTAATTGTCAGTCATGATTGTACATATAATGGTGCTAACATTGTGTGGCGCCCTTGAAAGGATCAAGGTGCCATGGCTCCCTGGTTGAGAATTGCTGGTTTAGACTAGAGGCCCTTCAGGGCAACATGTTTGTCCTATGACCAGCATGTTTAAACAGATCCTCATTTAATGAGATTATTCGAAGGCCACTAAATGCTACTTTAATTCAAATAATCTGTTACTGCAGAACTAAGCCCATTGTTTACAAGAGTACATGCTAATATGGCATTTTGGAAAACTTCATTTGGCTCTTCATCTAATGAAGGTCATTTCTTCCCTATCAGTATAAAAAGTGTAAGAATGAATAAACCAGATGCAAAGACAGATAATTCTAATGAAGGGCATGCAAGGCTATGTATTTCCATACAGAGGCACATAATTGGCATTTTAAAGCCCTGCAGTGTTTATCCTGCATCTAACAAGAGGTCTCCTACTTTACCTTTTTTTTTTCTTTAACTGAATCTTCTTTATGCCTGATTTATGCCAGGCTGAATGCAGGCCAGCATTTGATATAGTATGATGAAACTTTACTTCAGGGAATTGAATCAGCATCCTTTTTAGCAAATTAATTCAATGGGTATCAGTGGGTATGGTAAAATGTGTAGTGCATGAGGTTGTTCCTCATCTTGATGATGCATCTCACATCTTGGCTGTTATGCTAATGAAACCTGAAAACAGGCTTTGGCCTTTGTGTAAGGAAAGGTAAATGGGAGATTTGGGTTTGCCTGGGAAAAGTTGGATGTCATAGATGATTCTCTGCTTGACAGGCTGGAAGGCATGGCACATAAGGATTCCTCGGCAAAATGTTCCTGCAGACTCAGGGTGGAGGTGGAAATAAACCATTTCTCCCTGCCTCTGATTATTAGAAACCAACATGGAGCTTGTGGGTATGTCTTCCTGTTAGCCTTGCTCCTAAATTTTACATTTTTCAGAGTTTTATACACATCATCTATTCCAAAATGTTTTTACACCTTGCCTTGGGAGGGCGAGATGACTCAGGCTGTAGTATTTTAGTTCATGCCTCATAGGTCCCACCTCTGGTCTCACCACTGGTGATTTTGAGTGGATGAATAAGGTCTCTGAGGGTGGACTCGTTCAGTTCCAGCCTTAGGCCACAACTCTGGCAAAACTCATTCCTGGTGTGCCGTCGATTCCACCAGGTCTTCACAGAACATTTCTCTACCCAGCCCCTCTCACCACCTTAAAACCAAAAATGAGCCGTCATTCCGTCAGCTGTTTGTGGTACCTTCTAAACACAAGGCTGAAGCAACAGAATTGGCACAACGTTAGATACGTCCTCTTGGGGACTCTACTGAATGATCCAAGGCTGAGGAAAGCCTTGGCCTTTTCCTTGGTATACAGATCAGAAAGTTAGAGAGACAATACTATCATTAGCAATATCCTAACAGACTAGCTGACGGCAATATCCTGAGGGATACCCAGCATGGGTTTGTTACAGGTAGGTCTTGCTTGACCTATCTCATTTCCTTTATGACCAGGTGACCTATCATCTGGACAAGGGGGAAGAGATTGATGTCATATATCTTGACTTTAAAAAAGTCTTCGATCTGGTATCCCATGATCACCTCTTGGCAAAACTGGCTAGCTGCGGCCTCGACCTCACCACGATCCGCCGGTTGGGGAATTGGTTCCGCAGCAGGACCCAGAGGGTGGTGGTTGATGGATGTCAATCATCACGGTGCCCTGTGACCAGTGGGGTCCCTCAAGGCTCTGTCCTTGGGCCTATATTCTTTAACATCTTCATCAATGATGTAGACATTGGTGTCAGAAGCGGGCTGGCCAAGTTTGTCGACGACACCAAACTCTGGGGTAAAGCATCCACACCCGAGGACAGGAGGGTGATCCAGGCAGATCTTGACAGGCTCATGAAATGGGCAGATGAGAACCTGATGGTGTTTAACACCGAAAAATGCAAGGTTCTCCACCTTGGGAGGAAAAACCTGCAGCATGTTTATAGGCTGGGCAGTGCTACAATGGTCAGCACTACAGATGAAAGGTACTTGGGGGTCATGACTGATCACAAGATGAACATGAGCCTTCAATGTGATGCTGAGGCTAGTAAAGTGAGCAAAACGCTGGCTTGCATCCATAGATGCTTCTCAAGCAAATCCTGGGATGTCATTCTCCCCTTCTACACGGTCTTGGTGAGGCCACAGCTGGAGTACTGCATCCAGTTTTGGGCTCCACAATTCAAAAAGGATGTGGAGAAGCTTGAAAGAGTGCAGAGGAGAGCCATGCGCATGATCAAAGGTCAGGAAAACAGACCTTATGATGAGAGGCTGAGAGCCATGGGACTCTTCAGCCTGGAAAAGCGCAGGCTCAGGGGGGACCTGGTGGCCACCTACAAGTTTATCAGGGGTGTTCAGCAGGATCTGGAAGAATGTCTATTCACCAGAGCGCCTCAAGGGATGACAAGATTGAATGGTCACAAACTCCACCACGACCAATTCAGGCTGGACATAAGGAAGAACTTCTTTACTGTCCGAGCCCCCAAGGTTTGGAATAGACTGCCACCGGAGGTGGTTCAAGCACCAACTTTGAATGCCTTCAAGAGAAATTTGGATGCTTATCTTGCTGGGATCCTATGATCCCTGCTGACTTGCTGCTCCCGGGGGAGGGGGCTGGACTCGATGATCCTTTGGGGTCTCTTCCAGCCCAAATGACTATGAAATCTATGAAATTTGTGGCTGGGCCTTACAGAGATGGTTATGGTTTTTCTTTGAGTATATTTTCCCTCATCTTTTTAGTCTGATGCTACTATCTTATCATGGTCTTGAGCAGCTAAATGTAATATAGGCTAAAAATTAGGTATGTAAATGCAGTAAGATTAGAGAAAGATTGGAGCTTGCCAAGTGACTAACTATACTGCTTCTAATATCTAAGCTAGTTTGCTTTAGGAGCAAGGAGATAGCTTAGGTACTTCTACCTGGCTGTACAGACAAGCCCCTAAGGGACCATTCCAAGATCACACAGAGTCTGTGGCAAAACTGGGACCATAACCCAGAGAATACAAGCATCAGTTCAACTAAAATGGCTAGGGATAGAAATTACACATTAACTGGTATAAGTGATCAGAAACTGGTTCAAATCTGTAACACAACAGAAGTTCAGTGCACATAAAGGCTATGTATAGACATTCAAAACGTATGGACCTGAATTGATTCAATCTTTCCAGGCTAGTCTAACTTGTGTAGATTGAACTGATTTTCAAGTGAATAGACATTCACTTTTGATTCCAACAACGGAGCCACTAGAAGTCAGGGCAGGTAGGGTGAGGAGGTGGGGCTAGAGTGAGCCCTCCCTTCCTTCTGGCAGCAGCCACAAGGCTGGAGGGAAGCTGACCAGGTGGGGCATGGCTAGGCCTTGGCAGGCCTCCGAGTATCATTAGGGAGGGGTTTAAACCCCCAACCTGTCCTCCAGGGACTCCAGCCGGAATGTGCCTGGAGGGAGAAGTGGGAAGCAACTCCTGCCAGGCTTCCCTCAGGGGTTGGGGAGTGGAGGGTATGGCCAGCCACTGGCCCTGTCAGTGCCTCAGGCAAAGGGGAACAGGGCAGGGGATTAAACTCCCCTGTCTCCCTTCCCTCCCACCAGCATGGGGACTCCAGTTGGGGTCTGCCTGGCTTTCTGCCCCGCTGGCCACTCGCACAGTGAGGGGGCATGGCCAGAGCAGGCTCCCACTGCCTGCTCACTGTGCAGGGCTGGCCCCTACCAGCCCCAACTGTCCTGACTGCACAAAGCTGGTACAGACAAGCAGCTGCCTGAGCAGCAGAGGGATCTGTTCAGAGCAGAGCCCCCAGGCACAGAGTGGTCTTCATGTCCCAACAAGCCACTCTCAGTTTCCATCCTGGTAAGCCAGCAAGTGCAATGTGTTTCTAGGGCATCATCGGCAGATGGGCAATTCTTGAATAACCCCCTGCGAGACAGGAGAGGGGATATGGGAGAAGTAATTAGTAATGAGGTGCTGCCCTCCTGGCTCTGGCCACACCCTCTGCCATGCGAGCGGCCAGCGGGGTGGAAAGCTGGGCAGACCCTGGCTAGGGTCCTTGTGCCACTAGGAGAGAGGGGAGATAGGGTATTTAATCCCCCTCCACTCTAGCGGGGAAAAGTCTGGCAGGTTGACCACCCCCATCCCCTTGTCACCCAGCTGTTACTGCTCAGGCTATGGAGCAGAGGGGCAGGGCCAACCCTGCTTTGCTCATGCAGAAAGCACAGCACAGCTCAGGGCTGAAAAGCAAGCTGGGATGCTAGAGGATTCTAGAGGACTTGAACCAGGAAGGGATCTGGGACAGAAGTTCCATAAACCGGTCTGACCTAAATCAGTTAAGTTTGATACTACATTCAACCAGGCTTATCTTAAACCAGTTTCAGCCATTTTGAAACTGGTTTATGTGTAACTTCTGTCCCTAGCCAAGTTGCTTTCAAAATGCCTGAAACCAGATTAAGATAAATCTGGATGGATGTAGTATCACACTTAACTGATTTAGGTTAAATTGGTTTATGGAACTTCTGTCCCAGATCTCTCCAGATTCAAATCAATTTACAGTTCCCTAGCTTCCCAGGATCCTTTGCACCTGCCTCTTAGATTAACCTGTGAAGGCTGAATTGATTTAGTCTCAGGCTTTTTGACTGTCTGTACCTAGGCAAGACATCTAATAAAAGGCTTGAAATAGTGACCACAAGAAGACTTTCAAAGTCAAGGCCATGATGAAAATGAAAATTTACTGTGTTTACCTATTTCGATCTTGTTACAGGCTTACAAGAGCATTGTTTTCTGTAACGTAGCTCAATGGGCTAAATGCAAAGTATTTTTCATGCAAGTTTGTGTACCATATTCAATAGCAAACAAAATCTATTGAGAAACCTTAAAAGTGCTGAATCTTTGCATTTCTAGTGCCTCAACTCATAGTTTGTTTTCAAACTGTTATCTTTAATGTCTGTTTTTGTGCAAATGTGTACTATTACCTCCCTAATTGACTGTCTAAGAGTTAGGGCTCGTGGAAGTCCCGAGTTAACTATAATAGCACAGAACAAAAAAAATGAATGTGGCATTCCCAGTTTTTTGTTTAAGCAATTAATTTAATGATCCCTCTGACTGAAAACCTGGAAGCATGAAGCTGAAATTCTGACTCTGTTCCCATTTCACAGGCAGTCTCAGGACACGGCTGATGGAAAAGACAGACAGCTTCCATTTCTGTTATGGCAACATGTGGGAAAAGCCATTTTAACTGATTTAAGGGCCATTTTAGTTTATAAACATTAATTTGATTCATGATAGCCTCAAAAGCCAAAGATGTCCATTGTTCTCAGCGTGCGGTTGTTCAGTGGCATGTAAGCAATTGCTATGGGGAGTTGGGATCAGGAAACTCATTCATCCTTGGCCACTTTACAACTATGCAATCTGGGTGTTTTTTAGTTTGATTTAATCTAGTCTGGATTGGAACTGATGTTCCCAACAGGAGAGAAACCAATGAACAAATAAATTTGCCAACCCTATTTTGATTTTAATGTAATTTCTCCCCACAAGTCATCCTTTATACAGTGCCAAGGAGAATAATGATAAATATTTTCCAAGGTGCTGCCTACAAGACAGCAGGAATTAAAAACCCAGAGTCATCATAGTTCTGATATGCTAGGATGAATCTGCTTTAATTATTATAAAGCTTTGCTACCTAGGAGGAAGAAGCACTAGCGTTACTTAACACAAAGCAGAATTTCCACCTAGTAAGAAAATGAAATGTGAACTTGCATTTTCAGAGGACTGTTCAAATACTGTTTCTTATGTAATCTGCAAAAAGTCTTCAATAATCAATTCACCCTATAAAATCATGACACTGAAACAGGCCAAGGTAATAACAGCTAAAAGATGTAGCAGGGTCCTGCCCTCACAACTGTATTTAGCACTATTTAACCATTATGTCAAAATTGGCAAACTGCTGTTGGGGGAACATTTGTTTCCAAGCTACAAGTGACAGTTCGGTGTTCAACTCCAATTGGCTCTCAACAGGATTTAAGCATCAGGATCCCTTTTGTGCATCAGAAGAATCTCCTTCTGACTGCAGTTTGCTGTGAACTAATCAGAGGCTTCTTTCCCAGATGTATATTGCAGGCTTGCCCTTACGATATCTTTAGTTTAATGGATGTTCAGTGGTGCATTCCAATTATCAGAGGTTTTGCTTCATCATCAGCGTGGAGCAGACAGGCAGCTTAGGTGCTGGGGCTGTGATCCAACCACTCTATTTATCCCATCTAGGAAGAGAGAAACAGATCTATTGCAAGTCAACACACATGGATAGTATACCTCGAGAGCATGGCCAAACACAGGAACAAAAACATAAAATAAATGATTTATGTAGGGAACATTGAAAGTGACTGATAATATAGCAGAAAGATTAGCTTCAAAAGGGAGGTAGAGAGACTAATGTACTGACAGGTACGGAAGGCATCACTCTGGAACTCCACTCTGATAGCAAGAGAGAAGTTTCTGACTTAAACAGAGCCCTTTCACTCAATTCCTTTCAGAGGAATTGCATTTGATAGTATAGGGCCTGGCGCACAATCTAGCAATTCCCAATTCATCCAGATAAGAGCAGTGATACAGGTCTTTCTACATTTTTTTCAGGTCCCTGCCCCCTCTTTTGGGTCCACACTGAATCCAGTGCACATTTGCTTGTTTCAGTTGATCTCAATCTGCTTTTTTTTCCCCATTAAATAAAACATTTGACCTACACACCTCTCTGATCTATTTACAGTAACTATGAACATTTTTGACCTGGTCATTTCACTCAGCTTTCTTGACCTTAGGACCGGTATAGGTCCTTTTGTGATGATGGAACCTCCCCCTATGGAGTCTGCTCTCATCTTAGGTCTATGGCCAGCTTCAGTAGGACTGTGGCATGGCATTATTTCTTTGACTGAGAGACGAGGAGGAATACCTTTGAAATTGTTGCGGTAACTAGACTTTCTGTTGCTATGTGCAGACTCCTCAAAGATAAGGTGCACCTGGACTATACTAAGGGTAAACAGTTGCTAGACGGGTCAAGGCCCTGGCATTAGTGAGGGATTTGGATGAAAGCACTCCCAAAGCCGTCCCTGGGTGCTGTGATGACTAATAGGGAAATATGCAGGAGGAAGAGTTATGAAATCCAGAGGGCTTGCCAGGTATGTTTATCTGGTTGTGTATGTTCTTTCTTGTTTTTCCACTCAAAGCTGCAGGTCCAGTGGGGGTCAAGGCAACCAAGCTGCAGACCGCAGCATGCCTTGGCTTGTGGCAATGTGTCCTAACTATTCTGGACCCAGAGAGAGGTAGTTAGCTGTGTTAGTGTGAAGTCAGGCAGAAGGCAAGGTAGAGGTGCACCTAAAGACTTATGCATTTGTGATTCAATTAGGCTCTAAGGTGCATGTCTACTTCGCATTCAGCACCCAGTTCCTGCTTCAGGTAATCCCGTCCCTGGGAGGAAAATGACAACTGTCGAACTGAGTCACTGTTTTCATTTCAGCCTGTCTCAGTCTGTCCACGGCTCAAGACTTTCCTGTTAGCTTGCTTAAGAGAGAGATGCAGCTTTAGCCTAACATCACCACTTTGCAACTACACACTAAGATCTAACTGAAATCTAACTTTGCCTCCACTCCCCATCCCTTCTGCCTTCCTTTTCTGTCATATTTGGGAAAACAATTTTAAAAACTCCTGGCTCTGTAAGGAAGTGGCAAACACTGTGGTGGTACACATCTGTCATCACAGCTTTTTTTTTGCTCCAGTGCTTGTATGAGCTTATTAACATTACCATCATTACCTGAGATATGTGAAAGAGACCAAGCTGTGTTTGTGAGCTGGGTCCTGTAGAGGCAAACAGTTAATAAATAGATGGCTTTCAGCACATGTTGTTCCTGAGAAGTTTGAGTGTGAGAAGAGAATCTGAAATGACCCATTTAACAGGGGACAATCCACCCCAACGGGTCTGAATTGCAGTTGAAAGGGAAAAGCCTTTTTGGTCACTTTTCACTCTTGGAACATCACTAATGTTTGTGTTACTCGAGTAGCCTCTAAATGGACAGGACCTAATTTTCTAAGGAAAAAATATTCTTAAAAGCCCTTTTGGGCTTCCTTTACCCACACAAAGGGCACAATCCTACAATTTGTACTTTGCAGATGGCTTTTAAACCTTAATTTTCCCCTCCATATTAGAAAAGTAAGTTTCAGGCCTACTATAGATCAATCCAATAAACAGCATCTTTAAAAAGCCTTAGAGAAATCTTAGTCTCTCAAAGGTGGGTAGGGGAGTGGGGTGGGGGGGGGTTATATGTTCATGAGTTAATACAGTTCCCGGTCTGCTTAGGTCAACCGTCTTCCCTCAGCTATTTTTTGGCACTCCGCATACAAGCAGCCCTCACTCAATCAATATGTTTCTGTAATAAAACAAAACCTACTGAAACAGAATGGAGCAGAAGAAATATATTAGCTGGTACTGAGAGCTGAGCCAACATCAGCACATTTTAAGTGCTGCCACCAAGAACACCCTTTATAATGTTAATATCCTGTTAAAAAATGATGCCAAGAAATTCCATCCCAGAACAACAAAACCGCAAGACCCAAACCTTCTGACCCCACGTCTTTGAGTTTATTTGTGGAACGTTAGTCCTAAACATTAGGTTCGATGCCATCGATTCTGCCCCTGACTTCACTCTTCACTTTCAGCTAAAGTTAATGCAGCAGACACTCAGCTCAACTCACACTTCTTTGCTTTATTTCAATGCCAGACTTCATCTGGGTGTTCCAGGCATCCCCCCCCCCCCACTCCTTTTTGCCCTGTTTGCCAAGAATCAAGTTGATGTTGCCTTCAAATGCTGTAAATAAAAACATAAAATGGAACAATTTATTTGCAATTGCTTGCCATTAGAGCATGTCATTAAGCAGCTTCAATGAAGAAGGGGAAGACCTCACTCACATTTTGTATCTCAGGGATTGATGTTACTGGCCTGAGCTGAGGAAAATTATGTATTGTAATTATTACAGAGCTGATTTGTAAGCTCAGGCACCAGTCCTGCAAAGATTTTGTCTTTGCCTATGTACCAGTTGCATTTGTATAACTTGTAGGTGGATGCCTTCCAACCTAGAGCAGTGGAATATAGTAAAGTAATAATAAGGTCCCTCCGCAGTTACTACAGCTCTGTGGGAAAGCAATGGGAGAACCATTTGTACCAAATATACTAAAATAGGATCCCTCATTGCCATTAAATCTGCCTTCTCTCTCCCAGATACAAAGTGGCATCCGTTGTAAACTGTATTGATTTAGAACCAGAACACCCTAAACGGAAGACAGTTTGTGTGTGGAGGCAAGATGGTACCTCCTGGTATCTGGGAGGTTATACAAGAAGCTTTAAAGGATGCTGGATTTTTTTCTATGCAGCTGCTCACAAAGTTAAACACATACAAGATTCCAAGTTTTCCGCTTTGAGGAAGATGTGTGCATGCTTTTTTTTTTTTGAGATGCTGTGACTGAGAATTGTACAGAACAGCTTCTCTTGCCACCCCAAAAAAGGGGAGAATTTCTCTTCCTTCCACCTAATTTGAGGTCAGAATGAGCACATGGCACAATCTGATGCCTACAGCTTCCAAACAGCTATATGGGGTAGAGAAGCAGCTCATTTTTAATGCAGGCTGGGGATATCCTGAGCCAGGGTTGGATTTTAGGTTTGTGCAAGAAAACGAGAACAAGGACAAAAACTGCTGGTATTTTGCAGCCCGGGAAGTGACGGCCAGTTCTCTACAGAACACGAAAGTCCTTGCCCACGATGCCTCTTCCCTCTCATGCATTGTGCTGGCTGAGCCACAGTGACGTCCTGCACAAAAGCTGATCCCAGAGTGCTATTAGTGGCACTAGCTTCCTTAAGAGAGAGGGACGGCAGAACCAAGAATCTAAACCTATCCCTGCAGTAATCATTACCTGCTGCTGGGCAACAGTCAGTTAGCATGTAAGGGAGTGTGCTGGGGTTCTTCACCTCCAAGGATGCTTCCCCTAATTCTGCTACAGGATTAACTTCTTGTATTGAGTATTGGATAAATCAATCCTGCTGCCCCACAATTTCTGGTGGTTAGAGCACAGGCACGGTATTCTCCTGCGTGATGCTCAATTGCCCCAAAGCCTCCTGGATTCTATAGACACCGATGAAGAATTTGTTACTCTCTCTCATGCTCATCTTCAGTATGCTGGGGCTCAGCCCCCCACTCAACTTCTGCAGCCTTTAGCTGTTCCTTAGTTTAAATCAGCTCCTGCTTCAAAAGGGCAAAGTTTAAAAAAACACTCTGAGGCACAATTTTTAAAACTGCCTTGTAATCTGAAATGCTTCTAGATTTTCTCAACTGGACATTTCAAAAGCTGTACAAAAAAATATAATATTGGATATAATTCGATACACTTAGATGCATAGCAACTGGTAAGGCTAAGGTAATAAAATGATGCTATAAGCATCTTCCAATGTTGATCTCCCTGCAGTTCCTTCTTTGTGACTAGGTACAGTTATCTGACAAACCTAAAAATCCAACAAGAATTTAATCCTGTTTTCATAACTTCAGCTTCTTGGATGAACCTGTTTCTCTCTGTACACAAGCTTGTCCTACAGCAGGTTTGAAACAAGCCCTGAATGTGAATTCACAAGAATAAATTGTCAGTTAAAGCGAACTTCTTCATTTGCTGTACAAGACATGGTCGTAATGCCATACTAGAATTAAGCAATCTTTTCTCCACGCATAGGTTGGCAGCTTATTAGCCTGACAGATGAAGAAAAAGCTGTTCTGAATTGACATTCCATCATAAATCTGAAAACAATTGCTTGGGAGACAGAAAATAACATAAAACAGAATGAAAATACTTTCGTATTGTTTAGGCACTTAATTTAAAGGAAGAAAAACACCGACAGTGCATTCCAAGGTATGTATGCGTGCGTTGATCAGCATGTTAATTTTCTTTGGCCCTGAGGCCATAAACAAGAACAGAATAGGACCAAATCTATAAGGAATCTCTTGGCTTTGGAAAAGCTTTGTAAATATTAGGAATGAAGATTATCTTAAAAGGTCCCCTGTCTTTGATTTTGTTCTTCTTGTACCTATCTTTCTCCATTTATTTTTGGATTACAGTCTGACCTTTTCTGTCTGCACCTAGAGTTGAGGCAATGCTGTGTTTGAGACTTACGCTTGTAGATCGATTCTTAGGGTGATTAAACTGAAGGAGCAAGACTGCAGTAACACTGGGCACAGTGGCCAGGGATACAAATTACACATAAAGCAGTATAAGTGCTCGGAAACCAGTCTAAACCTGCAACAGAACATAAATTCAGTGCATGTAGACTGTTTTCAGAGTGGCGCAGACACAGGGCTGAAGACCAGCTGGAACCAGGGCCCGAAAGCAGTGGGAGCAGTGCAATTTGTGTGCTGATGATGGGGTGCGGGATGCTGGGCTGCAGCCTAGCTGGAGCCAGTGCCTGGCAGCAGTGGGGGTGGCAGTGGTGCAGTTGTGTCCCCCACCCCCATAGTCAACACTTACATGTCGTCTATGTGGATGGATGTAGTATCACTTCAGTTTAGACCAGTCTATTGAACTTCTGTTCCAGATCCCCTCTCAACACAAGGTATGCTGCAGTCCCTCAGCATCCCAGGATGCTTTGCGCACCCCCACTAACCTCCCCCTCACAGGGTGGGCTGGTTAGTCTCCACTCCATGTATTCCACTCCAGCTGAGAAAGGCAGCCCTGCCATCTGGGCTGTCACAAAACTGAGGCAACAAAGCCTCTGCTCCCCAACCCAGCTGGTGGTGACACAGGGGATGGGAGGGGGGGCAGAAATGGGACCCCACTCAGGCCCCGTCAGCCCCAAGCTGGGGTCTGCATGGGGGGAAGCCCTCATGGTAGGGACTCCCCCCACTTCTCAGCCACAGTGGGGTGGGGGGATAGATCCCTGCTGCCCGGGCCCTGGCCCATCCCAGATGAGGCTGGAGCCAGAAGTCCATTTCCCCCTACCCATCTTCCTGCAGCTGAGAGGTGGGGGCTGGTAAAGGTGTGGGGTTGTGGTGATTATAGCCCACCAGAGCTGGGCTGCGGGGGTGGGGGGAAGAGAAGGAAGCCCCTGCCTTGGGGTCTTTCCCCCCTCACTTGGTATGCAGATCCCAGCTGGGGGGGGGGGAGGGGGGGCAATGCAGGGGAACCTGTTCCTTTTGCCCCCCCCCCTCCCCCACACACCCTCCATGCATGCTTCCAGTGTGCATATGCGTGCATTGATCAGCTCTTTCATTTTCTTTGGTCCTGAGGCCATAAACAAGGCCATGTGGGGGGGGGGGTGCAAGGAAGGCTGGTGAGGGGTTAGGGCTGGAGCGATCATAGCCCAGCAGAGCTGGGAGGCATGTGAAAATGCTCCCCACCTTCCGGCCTATGCCAGTGCAGGCATCTGCCTGCCTCAGCCAACAGAAGAGTGAATGTGCGTTCTGCTCATTAATGGTCCAATCTACACAGCTTACAGAAACCTGTGTAGACTGGATTGATTAGACCTTGGGCTTTTTGACCGTCTGTACTTAGCCAGTAGTTCCAACCCCACGCGTTAAAAATAAATAAATAAACCGTATGTCAGCTCTCCTAAAAATGTGATATGCTGTAAAATCATGAGACTAAACTAAGTAGGCACATCCATGTGCTTCTGTTTTTATTTGTCTTCTGAGTTTTGAAATGTGAGGGTGGGCTCAGATCATATTCAAACTTTGCTCCAAAGCAAGGACTAGCAACTTACTTTTATAAGTCACAAGAGCTGAGATGGTCACATAGCTTCAGGAACTGGGGCTGTGAGTATAATACCGAATACAGCAAGACTTGCAATGGAATCCTGAGAGCAGACCCTACTGTGTGTCCACTCAGATCTTGTCCAAGCCCATCCTGTAGTACAAAGTAATGTTATTTTTCCAGCAGGATTCATTTTACTGCCTGTGCAAGGTACTGAAATAAATCAGCACAACCTAGACCAAGCAAACTGCCCGAAGTTACACTAAAGCTTAAGTACATGAGTATCCTTCAGGACTTCTGAAGCGTTTAAAGTTAAGCCCATGCTTAAGTGCTTTGTTGAATTAGGTCCTAATTATTAGGACCTAAAACTGGAACCCCACTTCAGGAACAAGCACTCTTTAGTGCAGGGATCATTTAATATAGTGAGATGCTTGCTTTAAAGTTGCTTGTTAACCTGACAGTATTAGACAGGGAGGGCATTGTGGCAGGTGACCATGCAATCTAGCTGTCAGCGGCAGCATCTACACAAGACATTTACTGCACAGTAGACTAAATAGCTGCACAGTAAGCGTTGTGCATCTACATGTGCGCCCCTACTAGGCTGGAGTAAACAAGTTTGCTCTGCAGCAGCATGCATGTAGATGCTGATCCGACAAGCTGGGGCACAAGGGTGCTTCAGTGAGGGGGTGCCTGCCAGCTATCCCCATGCTGAAGCACACTTGTGCTCCAGCCAGACCCTCCGCAGCACACTGAGCTGAGGGCAGGGAGCAGTCCCAAGCCAACAGGCTGAACCCAGGGCCCCCTGCCAGCTGGGGCTGCTCTGACCTGGCTCAACATGCTGAGGTCCCAGGTGCATGTTCAAATGGCATGCCCAGAAGCAATAAACTCTGGTGCAATAAGTATTGGAGTTTATTGTATTGCATTAACATACATGTGTAGATGCTCCCAGTCACAACCATCTTACACCCAAAACACCAGAAAAGACTAGGGAGGAATTGTATAATATGCAAGATGAGTTAAACAAAAAAAAAAAAAATGGAACCATAAACTGTGACCTTGTCTGGCAAATACAGCCTAGAATAAAACTTTATAGCTTAGTTGTGAGACGTGACCCCTTTATGTTATGCTAGGTTTATGGTGATGGCGCAGACAGAGCCTTAACTACTGCAGAATGTGAAAGGGAGCACCTAACCATACAAGGATTTGAAAATGCCCTGCATCTTTGTAGCGTCTGAGCACCTTGCCTTACCCATGGAAACTCTGGCTGTTCAGCTTTGGGCAAGGGATTTGGGAGGATTCATATGGATTTTTGAAGTAGAAGGGGTTTCAGCATCACAAATGGCATTTGCAGCAGGGAAATGTGTTTTTGAGGAGGGAGGTTTTGTGAGATCTCCTAAAGTTCAGATCATGTCTATTCTGCTTCCCCAGGGCACTGAGGGAGGGGTATCTTTGAGCACATCCTGCCTACCTACTCTCAACTCCACTTGCCAAGGCCAGAATGCAGCCTTCATAGCCAATCTTAAGACCTCTTCCTCTGCTTGTGTGGCCATGGAAGGCTTCTGTCTCAGCTTCATCACTGTATTTCTCAATTTGGTGTGTGAGAGAAGGAACAAATTGGTGAGGCACACTCAAGGGCACAACGAGGAAGCCATGCAGACAGTCTGAGTTTGCTAACCCAGCTCCTTAAGTTAATTCCAGAGCCAGGTCCCCTTGACCAAGAACGCTTTATCTGCCCTGCTACCATGTTCTCGCCTGGTGTCTGGAAGTTGGAAATCTGGACCAGATATAACAGAACTTCTTCAGCTTACACCTATCCCTTACTAGGCGAGTTATTTAACAGCAGTCCTCCATTCCACGCACCCTCAGCATGTACACAGCTCTCCTCCTGATGTCAGTGAAGACCCATGCATTAAACTTTCCATGTTGAGGAACAAAGACTGCAATTTAGCTTCAATTCCAGTGCAACTCCTCATGGGCTTTAGCTCTATTATGTTCAGTTCAGCATGTGGTTAAGCATTTTGCTGAATCAGGATCCTGAAACCGAATGTTTTGTAGCCATTTTGTTTGCTCTCAGTGCATGCACGTGTGTGCATGTGTAAGAAAGAGAACAGCACTGCAGTACATCCTCACAGCAGACATGATACAACTAAATATTATATCCATTAGGTTATTTCCCCATAAAAAAGCCACACACAAAGTCTTTCATGATAGTTTAAAAGCATGAGCGGCACCATGCTATCTTTGGATAATGGCATTATTAATGTTTGCCATTAGCTTGGCACTGGATATTTTTGCATCAAACAAAGAAAAATGTATCCTGGAGTTCCTAATACCACTATTAACCCTGCAGCTGGCACGTCTGCTCGACTGAGTCTTCTTTACTTCATCCAAGAAGCAATTATTAGCAACATAAATTTAACTAAAACATTAACAACAATTTCCCCCCTCCACTTGCTAACGGCATTTTGCATAAGTCAAGCTTTTGAGCTGCAGTTTCAAAAGAAGCAATCAATGGGAAAAAATCTGTTGCACTTGCTTTTCAAAGAGTGAAATGCCAAAGGAAATTAATTTTCCTGTGTAGTATGTATCAATTACACACAGTATTAATACACAGGGTAGGCGTGTAGTAACTGCTAATAAAGAAGGGTTTTTTTTTTTGTACAGGGCTGTTGACACAATTTGGATAAAGTTGTCTGACTATTGGTGCCATTCTAAACAAAGATTATACTGTGCTACTTAGAGAGTTTTTTGGGATAGGGACTGTCTCCAGTTGGACAGAGGTCAGCACAATGGGGCCCTGATCTCAGGTTCTACAATGAGAGAGAGAGAATTATCATTGTATAACTGGTGTAATTTCTGGAGAGGCAGCACAGAGAAGGCACTGAGCTCTACCATTGACCTGTATGAAGGCAATGACCAAAAAATAATTTCACCCTTCTGTGCCTCTCTTCCCCCTCTCATCCTGTGTCTGTCCAGTCTGTTTGAAAAAAAATAAACTCTGGAACGCAGACTACCACTTACTGTGTTAATGTACAATACCTGGCAGTTGCAGTATGTTGCTAAGAACAAACATATTTCATTAGCATCCAAAATGAAGCTAAAAGAACACATATGTTTGTGGCAAAGGCCATGCTTGGCACTATTCTGCATATAAGAGGGTAAAATGGGGATTGTCCTAGTACATTTGTAAGACCGAAAAATATCACCCCCTAAACTAGGCTAGAGTGACAGGGAACCATGTTGCTCACTTCGGGCAAAGGCTTTGCACGCCTTTTGACTGCACAATGCACTTCAGGTAGGGGAAGAACCTAAGCAAAGGTGACAGAAGTTGCTATAAGCTGTGGTGCAAAGTGTGATGATATTGAAAGCTTGTAGAGAAACTGCAAGCCAAATAAACTATTTTTTTCTATAACGAAGGTGCTGAAGAAATACCTGTTACTAAGGGCGTGCGTAGACAAAACGGATAAGACAACATGGCCATGATATTGGGTAATATTAGGTGACAGCAGAAAAACAAAGATGAACACATGATATATAAAGCAGGCTAAGAATTTCTCCCCATCCTCTTAACTTTAGAAGAAACAAGAATAAAATTTGTCTTTAATTTTGCTGCAGGACATGTGCATGGGGGTATTTTGAACTCCAAATTTAACTGAAAGGGTACAACGAACAATTCTTAACAAACATGTGTTCTTTAAAAGGTTCATAGGTTTTGGAATTAACATGGTAATTAAACCAAAACAAATAGTTTATTCTTCCCCTCTCAGTTTCCAGGCTCTTGTGATGTCCCAGTAAGAGCTAGTTGTACAAACTGAAGTAGATCATGTCTACCTTAATTTCATAGCTAGGGCAAAGGAAGCTCAAAAGGTATCACCCAACTTACTAAAATTCAGAATCTAGATCCTATATACCTAAAGGGAACAGTGAAGCTACTAGACCACAGGATGCCTATCCCCTTTATTAGCAATTCTCACTGAAATGGCTGCCCAGACCCTCTGCATGAACTGTCAATGTCTCAGAACCATAGGACTTCAAGCACAGAGTGGTTTGCTTGAGCTAATTAGATCAGCTTGATTACGACTCAGTTCAATAAGTCAAACACTCAGGTCCCCTTTAAGTTGAGGCTCTCTGGCTCCCTAGCTATAGCAAAGTGGAGTTACTTTAATTTCTTAAAATCAGATAGCATGAAATCAAAGTATAAATCAGCAATACAACATACTGCATAAAACTCATTCCACCTATTACACCACCAGAAGCCAACTGAAACACATTGTACAATAGATCATACATTGCATAGAAATAGCAGCATTAACAAATCAGGCCAAACAGCTGGCTCTTCAGCACAGAATTCTAGTGGCTTAACTAAGTAACGTTTGCTTAGGGCTGGCTCCCTGCCACTGCACGCACTTCCACAGGGTGGGGAGGAGGGGGGGGATGTGTATTTGTGTGCAAGATGGGAGCAGGTGTGGGCTCCCCGCCCTGCTGCCCTCCCTCTGGGGCCTCTGCAGCCCAGCAGGCAGGACCTGGCACAATGAGGTAGAGCAGGCCAGGCGGGGAAGCTCCTTGCTGCTGCAAGCCCCTGGCAAAGCATGTCCTGACCACCCAGCAGCAGCAGGGGCAGTGGCGTAGAGTTGTGCCCCTCACTGCTAGGCAGGCAAAGGGCACCTTGCCATGGCAGTGCTGAGCTCCTAGCAGTGGTAACAATCTTTCCCACCTGGCCCTGCTCTGTCCTGCCATGTCGGGTCTCGCCCACTGGGCCTTGGAGGCCCTGGGGGGAGGGCAGCAAGGCAGGGAGCCTGAGCCCACAGCAGGCAGCCCCCACTCTCCCCTGCATGGGCTCCACTCCAGCTGTGCTGCCCATTGGGAAGGGAGAGCCAGGCTCCACACTCTGCTCTGCCTCAGTAGCCGCCACCTCCCATGGGTGGTAGCAGGGGCTTTGGCGCTGCTGCAGGGGGCAGGGTACTGCAGACCTGGGTCTCTGGCCCCAAGCCCTGGCAGCTGGGGGGCCCCTCCGCAGGGCTGATGGAGGGCAGGGGGCTGTGGGTGGGGAGTGAAGGGCCTCAACCTGTGTCCTTGTGCGCTAAGGGGGCAGGGGGAGCTCCGATTTTCCTTATCGTGGCCCGCAAAATCAAACACCAACATTTTTAGGTACTTAGAATTTATTTTATTATAGTGGTTGAGGCACTGGTAGGCTTCCAAATTGCTTTAAAATTGTAAATATATCAATAAAACATTGTGTTTAATTGATGCCTATATATTCATAGATGCTAGGGTCAGATGGGATCTCAGTAGATCATGGAGTCTGAGCCTCTGCCCTGGGCAGGAAAGTGCACTGGGGCCAGATGATCCCAGCCAGGTGCACGTCTAGCCTCCTCTTAAAGACCCTCAAGGTAGGGGAGAGCACCACCTCCCTTGGAAGCCCATTCCAGATTCTGGCAACCCTTACTGTGAAGAAGTTCTTTCTGATGTCTAACCTACATCTGCTCTCTGCCAGTTTGTGGCCGTTGTTCCTGGTTACTCCAAGGGGCGCCCTGGTAAACAGAGCATCTCCTATTCCTTGCTGCCCCTCCGCTCCCCTGATGAATTTGTAGGCGGCCACAAGATCCCCTCTCAACCTTCTCTTGTAAAGGCTGAAGAGATACAGGTCCCTCAATCTCTCCTCTTAGGGCTTGGCCTGCAGGCCCTTAACCATATGAGTGGCCCTCCTCTGGATCGTCTCGAGATTATCCACATCCTTCTTGAACTAGGGTGCCCAAAACTGAATGCAGTACTCCAGCTGCAGCCTGACCAGTACCACATAGAGGAGAAGTATCACCTCCCTGGACCTGTTTGTCATGCACCTGCTAATGCATAAAATGCGGTTAGCTTTACTGATCATTTCGTCACATTGACAACTCATGTTCATCTTAGAGTCAACAATGACTCCAATATCCCTTTCCACTTCTGTGCTACTGAGAAGGTCCTCCCCCAGCCTGTAAGTGTGTTGGGTATTCCTTCACCCTAGGTGCAGCACTTTGCATCCTATTGTATTCTGCCCACCTTTCCAACCTGTTCAGATCCACCTGGATCAGTTCCCTACCCTCTTGTGTGTTAACTCTACCCCATAATTTGGTATCATCCATGAATTTGGACAGAGCGCTCTCCATGCCCTCATCCAAGTCACTGATGAAGACATTGAACAGTACAGGTTCAGGGACCAAGCCCTGCAGGACTCCACTGCTCACATCTTCCAGGTCATTGACGATGTGTAGGGGATACACATGGGTGCACATGCATCCCCTGAGATTGGCGGTACACCCTGAGACTGGCCACTGGCAACATTCCCAGCGGTGCCTGCACAGGCGGTTGCCACTCGCCGTCCCCACACCACCCACACTGCTGCAGCCACCTGTGGGCAGTCCCCACTCAGCCCATGCTTGCCACCAGCATCAGCGCGACCGCCTGCAGGCAGTCCCCACTCACTGCCCCATGCCCCTGCTGCTGCCTGCAGGTCGTCGCCGTGCCCCCCCAGCCTCGGGAGGCACGAGGCGTTCATGTTCCAGGTTGATACTGACCTCTCCACCACCACTCTCTGGGTGCGGCCCCTAAGCCAATTTGCCACCCACCTGACCATGTAATCATTTATGTCACAGCCTCTCAGTTTATAGGAATAGGATGAGATACCATATCGAAGGCCTTCTTAAAATCCAAGTAAATGACATCTACCTCGACTCCTGCA